>NC_143436.1:170266733-170923162 GCF_987193195.1 Phasianus colchicus | reverse complement strand
CCTATATTTCCTATCGGTCATTACTCCTGTAAAATCACAGCCTTCCTTTTTACTCAGGGCTTCCAGTTTATTGCCTTGATATGACATGGGTACACTGAGGCACCAAAGTCTTTCCTCCCTTCTCCAGGGAATGGTACAGCAGCCCATTAACCAGCCCACCCTGCTAAGGATCAAGCCATTAGGAAATGAATGATTGCAGGGCTGGAGAATCATAGAATCACAAAGGTTGGAAAAGATCTACAAGATCATCCAGTCCAACCATCCACCCATCACAAATAGTTCTCACTAAACCATGTCTCTCAACACAACATCTAAACGTTCCTTGAACACCTCCATTTCTGGTGATTCCACCACCTCCCTAGGCAGCCCGTTGCAGTGCCTGACCACTCTTTCAGAGAAGTAGTATTTCCTAACATCCAACTTGAGTCTCCCCTGGTGCAACTTGAGGCCATTCCCTCCAGTCCTATAACTAGTTACATGAGAGAAGAGGCCGACCCCCAGCTCACTACAACCTCCCTCTAGGTAGTTTCAGAGAGTGATAAGGTCTCCCCTGAGCCTCCACTTCTCCAGAAGGAAGAACAAACCAGCTCTGTCCCAGGAAGACAGATGTTTTTTTCCCTGCAGTAGTCCAGGTCCCCTCACTGACAGGAGGAAAGTATCATCAAGGTGGCAGGTTGAGGACGGCCCTAGAGAAGAGAGATTTCTCCATCAGTGCCTCTAAAGACCAAACAACAGATGTAGCTGAAAACATTCTCAAAACATGTGACAGTTTTTACCTTGATTGCTAAAGGCAGCTGGGGATAGGTGAGTTGGGGTCAGCTCTGACTGTATCATCTGAGCCCTTAATAACATGAGGCAAACATATCCTTGCTGGACCATCGCTGGTCTGCTGGTCTCCTCCAAGCTCTGTGTCTCTTAAGCACCACTCAACCACAGGCAGAGCTGGGAAATCGTGGTTTAGCTGGGGAAAAACAGTGGCATAAGATGAATTGATGCATTTCCTTTCCAGTCAACCAAAACCATTAACATTTTTTTTTTTAATTTTGGAAACAAAATCCTATTTCTCGTGTTCCAGTTCAGTAAGAAATCTTGTTTTGAAAATGTCCATAGCACAAGTATGTTTTTTTCCAAAAAAATTCTCCTCCACTTTTACTTTACTTTTTACAGCTTCTGTTCCCCCAAAGTGCCATTACTAATTCCTCCCCTCAAAAGAGGAAAAAGACACTCAGCTGTTCTCATTAGGGAGTCTCAGTCAATCTCTTCAACCAGTGCCATAGTGGATTTTATAACACAGATATTCATGTCCATAGTTAAATACCTTGGCAATGGGGATAGATTTGGACTAAGACTGCTGGTGTCTGCATCACTGAGACCAAAGGCGGCAGATGCACAACTAGTACAGCGGTCGGTGAAGTCTTCACTTCTAGGTGCAAATACTCCTGAAGAGCTATGGGTGTTTTCAACCAGGTGTCCAAAGAACCCTATCCTAAAACCCACGACTCCTCTGCCCCTTTTTCCTGTGCACTTTTTGGCTCTGTTGCACTCCTTTGAGTCTCAAAGGCTCTGGTGTCTATCCTTATGTATTCAGGGCTATGTACTGGTTTCTCCAAATTATCTTCTATGATCTATATCATTCAAATTAAATATATTTAAGTAAGGATGTTCAAAGGCTCTGTTGCTCTACTGAACAAGAGTCACTCAGAAATCTCAAGAAACTATGGCAAAAGTTGAGTCTTTATTTGAAACAAACCTGCTCAGTAGTTTGCAGAAGTGTCATACCCAGGGTGAGAGAGATGTGGTATCTTCGCACTTTACTACGTGCAACTGTAGGATTTTAGGATAGGACGTAGCCTCCTGAAGCCATAGCTATAGGAGTCCCATGGGTCCCATGAAAATCCTATTTCTCATTCCCATGGAAAGAGCCCATTGCAACCCCTGTAGCGGAAATCCTGCCTATAGTCATAACACTTTTGTCCTCCCCAGGGATACAGTTTCAATATTTATTGTTTTCACAAAACTGAAGTGCTCTTCATCACAGACATTTTGTTCATTATTTCTGCTGGTCTTGTTAATCTCCCCCTCCTCTTTCCCAGATAAACCACAGTCAATGGATACGCTCAGTAACAAGCAGCATGCCAAGCAATACCTTGCATACTTCAGAGGGCTAATGTCCTACCAGATTTATCTGGACACTTAAATGCCATTTTGAAAAATTTATCTCACTTAATGGTCCACTGAATGCAAATTTTGTAATAATTTATTTGGAAAGGGGAAAAGGAACGGAAAAGTGAGAATTATTACCCAGTTTTTCTGGGTTTGTCTGATAGCTTAATATTTTGATTTTGAGTCCTCATAACAGGACTGTCCTCAGGTGCAGCCCTACATGTCATCAAAGCATTTTTCACCTAAACATTGCTCTTTCATTCCTGGTTCCATGAATAACCATCTCGCCCTTGTCAGAAAATGCTGAATCCACCTCCCACCCTACCTCCTGTTTGCATTAACCCAACAAAGGAGCAATGCCTTTCCCATTCAAGGGCAGTACAGTGTCTAGTCCTCATGAAGCCTTCATTGTTCCTACCTGGAGTGCCTGGACTACACAGAAACTTCATTTTCTCCCTCTTTGTTTATTTTTTAAAGCCAAGCCTTTGACCTTCTGGGTTACTAATGGTTTTCCAACCTTCAAACAGGCATAAGGAGTGTGGTATGTGCCTGCCACAGCCCCAGACTACAATTGAGAGCTCTGAATACCCTCTTATTAGCCCCCAAAATATGTTAAAGCCAGGATCAAGTGCTAAGCCCTCACTGCTGTGGCTATATATATATTATTTATTTTTACCGGTATACTTATTTTCCCGCTAATTACTTCTCAGGGCAGATAGGATGGCATGGCAGAAGCCAGATGTGGGAATTGGGTGGATCACCTACATCTTTCCATGAAAGCAAGCATAACTAAGGCACAGAACATCTTTTCACCTTGAAACCTGGGATTTATTAGGAAATCCTGTCATGGATAGGATGGGGAAATCCACAGCCGGAAAGCAGAGTTGCTGGAGGATTGTCCCAGAACACAAGCCACGATTTAAAACATGCGTTTCTTACAAGCACCTCCCTTTCTTCCAATTAATCTCTTTGCAGGTTTATTTACATTTCAAATCACCAGAACCTCAGTGAAGGAAATGCTGAAAAATGTCAGTGTAGCAAAATCTGATTTTAAAGCTCCATTACCAAAGTTACATTAAAAACGATTGCAAGTCCATACGCAGCAATGTCAATCTGCTTGCTGTCATCTGCTCCTGCTCCACCACGCCAGCACCTCCCAGTGCTGAGGGTGCATTGCATCTCTGGCCGTTTTTCTGGCCCAATTGCTTTCAGCCACAGTAAGCTTGCTTTTTGGGTTCTTTGCATTTTCTGCAAAGAAAATCTCTGTAAGTGCATTTGGCTATGCTGACTCTTGGCATTTTAGTACAACCTTCACAAGCTTTGATTTCTTGCACTTTTTCATAGGACGGTTATTTGGTTACTCATGCAGGGGAATCATCTCTGGCATGATGAAAATTGAATTGTCTCAGAAATACAATCTGATGAGAATATTTGATGTAGAGATGACTGTATCGTCTCTCCATCAGAAAGAAGAATAAGGAATTGAACCTTTCTAAATGGTACTTGGCTTTGCAGTGCTGCAGCATGAACTGATGTCAATGTTTGCTGTCCCCTTGGAAGGCAGCCAGCTCTCCCTGCCACATGCAGGATAGCCAAAGCTTCCAACCAAGCTTGGCTGCATCTTGCTACCTGTGATGTGCCATCGGTCCTCAAGACAAGACAAAATCAGGAGGTTTTGCATTTTTTTCATTGTAGACATTCAACCATCAGTTGCATCTCCCACAAATCATGCTGATAATTGTGGCCAGGCTGTGTATCTGCAGTCCCCACTGTTTTCATGCAGGGATGATGCACCCCCACTGCAGACCAGAGCAGTCGCTGTGGATCAGGGTCTGATCTCATGGCCCTGCTGTGAATCTAGCATCATTCAGTCACTCCTGGCAGGTAGTCTGGACTCATACCAGTGTCACTCTGCCTCTCTGTCTGTTTTAAGAAGAATGTTTAGGAAGAGATGCCAAAAATATCTTTTCTCCAGTACAGGCACTGCCTAAGAACCTGTACTCAGTTATCAGAAACCTCCCGCCATCTGGTATTTCAGATATTACCATCGTCTCTGCAAAATTCATAGTGTCCTGTAGCAATGGTGCTCCAGGGGGCACAATGGGACCAGGTTCAACTATGAGCAACTGCCTGCAGAATGTTTTGGAATTATTTGAGACTGCGTGCAGAATGCTGGCAAAGTTGGAGACAAAGACAGAGCCCACACAGCCTCTACTTGTCCAATTCCATGCACGAAACTCTCCTTTTTATCTGAACCAATGTTGCACAGAGGTGTATTGCTCTGCCTGCAATGGAGGACTCATGGCTTTATCTAACTGTGGAGAAAAATGATACTTCCCTAGAACTGTAGAATCACAAAATCATAGAACCATAATGATTGGAAAAGATCACTAAGATCACATATTTCGACCATCAACCCTTCCCCATCATGCCCACTGACTACATCCCTCAGTGTCACATCCACACTGTTCTTGAACACCTCCAGGGATGGTGACTCCACCACCTCCCTGGGCAGCCTGTGCCAATGCATCATCACTCCTTCTAAGAAGAAAATTTTCATAATATCCAAGCTGAACCTTCCCTGGTTCCTCAGTGCATCAGAAGAGTGGATGGGTTATAAGTAACAAGACTTGATCATGTTTTACATTGGTTTCTGAGCTAGAATTCAAACTACAACAGCTGAAAGGTGGTAGAGGTTCAGACATGCCATTACAGCAGCCTGTGGGCATCAGCTTTGTCCACCATGTCCTTGCAAATCACAGTGAACCATTCCCAGCTCCTGAGCTCCAGAGAGCAACAGCAGGCATCCTAACATGCTCGTTGCTTGAAGGTCAACAGAGTGAGAATGGATAGGAGTTAGAGAAAGGAAAATAAAAGCTATGTTTGCCTAGATGTACTGTCTGGAGAGCTAATTAGTCCTGGTTCTGATAAACATACTTTTGGGGAGGGAAAAAGAAAAAACAATCAGCCAAATTAACTTGCCATTTCTCTGGAGACTATCAATGCATTGAAGAAAAAAACATTATCATGCCGTTCTAACACAGACACAACTCTGTACATGCTTTACAAGCACCACTGTTACAGGCTGCTTGTGAAGGAATCAAAAAATGTCTCCAATTCATAAGTGTCTCTTTATGAAGCCTAAGTTCCCCAAAAAATTGCGGTCCTGCATCTTCCAGGTACTTTCTGTCATGGGATACCTGAATACATCATCATTTGGAATTAGCATGTGCAGTTTGTTCTAATTAGGGCCCTAATTAGTGCTGCTATGGCAGTGGGAGCCCTGGGGAAACATGGTGTTTCCCAGGGTGCAGTCCCAGGCTGAGCAGCCAGTGCAAGCAAGCTGAGAGCTGGGATGGCAGCAACAGCACCCATGATGATGGGCAATAATGCAGCAATACCAAGGAGCAGCTCCTACAACAATGGCTGCTATGGATTGGAAGTTCCTCAGTAGTGAAATGCCATAGAAAACAGAAATCTGAGTGTGCTGCAGGAGTCCCTGGATAAAGATGCTTCAAGGACACCAAAAAGCCTTCTGCCATTGGGGCATATCAAAGGAGACATGAAGGTTTATAGTATAAAGTGCCCTAAAAGGTCTTGTGCCATGCCACAAGAGCAGCCCTTGAGAGTAACCTTACAAAGCAGAGTTGGGTAGTTGCGAAGAAGTCAGGCAGATCGACAAAAACCCATAGCCAAGATGTGCAAACCATCAAATGAAACAAGAAACAAACATTTCAGATAAAGCAAAAGAGAATAAATACTGTAAATATCAAAAGAGAGGGGATTACAAACCTGAGGATAACAAAAACACAACAAAATGAAGTGCAAACAGCAATAGTTGAAGAAGCCGGATAGAGTGTCTAAATCTAAGCCTTTCATAACACAGCACCATAAAAGGTCTTAAAGCAGGACCGGTCAAAATTTTCCATCAAAACTTCTCTACTAAATGGTAAAATTAGTACTTTTATATGATTACTCTGGCTAATTTTTTTTTAACCCACAACAGCTGCTTTCCATGAAAATTTTCAACATTTTGTGGAAACACCAAAAAAACCCCAACCCTCTGTTTATGGCAACTGACTATTTTCAGACAAAAAAAAAAAAAAGAAGTGAATATTTTTGATGAGCGTTAAAGAATGGCCTGTAGGTTTGAGACGTGACTAATCCCTTTGTTGCCAAACACTGAATATTTTTTGGTTTTCCGATAAAAAGTCCAAATTTTCCTCTGGGGTGGGGGGGTTGGGAACAACTTTCCAAACCAGCAGTATTTTAAATGTCAGAAGGAAAAATTCAAACTCACTTCCTGCCTTAAGGTATGGCCAGTCTCAAAAAGGTATGGCTGAGGCCTTTGTAAAGAAGAAGTATTGGGGGTCAGTCAACGAGCAAAACCAATCAGACAAACAGCCTAAGTCTGGATAGGCTGCAAACAGAAATGGAAAGAAGTAGGAAAACCAACAAAAAGAAAATCATTGAAGTTATTAGGCTGGGAGACACAGCAAGAGAATTGGAGAACAGATTGGTGGTTTTGTTGTGGAAACAGTCAAATAGTCTGGTTTTGGATAGCTGAGAAGCAGTTTGCAACTGAGCATCTGAACACTTGGAGACCAAGTAGTCAGAGTCTTCTATATTTGGGCAGTTGACTACTCTTGCTGCCTCGGTAGCCTTGGTTGCTCTATAATGAATGAGAAATTAGTGGTACATTTTTTAATCTGCCTGTGCCAGTGCAGATATTGTCAGGCCAGAAACATTTCTTCAGCCTACCGAAGTATCATTCAGTAAAATAAATACACTATTGAAAGAAGTTAAATCAAAATCTAAAATCCCAACATTTATTGCAGGAATATTATATGGTGCCGTATATTAAAAATGGTTATTTAAGGAAACTGTTCTGTTGGATGGGAGCCAACCCTTGTGTTCTTAGTAATAAAATATTTCATCTCATTTCACCTCTAACTTTTGATCTTGCAGTAGGTATCACCAGAAGATGGCAGGGTAAGCCAAGGCAGCTGTAAATGTCATCATGCATTAGTGAAGGACCTGGAGTTAATTTAAACATATTTATTTGTGATTCTCTTGCTTTTCTAGCACCTAGCAGCTTACTTTACATATGCAATAGTAGCCTGGGGTAGACTTTTCTCATGAAATTTCAGGATTAAATATGGGGCTGCAAATGTCTCCCAGCAGCCTCAACTGAAGTGATAATAGAAACCAAGTAGCCAAAACTTCTGGAGGAGGTAAAAAATACTCTCCGTGGGTCCCCTACTTCCTCTGACAACTTAAGGGCCATGCAGAGACTTAACACACAACAAATCTCTCATGATGGTTCAACCTTCTGCTAAAGCTGGGGAAGAGGCTCTTGGAACAGATGAGCTATTATCAGAGCTACAGCAGAGCAGAAAAGGTGGGAGGAAAAGGGATCTTGAAAAGACAAACCTGGTGTAGCTCCATCTGACCATGGTAGACAGGAATAAGGCAAAAAGGATGGGGTTTTTGCCTTTGCTGTTGAGGCAAAAAGCAAGTTACACAAGGGCGTCAGAAGAATTAATCAAAGGTTGAAGTTACAGAGAAAAAAAAAAGAGAAGATTGATAGAAAGAATGATGGATAAGAAAAGGAAAGATAGAGTCAGAAGCGAAAACACTATGAAATTCTACCAGCACCACTTATGAGATTTCCTAAGAGTTGTGGTGTAAACTAGTTTATGCATTTGTCTGAGTTTCTGTTTTGTTTTTCATCTTTCTCATGCAGGTGATGATTCTGTCGGAGAGCAATTAATGTAAGTTGTCTGAAGCTATGTTACACTGAACGCTGGCTGGGCTGGCTCTGTTTATGCTTAGGCCCCGCTGGAAATGCTCTACCTTCTTCTTTTCTTATTCTGTTTCTTCTGGAGCACTTCTCCCCCTTTTTCTTCTGCTTTGAAACTTTCCTCATTTGGAAATGAGGCAAATGAGGCAAAACCCACTGATCTGCATTCAGTGTAGACTTGGACATGACAACAGGACATCCATCACTGTATATCTTCTGCTGGCTGACATTACATGAGGACGACTGGAGAGGAGCCCAGACTCTTTCCCAGTGTTACCAGTGAGAGCAGACAACATGGTCCCACCAAAAAACTAACAAACATAAATAAATATATTTATAAAACAAACAAAACCAACTCAAAAAGTAACTCAGGCCTGCTCAGAATCAATTACAATGAAAGAGTTAAAGAATTTACCTGCCTGGTGGGAAAGTTACACAACGGGAACTCAGGAAGGAGGTAACATGGCAACAATGGCATCCTTAGAGATTACTCAGCTCAGCAGGTGGACATCAAATATTTGGCATCAAAAGAAAGAATATTCATCTCAAATAGAGATGCATGGGCATTGTGTTACTTCATGTGGGATGGACCAAAAGCAGGCTTCTTCCAGTGCCTATGAAGGGTTTGATCTTTGTCACTGACAGTGACTTCTTGGCAGTAGTAGTCCATTATGCAGTATGGCTCTATTTGAATTGGGTAGAAATAGTGGATGAATACAAAATGCATAACAAAAGACAAAGAAAGGACATGGATGGAAGGGAGGAGAGGTGAAGGGAGAGGGAGAGGAGAGGTAAAGAAGAAGGGAAGAGAAGAAAAAAAAAGAGGGGAGGGGAGGGGAGGGGAAGGGAGGGGAGAGGAGAGGAGAGGAGAGGAGAGGAGAGGAGAGGAGAGGAGAGGAGAGGAGAGGAGAGGAGAGGAGAGGAGAGGAGAGGAGAGGAGAGGAGAGGAGAGGAGAGGAGAGGAGAGGAGAGGAGAGGAGAGGAGAGGAGAGGAGAGGAGAGGAGAGGAGAGGAGAGGAGAGGAGAGGAGAGGAGAGGAGAGGAACTCTAAAAAGAATATTTTCAATTGGGGGAAAGCACCCAGCCTTCCTACCACAGACATTGTAAGAGTAACAACAAATGACTCATAGGAGAGGAAGAGCAAGGCTTATGGAGCAGAACAGACAAAAGGATGCTTAATAAAAGAAAGATCTAGAGATCTAGTCTTCAGTCTTCCTCCTTCAAAGTCCTTTCCAAATGGAGACGTGGGTGGCAGTGAAAGGATGTGGTTTCTGTGAGATGGAACTTCCAGGTAAGGGTGGAGTGAGTTTTACTAAGTTGCTCTAAGATCTCATTTAGGGCATGGTAATGCAGTATGCCCATATTGTCTCTTCAGGCTCAGAAGAAACATGATTTACCTCAACTGCCTGTAAAAAGCAAAAAAAAAAAAAAGTCATAGCTGACAATGCCAGCAGATGCAGGTTAACAAAAAGTAGACAAGAAAGAAGAAGGAGAAAGCATGGGACACACACTTGACTCAGTTCAAGGTTAATGGCAAAGCTATGTAATTTGTGAATTTCTTCTGGGGCCAATCCCATTTGATTTACCACAGTGAAGTGCTTCTCATTTCAGCATAGTTACTCCTGGTTCACATAAAGCATTATGGCCTTTTCATTATGACTGTGTACAGGTTTCAATCTCTTTAGTGAAATCTATGTTGGGATGTGGTGCTGGCTGAAGGTTAGCTTTGACCTCACAAAGTAAGAATTTCTCATTTTTAGTCCCAGTGTAGGGTGAGGAAAACATTTGGTGCCTTCCACTGGTTTCCTCCGTAAAGAAAACTAGCAGACATTAATATAAGCTGTGAAATACAAAATGTTGAGCTTTGGGTTAATTAATTCTCTTTGACTAGCTTTAATTTTTAGGCACTTTTTCTTAAAGAGAAGCAGAAATTTAAAAGCCTACTTCTGAACTCATTAAGGTCAGTGTAAATAAGGAGTAACTACTCATGCTAATGGAAATACACTAGTGTATAAATTAGCAAAAACAGATCTAGTTTCACTTAAACTGGTTTTTGATGTACTACATCAAGTTCCACTCTTTCCACAGTTACATGGTAAGAGGTGTTGTTGTGCTTTGCACACTCGCACAATAAGTAAGACTATTAAATAAACAGGGATACAACAAAAATATGAAGTTTCAGAATATTCAGGAAATCATCATTTCCTGGAGCTGAATAAACATTTTAGAAAAAACTCACCCAGCAGGAAATGGAGCTATCTGAAGTTGCCAGTAGGTTCAGAGGATGTGGAAAGGGGTTTGTTCAGAGGCGTTAAATAAACAGAGTAAAATGCCTTGGGAAATAGTTCCCTTTATTTGCTTTCTTGGCTAACAATGTTCATTTTACATTCAGCCTTCAGCACAAGAGACACAAACAGGCCCCATGCAAGATTACCAAGCTGAGTGTAAGTTGATACACAGTCTTCCTGATTCTGCAGGCATCCTGAAATGATAGCTAAGGGAGATCGGGCTGCCCTGTTCAACTCCTGAGCACGTTACCTCTGCATATGAATAGTTTGGCAAGTTAAATATTATCAAATTAACCATTTCATTGTTCTCAGAGTTAGCAGATCCACTCAGACATTGGCAAAACACCAACTGTTCTCCGAGGAGCAAAAAGCAATACAACAGTATGCTGATAGAAAAACACCTGTGGCACATCAAACTCTGATAACTGGGAGATGATGTAAAATCTAAAGTAAATCAGAGTTACTAGAAGGTAGAGAAAGTGAATAATGATATTCATGCTTACTTCATAGAATTATTCAATAATAATACGCTAACGAAGTTGACACGGCGTTTCATAAATGCCACTCTCAACTATCACAAAACATGAGGATCATGCTGCAGATGTCAGCTGGGCTGAGCCTCAGGAAAACATTTTTCAGTCCAGGTCATTTAGCCAGTCAGATACAACCTGAGGAGTATCGTCTGTGAAGTGCCATTGTTCTTTCTCTCCCTATTTTTTCTCCTCCTCTTAAATTGTGCTGAGCTTTCAGCCCCCCCATAAGACCACTGAAAGAAGCTGACAGTCTTCACTGGTCACCCTGAGCAAAGTTCTCCACAGTTTCTGCATAAGTGTCATCCTTATAAGCCAGTAAAACCAATAGGCTAAAAGGAATTAGGCAATTAATGTGCAAAATGACATCAGACTGGGGAGAAAATATGTATCCACATCTTAATGTCTCTAAACAGTCCAGTAAACCAATCCTTATTTTCAGTAAACCTCAATAGTTAATGTGTCAGAATGTGGCTGTAATCTCTTTTGGTCCATAGAGCAAGTGATGTCTTTTGTGGCATAAGCTGTCTTCTACAGCCCAGCTACATACTGCTTGTCTCCATGGGTTCCCTGTGTCACTTGTGTCACCTGTGTCACTTGTCAAAAAAGTATTAACATCAGCAGCAGACCTGCAGCTTACAGCACCTTTAAGTCAGACAGGGCTATCTTTCCAAGGAGTATACCCCATAGATGCAGCAATTTATAGAGCTTCTGGAGAATAAATGAAAGTGAGGATGTGGGGAAAAGAATGGGAGACACCTGCAAAGTGAATAAGAGAGGCAGAGAAAATGGAGGAGGCAGTGGAGGAGCATTGTGAAGGAAGAACTAATGGTGAAGAAAAAATGAAGGGAGGGATTACAGCAAAAAGAGCCAGAAAAGTAACATTAGGGACTTTGAGAAGAAGCAGAAGTAAAGTAAGATTTAGAGGAGTGAGAGAAGGTGGACCAAGAAGAGAGGAAAGGAAAAAATTCCAGTGGGTCTGATAACAGAGCTGTGATGAGGCTTCACACACTTCAAACAAGAAATATGGGTCCCTCCCCAGCGAAATTGAGCTTCTGCTGCCAGCAAAATTGTTTCCACAGCTGAGATCACAGTGCCAGTGAATGCCTGTGATCGCCCCATCCAGGTGCTCTGCAATACAGGCAGCACCAGATTCAACCCATCAAAGCGATGGGAATAAATCTGAGGGCCAGGAATGAGCTCTTGGGCCCCTGCTTGGCTGCCGCTGTGCAGAAATGAGAACATAAGTAGCCAAAAAAAGACACATTTAAGGTATAACTCAACAAAAATAAGAAACAGACCCTTCAACATCAGATGTTAACAAATCAAGTTCAGGGAGTAAGAACCAGCTATGCACAGGGAGGGACAAGGACTCTGCAAGCTATTGTAGGAGTCTGATACGCCAATTTGCAAAGGATACTGAAATTCCATCTGTTTCAATTTCTAAATTGCACTTCTTCTGGTAAACTCTCCCATCTGAGCCCTTGGTAACACTCTACAATCTAAAGCCTGCACAGTTTCCAAGTGTCTCCAGTTTTCCTTACTGCATAGAGTCCCTGGCCTTATTGCTACTTCTGGTAATCTACATGAGCGCAGGGCAGGGTGCATAGCTCTGCTTGTTCCTCAGATAGCTGCTGTGACCTTTGGGGAACATTTTTAGCATAAATTGTAATCCAGCACACATAGAGGTGTGCCATTTTGGCCAGATGGGAAAGAAAGATTCAGGGAAGGATATTACGATCCAGACCCACTTTTTCAAATGTAACTTCGACACACTGCATGAATTACATAGTCGTTACATAGAGATAAGGTAAGATTTTCAAAAGCGTCTATGCCAGACAGTAACCCAAATCCTACTAGAAGACTCCCCATTAATCTGTACCAAAAACCGATAAGAACAGGTTGTAAGAGACCTTCTAAGAGATGGCATCCAACTTACTGCAAGCAACCATGTCATAGGGTCTCCCTCATAACCACTAATTCACTTGTGTTTACTAGCATGTCAGTGTGTTACCTTACAGTTATGTCAAATATTCATCTTATTATCACTGCCACACAGAAGATTTTGTGAAAGAATCTAGTTTTTGGACTGGAGAAGGAACAAGATGGTTGCTCATGCATCAGTTTGTCCCAGACCCTGTCTGGTCTTTGTTTGCACAAGACTTAGAAGTGCACTGCATATATTTAAACTCATAATCAACTCCTGGTATGATTTAAAGTTATGGAAGTATTCCACAGTGGCAAAGCTGAAGCAAAGCCTCGCTCTGCTGGACAAAGTTCTTGCTAAAGATAACCACATTGCTGCTTTGTGGAAGTAACCCATCAGAGGCCACAGAGCAGTTCAGTTTCCCTTTCCGCACAACACTTACACTGTCTTCCATCTGCCCATCTCTTGCCAGGGGTGGGCTCCATTTCAGTTCGAAGAGGAGGAAGAGTCCCAGGAAAATGTTTTCACCTCTCCTTCCACCTTGAATTCAACAACACTGGGAAATACTAGCTGCAAAAAAGTCTGTGGCATCACCCAGAAAGGGTAAATATGAACAAACAGATGGACTGTTTTAGAGAAGCTCCAAGAGGGTTGCATCTCTGGGCAACCTCACCTCCTATTTTTTTCAGCTCATCCTGCTGGCCATCAGCATGGCCAGCAGGTCTATAGAAGTGATCCTCCCCCTCCACTCTGCCCTGGTGAGGCCACATCTGGAATACTGTGTCCAGTTCTGGGCTCCTCAGTTACAGAAGACAGGGATCAGAGAAGACAGAGAAGGAGACTAGTGGAGGGCCATGAAGATGATAAAGGGCCTGGAGCATTTCGCATACGAGGAAAGTCTGAGTAACCAGGGTCTGTTCAGCCTGGTGAAAAGACTGAGGGGGGATCTGATAAATGTTTATAAATATCTAAGGGGAAGACAAATGGATGAGGCCAGGCTATTCTCAGTTGTATGTAACAATAGGACAAGGAAAAATGGCTTAAAACTTGAACGTAGGAAGTTCTGTACTAACTTGTGGAAGAACTTCTTTACAGTAAGGGCGATAGAGCACTGGAACAGGCTGCCCAGAAAGGTTGTGGGGTCTCTTTCTACTCAAGATCCATCTGTACACCTATGCAACCTGTTGTAGGGTACCTGCTTTAGCAGCGGAGCTGGACTCGATTTCTTGAGGTCCCTTCCAACCCCTGCAGTTCTGTGATTCTGTGTTATTCTGATTCTGTGATTCAAAATTAAATTGTCATCTCCTCTGGGCTGGAGACACTGATCTGAATGCATTCTGTCAACTGCCTTGCATGCCTTAAGGGTGGTGTAAATTGTAACTGTAAAAAGGGATAACTAAATGTACCTTGCCTGCTTTCAAATGTGCCCAAACACAGAGTGTAAAGTCAAGCAAAACACCTACTGACAATGTGTTCGACAGTCTTGGTTCAAGGCTCATGCAGATCCTGTCCATCTCTCTGAACCTGCATGCCCACTGGTGCTGATGGTAGCCTACCCCCTGGGCAAGGTGGACCAAACAAATGCTCTGTCGTTCCTATCCAGAGGAGGAGGTAAGAAATCTCCTGCCTTGGAAGCCCAATCAGCGCAGGAATGCAAAAGACAGAAACTTGACTCCTGGAGAAGTTCATATTCCCTAAAAAGAAGAGAAAGGAAGAAAGGAAAATTCACCATGAACCTTCAATTGAATGACATGCCTCCTGGGAAGATGGCATATTTCTTTTGGTAAATCACTAGTCAACAACAACAACAACAACAACAACAACAACAACAAAAAAAGAGCCATTTCAGGTTGGCTGGTGACTTTCCAAATGCTGATCAAATTCAACAAATGGCTTTGGTCAAAACAAATGAAAACTGAGTTTCCTAACTCTCAGAAAGAGTTTATTTAGATATATTCTGAGCATCAGCCCTTCATGTTTCTGAAATATTTAACTTTCTGGATACTTATAATTAAATTCATATAAATAAAGGTACATTGGTTGTGGTTCATCTTCCATGGAAAATCACAGTATTAATGTTGTCAGATGAAAAACATGAATGCTTTCTTCCCCTGGCACAATGAGCTACACCCATGTCCCCAGGGCACCACGCTGGCCAACTGATCTGGGCTAGAACATCTCATTTGTTGGCCACTTGTGTCCTTTCTCATTAAGAGACCTGACTTGAAATAAAGTCTTCTGCACAGTAAACACTTGACCAGTTGCTGGTTCCTCTCAGTTTTTCGCAGTGCTCCTCCAAGCTCCTGCCAAAGTGTGGAACTGAGATGAGTGATGCTGGGAGATGAGGATGAGAGAGGCACAGAAGAACACCCCAGGCAGTTGCTGTGTCAGCATATCCAACATCCCCTCACCACCCAGACAAAGCAAGAACCAGGGCTTTCTTTTGAGTCAAAGAGATGTCCAAGCAGCTGCCAGCTTTCTCATCCTAGCCTCTCATTTTCTTGGCTGTTATTTCAGAACTTCAAGATGAAAATGTTCTGTGACATTTCACCCCAAAGTTTTGTTTTGTACTTTTTAATTTTTTCAGGGAAAAATCATAATGTGGAGAAAGTAGAACATTATGATTTGCATTTCAGTTCTCAATTTCAGTTACAGCCAACAAATATATTAGCTGGTTATTTACACAATCCAGCATCGGTGCCCTCATTTTTTCTCATTTCTACTTGATGTAGCCACTGTCATTTGTTTCCCAATTATCCCAGGCTTCTCTAGCATCTTCTTCTCAGCTGGGTGCTTGTCAGGGTCCACCTCACTGAGATGCAGTCATCAGAGGGCCCACAAGGATTAGATGTGTTCTCAGCTCAGATAAGGCAAGAAGGACACCTAGTTGATTCCCCTCTATCCCTGGAAAAAAATTAAAAATGTGACCTTGCTAACTTCTAGCTTCCAAATTTATTTTCTACATGACTGTCTGCATTTCTAGGAGATACAGTAGATCCATTTGTTTAGCATAAGAAGACTTAGAACCCAGCATAATTTTCCAGTGCTATGTTTTGTAACACTCCATTATATAGCTGAGTGAGAAATCAGCTGAACATCCCTCATGCCTGACCATATGATCAGGAGGCAGACACTGCGGGTGCAGTTCAGTGAGGGATCTCCTTTGAAGTCAAAAGTCAAAAAGACTTTCAGGGGTTGAAATGTCTTTTTAATGTGGTCTGCCTTCTGTGTGGAGCACAGTCCATACTTCAAGGGCTTTCTATGTCTCTGTGAGAAATGCATTTCTCAAAACCCATTTTTCACATCTGCCCCTACAAACTCTGTCTAAAAGCCTTGGCCACTTGGTAGGTCCTCACATGCTTCAAAGGATGCTCATCATAAGCAAGGTCCCGTGAGGTCCCAAAGCTAATGGCAGTTTAGTCTGGATCAGATAGTGGGGGTCACAGTCTGAAGGCTGAATGTAAATATCTATTATAAAGGTAACAAAGCCTTCTTTTTTTCCTTGCTCTTTCAAAGACAAGGACATCTACATTGCACTGAACTGTCTTTACCTTTCATGGAGTAGCCTTATTATATCCCAGTTTTGGGTTGACTTTCAGTGCAAGAACCCTTGTAGGGTACCTAGGTAGGTACCAAGCTCAAGGTGGTCAGGAAGGACCAGTCCTCAGTCACAGACCATGCACCTCACAGCCAGCACTTCTGTGCTCCAAAAAGTGCCATTTTGGAGAGAAAGCAGCAAGTCTTGCCTCAAAAAGGGCAGAAGAAAGTCTGAAAAGGAAATATGTTTTGCTGTCATCAGACAGAGCACACTCTGTAGGAGTTGACCTCAGGTGCACAACATATTTGAGTAAGGCTCTGTTTTTCTACAACAGCACCGTAGTCAGGAGATGGCTGCCTTGTGCCAAAATACCCCAATGTATGTGCTGGGCATTTTTGGCGGGGCCCATCATGGTAATGGAAATCAAGTGGCTGCGAGCCCTTCCTGCAAGTTCTAAGTAATGAGGGAAAGTGTGTAGTTCTGCCATCACTTATTTCCTCCCTTCCTCAGTGACTTTCCTGCCTGGTGTAACACCTTGGGTTGCTGTGCACCCGCAGGCTAGAAAGGAAAATAATAATAATAATAAATAAATGGAAAATGTAAGGAAAAAAAAAAAAAAAAAGAGAGAACAAAATCCAACTGGTTTCTGGAGCAAATTTCAGTTTTCATAATGCTGTCATACAGTCCCAGTGCAACGTTCAAAGTAATTATGCAACAGTTTCAAAATGTCACTGTGACATATGAGGTAATGCCACGTTATGTACAGGCTGGTCTGGGAGCTGCCAGGCTGAGCTCTGCCATCAGCAATGTGTTAGGAGCAAGCACTCACCCACCTTCATTTTCTCGGGGGAACTGGAGTTTCCAGAACCCAGATGGAATCCATGGCAGAGAAATCTCCCTGATAGGAAGGTCTTCCTCATTTCTGGACAATTCTGTAACAAAATAAGGAGTTGTCTGGGAGTCTGACTGGGGAAGGTAAAATGTTTGTTACTTGAGCAGTTCCTTCATTATTGTTTTGCTCTCATGTAAAGGCTTGGTTGGAAGGGACTTAAAGTCCATCCAGTCCCAACCCTGTGCCATGGGCAGTGCCACCCAGCATCTCAGGCTGCCCAGAGCCTCATCCAACCCGACTTTGAGTGCCTTCAGGGATGGGGCACCCACAGCCTCTCTGGGCAGCTGTGCCAGGGCTTCACTGCCCTCTGAGTGAAAATTCCTAACATCTAACCCAAATCTCCCTTCTTTTAGTTCAATGCCATTCCTCCTTGCTCTGTAACTATCAGACGGTATGAAAATTCAGCCCCTCTCCTTCTTGTAAGCTTCCTTCAATTCCTGGAAGGTTGCAATGAGTTTTCCTGGGAGTCTTCTCAAACTAAATAAGCCCAACTCCTTCTGCCTTTCTTCTTCACAGGAAAGGTGCTCCAAGCCTTCACATCCAGATCAGAAGTGAAAGAGTGCTTGGCTATATGGCAGCATGGAATAAGGCTAAAGCAGATACGTTTTTGTAGTCTGATTGCCAAACTTTCTCCACTGATTTTAGCTAAAGTCATCTGGAGACTCTGAGAAAACAAACAACTTATTTTACTAGAACCAACAGTAGTTATTTTATGATTTCTTTTGTTATGAGTACATGAAACAAGCAAAACCTGACTAATCCTACAACTTCCTCTTCAACTCCAGTTACAAAACTTTGCCCCAAGAATTCCCTGAGGTTCTTGTGACCAAAGTGCAGGACTCGGCATTTGATCTTGTTGAACTTCATCCACTGGCCTCAGCCCAGTTATCTAGCCTGTCCAGATCCCTTTGAAGGGCCTTCCTAACCTCAGTCTGATCAAGCAAGGAATGTACTGTCCAAGCCACGGGCTGCCAACTTCCCCAGGAGAATACTGTGTCAAAGGCCACATCTGGAGAACAGTTCAGCAGACCTAGTGGGGGTCCTTCCTCTATTCTGTCTTTTTCAGTGGACAGCATCTTTGCCTCGTGCTAAAGTGCCAGACATATCTAGTCTCTCACAAATAGCTTTAAAACTCATCCTGCACCTACACACTGAGATGCACTGAGATAGCACTGAGATGTCTGGGGACACTGAAGAGCTGTGCCCCATGAAGGTGCCCTTCTCTCACGGAAACTGAATATTTTTTGGCTGGGGAGGACACAGATGATTAACACTGTGGTACGCGGTTCCTCTGATCACTGTCTCCACAGAGGTGTCCTCAGGAAGTATTGTCTATTTGGGTCTGCAGTAAGAGAAAAAATATACTTTTTGAAACAAGTGAGGAAGGGGATCCCTGGATCTACAAGACAGTCAGTCTTCACTTAGTTCTTGGGACTATGGAGAAAGTCTTCATGCAGGCCATTTCAGGACATATGAAGAGAAAGACAGCAACTGGGAACAGCCAGCATGGATTGACAAATGGCAAATTTATCAATAAAACTGATAGTGGGTATTCAGCCAGTCTCTTGCTGATGCCAAACTGGAGGAGTAACTAATACACTGAATGATCCCTGGGGGACCCAGATGAGCTAGAGCCATGGGCCAGCAGGAACTTAAAGAAATGATGAATGCAAAGGTGAATGCAAAGTCCTGCACCTGGGGAGGACTAACTTCCTGTGCCAGCACACGTTGGAGGCCGACCAGCTGTGGAGCAGCTTAGAAGATAAGGACCGGGGAGCCTGAGTGAACTCAATGCTATGCCTTCATAGAAATGAAAGATAAGCACATATTTGCTGTATTAACAAATGCGTAGGCAGCAGGATGAAGAAAGTGGCTATTCTACTCAGAACTTGTGAGACTACTACATCTGGAATACTGTGTCCTGTTCCAGGCCTCATTCAAATGTAAAGAAAACGTCTTACAATGAGAGATTGAGCACTGGCACAGGTTACCCATAGAAGATATTGGATCTCCATCCCTGGAGGTACTAAAAATACAGTTGTACAAGGTGCTGAGCAACCTGATCTAACATCAAAGCTAGCCCTGCTTTGAGCTGAAGGCTGGACTACAAGCTCTGCAGATGTCTCTTCCAACCTGAATTTTTCCATAATTCTATGATTTATGATAGCTCTTAGCAAATCTTGTGCCATTATGTTGTTGAAAAAAATGGCCTATAGTTTTATAAGTGGAATATAGGAATACTTCCTAGTGAAACCTTGGCAACTGCATGCATCAATATTTAACAAATATATTTTAACACTGTTGCTTTCATTATTTTCACAACTTTCAGGAAGGAAAGAGATTATTAGTAAACATGAATTTTGTAAAGTGATTTCATAAAAATGCTGGCAAAAATCTGTGGAAATACACTGTAAAATAAGCAGAAAAAAGTATCAATTTCAGATCACAAGGAATGGAAAGATCTTCAGAATGTCAAAAATAGTGAAATAATTTAACTAGCTCTGTAATTTCTATAATGCAATAAACATATGCATTACCTGCTGGGTAGAAACCATGAAGACATTTTCCATTTGAATTAAGTGAATTCAATCCTGTAATTTCCATTCTTTGGTGCTCATTTTCCTTAAATTATCTCCTGAAAGAGTTTCTTGGCAAAGATGCTCCCTGGAACAATTCACTTTAAATAAATGTTGCACACATTGCAGAAAAAGTAAATTTCACTTTCATAATTGCCCCGTATTCTCACTAAAAACTATAGCACAGAAACAGTAATGCTCCATATAACCTATATACAAGCCAGGATTTATGAGTTCCCAACAGCAAATATTTCTGATTATTTTCTCACAAGCAAGCTACAAACTTCCAGTTGGATAATGCTGGTGTTTCCGTCACCGTGCATGCTAAGCTACTCCTCCAGCACACCGTTTCTTCCTGTGGTTGCTATTGCTGCTTCCAAAGCATAAACATGTTGCATCAAAAAAAGTCTGGTCTTATGGGAACACCTGCAAATCTAAACTGGTACGCACTTGAGAAATGAAGGGAGCTCTGAAGTATCAATACCACAGTCTGCACCATTTCTACCTGGATTACTTCACGGACCTGCACAAGGCATTGCTAAAATCCTGAGATACATCATACAACATTACATTGTCCTGATTTTTGGGAATGTCTGGACAGGAAGATCCTTGTAACCTGAATTACTCAGTATGGGTACATCATCTCATCATGATGGGTGGGACTTTGAGCAACCTGGACTAGAGGGAGGTGTCCCTGTCTATAGCAGGAGGGTTGGAACTAGATGATCTTAAAGATCCCTTCCAACCCAAACCATTCTATGATTCCATGACCATGATATGGTGGCTGCTTGTGTTTTTCTCTAGAGCGTCCCAGATTTCAGTCTGAAGAAATATCCAAGACATGACTGAGTGCTCACGCAGCAAGCAGTTCAAGAATCTCATCTGACACAGGCTCTAATCCTCACTGTCCTGAGAGCAGATGGATATCCTCAAGACAGAGTGAATGAATGATGACCAAAATCAGATGACTTCCACTAAAATCATCACTCATGAGGCTAGTCAATCATATGTCACTGCCCTTCAAGTCTCAATTATTTGCATTTAAAGCTTATCTATTGCAGGTTAGAAAAGATTGTTCATTTTATTCCGTGTGCTAAAATGCTTTTCTCCTTGTATTAGCAATAACATAATACTATTGATGAGCAATTCTTTCAGTAGGTAATATAAGGAAAGTAATGAAAATCCTGGTATTAAATTAATGTAATTCAAATATAAACATATGCATAGAAGATACAGATTATATGCCAAAATACATATATATAATAAAATTGGATTTAGATCTTGGTGCATGCTGGTAAACTGGCACCAAATCAGTCAGAGTTCTTCATTTTGAATATCCTTATTTTATTTTTCCCCTAAAAATATCTTATCTATATTGTTCACCATCTTTTCTCCCTAACTCAATGTTTTGGTTTTTTTTTCAGATACCAAGCATCATTAATAAAATCTGAATATTTTCCAGATTATGAACAAAGTAAGGAAATAAAATAGGTTTTAGAAACCATCTTTGCATTCCAAATTACAGTTTCTACTCATTTTAACCAGTTTTCATACTGTATGACATGCTAAGAAAAAAAGAATTTATTTTTTCAGGTAAAACTTTACCAGACACAAAGACATACTGTTGTAAAGCATAAGTGCTGATCTTCACCTTGTTTTAATAAGTATGATGAAGTCAATATGGTTATATTTCCTTTTTCCATCTGAAACTCTGACCTTCAGTATAACATTTACCTCATTTTCTTCATCCGCTAATTACTCTATCCTATAAAATTGATTTGTCTGGCAACAATCAGTCTTGAAAAATCAGTGCTAGATATTGATCATAAATCTATCTTCTAGATGCTTGAAGATTGTTTTCCTTATCAGGTGTTGCATTTTGAATTAAAACGTTTAAAGAAAATGGTAGTTAATAAGAATATTCCTTCTTTTTATAATTACTGGTGTATTTCAGTTCTCATTTCTGTCATTTCCCAATGCTCTCAGCTTTTAAAAATTAAGTACCCTTGGTTTGGTAAGTATTCTAGCTGACTTAGACATGTTCATATTTCCTGACTATTTCATCATTACCCTTAAGTAACTTTGTGATGCAAAATTAACATTTTTATTTTTTAGAGAAATTGTATAAAGGTTTTTGTTAACTCAGTCTCTGAATAGTCCCTAATTATGTGCATGTTTTCACTTCATAAAGCATTTTTTCCTTTTTTTCCGTTTTTTCTTGCATTCGTTAAAAGGCAAGGATATTTAGAGTCATTTCTCTTTAAAAAGAACAAAGTAAAATAAAAGGAAGAGAGAAAGCTTTTATTCTCTTTAACCTCAGTGACATTCACACCATACACACTAGTTCAGCTATTGCCTTCTCCAATTTACTTTTATTCCACACCAATAACACAGCCACTGAGTATAACAGATTTTGAGTAGTCTTGGCTAGGTTTCCTTGCCCTTTCTTCCCCACGTGTATATTCTATTACCATTGTGTCCCATTGTGATCCAAAGTCACAATTAATGGAATAATCTCTATTCAGGCTACACTTGCTTCTCATAGTCTCCATTTTGAAGACAGCTACAGTTTGCTGTACCTTAATTAATTCTTTTCCACTCATCACAGAATTACAAAAGACTTAAAGTTGGCAGGGCACTCTGGGTGCCTCTGCTCCATCCCCCATCCCAGCAGGGACACTCAGAGCAGGGTGCCCAGGGCCACGTCAGGCAGCTCTGGGAGATCCCCAAGGATGAGACCCCACAGCCTCCGGGTAGCCTCACAGCACTGCACAGCACAGAAGGACTCCTGGTGTTCAGAGGGAACCTCCTGTGCTCCAGTTTGTGCCCATGGCCTCTGGTCCTGGCATCAGGCATCACTGGCAGAGCCTGGCTCCAGCCTGTGGCATCTTCCTTTTAGAAATTTATGGGCATTGATGAGATCCCCCTGAACTTACTCTTCTCAGCTGAGCAGCCCCAGCCCTCTCAGCTTCTCCTCAAAGGAGAGGTGCTCCCACCCGTTCACCATCTTAATGGCCCTTTCTTTAACCTCTCCAGTATGTCCAGGTCTCTCGTACTGGAGAGCCCAGAAATGGGCACAGTACTTCAAGTGTGGCCTCACCAAGCAGAAGGGAAAGATCACCTTTCTTGACTTACTGGCAACACTCCTCAGGGCAAACCAGAATATCGTTGGTCTTCTTTGCCACAAGAGGAAATTGTTGGCTCATGTTCAACTTGGTGTCCACCAGGACTCTCAGATCCTTTCCTACAAATCTACTTTCCATCTCAGTGGCCCCCAGCATGTCCTGGTACCTGGGGCTATTCCTGTCGGGGTGCAGGACTTTGAGCTTCTCCTTGTTGAGCTTCATGCGGTCCCGGTCAGCCTGTTTTTCCAGCCGTTTCTCTCCACTGGTTTTAAAAACTGAGTTTCTGCATCTGCTAACATCAGATTTTTGCCATTCACAGAATACAAGGAGTATGTTTTTAAAGGTTCTTAACTAATCAAATTTTCAGAAGTTAATTATCTATTTAGTTCTATGATGAGTAAATCTGTACCTTGTTCTGTAGTCTTTGGTTGCAGACTTTACCATTATTCTCAAATCAGCAATGAGCAACACAATAAACTCCATTCAAGTTGACAGAAAGATTCCTCGTTGACCTCCATCCATGGAAGATGGACTAGGAACCCTTTTTGGTAGCATTGCAACTGGTTAGCCTGAACAACAAATTGGTTACATTTTCTTAGGTAGACTATAAATGATTTTTCATTTCATGTAAGAGGATATTATGGTGAAGTTTGAAAGTAAAATTTTCCTCTACTGTTCAAGCAAGGAAAAAGAAAAAAAAAAGGTGGCTGCTGCTCTCATATGTTTACCACATTTAAGTTACTCACCTCTCCAAAGTCCATTAAGAAATGATATATTTTTATTTATTATTTTGCCAGACAGCAAGAATGCAAGCTTTCCTGTACTACTCCATCAATTACTTCATGGATAGAACGGAAAGGTTACTGCGTTCAAGGGCCAAAGGGTGATTTACTCTGCACAGCTAGTAGAGCTAACAGGATCCTTGGCTTGTTTAGCAGAAAGACAGGTATCTTTTAACATAGAAGCAAGCATTTTTGAAAAACTGTCTGTGAAGAAATGACTCATGTTTTGGGCAGTCCCCAGAAATCATATTTAAAGTGAAGGACACTTTAATTTGAAGAATGTAGCTAACATGATCCAGGGGCAGCAGTATCTTCAGTAGCAGGGTGGAAGTATCAGATTTCCTGATCATTCTGGGAGATGGGGAAAGTAGATCTTCAGTGAACATAGTGATACAATCTCAAACAGTTTAATCATAACCTCCAGTTGTTGCTTTGAATGCCAGCACTGCTTCATTCAACAGAAGGATACCCCATCCAGACCTTCCATGATTTCTTAAATTCCACCATTTCTCTCCTTCTCTATGAGTTTCCACTAGACAGACATCTTCAAGTACATTAAGATAACCTCCTTAAAGGTTGTAGCAAAGCATTGATGGCTGTGCTAAATAAGAGTGGGCCTTACAGAGTCTAGATGTAACTCCCTATTCCTGGGTTTTCTCCTCATGGATGCTGCCATCAGTGAAAACTGCTTCTCAGTGAAAAACCCTACTGAAGTCTACGTAAGATTCATCTACTGTTACAACTGTTTACATTTTTCTGTTTGAAAACCTAACTTCCGTGGTTACAGACATCAGGTTAATACAGAGGTCTCCTAACTTGGTGCCACTGTGCTTAACAGAACAGTGCAGGACTTGGCTGCTGACACACAGGATTACTGCCTGTGCACTGAAATAGCCTTAAATAATCAAGCAGTGAACTACCAGGGCACTGCCTTATATGCAGTGATATGAATATAATAGCCATCAGCTTATCTTCCCCTTGTATGTGTCTTATTGCTTCAATTACTAGTGTATTTTCCAGGAGAAGCATGTCAGGAACTGAAAGAAAAAGCTGAGCAGCCAGAAGCACAAAGTTTGAGTGATGCAATAAAACATCCTTCACTGCCATTACTGACCCATGGAGCTGCATACATTCTTAAAAGATGATAAACACAAAGATGAAAGAGCTACCAACTGCAATATTTTTCTTATTATCACAGTAAGAAACCCACTGATTAGAACAGACCTTGAAAGCCTCATGAACAATGAGGAATGCAAAAACAGCATTTAAAGGCAGTATTGGAAAAATATGGCAATGGAGTAACTTCAGGGCAAAGATCATCAATAGTAAAATCAAGGATAATTTTCACATCCATATTTTTCAAGATGGCAGCTGCTTTTAGGAGCTGATCCAAAGCCTACTGAATTCAATAGAAATATTTAACTTCAATGGATTTGGGATCACTTTAACTTTTGGCTGAGAGAGCCACATTACTCCAAGTTAAAAGACAGAAGACTTGGCAAAAGATAACTGAAGTTACAGCATATTTAAGGTCAAAAGACATTAAGTGCTGGACCAATTCATCCCTCGTGTGATTCCACCATACCCAGAGCATTTGCAGTCAGTTTTGTACTGACTGATGATGTCTTTTGTAATTTTCAATGAGTTCAACATGCAAGTCAGGGTAGAATTTGACCCAGTGGATGAGACTGTACTGTAAAGTTTATTTCATTTGAATACAATAGTCCTATTGGTTTAAATAACTGCAGAAGTTTTTCTTAACACATTAAAAGACTATATTTTATGACTGTAACCTCACAGCTATGAAATATAGCTCTCCAATGATAAGTATGAGATATAACTTTCTTCCCAACAGCTGCTGGTGGGAATTTTGCTGTTTCTGAAATAAATATTATATGCGTACATACCATACATGGAGGGAAAGGGAGCAATAGGAAATACAATGAGCTGACTGGAGATGTGTTATTTATTTGCACACATTATTAATGATCTCATAGCTCAGAAGTGGTGGAGGGAACCTGAGCCACTTGTGAATTATGAAAGGTCATCAATAACTCATAGCAATATATGACACATCCATTCAGGTCATCCAGACTTACTCGATGCTTGGTCTGTTTATCTAACACCAGTTTTAGTTTAGTCTGTAGTGTGTGTTGATTTCATAGTACATAATGTAGCAATGAGACCTCTTGGACACAGTCCCATGTAAAATGACTAAGTCTGAAATATAAGAGAACCTGAAAGAAATTCTCAGAATATCAATTGATATTGAGCTGAACCACACATATCAACTTCCAATGACACGTGTGATTGTTAAGTAACCTAGATATAAATAGTGTGTGCCTGTAAAAACACACACATTTCACAGATGTGAAACTACGCTTGTTTCTCTCCCTAAGAAACCGAGAGCAAACATGGAAGAGATTACTTTGATAGTAGTATCACATGATATTCAGGTACTACTGAGATGAGCATAGAATAAGAATGAAATAAATTACAACCCAGTTTTCCAATGTCTTTAAAGAAATTTAAAGACATTCTGTTCTTGATCACATATCTGAAACGGAACAATTAAGCATAACTTATACATCCAGAATGTTACAATTTACCCCCGTTATTCTTAGAATAGCAGAGACTACAGTTCTATGTGCTTTAATTAAAACTATTTTGAGATAGTTCTCAGACCATAAAACATACTTGAAAACAGGATTCTGAAAAATATGAGTTCAAATGGTTTTTGTCCAAGGAATTGTAATAAACTCATTAGAAAATATTAAACCCCTCTGCTAGTTCCTCTAATCCTGTTGGTAACACTCAGTATATCAAACTGGCCAGGCAGTGCCCATTATTGACTGCCAGAAATTTGTAGCAATACCCTGAGGTAGAGCTCACCCCTCCAAGCCCCAAATACTTGTATGTTCAGTACTTCTCAAGCTAATGGAAATTCAGAGTGGGAAAGACATGGCACATGGCACACCACAGGGAGCTGTGATGAACGCACATTTTAGGCTGTCCTGCATACTTATAAGGTGCCTTGTGCTAGTGCTGTCGTCACTACTCACACGTGCAAATTCTCAGTACAGATCAGTATCCAACAGCTATATGGCAAGACAGGATGCATTTTAGTGACCTACAGATGTGGTTTTTAGGATGGCTGCAAGCACTTAGGCCTCTGGACAAGCTCTGCACTTGATAATGTATCAGTCCAAATGCCGCATAAACTGTTTTGTAGCTTTTTTACATTACCTTGTCACGTAAAAAAAAATAAAATCAAGAAAATACCCAGATCAAAATCTTCCCACATGCCATGTGCTGTTGGAGGTAGATGGAGATCAGACAAAACTGCACAGTTGTTCTCCCTTCTGACCAAGAAGAAAAAAAAAAAAAAAAAAAAAGGAGAGAGAGAGAAAGACAAAGGATTCTTTATGCCAAAGAAAAACTAATTCCACACACACAATTCTTTGTCTTTTCAAGTACTTTAATCCAGCTCTCATGGTAAGTCACTGCAGATTTTATATATGGAGTGGAACATTTTGTTTATAAAGTTGACCATGACAGAAACACCACCTTCATCAGGGCAGGAGGGCAGCAATCAGAAAGCAGCAAAACAAGGAAACGTTTCTAAAGGCTGCTGGGCACCACCACATCACAGGAGAAACTGAACGTTACTTATTTAGTACCAGAAGAGAAAATGGTCTTTCAGGAAAAAAAAAAAAAAAGTGATGCTAACCTTGCTTGCAAAACCTGCCCTCACCTTAATGCCAAATGTGCCTATCATCATAACGCTCTGCAACTAATTTTAGTGTTTTCTCCTTCACCTTGTCATCCTTCCTTTAAGACAGCTTCTTGCTTTTCTCTTTAACTCCTCTCAAAATTGCCTTACAACAGTTGAGTTACCAGGTTTTAGTAAGATGTTTTCTCAAACAGGACAGAAAACTTTCTCAAGGCAAAAATGAAATTGTTGGCTGTCACATGAAGACTTCACAGTTTCCAGTAGGGGCCCATAGAGGAGTCTTAAGGCAACTCCTGGACTCATGTTTGGGTGAATCCTTGATCTTCACTAAAGCTTTATGGATCAGACTGCCAGTGTAGGACTCTTCGCTGAGTCAGATGCTTACACTGTACATTGAGAGGCAGAGAATTACTTCTGACTCGTATCTGATACGTGGATATTGTTAGCTATGGCAAATAATGTCAGCCATGGCCACCTCTTTTCAGCCAGTGGCAGTGAAAATAAAAAGCTTTCAAGATAAATAAATAGAAACCATCATAAACTGAGGTGAGTGGCAAAACAAAATGAGCAGCACCCATCACAAATAAGAAAGCATAGATCTGAACAATTGGGCAACTTTTCCACTTTGGTGATTTGTACAGAACCATCAGGTTTAAAGCCAAAAGAGGGCTGGTAGGATGGCTGAACTGCTGCCAGAACAGCTGAGGTACTGCCAGAACATGTTTCATTACCTAACTCACCTTTCAGAATCACAGAATTGCCAGGGTTGGAAGGGACCTCAAGGATCATGAATCTCCAACCCCCCGCCACACAGAAAATACTGTGCAAGACAAAAAAAAAAAAAAATGGCACATACACTCTTTCAACAAGATGCCCACTGGTCCTAAGCATTAAAGCCAGCTTCAAAAACTAGGCTATATTCAGGCTCCCTCTTACCCTGTGAGAGGATGGTCCTCTGGGACAAAGGAAAGATAATTTACAGAACTCTAGAAAAGCTCACATTTCAGCTACCAGCATTGTTCCTGACCTGGGATAAATAGAGGCCAACAGTCCACAGTTCTTCCCACAGGCCTCTAACTCTTTCAAGCCAGCTTTAAAAACTTTAAGTCAAACAACAACAACACAAAAATCAACGCAAAACAAACAAATACATAACAAAAAGCAAAGATCCAATTGTTTTCACAGTTAGCACTTCTTCCAGTTATTGCATGAGTGCACTGAAGATGGATCGCATCTTTGGAATCCCATTCTGACATCACCACCTTAAATATATTGTTCTGTCTCTGTCAATTTAAAACAAATCACTGCTGATTTATTCCACTGGTAGATCAGATGAGGCAAATGAACTGTTTAATATGACTGTGGAAATCAGGTGCTCTGAGTGCAGTATTGATGGGTCCTGTGCACATACTTGAGCACAACAAAACACCACAGCCTGACTAATGTGATCCTGGCATGAGACCAGGATCTAAGCCTTGTTTTTCTCATCCATACATCACCACCACATTTTTCAAGTGCCACTGTCATAAAGTTAAGATACAGAACAATCTATCATTTAAATTCATTACATAAATATTTTTGAGTCAACAAGATGACCTTCCATATAACTATATTTGAAAAAGAACATTTTCCTGATGTGGCAAAGAGAACTATGCAAAGGAAGACAACAAACTACCAAAAAGCATCACTACAAGATCCACCACAAATTATTTCTGATTTTCCGTGAGTTTATGCTTCGTAGTTGGTTGAATCTTCAAACAAGTCCCCACAGTGAACTCATCCTCATATCACCCACCATGATAACCTCAGTTCCCTCATCTCTTCTCACCGCAGGACTTCTCAGTCCTTTATTGCAACATGTTCATGTCCTTTCTATTCTCTCATCTCCAATCCATATCTTTCAATCACTTTGTCTGGCTTGCTGGTAAGCCAAGAGACACCTTTGTAGGGGCCAGCGCTACATGAATACGGTTTGACAGGCCAGGGCATGTGTTTGTTAGTTGCTCAACCAGCCGGTCAGGAGTCAAACACTGTTCCACTGCCCAGTCCACCATAGCGTTGCAGCTGCCTCGTGATAAATTCTGCCACACATCTCTTTAAGAATGAGGAAACATAGCATAGGTCAAGTAAATAAGGAGCCACTACTCACAGACTTTTTGCAGAAAGTTTGCATAAGTGAAATCTTCTGCTTCTCTTTTAAAGCTTAATTAAATCAGCTAAAAAGTTGGAAAATTTACAGCAAAGAAAAGGAATGACAGGTACACTGATGATGTGACAACATCATCCCCTTACTTTAGGAACTACTGTAACTATCACATAGATAGACACTGTTTCAGTAGAAAGATTTTTGGCCAGTTGCTCACACAGTGTTAAAACGTTATCTGATGTGTGATCTTCATGGAAGTGTTCAACACAGTAAGTTAATGCTCCATACAGGCTGATAAAGAAAATCTGGGAGTAGCAGAGTGTCACAGTTTGAAGAGTTACTATCCATGCAATAGCTTACAGCACGATGCTATGATATGGAATAGCAATAAAAACCACAACACAGAGATAGCTAAGTTGACACTGCCCCCCTTCACCAACTGCACCCCTTTGGCCAACTTAACAAGACTTTCTCTGGCTGCTTTTTATTTGTCATATCTAAAAATAAAAATGATCAGAGCCAGCAAATACCTAGGCTCTCCTTTAAGCCTCATGCAGGATTTAGAGGAACAAAAATGTATATTCAGCACACAGATGCAAGATCTTCTGTTTACAATAAAGTTACAATACTTTTGCAAGCCCTGATGTCAACAATTACCTTTCAGCTTCAGAAAGGGCATTCTGTATTCAGGCTTTATGCTGCTGTCCTGAACAACTGCTTGTTCTCAGTTCAAGCCACAGGCACTGCAACTGTTCCCAAGCACACTGAATTCTAGTCAGTATTTTTGACGTCTCATGGTTTTTCTACTTAATTTATTTAGGCACATGCAACACATGAGGGAATGACAGCAGCTGATAAAGACAACAGCAGAAAGGAACTCCAGCTGAACAAGTTAATTCACAATCCCACTTAAAAATCAGGCTGTTCTGATTATCACCTTCCTCTCCTTTGGTTTCAGCATGATTTTTAGTAACCAAGCTTCTCACAAACTCCTAGACTCAGCAAATAATATTTAAAAGTTAAACCACTTGAAAATTGAAGTAAATATTTTTAGACATAGCCTATTGCCTCTCTCCTCAAGACAGCTGTTGCTAAAACGTGGATGGTATGGAAAGAGAGGAAAATGAAATAATGAATTGTGTGTAAATCAGTAAGATTAGATAGAATTACTAGATATAATTAAAAAACAAGCACTCCAAGGATGTATGGCATTTGTTCCTGCTCATGGTATTTCACGATAGCAAAGGTTTGGAAATACCCACCGATTCTTTTCAACCCAGCAGGCACAGAGGCTGTTAGTCAACATGCCAGGATGCTTTATTACTGTGGGGAGTTTGGGCCGGTCCATCTGTACCACTGCTTGAAGATGGAAAATTGTTCCTCTAGTAGTTAATACATTTTCACCTCAGTCTAATTAAAGAGATCCAGTGCATTCATTCTCATTAAAAAAAAAAAAAAAGAAATGAGGAGCTTTGCAATTTCTCCAGTTTGGTGCTGTAAAAGAACTTCAAACAAACATCAGAATAATTTTCTAAAAGTAATGAGTTTCCTCATTCTAGTGGGTGCTACAGCCCTGGTAATAAAGCATCGTTGCTAAAAACTGCTGTCTGCAGATTGATTCATTCTGGTGGCATGAGGGAGAGATTCAGACCGGGAGTGCTCTGCAGGCAATCTGTGACAGTCTTTCATCAGCTGCATATTCTTGACTTATAAAAGCAAAAACAAAGCCATATTGTGAAGATCATGGAGCCTCATTGCTGAGCTGCAGTGTTTTAGCTGAAGATTTCAGACTCCCATACAGTAGCATGCTTGAGAAAGGGGTGCCATATAAACTTAAACTCAAGTGTGAGATTTTTGTCTCCATCACTGTCTGCACAAATGAAGGAAGTCTCAATTACTCTCCCTTGAGGCATGTTGAGGATTTTGCTTTCCTCTTAACAGACCCACTCTACTACTTTGAAGTGGCGAAGAGAGACAGTGGCTTGCCTCTCTGGGGTAATATGCATAATGAATGTGTGCACATACAACTGGCTCCTTTCTTGGCACATCTGCAAGATGCTTGCGCCAGATTCTGCTCCAGATTGTACCATTGTAAATCTCGAGTAATTTAGACAAGAATCTTTATCTCCTTTCAGCTGAAAAGACTGAGTGGCCAACAGGCTTCAACAGGAGACTGGCCTGAGCAAAGTCTCTGAGACTTCCTTGCGAAGACACCAGAGAGAAATGTCTTCAAAGGCAACCCCAGGCCACTGAGTTCCCAGCATTACTGCTGGGCTCTCCAAATTATTCAAAACTGGGGGATAGACAGGAGCTTGGGCTATGTCCCATGTCCCACCTTCCCTGTTTGTCACACACTGTGACACTGCTGGGTCTCCTGGGGAAGTTTTCTTGCTCCTTCAAGTGTGGGAACCACAGGCGTTTCTGGCACTTGGATGCAGAACTGTCAATATACTCTCCCCTCTGCCCACACCCACGTTCAGCATAAAAGACAGTGTTTTCCATCAACACTTATCAAAGTGCCAATGCTCTGAGAAGAAAAACTAATGGGGGAGGGAAGGCTCAGTTGAAGAAATGAAACCACTGCCGTCAGCCCATTGAAAATTCTCCTAAAAGCCTTTTTCTTCCATATTCCCTAACAGAGTGCCAAACAAACAGTAATTAAAATATATATTATACTCAAAGCCGCAGATTATTCTTCCCACTGGATTTCTTGAGTGGTTCTCCTGTCTTCTTGCATCAGTGTTTCAGGTTGTGAGCTCTCTGAGACATGACTTTCATTATCTCTGGGTCATTAGCAGCTCATAACTCAACGTCAGATAATACTGATAACGAGAAACAAAGGGCAGACCCTTTTCAAATTGTGGAGCCAAATGTATTGCACTGCACTGTGTAAAGTCAAAATTGTATGCGTTAGTTACTAAGCAGTGACAATGCTGGACACTTGGCTGGTTGAGACAAGTAGATGGCACTGCACATTGTGTTAAGCAGTGGGATTCACTCAGCAAATCAAAGGTACTGGTTGAAGGCCAGACTGAGTCAAGGATGAGTCTGCACGAATTTTTGTCACCAGATCAGAATCCAGGACCCTAATTCATTTTCTTTTTTCAGCTAATGCAGAGTTGTAGTTTCAGAAAAAACACCTAATAATGCCTTTAAAAGCCCCAAACTATGCTCTTTACAATGGTCACTAGGAATCATTAAGGTTGGAAAGGCCAATAGGATCACCTAGCAAACCAGCAAACTATCACCTCCATGCCTACTAACCATGTCCTTCAGTGCTACATCTACATGGTTCTTGACCACCTCCAGGGACAGTGACTCCACCATCTCCTGGGCAGCCTGTACCACTGCCTCACTGCTCTTTCCAAGAGGAATTTTTTCTATATCCAAACTGAACCTCCCCCAGCACAATGTAAAGCCTTTATCTCCTGGAGCCAGGAGCCCCAGCAATGTGGCTGGGATCTTGCCCCACTTGTAAGCTTGTGCACTACAGCACCAAATGCACCAAATGCCTCTTTATAGCAAGCACTTTCAGTGTGCATCACAGAATCTGCCAGTGTTATCTAGAAGAGCAAACCTAGACTTCCCTTTTAATAATATCAGGGCTGTGTAGTGGAAGTACATGCTCTAAAAAAATCCCAGAGACTATGAAAAGTAGAAAACCAGGCTCCATTCTCACCTTAGTCTGAAGAGTATCCGCCCATATCTCCTATCTTTTCTTGCTACCAAATTGTTCTCCAAGAGTCATTCTCTCCAGTTAGCATACATGAAAAATAAAAAAAATAAAAAAAAAAAATTAAAAAAAAAAGGAGAGACAGAGAGAAAAAACAGCAAAGGTTTCATCCAGAACAAGACAATACAAGGATACCCAGAGAGACTGTTGATGTCCCATTGCTGGTCTAGTGGTTAGCAATCCTGTCTGTGGCAGGAAGGTTGAAACTGGATGATCTTTGAGGTCCTTTTCAACCCAGGTCATTCTATGATTCTGATTCTATGATTCTATGATTCCATGTATGACTTCCCAACCTAGAATACAGGATCTCATGACTGTTTTCTTTTTAATCCAGGGTCTGTTTAAATGGAAATTTATGAGTTCAGACAAGCACCAGGTGTACCACACCAGCTGAATGCCCTCACCCCTAGCAGCATGAGCAATCTTTCCTTTTGGTTTTCATTCCAGCTGTATGAATCCTATATAATTTGCAACACCATAGCACCACTTCAGTAGGAAGGATTGGAAGAGCCCTCCCACACAACCCTACTTCCAAGGGCATGATTCAAGGTACACTTCAGTTCAGTAATTAATGTGGTTTTGAATGCCTTCAGGCTGATGGGAAGGGTGTACCCAGCTTTTCTGCCCCTTATTCATAGCACGTAATTCCCAGCCTAGTGTGTGAAGGCACTGACTTTTATGCTTTTTAAATGAGGCAAGTACTGTAGATGTGAGCACCCTTTTGACTCATATTTGGTGTGCATGAAGCATACGTCTACCATCACACCCCATAAGAAATACCCCTTTGACAGGTGGGGGAACGGTGCAACCCAAGGGGTACACAGTTCTGTTATAATCCAAAGGCTTTCCAAGAACAAAAGGGAGAGAATCAGATGAGGAATCTGCTGAAAGAGTGATATCAGAGATCACTGATTTAGATTCTTTTACCTAAAACCTAAGAAAGTGTCAACAACCTTACTACAGCTCTGGCACCATCCTGTTTTGTTTGTGGGTTTTGTTTTTTTTTTTCATTTATCAGAAATGCTGTCCCCTTTGATTATCAATATATATCAACAATCCTCACCCAGTCTGCTGACTGCACTTCTAACCTGTGGAAGCAACAAATCAAGGATGTAAAGACACTCTTGGCTAGTTACTACCCTAGGAAAATCAGCTATTGCACTGCAGGAACACAAGTTTTTTGGCTAAAAAGTGTTTGTGAAATGGAATAAAGCATTATTTTCAGAACCTTTTTTCAGCAGAAAAAAGAAGTTCAATATTCTTACTGAAGGAATTTTATAATTATTGTGTTAGTAATTTTTTCTTTGGAACATTTAATTTCCTTTCTTTTCCTGCAGCTATTGAGCTTTTAAGTGTTTTCTGTTAAAGAGAGTAAAAAGCAACTTTCATTTGTGATCCTAGACAGACACCAGAGAGCCTTGTTTAATTGGTCTGGATTTTGTTGCTAAATACATTTTTAAAATGAATGCTCCATCATGAGGGTGCTAAGGTAAATAACAGAAATAGAGCATTTTGGAGGAAATTCTTTACTCAGTGGTGAGGCACTGGCACAGGCTGCCCGGAGAACCTGTGGATGCCCCATCCCTGGGAGAGTTCAAGGCCAGGTTGGATGGGCAGCCTGAGCTGGTGGGGCATTGGAACTGGATGATTTTTAAAGTCTCTTCCAACCCAAGCCATTCTGTGATTCTGTAACTACACAACCCGCTGAAATAATTTGTTGCTGTGGTGTAACATGCCACTTCCTTAAACTTCCCCTCTCCCACTGTATACACTTTTGGACACATTAGGAAGCCAAATTGCTTTAAAACCTGGAGAAACTTTCATTTCTGAAATTATCCTATGTTTATATCATTTTATACAGAATGTTATCTGGTAGTTTATGAAGTGAGAAATGGGAGAGTCCAGCACAAGACACATGAAAAATGGATGCGATTCTTTTCAATTCAAATAAGTTAAGTCCCCACATCAGAGCTGAACTTGAAAAGAAACAAATGAGAATGAAACATACATATGTAACAGCAAGTTGCTCATCAAATTTGGGAACAGATATAAGAATACCATTTTCAATAAGTAAAAATATATAGCCACCTCAATAAAGGCATAATACATGTTTTCAGGGTGCAGGTAGGTGGCAGTTCTACCAGTATTTAGTGAAATATTAACAGTGCAAATTTGCCTGCTCTTTTGCAGGTGAAATTTGAAAGTGTATTGTTTCAGTAATGGGCTCCTGCAACAGGATGGAGATCATAGAATCATAGAATCATAGAATGGCCTGGGTTGAAAAGGACCACAATGATCATCTAGTTTCAACCCCCTGCTATGTACAGGGTCGCCAACCACCAGACCAGGCTGCCCAGAGCCACATCCAGCCTGGCCTTGAATGCCTTCAGGGATGGGGCATCCACAACCTCCTTGGTTCCATTATGTTACCACACTCCATAGTGGTGCTCCATGGAGATGCTGATTACCAAAGTTCAACAAGCTCCATATACTGTAAAGTACAGAGTGCCAACAGGATACTGAAAATGCAGGAGTCAGAGGGATATTTCAGTATATTTGTGGTCATCATCATGGATCTAGGAGTCAGGCTTATACAGTCAAGGCAGCAGTAAGGGGATCTGAAAAAACAGTGCCTCTAATATTGCTGATGATAATGTCTAAAGGCTCGATCATGGAACTCCTGATATTTACTTCACTTTTCTGAAGGAGGAAGTGTTTTGCTTACTGGAGCTAATCAAATAAATATCACAGGCAGACCTTGCATCTTGACAGCAGCAGTGTTAGCTAAAAAGAGATCAGTACGCCTATGAATGAAAGGGACTATAGATGAAAGATAGCAGGCTGCTTCCTAAGTGATTCAGGACCTCTTCACAGCATTTACAACACAATCAAGTAGGATTTATTGTGGGTGAGTCAATTCAGTATGTGATTTCAGAAAAGACACCTTGGACATTCTGGAAACAGTTAATTTAAAAAGACAGTCTGAAACCATAGGCCTCCTTTTGCATGATAAGGGTCTGCTGCCATCTCCAGCTCAGTTGTCTCCATTGCTGAGAGTCTCATGGTTTCAGTGGTAAATACCATGTTCTTGGCATCCCAAATGGCCTCACCTGCATTGCTGCACAGAGTGGCCAGATGGGTAGGTCTGAGGCTGAGGTGGCCAGCAGCCTCCAGCAGCCACCTGGAGCAAAACCTAAGATGCCAGGCTGCAGAAACACCACTGTTAATCCCTAGAAAATACTTAATCTGTGGCCAGGATTTACAGTGCAACCCAAGCACAAATCTACCTGAAGTATATATATAGGCAGTTCCCAAGTTTCCCACCAGTCATCATCCTTGCAGTTACCACATCAGACTAAAAAGTTCTGAAGGCACCTGGAATCCTTCTTGAAAGAGTAATGATAGCGCAGGAAGTCATGATAGGAATAGATTCCTTGTTAGGGAAAAATAAAAGCTGCAATCCCTACCCTGCTGTATAGACCTCTATGATCCAAATCATCAGTTAACTGGTCATGGTGACCACATTTTTAGTCCAACAAATCTTCCCTGTGACCATAAAGAGGTTATGAAGGATGCCTAAAGTAATGCATGTTTTAGTACTATTTATAAACAGATCTTTTCCTGATATTTTAGAGATGCGTGTGAAGGAAAGAGATTTGATTATCTCCTCCACCACCAAAGATTTATTCTAGTGTGACACTAATGGGAGTGAAAACAAGAACAGGGTTCAACAGTCCTGCTCTGAATATTTTTTTCCGCTGAATGACCAGACTTTGTTTTATAATTATGGACGACAGGGAAGAGAAATTCTTCTTTCTTCTTTCCACTTGCACCATCCACATCAGTGCTCTTGTGAAAATACCAGTTAGTCATGAATGATGAGGACTGTAAAGCAGGGCTACTGTGGGATGAAGTCAAAGCAGCACTGGAGATGGACAGTTAATTTTTACAACAATGTTTTAAGTGGGGAAAAGTGGGATTATAACATGAAAAGAGGTCATTCAAGAAGGTCACCATTTCACTCAACTAATTTGAGATCGGGGCAAGGTAGGGCAGCTGGAAGAGAGAAGTGGAAAATGTTCTTTAAATGGCTTTAATAATGATAACAGGATCTAGTGCTGAGAGCAGGAAAACAATTATTCTTTTGACCAGCTTTTTTAAATAGCCATCTCCAGATGAACACAGTGAATTAATATCCTTCAGTGGATAGTTAGAAAGACTTCAAAGCAGATTTATGGGATGTTCATAGCTTCTTTTTTCTTGATTGTTTTCTTTTATGTCCATAAGAGAAATAGTTAGGGGCACAGCAGTTCATGCAAGTAAATATAGTAGTAAATTAGATGTGCCAAGCACTAGTCCCTTGCCCTGAAGCCAGAAGGCCAACTGCCCACATCTGTGTTAGTAACTTTCCTTACTTTGCAAACAAGATGGCAACCACCAGACTGCTCACTTGGAGTTGCTCCTCCCCTGGGTTAACTCCAGACCTACCAGCCAGGAACAGAGGGTGACAGCTCAATCATCTTCCCCTTTGTTCAACACTACCATGCAAGAGCTGAAAGTCTTCCACCCTAATCCTTTTATATCAGTGAAAACACATGGCTGAGGGTAGCAGGGCCATTTAGATCCCTCTGCTGCAGCCTCTGCTCCAGTAGAGACACCCAAAGGGGCTCTGGAAGATCCCCAAGGAGGAGATCCCACAGCCTCCAGGCAGCCTGTGCCATTGCTTTGTCGCCCACACAGCCTTCTGGGAGTAAAAAGGTCACTGGCTCTTGCTCTGCCTTTTCCAGGAGAAGTACCTAGAGGAAATGGGTCTGGGGGTGGCCAGTTGTGAGAATGCAATGATATTTGCCCCCTTTAGGGGCAAAGACCCAGACCTTCAAGGGGAATAGATGGTCCAAAAAAGCCTCTTGATTTACATGGGAAGGATTTGGCCCTCCATGTTTAGTCAAGGAAAGCATTTACTGACCTGGAAAGGAGTTAGGTTAAGAGGAGCCTGCAGAATTTGGACCTTTTGCTTTAACAGTTAACCAGGTCCTGTCCCCAACCTTCAGCAGAACTGAGGAGATGGGTGCAGATGGAAGCCTGCCCCTTCTTTTCTTGTGGTAAAATTAAAAAGAAAAAGAAGCTCGTACATCATAAAACGTGACAATTCCCAGAGTAGTTCTTTTGGGGCTCCTTCTACCAAAGAGTTGTAGCACTGCCAGGCAAATGGAGAAATGGTCTTAATCACTCGAACCCTAGGCAAACACTATATCTTTTTTGTGAACCAAGTTTAAACAGAAGTTATGCAGGAAGGACCAAGTCAGAAACCACTTTTTCCAGATGTCAGAAAGATTGAAACACACATGAGGGAAAAAAGCAGCGTTACAAACTTTTAGCTTGATGTATCTGGTAGGTGAAAGAACTAATGCTGTAAAGAAAATGTTTGCATAGTGCCACTGAGTCTGCTCTAGACTATAACACTGGTCAAACAGCACTTTCACCAAATGTTTCTTAACCGTGCGTCTGTTTGAGGAGCAAAAAGTACAGGGAGGGGGAGAAAAAGAGAAATCTAAATGTGAACACAAAGTTCTATTTACTGAGATAAAGATTGAAGGAATAGATATGGATACAGAAAATGCTCTTGAAATATGTTCCTTGTTATAAATAAACCATGTTGCCAGCACTTAAATAAAATATATATATATATATATATATAAAATCCCCGTTGAGAGTCACAGGGGAGCAATACCATCGCCGGAATATCTGCTGATGCAGCTGAACTATGCTGAAGACATCTGCTGAGATGAAACTACTTTGTGGCTGGAGGTATTAGGAAAAAAAGAGTTACTTCAACAAAAAAATAGCCTGTGTGTGAAAACAAAACCACACCAAGATGTAGCAGAAAGTGCACTTCTACAGTCATGGCACAGCCGTACAGTAGTGGTTCAATCAATCTGTCTGCCTCAGAAGTGAAGCAGAAGATCATAAAGCAGACTGATAAATGAAGAAACTTCCCCCGTGGCAGCACTTACTGCAGAAAGCTCAGATCCTGAACGCAGTCCTGAGAAAGCCAACGTCAAAAATAAATGTGATTTAATGAAAGTTTCATTCAGAATGAGTGCTAAAATGCAGAGCTTGGACCCTGCAAGGTCTGTAGGTCATTGCTGTGCCACAGCTGCACGCAGGGACGCGCCAGCTACAGCCACACTGTCTGCACCGACATATGCCACCTAACCCAAGGCGTGCTTTGTAAAACAATTTCCTTGACTTGGAGCGACTCCTACTTTGTTTTGACAGTGGTTTTGCTTCAGCCGCTCAACCAGAGTGGGCAGAAGCAACTAGTTCTAACAAAACTGATTTCAAAGTCAGTGTAAGTGAAACACAAGCAGTTTTCTGCGCATAAACCATTCACTGCCTTCTGAGGGCTGCAGCTTTCGACTTTGCTTTTATATTGAGCACAGTTCCCTGCACCTCTGTAAGGAAAATAGGAATTTGAGTTATCCTTCACTTTAATTTTAGTATGAATTCTTTAATCCCACTTTGTAGAACAGTACATAATAGTTATTTGCCATAGGTCAAGGTTTAGGCAGCAAGGGACAGACCAGGGAATCTAATGCACATGTACACTGGAGACATAACCTAGGAATACTGAGGAATTAATACCCCCCCACCTCAAATCTTTCACTTGAAACACCAGAAGGTTTCTGTAGGTCCCCTTTTTCTCACTGTTCCCATCTCTCTGGTTTCTTTTTATCTGAACTTATCAAAACTGTTATAACCAGTTGTTTTTTCAATAGGCATCTTCAGTCCTGCCTTGTTGTTTTCCCCTGAAATTCCTCCCATCAGCATTTTCAAACACCACCATGCATAGAATTAGAATAGAATTGGCCTCCAAGTCTTGGTATCCTTATGTGCTTCAAAGATTTGTTATAATACTGCAGCTCAAGCTGTACAGTTTTAATCAGAAACAATTTAGAATCTAAACTCTATTCACTGAGCCATGATCTTTCTTCATTTTAAACTTGTGTGCCTAAGATCTGTGTAGATTGTCACTGTTATTTTTCTCATGGATAATTTATATGTTAAGAACAAAAAATTAGCTGTCCTGAAACAATTTTTTTAGTCTCATTGAGTTCAACAAATTATTTTGGCTGACACCTTTTCTCTGTGTCTGCTCTGCTGGAGAATAACACCTCCCTCATCAGTGACCCCACCTCATGAGGGCTCTGTTCCCACATCCACCAGTGCAAATTTCAGTCTCATATTTCCCATTTCCCAAGAAAACTTTAAGCCACCATGTTAAAAGACAGTAATTAATTTTGTATTTTGGTGGCAAAGCCCCACTTGAGGAAACCAACCATGATCTGCACCTTTCCCAACTAACACTACCCTGGTCCCAAAGATTGTTGTCTCACAGTCTGGATAGATTCAGCAAAGCTCAGCGGCTTGAACGCATGACTCGGGTATGCCACACACAGAAATCATAGCATCATTCAGGTTGGAAAAGACCACCAAGATGATCTAGTCCAAGTATCTACTCATCACCAGCATACCTGCTATCTGTGTTTCTCAGAGCCACATTCACAAGGTTCTTGAACCCCTCAGGGATGGTAACTCCACCACCTTCCTGGGCAGCCTGTGCCACTGCCTCACCATTCTTTGAAAGGAGAAGTTTTTCCTAATATTTAACCTGAACTACCCTTGGTGCAACCTAAGGCCATTCCCTTTGGTCCTATTGCTGTTACCTGTAAGAAGAGGCTGACCTCTACCTTGCTACAAACTCCTTTCAGGGAGTTGTAAAGAACAATAAGGACTCCCCTGAGCCTCCTCCAGACATTTTTCTGGGCTAGTTTGTCTCAGTCTCATTTCTTGACGCTGCTCTGTCATGCATCTATGGCCTAACATTTGGTGGAATATGCTAGAGAATCCAAGTATCCCATGTTCCCATGTAGCAGTCAGCATGGCTGCCTTTCAATCTCTGGAGCACTGTGCGGAGTGGCTCTGTGCCACTGCAGCTGATGACATGGCCTGGTAAAGATAAGATCTGAGTCAACCTCTTTGGAAGAATGAGATTGACGTGTCCTGGCCATTGGAGTCTGGGACAAAAGAGCCCATTTTACATCTTTCAGCTTTTTTTTTTTTTTTACATCTAGCCCTTTTCCTGTTTTGATTTACTTTAGTATATGAAAGGGGAAAATCTCATTTCATCAGACATTAAATATTCCATTCACTCCAAATCTAAACCTACTTTACTACAAAGTAGGAAAACTGGAAGAAAATGCCAGGTGAAACAAAAACTAATTTGTTGCCTGATTTTATTCATCTGGAGAGACTTTGGTGTCCATATGAAAAACCAGTTTCTCACACAGCCCTATCCAGTATCTTTCTATCTACATGGAAGGATGACCCCAGGTCCCCCAAATGTGTGGTTCACTGAAGAGCTGCAAAAGAGTTATGAGCTCCCAGAAGCTGTCATCGCCACACAGGGTTCCCTGGAGAATTCACTGGCCAGGGGCAGCTTTTTTTCTGATGATGCAATACATGAAACTTTAACTCCCTGCTAGAGCACGTTAGTGAATTAACAGCTCAGAAACTGCTCAAAGTCCCCTGTTTGTGTGGAAGAAAACTGGACATTCTGATTTACTTCTGTTCCCTTTAGTCATAACTTAGTAACCAGTGTGCCCTTTATTAATACACACTTGACAGACAGAAAGGTTAACAACAGTCTTGTCAGAACACGTCTCTTTGTGGCTGTTGATTTCCTCACTGCTGTTGCTTTCTGATCTCATTTTCTGGGAAACCTGACTCATCTGCTACTTTGGTAGTACAGAGTAATGCAGGCTTGGGGGATTCCCTGCTGGAAGAGCTATTTACAATTCTGTTGTAATCAGCACAGTTTGTACAGGGTTTTACATATATTCGCAAGAACAGTCTATTCTCAATCTAAGGTGGTGGTGTAAAACTTGTGTGGTAGTTTTTGCAGACAAAATAGTTTGGACAAAAATAAAGGCTCTCCGTGGGAACTTAGAAGAATCTCCACAAACAAAAGAAATTGAGAAAGTACAGGCTGTCTTTATCACCTGCTGATGAGTATGAATGTAAGAAACATACAGGCAATTGTAAGAAGCATACAATAGAACAGCTATCTGAGATCACAGGCAACACAAATGTTAGCCCTCCTAAAATTACTACAAGATAGAAGAGCCATTTGCTCTTAGGTATAGCTTTTTGGTCACAAACGGAGAATAGGTGATAACGTGAGGCAGATGGTCTGTATCATGCTTTGATAAACACTTAATAAAAATATTTCTAGCTCTCCCACCACCTAATAGGTGATACACAAATGATCCTTTCTGAATAACATTCCAGACAGAGCTTCAGTGTTAAGTGCATCTGTATTGGCTGCTCATATGTGTTCCAATTTCATATATAGTCCCCTCAAACACTGAGTACCCATTAACTTACATGGAAATCCTGAATGTGGGAGATTTTGCAAAAATGAGTCAAGGAGAAGTTTTGCAGAAGTGTGTTCATCAAGAATAAGTGATGGCATCAGAAAACTCTTCCAAACCAAATTCCTTCACAACAGACTGGTGACATCTGACATCAGACCTTATAAAAAGTTCTTCCTGTCTGACCGTAGTTCATTTTCAATAGTTGCTTAGAAGTATTCATGCAGGGAGTAAGTACCATCTTATTATGGGTAGAGTTCATGCTAACCTCTTGTGAGAAAATGTCCTGTCTCAATGGTCTATCCATGTACCCAACACCCCAGTGAAAAAAGGGTCTTCGTGCTGGAGACTGGAAAAGATGAAAATGTAAAAACCCCAAGTGATGCAAAAACAGAGATCCTAAGAATTTCTACTAGTGTATGTGTGCTGCTCTATCCCACCCAACCAAGTCTTCATGCTACCGGAACAATTCAACTCATTTACTTCAAAAGACATAGGCAGCTCTTCAAACATTTTTCCCTGCATTTTTGTGGTTTTCACCCTTTCAACCCATTTTCTGCTACGGAATTAATTTGCAAGCAATGTGTGTTGTCCTCCAAGTGACTGTATGTGAGAGATACCCTGTGCAGTGAAGCATTTCTTACCATTAGGGCCACCCAGTCTGCCCCTTGGAGACACATCCTTCTAAAACTGTGTTTATGTTTCCATTTTTATATAGTATTTGAAGTTGAGAATTTTCTCTTAAACACTTGGCACAGTCTTTTCATTAATTACTCCGTGGCATACTTCTCATCAAAGTAACAGGCAATAAAAGAGAAAAACATGAGTGCACTTCCGTATGGTGTTTATGTCGCAAGATATCTTGTCTTAGCTTTGATTTAAACATTTTTCTAAGGTGCTAGAATTTATAAAATTATTCTGCTAAGGAGCATTGCACTTACATACCCTGATATCTGAAATGAATGGCTCATTAGTTCCTGAGAATTAAGTAATACCGTCTTTCAACAGAGGAGAAATACTTCTGAAGTTCTCTAAGTATACTCTGTTACAATTTTCAGCAGCCTGGCACATGGGACCTAGCGCTAAGTGGTAGCTATCTAGCACCAAGTGTTGGACTGCTGATAGGAAAAAGCTTGAACCATGACAATCGTCAGCCATTTTCAGCATTTGGCACATCGGTTTGTTCATGTAAGCATTGTAAGCATTGTTTTATGCAAGGGTAAACTGATATCCAGTGACCCCACATTGCATTGCAGAAGAGAAGGCTCCAGGGAGACCTCACTGTGGCCTTCCAGTACTTAAAGCAAGCTTACAAGGAGGGGGACCGACTTTTTACACAGCCTGTTCGTGATGTGACGGGGGAATAGTTTTAAATTAAAGAGGGGAGATTTGGGTTAGATGTTAGGAAGAAGTTTTTTCTCAGAGGGTGGTGAGGCCCTGGCACAGCTGCCCAGAGAAGCTGTGGGTGCCCCATCCCTGGAGGCACACAAGGCCAGGTTGGATGGGGCCCTGGGCAGCCTGAGCTGCTGGGTGGCAGCCCTGCCCACAGCAGGGGGTTGAAACTGAATGGGCTTTAAGCTTCCTTCCAATCCAAGTCATTCTGTGATTCTAAGGTCCTATGATTGCTGCTACTGCCTCTGCTTTAAAATTTAGGGAGAAGCATATTGCCCTGCACTCCCAGAAGTCCATGACAGCCTTCCCAACATGTAGGCCTGGTTCTCAGAGGTGCGCATTCTTATTTTTCAGTCTTTCCCTGCAGCTCTGCAAGAAGGTGCCTCACTTGTATCCTCTGAGCAAGCTTTTGTTTTTCTGCAATAAATACCCTCTGCTTTTTCAGTTCCACTTAACTTCACAGCCCGCCTCTGCCCTCTTATTCCATTCTGCTTCTGGTCCTGATGGCTGTCCCCAGAGTTAATCCTCCTGCTGCTGAGGTCTGTACCTTGCAGGCACACTGGGTATCTGGAAATTGCTCCAAAATTTGAGCACCCATATTTCTGTGCAATGGGCATGCTGAATGCTGCTGAAATCATTCAACATACTTCTCAGACTTGTGGTGATCAACCCTCTCTGAAAGCCTCCCAGAGCTGCCAATAGGAGACTGACATAGTCATAGACTCATAGAATCATAGAAAGGCTTGGGTTGGAAGGGATCTCAAGGATCATGAATCTCCAATCCCCCTGCCGTAGGCAGAGCCACCAACCTCCATATCTAATACTAGACCAGACTGCCCAGGGCCCAATCCAGTCTGGACTTGAATACCTCCAGGAATGGGGCATCTACAGCCTCTCTGGGCAGCCTGTTCCAGCACCTCACCACACTCTGTAAAGAACTTCCCCTGACATCCAACCTAAATCTTCCCACCCTCAACTTAAAACCATTTCCCCTTATCCTGCCATTATCTACCCTTGTAAAGAGCTGACTCCCCTCCTGTTTGCAGGCTCCCTTTAGGTACTGGAAGGCTGCAATGAGGTCACCCCACAGCTTTCTTTTCACTAGGCTGAACAAGCCCAGCTTCCTCATCCTGTCTTTGCAGGGGTGGTGCTCCAGCCTGCTGATCATCCTCTGGATCCTCAAGGGTTCAAGTTCAAAGTCATGGTTCAAAACAGGCTAATCATGGAATCATACAATCATAGAATCATTTGAGTTGGAAAAGACCATAAAAGGCCATATAGTCCAGCTCCCTGCAAAGAACAGGGATACCTATAGCAAGACCAGGGTGCTCAGAGCCCTGTCAAGCCTCACCATGAATGTTTGCAGGGACAGGGCATCCACCCCGATAGTACTGTTATTGAGCTTCTTGCTTGCAACTGCTGTTGCTACAACATTACTGCTCCATACTCAAGTCCTGTTCATTGCAGTGTTTTCATTTCTTACATTACACCTCTGCATCTAATCAGGCAGAAGAGATGACAGGCCTTAAATCAGCTTTAGCAATGGGATGTAGAGCTGCTCCTTCCTCCTCCTCACTGAGGCTGGTGCACAGAACCCAGCTCTGGGAGGTGTTAGGAGGATATGTGTGAGCAAAGGTAGCCAGTGGCAGCAGCACAAGGCCACTATGGGTCAGCTGAGAAGACAGACACCATGGTAGAAACTCTGGAGACCCAAGGGCTGAGGTATCCTGAATGCCCTGGGCAAGCTGCAGTGCACCTGAACCATTAAGAGCCCTCAACCTCTAGCATTACAAACAATGCAAAAAATCAGGCATCTTTGTCCTCTGTCAAGTGATTTTCGAGACTGTGAGCTTCACATTTTCTAGTTTTTTTTTCCATGACCACAGCAGCTAAAATTTCATTTCCTTTTTAACTAATCTACCAGATCTGGACACCTGTCTCCTAAAACTGGGATTTGATTTTCTCCCTTGCCCCAGTGACTTTCCCTCCTTCATCTCCTCCTCCTCCTCCCCCACAACACCCCCACACTCAATTTTAGGAAGATTTATGCTTGAGCTGCTGAAGCTGGCAGCAATATATTGGGAGCAGAAGGTGGTATTCGAGTAAAGGCCAACACAGTGCAGAATTGCAGAGCTGGATGCAAGCGCAAAGAGAAAGAAAGCACCTAACATAAGGTACTTTGCATCAGAGCAGGCTGCAAAATATTCATCAAAGCAGCTTTTCATTGGAAATTGTTGTGGTTTTCTCCATGAGAGGTGTCTGCTTTTGCCTTTTGCCTGAAAATAAATGAAGGCCACCAAACAAAAGTTACTCTAATCAGCACATATTCCTGTTTTCAGCCAAAGTGTGTCTGACAAAAATGTGTCATTTCTCAGGGGAGAAAATAGGGAAAGAACCTTTTTTCACATAGTTCTATTTTATAAGCCTAGAGTATACAATGCCCATTGTTTTCTGTGCTGTTAAATCTCTTACCAAGGTTCAGTATTGCAGCTGGCTGTCATGCTTGTGTTTGTATACTGAATATCTGTGGGGTAGATTACTTCATTGCTTATGTGTATCAATTCCCCATTTGGAAAGGAGACACACCACATCTTGTCTGTTCAGCTGATAAGCACAGTGACTACTGTCTCTTATTGTGCTTGGGTACAGTGCCACTTAAAATGAGTCTTCAGTTTCAGTGTCCACTAATGTCAAGCAAACAATACAAAATAATAGCCTTATTAAACATCTATCTTCTGATCAGCAGCAGGGCAGGCAAAGAAACACACACTCATTTTCTCTCCCCAGAAACAGGCCTCAGGAAGAAAATCTCCCTGGTTCTCTGACAGTGGCTGATGTCCATAAATCTTTGTGTGTCCATGCTGTTTGCTGAGCACACAGTGAGGACAGCGGTATTATGTGGGATTATTTGTGTGCTAGTGATAAAAATCACATTGATATGAGGAGAACTCAGCACTCTTCCATCCATCCAACAGCTCCCCAGGTTATTCTCAGCCTTTTTTTTTTCTCCTTTCTCCTTTCTCAAAAGGGTTTTATTTTTTTTCACTGTCAGTAGAAATTTCCATTACACAGTAATGCCATTACACTGCTGCCGTAATCATACTTACCATCAGCAGATCTGTGCTTATGTTTACCATGGAGGGAAGCTGTCTGCAGGGCTGTGCTTTCTGAGTGCTTGTCCCAAAACAAACCACTTTAAAGTCTCTGTTGTCTCCTAGAAAGGAGCAGCTTACAAAAGAGGTCCAGAGTGGCTTTTTGGATGCTCACAGGTCCTATCCCTACCACAGGCAGTGCAGGCACCACTTGAGTGGAGGGTGCTTGAGCATGCTTGTCCCCACCTCAACAGGGGTAGAAATCTTCTTATACCACTTTCGGGGATGCAGCTGCTGTGCAGTGGAGAGGTGGGATGTGGAAACAGAAGAGTCCTTCCAGGAACTCAGCCCTGGAGTGTCTGAGAACAGAGCACACCCTTTCAGTTTCCCTCCTCTACCAGCTAGCACAGAACAACCCTCTCTGCACTGCATGATGCTTCATCTTGAGTAAAGTGTGCAGTTTGGAGCACCACAGTACAAAAAGGGCATAAAACTGTTAGAGTGTCCAAAGGAGGGCTACAAATACGGTGAAGGGTCTGGAGAGCATGACATGTGAGGGGCGGCTGAGGCCTCATTTGATCAGTCCAAATGAGCTGACGGGAGGCCTCATGGAGGCTGCAGCTCCTCACAGGGAGCAAAGGGGCAATGTCTGGAGGCAAGTCCAGCAGCCTGTCCACAGGCCATGCTGTGGATAGCTGAGCCATTGGAGCCCAGCTGACCTTCATCCTGGTCACTCACTCCAAGAAAGACATTGAGACATTGAGCATGTCCAGGGAAGGACAACAAAACTGTGAGGGATCTGGAGCACAAGTCTTATTGAAAGTGGCTGAAAGAACTGGGATTGTTTAGACTGTAGGAGAGGAGACTCAGGGGAGATGCTATTGTTCTCTACAATTACCTGAAAGGAGGCTATAGTGAGGGGTGTCCACCTCTTCTCCCAGGTAACAGTGATAAGATGAGAGGGAATGGCCATAAGTTGCACCAGGGGAAGTTCAGGTTGGATATTAGAAAAAATTCTTGGGAGGAGTGGTGGAACACTCACTGGAACAGGCTGCTCAGAGAGGTTGTGGAATCACCATCCCTGGAGGTGTCCAAGAACCATGTAGATGTGGCACTGAGGGACATGGATTAGTGAGCATGGTGGGGATGGATCGACATCTGGTCTAAATGGTCTCAGTAGTCTTTTCCAACCTTAATGATTCTATGATTCTACACAGTGACCAAATCCTGAATTTTCAACACCAGATAGAGTACCAGCAGTATCTATACCTGCAGTGTATCATGCCAGGCCAGCATCTGGGGTGAAAATAGTGTTACTGACAGGGAGGTATAACACAGCTTGGCATCACTCTTATAAAAGAGCAAAGATGGCAACAGAAGTGAAGATATTGCACATTCTTTGTTTTACTCTTGTCCCTCCTCTCAGGTCCAGAAATGCCTCTTCTGCTGGCTTTCCCCTGAGCTTGAACCCTCAAAGAATAAGTAGTGCAAAGCAACTTCTGGAGGCGTGCAAAAACAATTCCTAAATGGATTTTACAACAGTTTAGTTCAAGCAAGTGCCCAGCTAGCAAGGGATGTTGCAGATACAAAGCTCACTGCCTTCCCTGTGTGTTTCATGTCAATGTATCTGTAGCATTTGGCTTTGGTTGCATCTCTGAACTTTACCCAAAGCATGTAGCACTCGTGAATCTGCAAAATTGGACTGGAAGTCTCCTGAGAAGAGGCATACCCATGAGAGTTTCAGTATTTCCTACTTCCAATTGGGCTGGAACCAACACAAAAACAGCTATAACAGTATTTGGCTCTTGTGTGCTTCATCCGAGCCAAAAGGCAGAAAATTTAGAGGTATGCAAAACTGAAAAAATAAAAATAAAAAATGATAGAAGTCTGGGGCAAGGAACTGAGCCTAGATTTTTAGAAAAATAATAAATAAATAAATAAATAAATAACGAAAGGTTCAGTTGGGTCAATTCTTTTTTGTTCCTGAAGCATTTTGCTAATCTGCAGGGCAAGGTCTTGCCCTCTACATGACACCTGGCATCTCTTAAAGAGTAAGAATCCATAAATCTAGATCTGGGGAGTCTCTGGCACTGTCTGTACCTCCCCAAAACAGAACAAAACTGCCAATTCAGACTGGGATCTAGCCCAGAGTTTGTATTAATTAAATTATTTATGTAGCAAATAATTACAGGCTTCCCAGGCTTGCTTCTCCTTTTACTCACACAAATACTGCTCAGAGATCTCTACTGATTTCAGAGGAAAATGTGATCTTCTCACTGTTCTTCAACAGAGCTGGCAGCTGTTAGAAAGGACGTAGCAAATCTGCATTATTACAGAACCATGCATAAATGTAGCATTTCAGACAGAACCATCTATCAGGACAAACAAGAACTTGCTTTACGTGCATATCTGGAAATGAAGCATTTAGATGCAACACTGCAGATTTTTGCTGCTTTGTGACCTCCATCAGCAGCACTAGAAACTGCACTTTATCAAGGGGAGGGCTGTCTTTGCACAGAGACATGAATACAGCCTCTCAAACTGCCAAACAGAAAAGCAGCCCTTTTAATGTGAGGACTGTAGTAGCAATCACAAGGCATCTCAAGAAACTTGTACCTTGGTATGGCAAGGTCATTGTACAGATAGCATGAAATGCCCTATGCATGTAGAGCTGCCCAGCAAGGAACTACAGAAGCTTCTTAGGTCTTGAAGCTCATCATCCCAGTTGGCACCACACCATGCCATCTGCATGTCTCAATGGAGACTTTGGGTGCTGCTCTGTATCCACAATCGACAGTGCTGCCTTCTCCTATTTCTACTACACTCTTAGTTTTGTTCCTAGAGTCAAATATATTATGTACTTTCACTAAGAGAGGGAGAGCTACTAATGATAGCTCTCACTGGGGGATGCTGAAGCATCTATTTACTTTTAAGCTATATGTGACTGCAAAGAGTGTAAGTGCAAGCTGGTAGAGTATCAAGGTTGGTGGACAATTTGTTCCTCCAGTTGTGAGGGAAGATGGGCAAAGGGGAACTCTGGTCGATGTTGCTGGCAAACCCTGGTACCCACTGCATGCACAGCCCAGACCAGTGCTCAGTGTGGAGGCAAGACCTCTGTGAAACTCCTACCCCTAGGTCTTGCCTTTCTGCAGCCCACTAATGGATGGGACCTCTGATAGCTCTTGGCTGATTCTGTGTTTTTGTATTCAGTTCAGAAATCTGGCCTCCCCGCTCTACTGAGTCAGACTGTGTATATCTCAATATCTGGGGATGTTCAGAGACTCCTGAAGAGAGGGAATAATTTGATTAGGTTCTCACTAGTCATAAATTTGGAATAGTCACAGAAGAAAAATTTTAAAAGTATTTCCAACTGGGCTTCATCTCCTTGGAAAATAACTGCCTAAATGTTTGCATATTGGTCCTCCAACTCAATATATATTTACCTGAATCCATTCCACGGTGGTTGGGGGGGGAGAGGGAGGGGGAGGGGGAAGACATATAAAAATTTAGCTTGACTTTGAGCAATAGCTTTCTTTAGCTTTACAGCAGGGTTGCCAACTGGAAAATTCTTGTAAAAACTACTCAGGAGCTAGTTTTGATCCAACAAAGAAGGACCAAGCCCTTTGAGTCTTCAAATTCCAAGGTCAAAGTAAAAATGATCCTGCGTATAAAAATCCCCTGGTTTTAGACTTACAAATGAAAGCATGAATACCCTTCGTCTTACCTTCCTGTAGCCTCCCACTTACCCAAATGTTTGAGCAGGAAAACTTCCACACTGCAATGGCCTTCCCTCTGTTTCTGCAGCGTTATCCCTCAGATTCACATTTCAGGATTACAACTCTTACTGCACCAGACCATCGCATTCATAGTTTTACTGTATTTCTCTCAAAGAAAATGGGCAATGGCTTTGCCTTCAGTTGCCGTTTTTTTACTGGTGTCTTATCTTTGATGCCTTTCACCACTTGGGTCTTAAAAGGCTTCTTGTAGTTTAGAAAGAATAAATCCAGTTCTTTCTTTTCCATGAGCCTGTGCAACACAGGTCCCACATCATTACCACTGGCAGTGTTGTGAAAGTTCAGGAAAACTGAAGCACTTAACAGTGGTTAACCACTTAAAAGATTTTTTGGCCTGTCAGGTAAATCTTCCAGCAGTGTTGCTTGCTTACTTTGCTATCCCATTAGACAAGATAAATTTGGGGGTAGACAAGAGATGTTTTCACAACCCTATGCCTTTGCTAGCACAAAATCTCAAGATTTTAGGGCAGATTTCTTCCAGATCCTGTGTGACATTCCAGATGACACAGCCTCATTATGCACAGCAGTTTTTCCCTTTCCAAGATCAGAACACCACAATGAGTAAAGAGGATCCTAAGGTTTGCAGCAATGAAGGAAATACATAGACATCTCACATTATCACATACTCGGGGGTCAGGAAAGCGGGCTGCTTTTTATTGCCACTTCTTGGACAACATCTACTTCCTTCTCTTTCAAAGCACTAAAGGACTGTAGATTCAGAACTAGATCTATCCACAGCCAGTGTTATGGGGGAATTCAGACATTATCATGCTGCAATCACTTTGCGCCACCTTAGTCTCATTCCAGCTTAGTTCCCATGCACCTTTTGGCAAGAGCACTTCTAGAGACCCAAGGAGATGTAGGAAACCCTTGGTTTAGGTTCAACAATGGAACAAAGATTTTTTTTACGATGAAGTTTAGAAGTGACATTCTCACCTGGCTGGCACTGACAACACTTAACTATCAGGAGCCTTGCTTCCTTTCCAGTGAGTATCCTTTTGTTGAGGACATGGAGGAGAGAGTTTCTGTACCTCACCTGTACCCACAATATTTCTTTAGCATAGTGAAAGCTGGAGTATGAACTTGGAATGAAATCTCCCTTTTTCTTGCTATATACCATCTTCAGAGTTTACTAGTGCTCTGTGCACTTTTTAATCTCTGTTTCACACCAAAGTCACTATATTCAGATCCATATACTTCAGCTATTCTGCTCACGAGTATGACCTTCCTTCTTTCTTTTCTTCCTTTTTTTCTTTCCTTCATCCTCAAGCTGTTTCACCCTCTTATAGTTTTCCATCAGCCTCCTTCCTCCTATCTCAGCTGGCATGCTCAGTTGCCTAGCTGTGGTCCTCCATTTGCCCTTCCCTCCTTTTCTTATATACTTCCTTTGTGGCATACCACATTTTTTCCTATTGCTTATTTTATCATCTTTATGCTGATGACTCCTAAATCTTCTCTGCCCAAAGCCAACTCCCCTTGGCTCGAGTTCATGTCTCTGATATTTCCTCACTGACATCCTGCTGCTCCCCCATATTATTTCCTCCCTATGCACTTTTCATTCTCCCATCCTTTCCACTGTTCACATATCCTGCAGTCTGGACCTTCTTCATCCTCCAAACCAGATCTCCACTTCACCTGAAATTGCTCTATAGCTGTGTTACCACAGCTCAAACTTTTGAGAAATTTGGATTCCACCTCCAACTCTGATGCTAGTGATCTCCCTTGTGGTGGCTTTGAGGTCAAGTGGCAGTCTAGTTAGAAGCTTCCAGCCAACTATAGGCTTAATACTATGAATGAGATGAAAAGTTTTGGAGAAGTCCCATTTAGCAGCACCTTGAAGAGGAAGATGAGTTGTTAGACCAAACAAATTAACAACATTGGTAACACCACTAAGATGGAGGAATGTTCACCTGATATAAGCTGCTCTTTAGACTGTGATGGTTATGTAGGAACTCAGACACCAAACATGGTCACTACCTGACTTAGAAAGGACTTTGTTCAGATTTAAGGATTTTTAAGATGTGAAAATGAAGTCAAGAAAAGATTGTTCATAGGACTTAGTTTTATTACAGTCCTGTGTACTCCCACCTTGACCTTCTTCAGCCCAATTAGCAGCAGAGCTCACCTTCCTCTTCCATGGGCTTTGCATACTCCCATCTCTCCTTGAGGAGAATCCATGCTTGCAGGAGAGGCTCAGATCTGCCCACTATGACTTTTGAGTGTTCTCTTCATGGCTTTCTTTCCTAGTTCTAATGTGTTTCAGTTCTCTACCTTTTATGTTTTCATGTCTGAAACATCATCCTTTCTACTCATCCTTTGTTTCTTCTAAATCACCCTCCTCTCTTTGGACCCATACTACTAGTATCTACTCCTTTACTGAGTGATTATCCATCCTTATTTTAGCCCAGCCTTTTCAAAAATGTTCAGAAAAAAGCTTCAGAGCGATAAAAATTTATTAAAAAGGAAAAAAAAAAAAACCTAATTAAAACATGGCATATTAATTTAACCCATCTTCTTGAGAAAAACGAAGTTGACATTTTTCATTCTTTTCATCCATTCATTTCTGCCTCAGAAAGGAAGCCAGTGATTAGTTTCAGTAAAATCTGAAAGGTGTGAAAGAGACCTCAAAAATTAACAATATTTACATATGTTTCAATTTCATATCTTTAATCCACATGTGAAGATATTTTGTTTTGTTTTGCTTTCTCATTTTCATAGAAAGTAATGATTTCACTTGTTAAAAGCTTTTATTTTCCCTTACAAAAGCCAAATATCTGGTCATCTCAATAATCTTGAGAGGAGTTTGTCATGCGTCAAGCTGCACAAACTCACAAACTTGGCCTTAATTTTTAGACCATTCACATACTGATCTATTGTTTCTGCAGGAGTCTGATATCTGGTAATAAATAAAAAGAGACATCCAAATGTCACATATTTCTTAGGGCTGAGATAGTTCTGGAACTGATCCATTAGCAGAGTTAACTTTGTGTTATCCTTTTACATTACAGAGCCGAGACTGCTTCTAATACATCATGCCCAATCACATGAAGGAAAGCAGATGCTTGTCATTTCTTTCCTCACCATCTTGCTGGTACATAAATACCATTCAAACATTTGTTTCTCCTTTCTCCTATGCTAGGATAAGACCTCTGTAAAAACCAAGGATGCCATTTGTCTTCTATTTTCACCATCAGTTCAGTGCAATTACTCTCCAGCTGTGCTGGGGTCAGGTATACTTAGCACAGGATAAAGGAAAGGCATGAGCTAACTTGGTGTTTGCAATTACTCTAGTTAGGAGATCAACTAGGAGGATGAGGTCCTTGACGTAAATCAGGATAGCACATAAACTGTTCCAATCTGGTTATTCTGTTACCTTGCAACAGTCACATATATCAGTATAATGTTTGCCTACACTACAAAACCAGATTGCTAGGAAAAAAAAAAAAAAAAAAAAGAAGACCCTTGAGAGTTATGGCCACTAACACACTGTTAAATATTCAACTCAGGCTGAGACCATCATGTTTAGCATTGTGGCAGCTGGTCAGCCCTTGGGCTTAACCACAACCAGCTGATGTGATGTTAAACACAACAGTCCCTGCTTGTGTTCAATGTTTAGCAGCATGTTTAGGATTGTCTTAGTTACCAAGATTCTTCAGGGTTGTGTTTTATCCTGATGCAATTTTCCAGTGTGGAAGAGCTCCAGAAGGCTAGCATTTTACAACCTCTGGAAATAAGTCAGAATATAAAGTGTATAGCCAGTATATTAGCTAGTGGCTATTAAAGAGATCATCCTTCCACATATGATGTTGCCACAGGTGCAATCTTGGGCAAAGTTATCCTTTTCCTGGAAAGAAGGCACTGATAGTGGATATTTTTTCCTACAGGATCCTTGTTCTGGAGCAAATTTCATTCTCTTTGTATGGAAAAAAAAGCTATTGACTTGGGGGCATCCTGGCAAGATGCATCTTTTCTTTTTTTTTCTTCTTTTTTTTAAGTTTAAGTTTTGAATGGGAATGGCAGGTTGAGCAAGTCAAGATGGCAAGCGGAGGGAGACTCTTGCTTTGGAACAAGAACAGTTGCAGTAGAGCAAATTAAGATATCTTGGATTTTTTTATCCATAGCCGTGTATATATTTTAAATAATTGTGTAGACTCATCCTGATGGGTATTTTTTAGATAAGCATCAAGAAATAACAAAAAATAAACACACTGAATCATCATATTATCTCCTCAAGCTTGAGCTCTCCACTGGGCCTCTTCCTGGATATTTAAGGAGCAGAACTATTCAGCCCCAAAATGAGCTTTGGAGAAGTTTGGGCCTGGGTCTACATTTTGAAGCTAGAGTCTTTTGTCTATTAGGAAATCATGTCAGTTTTGTGTCAGAACATTCTTGAACTTTCAGAAATTATGAATATAATTTAAATAGGGCATTGAATATTTGTCTCCCCCAGTTTTATTCATCCAGTGGGATGAGTCCCAAGGTGATGCATCCTCAGTTTTTTGACATAATTTCAGAAGGCTCCTTAATCAATTTTGGAGCCTTTCTGCCAAACACTACAAAAAATGCCCCACTTTGCAAAACTGAACCTCTAAGCAATAGACGTGACTACATGTTGTGCCCTTCCTTGCTTAATAAAAAGTTAATACTTTGGAGAAGAAGAACTTGAAACATTAAACTACTACTTGCAAGTCAGTGAACATAAAAATAAGGCACTTCTAACTAGTGCCATGTCAGCTCACAAAACTGATTGAACTTGCAGTGAAAAAAAAAGCTATCTTGAAAGATGCTTTATAAAAAAAATCACTGAAGAGGGATTTTTATTGGAAAAATATTTTCTGCCCATTCATTTACAACCGTACTGGTTATGCATGATAGGACAAAGCCGAACAAAATTATATTGATTTTGACTGTTCTGGCTTTTGGATAAAACTGGCCAAATAATAGCTGATGGCTCAATTCAGAGCCTATGATAGACAGTGGAAAGTTGCCCGTCATATGTAAGATCAGGCCTTTCTTTAATGCAGTTCCCAATTAAATGTAAATAAAATCATTATCTTTATTTCTTGACTAGCTCCATAAATGGGTCATGCAATATCCATGAACTGATATTTATAAATTTTAAGACATCTGTCCATAAATTGCAATTGCCTCCTACTCTGCTAAATCTATTTTTGGAAGGTTCTTTTAGTAAAATGCTGCTTTCCATGTACCTCTACATAAACTGAAAACCTCTTTCTTTGAGCAGTTCTTTTTTGAAATTCTTGGTGATTAAATAGAGGCCTGATGCACATACAGCAAATTGCTTGTTCTGTTTTGGTGTCCTTTTCAGCAAGCCAGTTGCCAGATAATACTTACCACAGTGCTTTTGTCGCTTATACATTTACGTCAATGTGGCTGAAAATTCTGGAAACTCAAGCCATGAAGATGAACTTCTGTGAAGAAGGATGACATGTTCAGCAGGAGACAAGTCAGAGCGGGCTGGCTGAGAGAGCCAGCAAGAGCAAGTCTAGCAAGGGGAGACAAGTCTATAGGTGAGCTACTTTTGTTTTGTTTAATTAGCATCACAGACAATTATTCAAAGACAATGTGATTTATGGAGTAGTTGGGATAGTATCAAGGCTTTTATCACAGCACTATTGCATATAGTGTGGTGTACATAAAAGATATTATCTTGGGGGCAGTTTCAGTAAGTGAAAGGGTTGGGAGCTATGTAAGGTAAACAGGACTGCTGTGGGTTTTTCCTGGCATACTCTCACTTACATCTGCCAAAAAGTGGGCAAACTTTTGCCTCCAAAAATAAAAAGTGATTATACTCTGTCTAACCATGTCTACCCTTAACTACACCACTGCCTATCGCAAAGAGAAGAACAGATACGTATTTTGTGGTTATTGTTTTTGGAAAGAATCCATTCAGGAGTTTGCAAGAATACTGTGTGTGTTGCTAGTGTGGAGCTGTGTGTCTCTGTGAGTGTGAACTCATGGTCCTGTAGAGCACTCTGCTATTATCTTTGCAGCTGGATGCCAGTACATCACTGACTCTCTTTAAGGGACTGATCCAACTCCACTGACCTTTGTAGGAGCCTCTGCACTGAATCTGATTATGGCTCAAGCTGTTTGAGAAAAAATGATTTTTCCCTGGATCATCTACAATTAGAAAATCAGTGTGCTGTCTCCGCAATCAACTACATTTACTTGCCCTCATGTTGGTTCTTGCAGTTCTGCTTCCGCACCTGCTCTGCCCCAGCTATTTCTGTCTCACAAAAAAAAAAAAAAAAGGCAATCATTCCAACTATCAATCTTCAGTGAAATCTTGTACATAGATATCGTCACAGCCCCTGTGATAGGAAGATCAGCAGTCTCAGCATGGCTGATTTGCTGAGGTGTTTCTGGCTGAAGACTGAAATGCTATCTTGCCTTTATTCAGTGTGCGCAATGTACCTGAGCCCCACTGAAGGGTGCTACTCCTCTGTTTCCCAAATTATGTATGATTAGCCTCTTACACCAGATCTCATTTCCATCTAATTTTGTCTCTGCTACTGGCTTACTGTATGATCTTGCAGAAGTCACTCCATCTCTCTCCATGATGCAATTCTCATTCCATCCTCCTCCACTACACCAGTTCAGGCTTGGGTCTTACAGGGTTCTTTATAGTACGTGTTTTACAGTATTCAGCCATGACTATGACTTGGGTCTTGACACTATCAGAACACAGAGAATACCAAACCAATGTGGGCAATATTAGGCTTTGGGCTTTAATGGCAGGTTTTAATCCTGCAGCAAAAGAAGGGGTCTGGGTGTGCGCTTCATTTGCATCAGCAGTCAAACTCTCTGCGTGCCACTTCTAACTTATCCGTGTAGATTTTAAAAGCAGAAATTACAAGGTGGGATGCAAGCTGTTAAAAAGTGTCTGTTTGTACATTCTTAAGGTCTTACAAACCCTACAAAAGTATCCTAAACAAAGATACGTTCAACCTCTGCCTGTTAGGCATGCTGGCACCTTGCCAGGGTCCCAACCAATTGGAATTAATTAACTAGAGCAGCTACAACATCCATCAAGAAACCCTCCAGGCTGCAGTCTCCAATATGCCTTCAGAGCTGAAAGGCAGACAGCATGAACACTATGCCAGTACCATTTTAGATGGCACTTGTCAGTTTAGGTCTTCCATAGCTACTTCATCCCCCTCTCTGGTTTCTATCTAGCCTTCCCACTTTTCTCCCCAGGAATTCTTCAAGGCAGCATCTTCTCTGCTCCATTTTTCTCAAGAGGATGGAGAGAGTATGAGGTAACAGCTCTGATTGCCATTCTTACTTTCTCTAAATCAGAGGAGTCTCATCTTCCCCTTCGAAGACACTGTGTGGTAATACAGGGAGTAGGATATCCTGCAGCGCTCAGCACTGCACTCCACTGCCTTTCTGCCTCCTCTCCTCTCCTCTCCTCTCCTCTCCTCTCCTCTCCTCTCCTCTCCTCTCCTCTCCTCTCCTCTCCTCTCCTCTCCTCTCCTCTCCTCTCCTCTCCTCTCCTCTCCTCTCCTCTCCTCTCCTCTCCTCTCCTCTCCTCTCCTCTCCTCTCCTCTCCTCTCCTCTCCTCTCCTCTCCTCTCCTCTCCTCTCCTCTCCTCTCCCCTTTTTTTTTTTAATTACTTTTTCTTTCTTTCTTTCTTTCTTTCTTTCTTTCTTTCTTTCTTTCTTTCTTTCTTTCTTTCTTTCTTTCTTTCTTTCTTTCTTTCTTTCTTTCTTTCTTTCTTTCTTTCTTTCTTTCTTCCTTCCTTCCTTCCTTCCTTCCTTCCTTCCTTCCTTCCTTCCTTCCTTCCTTCCTTCCTTCCTTCCTTCCTTCCTTCCTTCCTTTCTTTCTTTCTTTCTTTCTTTCTTTCTTTCTTTCTTTCTTTCACAGCACTCTAACATATGATAACAAAACTTTATAAATTTTATACTGTGGAGAAGATGGATTTGTTGTTGTTGTTGTTTTTACTCTTGGTCCATCTCATAGCTTCCATCTTCCTTTGACTTAGTATTTCTGTGGCTTGAGCAGATGTTGCTGACAGTTATGTAGTTCTGCGTACACGCTGATGGAGATAAATAAAATGCATAGGAAAGGGAGGCTGGACTTCAAATCTGTTTCCCTGCATTTCAGTTTCCCACTAAAAAAAATGGCAATAGCAACTCATAGGTTTCTGGCTAGTTTAGTATCTGGAGCAACGTTTTTTTCAGAGATTACGTATGTTCCTATTACTTTTGGGCTGCTAATCAAAAATTCTGCAAATTTCTGTGTGTGAGCCATGCTCAGAATTTATGTGACTAGAAGATTATGCGCAAATATGTTTGTGGAGATAGTAAAAAGAAACACTCCAAAGAATGGCCACAACTCCAACCCTAGGATAAACTGCAGGTTTCATGTATTCTCTTTAAGTTGTTGAATGGTGTTTTTCCACACTGCAAAAATGGTCACAATTTCCAGGAGAAAAAAAAAAGTGTAGTGAGAACTATTCAGAATAGCCAAGACAAAAAGCCTTAAACAAAATAAAAAGGGTGCTGAAATTTCCCCCAGCCCCCAGGCAGCGGGTACATATGCTTTCTCCAAATGCTATCTATCTGTTCTCTCAAGAGCAGCTGATTCCATAAATGAAAAACACCTTCCTTGTAAATGTATTAATTGTCTTTTGACAAGCCGCAGCTATCTTCCCACATCTGACCTGCCCCAGGCCATGGGGAAGGCACAGCATTTCTCTGAGTCTCACCTACTGTCACGCTTCTTAGACACGACATTACTTCTTCACTCTACTTCACAGGTCACCATTAACACAACTGGGCAGTTAAATACGAGCCAATTATCACAGACAAACAGTTCTTCCATGCAAAGCCTTTTCCACATGCAGAATTGCACTGGTTTAATTAAAGGTGTGTTTTAAAATCAAATTAGTTGAGCCAGTGCAAACACGGGAATCTATTTAAAGTTGGTTTGCACTGATTTAGCTTAATCTGATCAGGAAATGACTGAAATTAAATTAATACAGAGCAGATTTAAATCACTGTAAGTGACCACATCTTGCACCAGGTAAACTAAATTGGTTAAAAAACAATTTTGTGTGAACCATATCCCACTGTTGTGCCAAGGAACGTGAGCTAAAAAGGTGGATGAAATAACCACATACAGGAATGACACTTAAGGCCTGATTCGGCAGTACAACAATTCAGTGTAACTTTGCTGCCAAAGAGTTGATGTTGGCCACAATTGTCATAAAACTCAAAATGGAGCATTGTTGGATAACATTCCTAGTAAGCATTTTGAAAGGTTTCCAACCCTAAAACAAGGTAATATTTTGGACTTTTTTTTTTTTTTTTTTTTAAATCGACCCCGTCTGTAGTTTGCAGAAATGCTAATCTTCTGAGTTGTGTATTCCTATTTTCATTCTTTATTTAAAATTTCTGAAGTCTTCGATCATTTCAGGCCTAGAGAAAATAACAGCATTAAACCTTACTTGACTTCTTTTGAGAATTATTGCTTTCTAATCAAGGTTGACAGTCTTTCCTTTCCTACACAAATGAGGTAAGCTCATTTTTATAAATAGTGCACTTCCATCCAAGTTCTGCTCTTTTAGTTCCACAAAGAAAAGAAAGAAAAGGTGGGAAAAGGCAAAAAGATGTTGCATTTTCACATAAAATTCCCCTAAATAAAATCCTACAGAAGCCTGAGGTCTGGGAGGGGGCTCTTGTGGTGCTTTTATACTGTAAATGCTGGGGTTTTAGATTAATTACATAAGTTTCAGTCACAAATAGAGCTAGAAAGAAAGAAAGAAAGAAAGAAAGAAAGAAAAAAAGAAAGAAAGAAAGAAAGAAAGAAAGAAAGAAAGAAAGAAAGAGAGGGAGAAAGAAAGAAAGAAAGAAAGAAAGAAAGAAAGAAAGAAAGAAAGAAAGAAAGAAAGGGAGAAAGAAAGGGAGAAAGAAAGAGAGAAAGAAAGAGAGAAAGAAAGAGAGAAAGAAAGAAAGAGAGAGAGAGAGAAAGAGAGAGAGAAAGAAAGAGAGAGAGAGAGAAAGAGAGAAAGAAAGAGAGAAAGAGAAAGAAAGAGAGAAAGAGAAAGAAAGAGAGAAAGAGAAAGAAAGAGAGAGAGAAAGAGAGAAAGAGAAAGAAAGAGAGAAAGAGAGAAAGAGAGAGAGGAAGGAAGGAAGGAAGGAAGGAGGAAGGAAGGAAGGAAGAAGGAAGGAAGGAAGGAAGGAAGGAATAAGGAAGAAAAAGAATGGTGAAACAGCTGTAGCAGTGTATGTGAGTGTATTTGGACCATTGCAGAGATTTGAGCACTGATAAGAGTTTTGCAGCTCTGCAAGCTCACCCAGGTGCCTTGTTGAGTGCACTACCAGATAAACAGTGAATAAAGTCTGCTAGTATCATAAAAAATAGCATGCTGCAGAAAAGCAAGCAAGACATGTCAGTGCCTTGTTAAAACACATGGTCATTAAACAGTCCTCCCAGCACTGTGGGCAGACTATGGGAACTGGTGCTTCAGATGTAGATATACATGTTAGAGGGTCTATCCTGGTGACCTGCACTGCAAGGGGCAAATAGGACAATTGTCAGAAGAGCTCAGACCAGTGGTAATGGGCAGAAAGATGAACACAATATTAATAAATTGGGCTTTTGGAGGCTTCATTGAAAATCAGCACAGATGGCTCTTTCACCCACACCCTAGCAAAAATCGTGATTTATGGCTGGAGGCAGCAAGCATGTTGCCATGAATTATGGCAGTTTAAGAAGCTCACATTTGTAATTGGGAGCTGGTAATTATTTACCATGAAATGTGATCATTACTGTCAGGTGACGATGACATTCCTCTGCTTTATGCATTCAGTAACTTTTTAAAGACTCTGAGTGAACTCATTGCTGGGGGTTGAAGGAAGAGTGCTGGCTTTCCTCCATCCCTGCTACTAAAATGGGTGTATGTTTTGGCAGTTGTTTTGCTTGGAATATTCAATTCAGATTAATGTAATTTCAACATCTACTATCCCAAGTGTGTGCTGGTGCCACTAAACATGCACATTTGCCAACTATGAGGAGCAGGTCATGTCATCCAGCATGGTGATCCTTATCTATCTCCAATGCGTGTACCATTCAGATTAGCTCCACTGAAATCAGTGGCATTACAAGAGATTAAAACCATTTGTGGTGTGGAGCACTGACTCTTTGGTCTGCAATAGTCAAGAGTATAAAAAAGATGCAGAACTGCATTCTGGTCACGACTACTTGACCTGATGCCTCTTCCATTCATACAAACATGGGAGAACTAGGAAGAACTGAGAGGAGAGAGAGTCCTTCCCGGGGGCAAATAAGGCCATAACTTCTTTCTCCAGTGCTGTTCCTACTTAATGGAGTACCTGTTGTCCAGAGCTGTGCATAAAGCAAGCACATGTTATGTCTTGGGATGCAGGTCCTTCTGAGATTGTTTATCTAATCCACAGAATACAAACCTTCAAAATTAATGCTCCTATTTCCTATGTCTACAGAATTACCACATTCTTTAAATAAAAGCCATGGGTTGCAGAAAATAAGCACCTGCCTTCCGTTCTTTTTGTTCCTTTATGTTCATGTTATGTTATGTGTCTATTGTAAATTTAGTCTATGGCTGAAACTTTCTTGACTCCCCTAAATATCAAGCTCATGGTTGTGCAGGGACAGAGATCTCCTTTCTTGTTGTCTGATTGTTTTTTGTTTTTTGGTTTTTTTTGTCAGTGGCCTTCCAGATTTCATGTATTCATTAAAACTTTTTGAGTCATGGGCCCAGAAAGGCCATGAAAATAGTATTCAAGCTGAGAAAGGTGGACTGATTTTATTTTGTTGAATCATCAGGTCTTTCAGAAAAAAATGACAGCCCTCATCCTACAAGAAACAACAAATGGACAGACCACGTACGGATCTGCTGCTTCACAAGTGTAGCTTGCCATAGCCTGGCAGGCTCAGCGAAGCCATTTTCCTTTGGTGTTGACCAAACCTTCAGTAAAAAATCCCTATTCTTGAGCAAACTTATTCTTCCGTCACTCTCGAGCAGCCTAATTCAACCAGAGCTGACCGTGATAGCTGTGTAAAATGTTCAGCTGATAAAGATGCTAACATGCTCGATGTGTATCTCCTTTATTTGAGCTATTCTTGATTCCTTTTGACAAGTTTATGTCTCCTTATACACTAGCAGCTCTTTCAGGAGACTGTGGAAAAGCAGAGCGAGGCATACTATCCAGGAGATGGGGCCTTAAGTTCTCCATTACTGCCATCTGTTGTAAGGCAACAAAATGTAGCAGAATATTGGTGAGAGATTCAACCTCTACAGTCATGCCACCAACATCCACATCTGACATTGTGGATCAACATCATAAAATAGGAGACATTACTTTCAGAGCAGCCCCCATACATGTGAGTAGATTATTTTTAAATTTCTCCATCGGTATGGATTTTTTATTTTAGGCGTCATATTTCACATCCAGGTGGGTTTCACCATAACAAAACATCGTGGGGGAGCGGAGAAATAGCTGCTATTGTCCCTAAAAATGTAAATTATTTTCTAAGTTTCTTGAGGAAGTAGTCTGGAATATGCAGAGTTTATTAGGAGGTACAAGAATATACTGAAAAGAACCTTGCTGACTTTTTCATGCAAATGCCTGCTTTGCTGCTATAGCTGTAAAGCAGAACATCTTCAGCTCCTGGAGCTCAGAACCCCTCCTATGTGCCTGGGTGCTGTCACACCCTGATTTGGAGCAAAAGCCTTTTCTGCACATCCCCAGTGCTTGGTGGGAAGTCAGAGTGTGTCTTTGCATACTCACACATGGTATGGCAAAGTCTAAGGGTGCAGGCTCTCTGGCCTGCTGTACCTTGCTATGTGTAAGACCCTGTTATTAGTGGCTCATACTTCATTCCAAGGGCATTAACCTGTATGAATGCCTCTGCTGGTGCCTTACTGGTAACCTTCCATGTTTTGCCAAGCCCAAGACACCTCAGTAAAAGAGTCTTTGTGAGTCTTCAATTTAAACTTCTTAAAATTTCTTCTTTTTCCTAATTTCTTCTTAAGCGTCTTCTTTTTTTCTTTCTTTTTTTTCTCTTTTTTACAGGTTCTCTGAGGGGCAGCAGCCCTGCAAGAGAAAGGACAAGTCTCACAATGGGTTTTGTGCCCTGGACATGTGGAATGCACCATACACTTATCTTCTACGGATCAAGAAGTGTCAATGCACTAAGAGTGTATGATGCACTACGGGTCTGTCATCATCCTGAGTCACACAGTGGGTCTGTGATGGAAACAAAGATGTGCTCACACAGTGGAATGTAGCTTATGGATCACACTTCCCACTTCAGATTCAGAGCTAAACAGCATCTACCTTTATGTGATTAATGGCATCCCTTCAGTCCTTATGCCTGTTCCACTGAGGAGCAAATGGTGACACCTAAATATATATCACTAAAAGATGCTTCAGCCCATACCATGATCCTTGCTCTGTTTCCCCTTCCTATCACACACACATAAGCAAATATTTCCCCCAACTCTGAGCTCTGCATACCCATGACTGGTAAGAGAAAGCATGTGGACAATAGCACGGTACCTGTGATGTCTGACCCACAGCCTTCACATTGCTCTCACGTGGACTGGCCATAGTCCTGTGACTGGTGGCAGTGATTCCTTGACCCTTTAGCCTTCAGGATCTTTCCCCACTACCAGGGGATTTCTTCCAGATGGGACCTTCATCCCCTTCTGCATGAGCCCCCTTCCTTCCATTACCACTTCTTCAGTATGGGAAAACTTTTTGCATTCCTCTGCTTTCTGGGATGAAAAAACACTGTTTTCCTAATACAGATATTCTTTGTGCACAAGCATAATGTGAGATCTGCCTCTTTATAGGTAAGTCAACCCCCTGTCTATTAACTGGAGGATATGGGACATACCACTTCAGTTTAACCTAGGTGTTATCAAAATTTACAGCCAGCCCATACCAGTTGCAGCCAGCAAGTAGCATGCTTCTGCTTGAAAGTTCAAAAGTTCATTTTGGGATATGCAAATCTGCACTCAATTATATGCTGACTATCAGCATTCCCAAACTAAATCATTTTTCACCTACACCATGCACAGTTCCTTCTCGTCTAATGCTAGGATCTCTGGTCAGGAATAAAGCCTGAATTTTGAAGGTTTTCACTTAATTGCAATATATACAACACCTACTCTGCTGGTTGGCTTTCTGGTGTTCAGCAAGAAGCTGGATTTTTCCCAGACTGCTCTCCTCAAGCACTTTGATAGGGCTTGAAGAAAATGTGTAGGAACTAAGTGTCCCTGACAAAACGATTCATCATATTTAGGTGACTTTGGCCAACTTGGGCTCTCATGGGTTACTCTTGCTCCAGAGTATAGGGAGAAAAATTGGAGCCAGAGTGAGGAGGAGCAGAACTTTTGCTGGTCTGGACTGAAATTCATGAGAGCACTGAAACTCTTTTTTTTTTTTTTTTTTTTTTTCCTTTTCCACATAGAAGAAATAGGCTCTGACCTGGTGGAAATCCCATGACTCATGAAAATCTCTCAAGGCCTGGATGTGCTCCACATTCCTGACCTGTTTGAGTACTCCCATTAGAGACCTTGTCACAGTGTCGGTCATCCAACTGGGGAAGGGAAACTATACCAAATGCTTACACTTAGTGGCATTTTTCAAACACTTTCTAGAGAAATCATAATGTGCTTGAAGACTTTCCAAGGTGAAATATATCAACAAATTTATTCAGCATGAATAATTTTCCCAGTACTATTTACTGTGACACGTTAGGATCAAGAAGTAGAGAAGGAGAGAGAAAGAGAAGAAGGAAATTCTCCTCCCACACACTCAGAAGATGTATCATTTCTGAATTGCTTCAAACAGAGAGGAACCCAATAATTATGATTTCACATTTCCAAGAGAACTAAGCCCAGTCCCACACAAATATCCTCACTGTAGTAATATGCTGCTATCCACTCACCCTAATCCTGAATGTGCTATAAAGAACTGACCCAGCAGGCTACCAACACTAATTCTGGTTGTGGCTAGGCTCTACATGTTTACTTTTCATTAACCCTGTATTGCTCTGGTCTTCATTAAATCTATTACTTTTCCATGTGCTCATCCTGATGCTCTTAAATGTTCAAATTATTTAGGCTATATACTCAAAAAAACTGCAAGGGTTCAGGATCACCAGCAAGAAGAGTCTAATCTGAAGTCTCTTACAAAATGGTGACATCTCAAAGGTTTTTATTCATGAAAACCTGAGTCTGCTATGGCTCAGCTATGAACAAACCAGCTTATGGCTTTTGCATGAATGGTTGGTCTGTATGATCTTTTCCAACGTTGGTGATTCTATGATTCTATGGGAGAGGGTGGTATCCTTGGATAGATCATCTGAGAACCTGAAGCTCAGGCAGATCTCAACTCAGAAACAAGGAAATACTCAGATAGCACTCTTCAACAGCTGTGAGACTTACTCCTAGAAAGTACTTCATGTGTGCAGTGCCTTGAGCTAACAGAGATGCTTACATTCCTCAGAGGACTCTTCTGGGACTGCTGAAGAATAGCAGAGACAAGGAAAGACCAAGCATACAAGTAAAGACCAGGACAGAACTATTTTTTGGTTTGTCTTTTGCTTGCTGTACATTTGAGCTTTGTGCTTGGTACACAAACATTATCTTTTCAGCTATGCACATATACTTAAAAACAGAACAATTCTAGAGACATGGGGGAAGGATGCATGAAATAGCAGTTCCACCAAACATACTTCTTTCTGATGGTAACAACCCACCGAAAAACAGAACTGCAAGCCTTGCATCAGGCTGTTGGTTACAGCCCTTTACCTACGAGTGGATGGAGGACAGCCCCTCACAGAGACAGACTAAGGCACAGGATAGCATCCCTGGAGCCTGCTCTACAGAGGCTTTACCTTTCCCACCCTCTCAGATGCAGAGAATCATTCAACTCCTGAGCCTATACAGAGCATGATTTTTAGCTCAGTGAAGGTATCTATACAAAAAACTGCCCTGGAAAGGAGTCTTATTCTAAATCAAAGTTCACATAACAGTGAGAAATTTATAATAGAAGCAGGACCTGAACACATTCTCAATTTGATGCAAACAAGAGAACCTTTTGATGTCAGAGGAATTGCTCCCAGGAGTCACTCACTCTACTGTGTGCACAAGTGCGTGCTGGACATCTGAGCATACACCAGCAATACAAAGAGTTCACAATCCATGAATAGAGAAATTCGGGTTTGTGTGGGTGTTTTTATTATTATTATTATTATTATTATTATTATTATTATTATTATTATTATTATTATTATTGAAGTAAAATACCTGCTTTTCCAGTGCTTCTGTGGAAAGGAGATTCCTGTCTGGCAGAACAGAGCAACAAAAGGGAACACAGAGATTTTTATGGCTTTTGTCATCTTGTAATATTATTTTATGAACTGTGGTTACAGCAGTTTAAAACCATTGCCATTGCTTGCTGCTTTGTTTCTACTTATCAAAGTCAAAGTCAAAACTAAAAGTAAAACTAGGATGTTTGACATACCTATCCCGTGCAAGAGAACAGCCTATACCAGTGAAAAAGAAAACATTGAATTAAAAAAATAAGGAAGGGGAAAAAAAGGAAAGAAAAGGATAGGAAAGCTCATGATTTTCCATAACTATTGTTCGAAAGCCATGGTGCATGGCTCTAAAGCTGAATGGTGTAGCTGTACATTGCACAGACTAGTGTATGCCTCTGACGTGCTAAACACTGATATCTCCTTATAATGATGTGTTAATGTAAGGGGAGTGATTTTGCAAAATTTTATGCCTTATTAAGGAAATGATTCAAGCCCAGGAAATGTGCGGGTTAAGTACTTGCTTTCATAAACATGGGTTATGGTGGAAAAAAAGATTTTAGATATTATGTGGAAAAATGCAGTAAAAAGCGCTGAATTAGCCCATTCCATTACATCGAATTGTTCAGCAATTATGGTCATCCTCCAGCCTAGAAAATTGAAGTATATGATGAAAACCCAATCTAAAGATATCCACTGCTGTGCTACTGAAGACAAAGCGTATCATGCTTAAAAGTCACTTAGGGCTTCAGTGACCAAAATAAAGAATTATCTGAGGTATGAGTTTAAATCAGCTACAGTCCTGATTTGGTCCTGCCCTCCTCTGTCTGCTGTCAACAGTGCTCGCTTCTCAAATGGTTCATGCAAGTAGGAATTGCAGCAGACTTTCAGGGGCCCAAACGTGTGTTTCATTAGTGGACGATCCCGTACAAAACTCTCAATCACAAAGAAAGAGCAGTCTTTTGTGCTTACTGTCCCAGCGGCAAGGTCTGGCTGCCAGGCAGCGTTTCAAGGATGGGCCATCTTGCTAGAGAAGGAAAATGTGTCATGGTCTGAGCTGGGTGGAGTGGGAGAAATAACTGTCAAATATTCGTTTGAACTTGAAAGCCACTCTGTATTTCATTGCATTCCCTATGCCATTGAGTTCACTCACAACTGTTTCATTGCTGGATGTTACACTAATGAACGCTCACGGAAAGCACGCTTTTCATACACACGCTTGAAGGATATCTGCAAGCCCGTTTCAGACTGAATAGCTATCTGCTGCATGCCTTCTGAACGATGCTGATTTTCTCAGTTCTATTTATGATCTAGTATTTACTAGAGATGTTCGCACCTACTGAGTATTAGCTTAGCAGATCTTTCTTTTTCAGCTCCAAAAGCCACTCACTGCTCCTTCTATTTTTTTCTCTCAGTTCCCTCTCCCCAATGTTTAAAAGCAGTAACTTTAGCCAGATTTTTTTTTTTTTCCTTCTAAATTTAAAAATAATAATGTGGCTCCTAACTATAAAATGTCTGTCTCCTCCACTCCCAGCCTCCTGGGGGTTGCCGTGGGCATGGTCTGCAAATTAAGTGGAGGCACTCAGCCCCCAGTTCAGTTCTAGTCAAACATTAGCTGCAGTGTTTACCCTTGTGTAATCTTCAGTTTTGCATTAATTTAATACTGCTCAGCACTTTTTTAACATATTCAGCAAATCCATTGCACATAGCGCTTTGTGTCTGTATCTCCCCCATCAAACCAAGTTTTGATTTTTTTAACCAAATTCATCAAAGTAAACTATTCGCGATACTTTTCTCCCCCTACTTTGATCTTTACTTAATAAAAAAAATAAAATAAAATGTTGCTTTATGTGGTAATTCAGCTATACTCTGAGGGTTTTTTCCCTTCTTAACTTCAAAGAGAGCAAATAGGAAATTGTTTTTGTTTTTCTTTCACATTTCACAAACAGCATGCTCCAGTTGCTTTTGAGCAGCCAAAGGTAGCAAGCATCTCCCAATTAATAATACCCAGGTAATGCCGTGGCCTCTTGTAATCACACATCTCTAGAAATTCTTTTCATAATGCAAACAAATAAAACCTGCTTTGAAGATCTGGTAAAGGGCAGTGAAAAATGGAGTGGGAGAACACTGTCCTTCTTAATCAGCCTTCTATCTTTGAACCTGCCCCTGAGTGAAACAAAACACACTGAAATCTTGGGTCTATTTTGTTAGAAAGCCACTCACCTCCTGACTTCAAAACTGCAAAACCCCACTGCACTGGAGCAAGTAGTGGTTAAATAGTTGGAGGTCTCACCACAGCCCCGCTATGGATAATCCCACAGCAAAGAGGGGAGAGATTTTGTCCAAGCAAAGTCTGAAATAAAGTCAGCACAAGATCCCGAGCTTTTGGTTGGGGGAGTTTTGCCCACATAATACTCTAGCATTTTTCGCGTGCCAAGGACACCTGCATAACTCCTGCTGCCTGGAGAAGTGGGCGACTAGGCTCTTGTGACAGCATTTGCAGCACACAGTCTTTCCTGGGCTGGTGAGACACCATCACATGTCTCACCACCTACACTGACAGTAGTATTGCTGTAAAATCAATAGCCAGGAATTGTTTTGTCTGGAGAAGAGGAGGCTCAGAGGACACTTAATTGTGCTCTCCAATGACCTGAAAAGAGGTTATAACAAGGCAGGATTCAGCCTCTTCTGCCAGGTAACAGATACAGGATAAGAAGTAATGGCTTCAAGTTGCACCAGAGGAGATTTAGGTTGGATATTAGAAAATATTTCTTCTCAGAATGAGTGGTGAAGTATTGGAACAGACTGCCCAGAGAGATGGTAGAGTCGTTGTCCCTGGGGAAATTCAAGAAAATGGTAGATGTGGCACTGAAGGACTTTGCCTATAGTGGCCATGGGCATGTGTTGATGTGTTGACTGGATGATCTTATTGGTCTTTCCAACCTTAAAGATTCTATGGTTCTACGAAAGAAATCTGAGGCTCTATGTTCTTCACCATATGGGAGCTTGTGTAAGACCTGGAGAGAACCTGTTGTGCTGGAGACCTTTTGATCCCATGCAGCAAACTCTTGTGAGAAGACCTAGGACCACCAAGGGCACTGAAGCTGCTGTTTGGCACCACAAAGGTGCAAAGTCCAAGAAAAAGCTGCCTGAGCACTGCTGTTTCCCTCTGCAACCCATTTTTCATCAGATCCTCCTCCTTGTCATCCTGCTTTCACCCCAAGGACACAGCATGTCTGAAAGCGGCCCTCAGAGGGGGCAACACTCAATTTCTGGCACGCTGAACAGAGCACAGAGAGTGAAAATCCTGATGCAAACAGCAGAAAAAGCTGCTGTTCCTTTTATGAGACAATTCCCCTCAGCTCTTTGACATACATCGCTTTGTTTCTTCTCCCGTTTAGGAAAATGTGCAATTATGTGCATAGCTGGGACGTGGAAGCGCCGCGGCGGCTCTGCTGGACGTCCCGCGCCGGCCGAGCTCCCAAGGGAGCTCCTTGATCTCCTCACGCCTGACTGAGGCCCTGCACCAGGCAGAGAGATTAAGGAAAAGTCGGTGAGAATTTAGGCACGCTTGGCTCCAACAAGCCATTTGCACCAATTCACAAAGGAAAAGCATTGGAAATGTTTCCAAAAATACAGGCTAGTCGTGTGAGTTAAGGCTGCAAGGGAGCCTAACGCACAGACTTTCCCCATAATCAGGGTTTACCTCAACTCTGTTTATTCTGTAAACTCTGGTTTCTCAACAGAAACAGCTCATCACGCTACACCCGAGCTCGACAGACACGCAGAAAGCCTTTGTAAAGGGCTAGCAGGAGAGCGAGCCAGCTGTTTCTTTCATGAAAACTGTTTGTTAGCAAACTATCTCATCATTTTCCAAGCATTTATGGGGAAAAAAATAGTATTAATAATAACTGCATGCAATCAGATGCTGCCAAATTGATGGCACTGGAAAGTAAGGGAGTATCTCAAACCACCCTTTACCAGGGTGGACAGTAGCAGTGACTGTCCCCAGAGCTCCTGCTTAGAGGGCTTTATCCTAGAGACAAGTGAATTATTTAGAGCAAGCCATTTGCCAGACTGCCTTTTTTCATCTACATATGTACTTTTCCTTTTGATTAAGGGAGTGGATTTCTAACAGGCCCTTATGATTTTGCAGCTTTATTCTTCAGAATTATTGAATAATTCCTGGCCTGCGGCCTGTCCGCAAGCAGCTCGTTTTGCCACGAGCCTGAGCAGTGTTATGGTGTCAGTGGTACGTGCAGCTTGGGGCTTGAGGCCACCAAGGCAGAAGAGAGAGCTCACATGGTGATCGGAGGACAGTTGGACTAGGTCCTTTCCAACTTTGTGATTCCATGATTCTGTGGCTCATCCCAAAGGCCAGAGTGGTGCTAGCCAAAATGGGATGGCAAGGCCTCTTTTGATTGTGATAGGACAAGGGGGAGTGGTTTTAAACTGAGACAGGGGAGGTTTAGGTTAGATATTAGGAGGGAGTTTTTCACACGAGGGTGGTGACACACTGGAACTGGAGGTTGTGGATGCCCCATCCCTGGAGGCATTCAAGGCCAGGCTGGATGTGGCTCTGGGCAGCCTGGTCTGGTGGTTGGCGACCCTGCACATAGCAGGGGGGTTGAAACTAGATGATCATTGTGGTCCTTTTCAACCCAGGCCATTCTATGATTCTATGATTCCTGGGGCAGAGCTCAGCTGCCACATAGTGCAAGTGGAGTTTGTGGTTGCTCTGTTCATGGCAACATATCAGCTGCCCATGCAGTGATGCCAGATTGACCCTGCTGAATCCCCACAGCTAGCAGCAGAGGTATGGATCCTGCATGCAGATGTCACCACCTGGCCCATTGCGTTTCTGTCTCCATCATTTTTGCAACCAAGTGTCAGGGCTGAATACCTGTTTTCATTTATTCAGCATTCGCTTGGCCATCAAGCTGAGTTTCCATTACAGAGGTGCATGAACAGGATCAGCATGAATTCGCTTTTCAGAATCAATCAGTCAAACATATTTGAGAAAATAAATGCATGCTGTTTTGTCTTGCTTGATATTACTACAGAACAGACCCACCAAATGGTGCGGAGGGGAAACAGTGATTCCCCATGCACCAGGGTGGCTAATAAATTGAGGGCAACACAACCTGGATTAAATTCAAACCACTGTAGACTCTTGACTGTATTACTGCCAAATCCTGAGCCACCCAGTCCCTCTCTCCCTCACCCCCAAAATTATGTTTAGATTCAGAACACAAAGCCTAATTGTTTATTAAGGAAGTGGTTATGATGGGAAAATAATGACGCTGTGGAAGAAAGAGCAGGAGGGTTTTACAATATGCAGTGGGATTTATCACCATCTCCTTCAGATCAGCTCCCTCACCCCTTCATTTTTCCTCTGCTTTTGCTTTAATTCTTGCTGAAATAGAAGTGACTTCTCTGGCTGTAGACAGAATGGTATGCAAATCCTACACAGGATGACAGATTTGTATTGATATCATGAAACAAACAAATAAAAAAAGATTAGCTTTCCTTTTATTCAAGCTCTATGAGACCTTATGAGAACATGTGGCCTTATTTAACCCCCATTTTCATCTCATTGAAAAACTGGTACAATTACCAACCAAACATCTTTTACACCTTTTTGTAATTTTTTTGCTATATCTCCTGCTAAAGACAATAATTTCACACCCGGAAACTGGAGATAATTTTTCCCTTTGAGGATGCAAGATTGTCAGTTGGCACCTATTGTCTCTTCTGCATTATGATAACCATGAAAGCAACACAAAAATCTGGAAAACATGGGCACGTATATAGTCCGCTCAGAATTTAGTGGCATGTTCCCAGGATCAGTCATCTCTCTCTGTCTACTCCCACTGAGCTGTACATGGAACAAACTCACCCTAAGGAACTGCCAGTGGCAGAATCAGAAGTTTCCCAATAACTGAGCTAGGCACAAAAAACCCCATCTCATTCCTAAATCCACAGCGCACACATCATGTATATCTTTACTCAGTGATGCAGGATGAGTCACAAAAATGTTAGCTCAAGATATATTTTAAACTCCTGAGCTAGCACTGTCCTGAGACAAAAATTCTAATTTTGCTTCCTGTGGGCATACTTTTGAAAGCAGATTATAAATCTAAGTAGTGAAAATTACACTCCCTTTTTTTCCACATAGGCAGTTTTGGACGATCAGGATTTTTCACTGTAAAAACAGCAAATTGCCCACACAAACAATTTACATGCACACCCAAAACCACATACTCCAAATCCCATGCTCCTGTTCTCCACCCTTGCACAGCATGTTGCTCTCCCTTCTTTTCAGCTGCCTGGTTGGTCTAAGCCTGGCTTTCTGAGATTGCCCCTAGCCTTGTAATAACTAATCAAGGCCTTTCCATTGGCGCAGAAAATGTTTATGCTCTAAAACCAGCTGAGTTTTATTCATTTCTACTTGGATACAGTTGGATCTCCATGTTGATTCCAGGTATTTCAACTGAAAAGCTGTGTTGAAACCATTTTGAATATCTAGTTTTGAATGCCAGGCATGGAATGAGTTTAGAGAAAGTTGGTCCTGTAGCAGGGCACAAGACAGCTAGTGCTCAACAAGATAGCTCTTCTAGCCAGAGCGGCAAAGCTGCTCTGCCTAGGCTGCCTAGCAGGCTCTTTTTCTGCCAATATAACTACACTGCTCCTGGGAACTCCTTCCCTGCTTTTAGAGCCAGCTGAGGTTACCTCAAGGTGCTCAGATGACCTTGATCACAACTGAAGTCCAAGGTCCCCAACCCCTATCTATTCCATCTGTGTCTTAGTTCTGGGTTTTTTTTGGACCAAATCAAGTATATCTCTCATAAAAATGAAATCCAGGTAAAATTCTGGGAACAACTGATTTCAAGGGTTGCTCCCTGTGAGGTTACAACTGCTTTAGGTCCCTTCTCTCTATCTTCCAGTAGGTTTTCAGAATCACAGAATGGCTGAAGTTGGAAGGGACCTCTCAAGTCACCTTGTCCAACCCACTGCTCAACTAGGGCCACCTAGAGCAGGTTACCCAGGATGATATCCAGATGACTTTTGAATATCTCCAAGAAGGGAGACTCTACAGCATCTCTGGTCAATCTGTGCAGGCATTCATTCACCTTCACAGTAAAGAAGCATTTCTCGATGTTCAAATGAAGATTTCTATGTTTCTCAGTTCTCTCAGACTTTCTTGATACTTTATCTGCTTCAGTCCCTTCCTTGGTCTCCAGTATGGCCATGTCAGAATGGGACACGGCACTCCAAGCGTGTCCTCATCAGCGCTGAGTTAAGGGAATAGATCATTTCCCTTGACCTGCTAGCAATGCTCCTCTTTATGCAGTCCATGATTGCATTAGTCTTCTTTGCTGTGAGGTCACACTGCTCACTGATGTTCAACTTGTCCACCACAAACCCAAGGTTCTTTTATACAAAGGTGTTTTCCTGCGTATACTGGCACTCAGGATTATTTCCCTCCAGATGCGTGCTCAAAACCTTATTGGTGTGATCCATGCTTGTTGTCTTGGAAAAAAAAAAAACAAAACAAAAAACTACTTTGCTTTCATTTAGAATTTATTTCCAAAATTCAAACTTTTATAGAACCAAAAAAGAGGGAGGGGAATTTTGGCTATTTTTCTCAAAAAAAAAAAAATATATATATATATTACTTGATGACAAAGCCATATTTTCAGCAAAAAGTAACAAATCAGACAATTAATTCCATTCTACCCTATGGGCTGGATGAACATGGCTGGCGTGCACAAACCAGAAGTTTCTTGGAAGGGGAGAAAGCCAAGAAGGCATCAAAGATAATGGAAAAATGAATTTGCTTTCTGATCAGAGGAGAGCACCAGGTCATGAACTCGATTTGCAGACATCTTCTGTATGTTCTTCAGTATTTGTTTGATAGAGTTTGTAATATTTGCCAGAAGCAGCAGCTTCTACTAGATCCCATGGGAAGTCAATCCCCAGCAAGCAAAGACATTTAAGTGTTTCTGTTTGCTCTCTGCGTTTTTTTACTTCCCATGCAATTCAATACTGACCCTTACTATCTGGTCACTCATTATCAAAGAAAATGGGATCATAAGAACACCAAGAAGTTAGTGTAATAAACAAGAATCCTGCTCAATAGCTAGAATAGATCCTGAGAAAATTCTTGGATCAGTCAGGCTCGAGACAAGTTTCAGGAACCTTGAAGAGGCCACTATGGATACTGGCTATGTAATATTTGGGATTTGGATTTTGTCCCATGCCAACATGGGATATGTGTTTCCACCATGTGTCTTCCAGTCATGATCCAGAGTTTAACTTGAGTAAGAGGATTTTCAGCTGTGCAGTTTGAACAGATTCCCCTTTATGATGGGTGAAACTATCCAGTAGGTAAGGAAATAAATTGTGCTACAGCAACGAACCGTCTCGGGGACATTTTGCTTACCAGTATTTAGTTCTTCAGTAAAAAGACAGCATGATGTGCCACACCAGTGCTGAGTGTGGAGAGTAGTAGAGTAAGGAAGTGCTGCAAGAAGCAGCATTATTCAGTCACAAGAGCAATATGTTACCTCCAGCCCATCCCTCTGCTCCTTCACATAATGCACTGGATGAATTTTCAAGAGGTTTTGACCATGCTGTGTCATCCTAGACCTACCCTGGAGCATCTTGACAGTCAGAGATACACACAGGAAATTCACTTAGCTTTTTAGTTGAGTGGGTTTCAGTTTACTTTGGATCCCAGGTCACCATCTTGAGATCTTTCTCCACTGAGTTGGGAGGGAGCCTTGAGTAACTACAACTGTACCTCAGTAAGTTTTTTTAGAGAGACCTTAGTGATAAATGTAAGGCAGATTTTCCAAGACATATCAACCAGAAAATGGTGGATCTTCTCCATCGCAAGTTCCCTTAGCTCACAGACCAGTTCTACAAATAGCACACACCATCCCACCATCCTTCTCACCTGACTTCCCACTAGTGACCAGCACCTACCTGTGAGTTGGAGGCCATCCCTTGCTTTTTGTGTGGGAAACTCAGCACATGCTTTTTGGGAGGTGCCCAGACAGTGCACAATCCGGCTGCTTCTTGCTACACAGTGGGGTTTTCAAAAGCTGCCAGCGCTGGCCTTACTCTGCTTGCATTTAGTAACACAACAATTTTCAAATCCATCATCTTTTTCAGTAATTAGTGCATAATAGTATTCAAGCAGTATATCATAATTAGTTTCTCCCTTGAGACTCCTCTCTGCCACACACAGATTCAGAACATCTTTATTTTCTTCTAAAAGGCATTAATCTTTACTATCAGGCATTTTGGCTTTTTCTCCCATCCCAGGAGAAGCTCACTTCTCACTGTGAGTCAGTTAGGCAAACCTACAGAGCTCTGTTTGGACTAACACATAAATCCAGTAGCATTTCAACACTGGACTGCTGCTACACTTGGTCCAAAAGTTTGTCCCAGTCAATGTGTGCAGCCCTCTGCAACTCACGATGTTTTGAGCCCATGCAATACTTGCACAGAGGTGTGAGTAGCTTACCACTGAATAACTTACTTCGATCTCTGCTGGTATGTATATATATATATATATATATATACATACATATTCTTTTTAAACAGTTTAGGAAGGGAGAGGAAAAGCATACTTTGGTTTTCAAATGAGCCTTTTGGTTTCCTTGCACCAATCTGCTGATGTTATGTGAGGCCATCACACTGACTGTGAATGAAGAACTGGATCTGGCCTTTGCTCCAGGAAGAGGGGGGTTAATTTGCCTGAGTCCAACCACTGGACTTAAGAGAAGAGGGGATTTCACACACCACTGACTTCATAGGGCCATTCCTATTTACTCTGTGGATGAATGGAGAAGCTGTCCCAAAATACACCATCCTTCTGCTGCTCAGCTTCGGGAGATTTTAGGGTGGAAACAGGGGTGGACCCCAGCTCTGCCTCTCATCACTGGATGTTCATTATGCATGTAACATGCTTTGCTCTTGAAATTTATTTCAAGGTCAGAGAAACTTACCTTCTGTGTATATTGGGTTGAGACATATTTTGTTAGCAAAATTTATAAGATGGCTTGTTTTAACAGTTGTTACGGTAGATTGATTGGGTAATATTTACTTGTGCTATAATTATCTTATTTCATAGCAGCGAGTGTAAGGAGGCAGCTAGGCGTGCTGAAACCAGAATAACAGAAATCAGGAGCTTCGCAGCAGGAGGCAAGGTGTTGTACTGTATATACTGTTGTGTCTTGTTATTTATATCAAGCTAAACTTGTTTTTCCAGCTATTTGTGCAATTGACCAGCTACCCAATAAATTACATCATTTCCAGCACTGAATGGCACCATGACATGTTAACTAGGAATTTAAGCACCAGAAAATAATCTTGACTGACTTAAAAGCGCAACTATAAAAGCCCAATGAAAGCTAATTTTCTGAGGCAGGATGGGGAGGGGGAGAGGTAGGAAACAGGCGGGAGGAGGAGAACGAGGCTGGGAGACAGACAGAAAGAAAGCCACATGCACAGCCAGATTCACAGATGTACACAAGTTTTAAAATTCTTAGTCTAAAAATACATTCCCTGTAAAAATTCACTTGTAGGCTGATTGCTCTCTCCTCCGTGTCTGAACCTACTCTCTCTTCTCCTACTTTCAGGTGTAGACCGGCAACTGCTTAAGGGTGAACTGTGAGGAGCTCACACATTAAATATGTGTAATGATATGCCCCCAAATAGAATTGCAAAAGCGGAGATGCATTCCCCACCTTTATTTTAAGCTCACCCTGTAAATAGCAACAGGCCAATGTGGAAAGATGCAAAAGCTTGGGAATTATCTATTTTTTATTATTTTTACCAGACAGACACAAACTTTCTCAACCTTTCACATAGGCAAACAACCTTGCAGTGGCACCATGGGCTGAGGCAGTGAGCCTGGGGAAGGCTGGTCCATTTCCACAGGGCTCAACATGTTGTAGCATCGGAGCTATACAGTCCAGGCAGATCTGTGGGTCCTGGGTCTCCCCCAGCCCACTCACAATGGTTCCACTGCCTGGGTCTCATTCTGGCACAAATTCAGGAAGAAGGAAGGATCTTCAAGTTTTCCAGGGCACATGTAACCCAAGGAGCCTCTTCTATACAGTGGTGTCTTCTGTTTCCTGGGTAGAGGAGGTCTCTCCCCTCTCATGCCATTGCAGCCCAAGGACCTTTTCCCACAGTCTGGCACCAGGCTTTGTTCCACCAACCAAAGCTCACCACAAACCAAGGCTCATGTAACCTTTGGTTAATTTTAGCTTAGGAAACAAGAATCCTGCAATTGCTCTGTCTGCTTGTCTGCCTGTCTTCTAGCCTCCCCTTCCCCTCAGTACACACACCCTAATAAATTCTGAATCCAATTCCATCTAATATTAAGTGAGGGGAGAGAAGATAGACCCAAATTTGTGACCCCAGTGAGGGAAGGACGCGCCAAACCCAGCTGTGATATTTGGCAGGGCCAACCTGGCCAGCCAGCACAGGCTTACTGGCTGGCAAGTGAGCATACATGTGGGCTACAAATGTGTGCCTCATGGGCTGGGGAGCTGGAATGAGCCGGGACACCAGCAGCTAGAGGATGCAATTCTGCAGAGGACAAGGAGGGAACAAACCATCCCTGCTCCAGCCACTTACAGTACAATACATTTCTCTTTGATTTGCATTGTTGTGTTGATGGGAGGGATTAGGTGAGCAGGTGGACTTTGTTTTTTGTGTGAATGCACAGCGTGGAAATTGGGATGTATATAACTTACATATATAAAATCCCAAATGGTCCAAAATAGGATGACAGAAACTATTCAGGATAGCTCAGTCTCGTCTCCTTTTTGTATATATGTATTTTTTTTTGCATGGCCACTTACATGAGCAGAGATGTCTGTCTCCCTTCAGTCAAAAAGCAAGGTATCAGCCCAATCTCCTGGGTATCAGGGCAAAAAGCAATGGCCTTACGTTGCATCAGAAGAGGTTCAGGTTGGATATTAGGAAAAATTTCTGCTCAGAAAGATTGGTGAGGTGTTAGAATAGGCTGCCCAGGGACGTGGTGGAGTCACCATCTCTGGAGGTTTCCAAGAACCAAAAGATGCTCCTTCATGTCTTGAGCAAGTGGGCTACTTACCTTTGGGGTTCGCAAATTTCTTGCCCATGCATCCAAGCAAAGAGTGACCACAGCATACTGAAATACAGAGATGCCTGGAAGAGCCTGAAAACCTGGAGGATCAAAGTTCAGAGCAGCTCTCATTGTCTTTCCCCTGAAATCCACACATTTATGTGCCACAACATCCTGGAGTGAGAAGATTCATAAGCTTCCTCTGGCTTTCTGTCTCCCTCTTAATGTCAGGGTGCTCAGAGAAACTGGAGCTACTTGCACTTTTCCATCAGTCCTGCCACTTAGACACAGGCTGCCACCTCCACAGACAAGGACAGGGCCCTTGGTCAACAGGTTTGCCCAAGTGTTAGAGTGCAAAAGCTGGCCCTCTATCAATGGGGTTTGATGCTATTTAATGGGATCAGCCAGTTCCACCCAGTGCTGGTTGCTACAAAGGCTTTTTCTCATGTCCCAGTGACGTGTTATGTCTTAACGTGTGTGGTCATATCTGCAGTCGATTTGTGCAGATCTTTGTTCTTTGCACATGTTTTTATTGCCTAGGGGGCATGCAGCAACCAGCCAGCAAGCTTTCATGGTGCCCAGTCTACTTGGCTGTTTATACAGTTAATGCTCCGTAGCCAAAATAAGAATCTGCAATATCAATTCCTAAAAAGTAAAGCTGGATGACAATTCCAGAACAGTTTGGGATTGGCAGCACTTTAAGGATTCAACACAGCCAACAGCCTATGGTGTAGCCCAGGCACATCTCATTTAACATTAGAAATCTACTCTATTGATTGAAGAATCATAGAAGAATCATAAAATCAGAGAATGGCTTGGATTGGAAAGGACCTTAAAGCCTGTCCAGTTCCAACCCCATGCTAGGGGCAGGCTGCCCAAGGCCCCATCCAGCCTGGGGATGAGGCACCTTCAGCTTCTCTGGGCAGCTGTGCCAGGGCCTCATCACCCTCATACTGAAAAATTTCCCCAAACATCTAATCTGAATTGGCAGCTAGATATCCACCTCACTCTCTGATAACAACACCAAAGAAGCAGCAGGTCATAGGGCAGTCTGTTCCATCTCCTGCGGACACTTACTGAAGCTAAGATGAAACATCCTGCAGATGTGTCTCTGTCCCTCTCCTCCCCATCAGCTACCAAGGGAGCCTCACATGGCTCCCTTTTCAGTGGCCAGTGATAGGTTTTGTCCATCCAGTGATATTGCACAGGACTCAAAGCTCTTCTTAGATGAGCCCCAAAGCCACAGGTAGAGGGAAGAAAACTTAATAAGAGGTGATCTGTGGTGCCTGTGGACATTTTTCTGGAAGAAGTAGAGAAGTAAAATGTTCTATTGCCTACTGCCAGCAGATATATGCTCATTCCTGCTCACAGAGCATTTATCATAAGACAATGAGCCAGCAGGCACCCTGACAAAATTATTGCCCATTCAGTGGTGCTTGAAAGGTCTCCCAAACCTGGCACGTGACATTACTGTAGCCCAATAAACAAAGAAACATTGCCTGGTAAGTAGTAGCAACCCAGTTTCAGCCAGCAAATCAAAATTTGGGGAATTAGCCAGGGTGAGATTATTAAGAGTGCAAGGAGTTTAGAGCAGTAGGGGAATATATACGAGAATTTTCAGAAATAATTGAAGTTTCAAAATGGTCCCACAAACACGTTAGTTATAAAAATTGAAAGTTACCGTGAAATTGTTTTGACATCACCAGCCAGAAAATGCAGAAGGAATATTTACGTATTATTACTGATATAAAGTGAAATAAAACTTACCTTATCTGAAAATAATAATTCATTTACATCCTGGCAATCACAAAAGTTCTTACCTCTATATTCAGTTTTGAATTCCTTTGTTTTATCGCCACTCTCTCTTCTGCTTTTCTGTTCTTTCAAATTCTCTCATGATTTTTTTTTTTCAAATTAAAAAAAAGTAAAACAAGAACAAAAAGTTTGAGGATTCTTGAGAATTCTATCGCTTCTTTCCTACCTCCAACAGTCTTCCTGTTGGATGGATGGAAGGAGGGAAGAAGGGAAGGAGGGAAAGAGGGAAGGAGGGAAGGAAAGAGGGAAGGAGGGAAGGAGGGAGGGAGGGAGGGAGGAAGGGAGGAAGGGAGGAAGGGAGGAAGGGAGGGAGGGAGGAAGGGAGGGAGGGAGGGAGGGAGGGAGGGAGGGAGGGAGGAAGGGAGGGAGGGAGGAAGGGAGGAAGGGAGGAAGGGAGGAAGGGAGGAAGGGAGGAAGGGAGGAAGGAAGGAAGGAAGGAAGGAAGGAAGGAAGGAAGGAAGGAAGGAAGGAAGGAAGGAAGGAAGGAAGGAAGGAAGGAAGGAAGGAAGGAAGGAAGGAAGGAAGGAAGGAAGGAAGGAAGGAAGGAAGGAAGGAATCACCAAGGTTGGAAAAGACCTCCAAGGTCATCCAGTCCAACTGTCCACCTACCTGCAAAATTTCCCAACTAAACTGTGTCCCTTAGTACAACATCTAAATGTTCCTTGAACCTCTCAAGGGATGGTGATTCCACCACCTCCCTGGGCAGCCTATTCCAGTACCTAACCACTCTTTTGAAGAAGAATTATCATTATTTTCTTAATCATTAAATGTTATCTGTAATCATACTTCTAAATATCAAGAATACAAACTTATTGGGGGGCATAGGAGAAAATGGTAGACATAGGAGAAAATGATACTTTGTTTTCCCCACTCTGGAAGAACAGTACAGCGTGCCCAACTCTTCATTCATGAGCATCCCTGGAGAGATGGACTGGGTGGTTTTTGGGCAGCTTGCCATGGGACAGACTGTTGTCTGTCCTGGTTTTTCCTGGTTTTGCCATTCCTTATTGCCAGGGAGAGCTTGAGCAATCATTTCCATCCACACCACTCTCACATGCACTCTCCTGCAATGGCAGCCTCTCCAGAAAGTATCCCCACACCAAACAGGTTAAGATGTAACAATGAAATCAGAAAATGTCTGGGGCTGCTTTTCCACACTCTTAATCCTTGATAACAGATTAGCACACCAGAGTTTCTGAGAGAATGTAATGACTCCTTCCCTATGCTTCCCTCCCCCCTCCTCCCCCAGCAAACCTATGGCTGGAAAACCTATAAATGTGCTATTTCAGCTGTTTTAAGCAGCTTATCATGATTTTCTGAAAGTCTGGCCTCAAGATTCTGAATCTCCTTCTTAATAACATTTAATGCTACCATTATGTAATTGAATCCATTTTGTCTGTGTGGTGGGAATATTATTAAACTGTAATTCATTTCACTGTCTTGATGTACTTGGATGTTCATGTCCAAGTCTGGAATGTCAAAAGTTTTCAAAAAAGAGGAGAGGAGAGGAGAGGAGAGGAGAGGAGAGGAGAGGAGAGGAGAGGAGAGGAGAGGAGAGGAGAGGAGAGGAGAGGAGAGGAGAGGAGAGGAGAGGAGAGGAGAGGAGAGGAGAGGAGAGGAGAGGAGAGGAGAGGAGAGGAGAGGAGAGGAGAGGAGAGGAGAGGAGAGGAGAGGAGAGGAGAGGAGAAGAAAAAAGGAAAGGAAAGGAAAGGAAAGGAAAGGAAAGGAAAGGAAAGGAAAGGAAAGGAAAGGAAAGGAAAGGAAAGGAAAGGAAAGGAAAGGAAAGGAAAGGAAAGGAAAGGAAAGGAAAGGAAAGGAAAGGAAAGGAAAGGAAAGGAAAGGAAAGGAAAGGAAAGGAAAGGAAAGGAAAGGAAAGGAAAGGAAAGGAAAGGAAAGGAAAGGAAAGGAAAGGAAAGGAAAGGAAAGGAAAGGAAAGGAAAGGAAAGGAAAGGAAAGAAAAGAAAAGAAAAGAAAAGAAAAGAAAAGAAAAGAAAAGAAAAGAAAAGAAAAGAAAAGAAAAGAAAAGAAAAGAAAAGAAAAGAAAAGAAAAGAAAAGAAAAGAAAAGAAAAGAAAACCACCACCTTCCATTACTAGCTTGAGCTTTTCCACAAAGAAGAATTATCAGTTCTTTTATCACCCCTGTTCTTATATTTCTTAGTTTTTTACCATAACTGCACAAAACCCAGAGGATTCCTATTCATTTGTCAGAGCTTCATCCTTTCCTGATATGGGGAGATTCTTCATTATCCTGATTTGCTGAGTCTTAACTTTTCTGCCAGAGAATTTTTGGAAATGCAATCATGTCAGGGATGGTACTTTTTTACATCTGTTGCCCCCTCCATATTAAGTGCCTGGCTTGTGGCCAGCCATCTTACAAGTAGCCATATTATTATTGAAACCACATGCTCATTAGTGAGGCTGGCACTGACTCAACAACCACTGTCCGAGGCTAACATTATATTCCATTATATCCCAGACAACAGGACAGTATAGCACACAGTTTGTTCAGGAGAACAAACTGTCTCCCTTGACAAAATCTGCATCTTAAACTGTCAGAACTGCAATCCATTTTCTCTCTTTGTATGCGGGCTCTCATCGTTCACAGAGAGATGTGTTTTGAAAGAAAATACTGCAGCACCAGCTTATCTGCTAGACTTTTAATTTCAAGGTTTGCAGGGACAGCAGGAGTTCCTGGGCCCTTCTCGGGTGGGTTTAATCACTTTACCCCTTGGGAGGCATGCAAGAGTATTTCACTTAATATACAGGAATGACTCATAATCATTGCTTTCAATTAGGAATGTCCTCTGGGATTTCTGGGAACGGTGTTCTCTTAGTTGGGGGAGGGAAAAGAGAATAAGAGGGAGAAACATGGATGGACTCAGACCAGTTCAGACCAATTTTTCCAAAGAAATGCCTTTCAAAGTGGGTAAGCTCCCACTTTCTCTCATGCCCCGAAACCATTTGTCTTACCCACATAATTATTAGTGCAGTCAATAGACATCAGTTTCATAGTTCAAACCAAGGATTTAACTGAACTTCATCTTGCACCAAAGCCCTTCCTTGTTTATTTTTGACAACCATAAGAAATGACACTAACCGAGGTCAGAAATGCTGGAGAATAGTGTAGGACATTTCTAGTATTTCTCTTTCAACTGGAAATATCTGCAGCTGAAGGTCAGTTCTTGTTCTCTTTGCTGCAACAGGTATTACACTGATGCCTGTGTACAGTCTCAGGTACAATATAATTTTTTCTCAAAGTCTTCTGGACCGACTTCAGCTCTGCGATTTCTCACAGCAGTAACCTTATTCCATCACACTGCTTTCATGCTGGTGACTGAGGCTTGTAGAATCACCAGCGGTTGAGTCCAACAGTTTTCAAGGTGGTACAAAAGGCAAAAGCAAGATCATCCCACCCTCATCTGAAACATGAGAGAAGAGCACTTTTCTTGGGTTTAATCATAACTGTTCTTGTACAAAAGTACTGTGCCCTGTTCACAGAAACAGGAATAAACCTGCATTTATCATAACTCAAAGAGAAATAAAGGCTTACATGAGAAAAAGCAGTTATACATTCTTGCTGTTCAGAGTTTTATAGAGGCAAGATCCATTTGCAAACACAAGCTATAAGAAGATAGCAAATACGCTCCTTTTCTTAGAGGAAGGGAAGGGTTAACCCTGACAAATGACATGCTAAATTTAGAGTCATTTTTGCATGTGGTTGCATGTCTAGTTGGAACAAGTCTGCCAAAACTCATTTTACTTATGACCCTTTACAGCTAGCAGAGAAAGAGGTCCATTGTTTTCTTTGTATTAGCGAGATTAAAAACACAGTCCCCCCAACTGAAAAGACGAGCACTGGAAATACTGTCTGAAGCAAAAAGGCGCGTTTTTAATTCTTAATAAACCACATACAGACACACATCTATCTGTGCGCATCCAACACGTGCAAGCATGTGCATACCCTAGAGGTAGGAACCCACTCTATAAGCAGCTACGTGTCATGTGGGTGAAAACAAAATGAGGGAGAGGGATACATCTCACTTCAAACCCTGTGGCAGTCTTCCCCTGGTAGCAGGCCCTTGAGGGACGCCTTGTATGGTGGAGTCTGTCTGCTCTCCACCAGATGCAGCTAGGGAGAAATGCAGATGTGCCACCTCCCTCCTGAGGTATAAGAGACAGAGTGAAGTGGATGTGCTGGGGATGGTTGCAGCAGGGTATTACCAGGTTATTGAGCCCCAGGAGTGAGATCAGAAGATCTGTGGGTCCAGCCAGTCTCAACAAAGAGATCAGCATCCACTCACTTCAGCTTTGGCAAGTGCGTGCTTAGGATGGGATCGATTGGATGTAGATGTCTGTGCCTGAACTAGTCACCACAGGGCTCATTTGGCATCCATAGGGGGAGAGCCAGACACTTTTGGACACGCTTCATCTCGCTGTAATGCAAAATGTCTTAAATACATCTCCATGGACTCTCAGGGGAGGTAGATGACTAATGCAGGTGTGGACTTCTACAGGCGTGACATCAGCAGCTAGCTGGGATGAATCTCACCCTGGGTATTATACTGTTCTTCATACTTATTGCAACAGGTAGTCTTTGCCCTTCACCTGTTCCTGGTGAAGAACTGCCATTCTATATTTTGCTCTGTATGACAGGGCTCATGGAGGAGATCCTCCAGCATAGAAAAGGAGTCAGTCATGAAAAATAGCAGCACAGCTGCATTGCTTTTCTATGCAGAGCACAGAGGCTGAGCAGCAGGACTGTAATAACTACTTCTACCTATACAGACCCTCAGTTATCAATCAGTGGTCAAGAACTCCTAGCTCCTTTCCCCTCAGGATCAAAATATTTGTCTTCTGGTTGCAATATGGACACAGACAAAATTCTGGGTTTTCCTTTGACCTGTTGAGAGTCTCAGTGACATCAGATGTGTTTTTCTCAGGCACAGTACTCTTGGAGATGTAATGCTTTCATGTGCACAAGGTAAAGTTGATACAACAAAGTCATATCTTACCCCCACTGAAATGGGTAGGAAAAAAAATAACACGGTGTAGAAGCTATTTTTCAGTTCAGAAACAGAGGCAACAAACTTCCAGACTAAATCTGAAGGAGAGAAATTGCTCTGAATTTGCTTGTGTTAATCAGCAAGATGATTTGGGAGAGATGTTTTCTACTGGTGGAGCAAAAAGGTGTGCCAATGAGAAGTCCTTTTGTGACAGATAACAGATAGACAAAGTGAGAGAGAGATAATCATCACCAGTAAATCACCAAAGGGTTAGCTGGAAGGAACTGGAAAATTATAATGTGCACGAACCAACTTCTCAAGCAGCTTAGGCAGAATTTAGTCACCCATGTCCAAATATGTGATCCACAAAGGATTTGCTTAATCCTTTAGATGTCTGAGAGTCTGTAAGCACTTGAGCTTGGACAGGAAAGCTTAGTTTGGCGTCAACATTTCTGCTGCAAAGCATGCCCAATGGAACCATGATACCGACTGAGCCAAATACTTTTTCTCCATCTCTGCCAAAGGCTGTGAGATTCATGGATTGTGCCTCTGCTTCTGGAGGCAGGATCCAGTAAACATGTTCAAAGCACACCTAAAGCTCCCTGACAGTCCTGGAAGTTCAGTATGTTATCATTAACAGGAGTTGTAGTGAGAGTATTGTATAATGGCTCAGCAGTTAGTCCATGATTTCCCAAAAAGAGCTACAGAGAGATAAACTTCTATACCTTAGGATGGTCAGACTCCTTCTCACTCCCTCTCCAAGGAGGTATCCTGGCCACCCTGCTGTGGACTGCACCAATTGCTGGGAGGCAGTTCCTGATAAAGAGGATATAGATGAGCCTCAATGACAGAAGGAAAATGAGAATTCATGAGACCAGAGAAAAGACAGGCCATGCTCTGCAGTCTTTTGCTCTGGATATTTTCCTCAGCAGTGGGGACTTCTGGACTCTCACTTTTTGAACGGTTTAGGATCAGTTCAGCCAAACCAGCAGGATTTCTGAGTGTACACAGCTGCAGAGTTGTAGTTTTTTTGGCTTAAATTTTGGCACCTGGATACAGTCTAAATCACACATAAGGCTTCCACATCTTTCTTTGGATTTTGTCCTAAGGGCCCTATATATGTGCATCCACGGCAGGGGCATCTATGGACCAATAGATCTTGGGATCTTTAGGCAGAGAATTGCTGACAAGGATTTGCCACACAGCTAGGTGCTGTCCTTGTTGCCCCATTACACTACCCTTTGCTTGTGCCAAATTCAACAGCCCACCAAAATCCTGCTGTTTCAAGCAGATTTGAAAGGTGCAAATGGTTGCATTCAAAGTACTGACATGAAGAGGAGGGCACCAGCATGTCCCCCTCTTATCCATCCTACTGACACAGCTTCCTTTCACTCCAGATGATTGTCAGTTCATAATCAGGGCCACCAACCTGTATCCAGATGTATCAAAAAGACTTGATAAACAACAGGAAGGTTTTAAAAGTACCCCCACCCAATACAGAACAACTTATATTTTTCTGTTTATTTTTTCGTAGTTAAAATCCTCACAGGTATTTCCATTCCACAGAAGTTTCTGTACTTCTTCGATGCTCTCCATCTTTCTGATGGCAGTGATGTCCCAGAATAATGACTTTCATATGCTAAATATATGTTGAATAATTGATTTTATCAGTTTTAATTTGCTATCTCAGTTTCACTGTGTGTTCCCTTGCACTGTGTGTAGGAAAATTGGTGAGGAAGAGCATCTGTGATTCTGTGATTCTGTGATCTGATTTATCTCCCCAGTTCTATTAACTAGTTTGGATAGCTCTACCATACCCTTTTCTTTTTCATTTCCTCTCTAAATGATCCTAACCTTCACAGTCTCTCCTCATATGGAAATCATTCCCTGTCTCCAATCTTTTTTTTATTGTCCATCTCCCTATCTAGTTTTCTGTTTGCTCCCTGGGGCAGGGAGACCAGCAGCAAGCACAGTATTCCCAGAAGCGGAATGACTATCATTTATGCCATGACACAGTGGGATGCGGTGTTGTCAAACTGTGAATTCCATTTTGCACTTGAGCCTCCATTTTGTATGACAAACTGAATGTGCCTAGCTCCAAGCCAGGATGTGTAAACGCACTCCAGTACAGCTTGCTGTCAAGGAGAGGTATTAGATGCTACCCAAGAAAGTCATTTTGTAGCAGTCTGGACCCAACAACTGCAATTGGCTTTGAGCAGTTGGCCCAACCCCAAAGGAAAAATAGATTTTAAACAGAAGGTGCTGGCATGCCTGGTGGATCTGCAGCTTCCCAGCCTTTGCACATGGCAAAATGAAAGACACTTTGCTTAGCTAGGTATGCTGCACTCAGCAGACACGCTAAAAATTATCAATAGGAAAAGAAATCCTCTTGTTCTGACTGATGAATAGATCTCAGATCCACCAAAAAAGGAAGGTTGTGCAGAGGGGAAGATGCATTCTCCAGATGCTTGTTATGAGGTAAGTTGTACGGTGACTTTGAAAACAAAAATGAGTGTGGAGGTCCCATGTGGCAAGGAAGTGTCCAACCATGACTGCCAGCATGGTCTATGTGGCATAATATAGGCTGGCTCTGCTCATGGGTTGTCTCCATCCAGCCCCACACTGCCCTTTCTCAGAGAAGTTAAATGAGTACTGCCCTGCAAGATGGGCCAGCATCCTCTATCCAAAGGTTTTCCTTGGGCATGCAGCCTCTGTTGCTGCCATCCCATCTACCCAGGGCATTGGAAGCACATATCCATTTTCACACATGCAGTTACAGCCACTGAAAAGAACCCATCATGTTCCAGACTCACTCTTCCTCTATCTTTGTGCTGCTGAAAACTGGCCCCTTAGTCCTGACACATCATACACCACTGCCATAATCAACCAGTGCATGACAATGAAAAACAAGATTGTCAGCTTGATACTTGATGGGAGAGAAAGGCAAGACGTGTCCTCAGGGTTTCATAAAAGCTGAACCAAAGCAGAAGTGAAAAAGCAAATTCTCTGGACGCTAGGAAAGGCAAAGGCTCTGAGGCTTGGTTAGAAAAGCAGAAGTGAAAGAGAGAAGTGTTTTCCAAACAGCAGAGGCAAACTGGAAAAGAAAAGAGAATGGTAATGGATGCCTTACTGCCTGTGGTGCAAGCTTTGGGAAGCAGTTCTTGGCTTTTGACAGTAGGTTGTTACATGCTTTGCACACACAGCAAATAAATATTTCTTTCCCTCTCTACACAATTTATTCTCTTCTGTTGTAGAGTCTGGACAATTATTTCTGAAACACCTATGTGTTGTTTTGGCTGGAGTGTTTTGTGCACTTTTTTTTACTGTTTATAACCAAGTTAATAGACTGAACAGCAAATGCCCCCTAATTCACACTGGATACTCATTTTTGATCACTGGATTTACCAAATTAAAGCAAATGAAGAAAAACAACAACAACAACAACAAACAAGGATAATTAATCAAAATATGCACTTACTTCATATTATTGCACTGTAATTATTTAATCTGTGACTGTCTATTTTATAGAAATTTCAAAGCCTCCATAATGCAAATCAAAGCTGTAGAAGTTTCTCTTTTATTAAGTATTTGCTGATAGAGAGTAAAGCTTGCTTTTCCTCTGGCCTCTCTCTGTGCCAGGCAGTGTAAAAGAGGAAGGATCCTGTGTCCTCTGCTCTGAGTTAGTGTACACTAGGAAAGCAAAGTACATGGAAAATTATCTATATCTGAAGGAAAGCCCATGGCCGCAAAAGAAGAAATGATTTTCTGATCTTGCTGTTAGTAGGCTCATCTTCATGAACAGAGAAAAACTACTGGGGCTAAAGTCATGAAAACCCTGGGGAGTGGAAGGAATGGTGAAATATATTGGAGATTAACATTTGCTTCTGGTGTCTCACTCCAGAATTCAGGTCTGTGAAATGCCATTGAGCTTTTGGATAGCTTTGGGGGCAGTTTAAAGCTGGCTTCTCCAGGACTTCCTGATTCCCTAGACATGTTGGATAAATCCATCTCCCCACAAAATGTGAATGGAGGAAGCACAACAGCAGTGGTACTGCTGCCTCTTTTCTGCACAAGCTTAGTGGGAATACTTACTGAGTATGTAAGAAACTGGGTTCAGTGTCTTCTTCCAAGGGAGTTCAAACCTCCTCAGAGAGAATTCAGATACTTGATCTATTCACTCACTGGGAGCCAATCAAAGTACTTCTCCTAAACCCCACAAGTCCAATTGGTATATCCCACGTAGATGGAGAAGTGATGGCAACAAAGGAAACTTTGGATAAGTGATAGAATGGGAAGCAGTATTCTCATTTACACAAGATGATCTAACTTTTTTACCCAAAGAATGGATTATAGTTATCCCCTAATCAGGAACCTGACTGTCTCTTACATCATCACAAGAAAGGCAGCAGGCATCTCTTCCCCACTTACATTCAGACTTGCAAATCTGGAGAGTACAGGACTCATTTCACAACCTCAGGCTCTGCTTGGCAGGAGGAATAAAACCTGTGCCCCCAACACAATTTGTACTGTGAGAGACTCAAATCTGCTCCTCCAAAGCAGGAGCTGCACTAGGGCTTCTCAAATTCCAGATAAATAGAGACCTGTGGGGTCTCTTCCTTCTCTTCGCTCCTCCAAGGTCTCTACTGCGCCCCAAGGCAGAAAGAATGGAGAAGACTCCAAAGCAGTTTGGAGAAGGCTGTTGGGTTCCTGCTCTGACTCTAGCTGATAAATTTGTTAGTAGACCTCAAGTCAATAGGTCCTGGCTCTCTGTTACATTAAAGCTGCCTTACAAACCTTCGCAACATAAAGAAGTTCAAAATGTAATTTATAACTTAGCCAAATTTGTTTACTTACACTGACTCCACTGTAAATGTGAATCAGCCTAGTAGGCTCCACAGGTCATTGGGGTTTGTTTAAGAAAACACCCACACTTGATTTGAAGGAACTACTATTAGCCAAGAAATCACAAGCAATAATTTTCCATTTCTAGGAATGCAATAGCTCATATTCATCAGACCAGACAATCCTCATCAGGGGGCAAGGGCTGTAACCAGCTCATCTGTAGTGGAGATTTCTAATGTATGCAATTTCCAATTGCTAGTGGAAATTCATGCAAAGTTGCCAGATAACATTTATCAGCATACAGTGAAAAAATAATAATAATAGTAATAAACATAAAAGAAAAAGAAAAAAAGAATTCCACTGAGAAAAGGCTTTTGGCCCACATTTTTCTATGAAACCTGAGTGTCTTTCTTCTATACTATCTCTAGCGTATAAGGAAGAATTAACCTACTTGATACAGGAAAGCTTTGTTTCAACAATTATCCAGTGAACTACACTAAATACAATCACAGGATTAAATGTATTATTTGAGATTAGTTGGTTATTTTGTATTTTGAGAGCGAAGTAGCATAGATTTACTATGTCCAGAACAGACCAGAACTTGTCTGCAGTCTGTGCCTTGAGGAATAGATTCTTTCTGACAATCCAATCCAACAGTGCAAGAAACACCTACCAATCCTAACCAAGATAACCTTCTCCACAGAGGTATTTGAAGAGAGGGACAAACAGAGCCCTTCCAAGCCCATCTTTATTCCAAAGAATTCTTACATATTGCTCTATTCACCAAAACATATGTGACTGGGAGAAAAAAAAAGAACAACTTCACATCAACTCATTTGCAGATAGTCAGGCAAGCTTTGAATGTTCTTGTTTAACCAAACTACTGCCTTAAGAAACAAGCTCTACTGTCATGTTAAGCTCTGGCAAATGCAGTAAACATGTCTGGATCCAAACCACATTATAATTTGTGTGTGCCCTACTGTGGATCGATCACATTAGTGTTTTTATAATGTGTTTTACACGTGAAGCAAGGATAAAAGGCTTTTAATGCATGCTGTAATGAGGCTGCAGAAGAGAACATGCACATGAACCAAAAAGAAAAGAAAAATCTACGTCTTTGTGCTCAGAATCATTCTTCCTCTTACATCAACTGTACAAAATAAAAAATTACAAGAAAATTATTAGAAGTAGAATCATGCAAAAGCTGCAACATAAACTTGTCACTTCTGCTTGAGATTGTGGAAAAATTCATTCAGGTATGGACAGAAATTTCTCCATACCAGTGTTGCAAATCCTTTTGCATTCACTTTTTGGGGACAGTCGAATGGTCATTTTTGCAGCCATGAGTGCTCTCATTAAAATTAATGTTAAATTGATGATAAAATTAATATTGCAGAATTCTTGTGCAAAGTCAAGTTGAAATTTGTAATGGAGAGGAATTGCTCTGGAAAAAAAAAGATTCCAAATGTTGAACAACCTCACCTAGGAAACATTCCTTGCATCCAGCCAAAACAGCTTGAATTTCAGCTATCAATATGCTGAAGACAAACTGATTGCAAACAAGCTGCAGACCAAGAATTATTCAGCGAAATTAATTGATGAATCACTCTGAATAAATGAAATGATGATCAAATGAAAGAAAATTGTGGTCAGATGATGGAAACTTTGTGAATGGAAAAATGGAGGTGAGATTTATTATGTTACTTGTTAGGAGCTATTTGTCCTGCGCTGCCTGCTGCCGTGTGCTAACAGAAAAGCTGTAGGAAGCGTCTGCAGAGCAGAAGAACAGCTTATCTGGTTCCATCCCAAAAGGTTTACAGTGGCAAAAGGAAGATCAAAATCTTGTCTTTAGTGGATTTTAAGCAATTGTCACCTAAGAAAAGAATTGGATCACGTTCTGAATATGTCTGAAACCAAGTTACTTCTGACTGAGTGACTAAAGGGTAGATATACACACTCCCAGGGGTACGTGTTTCTCCTATCCAGTTCTGCAAATGGCTCAGCTTTCCTCACATTTATTTTCAATATGTGATGCCTCTTTCCTTCATCTAAGATCCTTGGCTCTGTGTGAGGATCTATGCATGAGGAAGGAAGATTGTATCACCATTGACAATAAAACTACAATGCAAAAATGCAGCAAGCGCTTTGGTTTATGAGTGCAAATAAAACATTTCACTGGAACACACTGCGGACAGATTTATTTTCACTTGCTTCTTTATGAAATGGCTCCCTATACCACTGCATGCATTTGCACACACATGCAGGCAGATTAGAAAAGAAATCATGCTGGTTCTTGGTTACCCCCAGAACTGACAGAGAGTTAACGTATGGTCCAAGAAGAGTTTTCAAATGGAATTTTAACCTTTTCTTCCAACAGAGATTCATGGATTTGATTCCTGTCATCACTGAAGCCAACAACAAAACTATTGTTTATTTCTGTGGGAAAAGGATCAGGTCCCTTATTTGCAATTTTGGCTTTTTTCAGAATCATGTATTTTTTTATTAAAAGGAAATAAATCCCTATCTGCATTTAATCACACAACTAGCATGAAAATGAACTCAATGAATAAAAATGTCAGGAGTGGGAAACGATAGGGTTCTCTCTTAGCCAAGTTTTCTGTCTAAAATTAGCCTGCCTTTCTGGATTTACTGCTGTTATTAAGTGAATGTCCTTTTGACAATAAAGCAGTGCTTCTTGGATTTAGACAGTGTTGTGAAGAATATGATAAAGTGCTCTGTGATGTATGACTTTGATTGACTCAAGGGACCTTACTGTTTCGATGCTGTGGTCTGTTCTTTGTTTGCTAGATGAAGACTTTCTGTTCATTTAATACTCGGTTCAGGACCAGAACTTGGAGAAGGATATGTGTAAAGATGTAGAGTACCTTGTTTCTGCCATGCTAACATGATGAATTATAGCGTATTAAGGAAGTGTTGACACATGTGGGAATAGGCTCTTGACATTCTTGCCAGTAATTAAGGCACATTGTATGTAAAGTCACTAAAAATGTTGGAGGCTTATTCTTTGTTAGAGAAATTGTTTGCCAAGTGGCGTTACGCGTAGTCTTGATGGAAAATACTTCTATCTTCAAAATTGTTGTGGTTCGCACAATAATGAAGGCAACAGACAAAGATTCATTAGTCTGAAAATATTTAACATTTCCAAGACCCAGATAGGTGATCATTTTCCTGCTGAAGAGAAAAAAAGTGCAGTAGGACCACTGCCTCACAGATAAATCAGCTGAATGCTACCAAAATAGCCACAGTGCTCGAGGAGATGTTGATCATCTGCAAGAAGCACTTGCCCCAAGAGGTATTCTCCAGTTACATCTCCCCATGCCCACATCCATGGCTTCCCTACCAAGGGCAGCCTCCATGCCTAAGCAGGGGGCTCTGGGGTCTTAGTTTCCTCTGGGTTTTATATCGGCAAGATCAGTATGTCAGTCTTGTGTAAACACGGATCAAGCTACTCACGCTACAGGCTCCTCCTATCACTCACTCCAGATGTGCTCAACAGAGATTTAAATCTTTCCTTGGCTTTGTTCCTATCACCAGTGAATGGTGCACATCTCTTCAGCAGTCTCAGGGCAGGCTCAGCTGGGAGTTAGCTGGATACCAGTTTCCTCAGTTGCCATTAGGGAGCTGCTGAGTTCACTGTAACCTAGACTGCCTCGATCTTCCCTTTCTTGCTTTAGGATATTTTACTTCCTTTCCTTCTGAATAACATTCTTTAAGACTTAAAAAAAAATCATGAGATATTTCAGACAACTCCCTGTTAAATCCTATTATCCCACTTTAGATCGTTTTTTTTTAATGTGTAATGCATACACTTAGCAGTAAGTTTTTACTCAGAGAGTTGGCAACTGATGTTTAGTAAATGCTGAGAAATTTGGGCTGAGAGAGAACTGAGTACTTGATTCAAAATTACACCACTGAAGGAAAGACATTAGGTAGACAGAAGAGCTCTCATAGGCTGCCATTGGCTCAGGCATTTTGTATGAACAGATGCATATTTCTCAAAACAAAAATTCTCAACAAGACCATGCACAATGTAGCTGCTGAATTAATTTCATCACAATTGACATGCTGAACAGCACCAGTATCGGTTCCCAAAAAGTGGGGGGGTGCTGCTCCTCCATAACAGGTCTGTGCCCCCTCAGGCACTACTCAGCTCCATCTTGGGGTAACACAACTTGTATAGCAGCTGGCTCTTTTGCAAGCAGCACAACCAAGCAACAAATCTCTCAAAAGACAGAAGTGATCTGAAAATTGTTTCTAAGAAACTTTTTAGCCTTTCTTTTTTTCTCTACTTTCTGGTACTCTCTTCAGTATCAGAAATTTCCCCATCGGTTTTACCTAAAGACATATGCTTAGATACGAATCCCAGTGCCTATTGATTTATTCAAAACATTTTGTTCAATGGATTGTATTATTTACATTGCCAAGTTCCTTTATACTTCTCCATTGGCCAGCATGGCCTCCAGAGTATACCAGCCAAATATATAAACTCTACATATGTTTCTATTAGAGCAACTAGTCTTACAATTAAGTCCAATTAGTTTTTACTCTCAAGAATTTAATCACATCTATCATAACACATTCACTACATCAGAGTTCTATTTCTTTTTTTTTTTTTCCTACCTCGATAGAGATTTTCTTCAATTTTTCAGCTCCTGGGATTATATCAACCTTCCAGTTCTTTGAGGAAATGATAAAGGGAAAAGGATGACGAATAAAAAAACTCCTGAATGGTGCAACAGAGGCAGGTAGGGAATTGTGTTACGAGAACTATGGGCACCCCGCTAAAGCCATCAGGCAACTGGCTCAAGGAGAGCAGAGACAGACATTCACGCATCACGGGCCAAGTCCTGCAACCGACTGCAGCCGTGATTTGTGGAAGGCGAAGGTATAAAAGTGGTCAAAAAGGGATTATCCAGATTAGCGGAGAATAGGCCATTAGTGGCTATAAAAATGATGGCTTAGCTGCAACCTGAGACAGACTGCTGGAAGGGCGGAGAGGAAGCAACCCTCCAGCCTGCCTCACGCTCCTCTCTTCCCACCCAGCCACTGTTTACGCCTTTTTAGACAATTATTGGTTTACCGTAACTTCTAGCCTGACCCAACCAGTCTGGCAGTCCTGACTCCCTGTATTTTCCGCACAAACATGTTATTTTGAGTGGTTTGTTACACAAAGATGCTAGACTGTTTGAATAAACCCAATCAAACATAACATAGGCCATCTTGTTGGGGGAAGACTGAAGATGCGCCTTCATCTGCAGTTCTGGAGTCCTTTTTGATCCCGTTTAACAAGACGTGGAAGACATTTAAAAGATTCCAAATGCTGCAATGAAAATGATTCAAAGAATTAATAGCGTGGGAGGGAATTTCTGCAGGAGATATAAGTAAAAAAAGAATAAACAGGACCATTTATTTTACAATGGACAAAGGAAAACATATGTTAAAGATATATATAATACAGCATATGTAGAAGTCCAAATGCATGTTTCCAACCATACTCTTTCAGCATTAAAAAAAAAATGCAGTCAGAATGAAACAAAATGCAACAAGTGAAAGAAGACAAATTTGTTTGCAACTCCAAAATACCTTTTGAAACTTACTCCTACCACATAGCTTTGAAATAAATATATCATAGTAAGCAGATTCGACTGTTTTCCTAGGGAAGAGCTTTTTCCCTTCTCTTTGCTCTTAGAGGGTTTCAGTCCTCTTTTCACTTGAGAAGTATCAGCATCATTGACGTTTTTCTTTTTTCAAGCTACATTTTGAAACGTGCTTTTAAGTCATGATTTTTTTAACAGTTAGAATAAGTTAAGGAAGAATCTCATTTTCTCACAGTTGGCATTGGCATTTGTATGCTTTTTTGTTCAGAGTTGGTCTGTCACTTCTTTTTTATGGGATAAAGATCTTTTTCAAAATGGGCTAAAGACAAAAACATCAGAAATGTTGCTATTTTACTTTCAAAAGTGAAAAATGAAAATGAGAAAAAGTGATGGTGATAAGCAAGGAAATTCTTCATATCAGACCATTCCTCTTTCTGAAAGTCCCATCAAAATAAGTGCACTGACTTCCCTTTAGATCATAAAGTTCAAAAACAGATAAGAAAATGAGAGGAAGAGTAAGAGGAGTCAGGCTGAGAAGTAGTACGCAGAAGGGAAGAGACATAAATAGGTACAGTCCCATGTATTACCTATCCATTAATTAATGGGTTAATGTAATTCTAGAGAGCAAGCAGGTAAGCACAGAAAACATAGTGACAAGTAACCTCCAAAGAAGTGTTCTAGCTGTTGTCAGCAATGCTGGGATATTACTACAGATAAGCAGTGAATAAAATGCAATTTTTCAGTTCCTGTATTTCTGACAAATACTTATGCCCAGTTTGGGATCTGATCTTGTAACTCTTATTCATCTGATTTAATAGTGTCCGACCAAGAAACACTTGTAGGTCATCTTCTGGAGCTCACACTTGGACTTTATTAGGACAAAATCTTAACTGAAGGTAGTGAGAGTTTTGCCTGAGTCAAATCCTAGCAAGGACTTCCAGGTCTGGCCCAGTGGGACCACTCTCAGGAGTAAGGGTTGAATTGTTATAACACAAAATACCAGCTGTAGTTACGTTAACAGGATAAAATTTCAAGGGGTATCCAATCCCAGTGCCTCAATGTAAAGCTAATCACCAGCTGGACTAAAGAACAAATTTCCCCTCTGGTATAATATCACACAATTATATGCATTATGAGGGTTTAAAATCTGGCATTGGCTGTGCTATTGTTGGAACCAGGAGAACCACTCTGGTTCCAACAAGAGGCCATTCATCTGCACTAATTTGTAGGTTAGGGAAGGTTTTAAAATAGGAAGTCTTTTCTTATGCAAATAGGGACATGGTAAGAAACCAGGAGCCTGCATCTATGATCTGATCATCACATCACAGAGGTTGGACATCACCAAGCCCACATGCCAGGGCAACCTTCAAAACCAGATTTCAGTGGCATCATGGTGTAATACAAACCTTAAGGCTGGGCCTCTACACAGGGGTGAATTTAACTGCTATTTTGAAATCAGCTTCTAAAATATTGCTAACAGCCCTCTAGCTCAAAGATTTGGGATGTAGGAATAAAAACAGGGAAACTAATTCTGATAAATTATTCTCCTGAAGAAATGCTGCCCCTTTCCTAGCTTTGGCTGGATTCACATGAACTGTATTTGAAGTACTGAGCAAACTCTTTGTGCAAATGATGAGTACTTTCTCTTTTGAACGATGGCTCTGAGCTGTTTCATAGCTGTGTATTTGGGCATGCAATATGTATGGCATCAGCTTGTTAGATATGGAGCACCCACTACAGCAGAGTAAGGCAACCCCAAAGAGAAAGAGATTCCTCCCTGCCATATTGCTTAAAGCTGCGACACATCTCCAAATCAGAGAGCCTCTCTCTTCCCTGACTGGGGAACAAGTTCTTCCACTCCTTTCAGCTTTGAATTTTCCAGTGAAGGAAATATTTCCCTGTAGAAATCTTGCATGTATCATCTGTTGTATATCTTATATTGGCCTTCTGCTCTGAGTCTTCTCCTGCATTCTTCCTTCTATGTACCTGAGCATGATCACTTCCCTGCATTGCCAATAGCATTTGGTGTCTCAAACAGTGATGTATAGGGACAGGATAATAAAATCAACCTCAGGTATTTCCAGCCCAAGCCTTTGCCTTTACATGCTTTCTGTATGCATATACAAAATTGAGAGGAATTACCATAGTAAATAATTATGAATGGTCTTTACAGACAGATATGAAGACAAAATTCACCCTACTCTTCTTGAAAGTAGCTGAGTGTATGTTCCAGTGGAACTGCTACAAGTGGAAGACACTGACCCCCTGGTGGCCCCCTGGACAATGACGCCTAGACACATTTCCTAGGAGCCACCCTCATCAGACTCCATACTGGGTGCCACTAGACGTAGCCTCCATTGGCAGATACTTTGAGCTCTCCTTTCTCTGAATCTGCTGCCTCAAAGTAGGCTTTGATCTGAATTACATGTTTCTCCAGCTATGTTGCTCAGCCCATGGCCACGCATATTATAAACTGCCATTGTAAGCCTGGACATGATCATGGCTGTCATCTCAGCTCCATGTCATCTGAGTATAACTCCTTAACATAAAACTTATTTATTAATTTTTAAAATCAGCAGCAGCCTTGACACTTGTAATGGGAAATTCTGATATTCCACATTGGTAAAAAAGAAGGTGGTGACAAACTCCCTTGCATGAAGAAGCAGCTGGACTCCACACACAGCTCAACACCCTCACATTGCAGTGATTTTCAAGGGGTGCCACTTCCAGGATTGCAGCACGCCAGTTACACTTCCAGCTCCAGATATTTCTGCACTTAAACTCAGGGAACTCTTTCTGTACCTGCTTCTCTTATCTACTTAATAAAAGCAATCTGCCATCCTGAGTAAAACTTAAATGCAACAAAAATGCTTTGATAAGTGCAAAGAATAACGTAACGCCTTCAGTAGACAGGTATTAAAGAACCAAGTATGTATTCCCAGCTTATATCACTATGGTTATAAACACATCAGAAAATTCCCAAAAGTGTAAGAAAGACAATAACCAGGGTAGATGAAAAATCAAGATCTTTGGTAGCGATGGGGAATGGTGCTGTTCTGCAGTGAGGGGAAGACGATGCATACGTTAGATAACATTACAGCTCTAATTTAATACTTTATACCCCCAACATCACCAGGGTGCTTTTACAGAGCAGCTACAAAGGTTAACCGTGTTACACTCCTATTCTGGTGTAGCACACTCCTGCTAATATTTGAATTTAGCACTGCACAGCATTCTAGAAAATGGATCTGTTAGAAAGACAGTACAGTGCATCTGAAAGAGGCTAAAATCTGAGGCATCTCCAGAGTGACTCAGAGGAGAGTACCCTTTCAGTGGGGATAATTTACAGGAGGCCCATTTTGTTATTTAATACGTTTATCTGTGATCCTGTATAAAAATCTGCACCCATTCCTTGCAAAGCCTGTGGATGACACAAAAATCATGGAATGGTAAATAATGAGAAAAGCAGATCCATCCTACAAGCAATCTGGTTAGTGTGGTAACCTGAGCTCACTAGGAAAAAAAACCCACATGTTTTATTTTGCCGTTAAGCAGAATTCTGAGTATCCCAAACAGTTTGTACACAGAGGATGTGAGATGCATTTAAGAAACAGAGACTTAGAAAAGGATTTGGAGGTCACAGCTGATAACCAGCTGAGCTGCACAGTGTTCCCCATGCAATGCACTGACAAAGAGAGAAGACGGCTCCTGGTATGTCCAAGCATGGGACTATAAAACATGAAGATGGAAGGGCAGATGCTCTCTGCTCCTTGGACTATTAATAGTAGCAGAAGAGAGCAGGTCCAGCTCCGATGTCTGTGTTTTAAAAATGACTACTGGCAAACTGGAAACAATTCAAGAAAGAATTTTAAATATACTTGCAATTGGCAAAAGCTGTTGAGATACTAAAAAAAAAAAAGTGTGGTTCATCTAATTTATCCAATAGAAGAATAAATGGTGATTTGTTTGTGGTTTATAACAGAGCTGGCTGGGTATTCTGTCTCAACAATAGAAAATGAAATTTCCACACATATTTCTATAAAGAAAAAATAACGTTACTTTTCCTTCAGGACAGGCAAAGTGAAATGTTTCACTTTAGGTCACTCCACCTCAATTTGTTCTGTTTGAGGAAACTTTAAACTTCACCTTCTTGGGAATGCACTTCTCCGCAGCTTAGGTACCTCCTTTCTTCTATAAGCCAGCCACAGGGTAGTTTGTCACTTGGTTTGGCGTCATATATAACATTACAGGAGCTGCAGTACAGCCAAGAAGTCTCTGCCTAAGTTGAATAAGGATAGTGTTTGTTCAGGCTCCAATTCCCAGAGGAAATGCAGTATTATGGGAAAATATGGTTTTGTGTTCTTCTTCTTATTATTTTTTTAATATTGAATTGACACAAAATGAAAGCTCTTGTCAATGAATTCAGGAAATTCAAATAGCAAGGGTCTTACACTGTAGAAAATGATAGCTTTGTTTAGATTTGTTTGTGTGTTTCCAGTTTGGATTTGTCCTGTTTTGTTTGTTTTGTTCTTAAGACAACTTTTTGTGTAAGAGAAAAACAAATGCTGATGAGTTGTATCTGCCCACTGTGTGAAAATTCCAAATTTTGTTTGGTTTTAGCTTACAAGTAGCTGTATTATGTTTCTGATACCAGGGGGATCTCCGAATTAGCAGACAGAGACACGACATCCAGTAGGTGGAATCTGACACTAGATTAATCCAAACTAGATAAATGCCAAGATTCTAACAGGGGAGGGAATTAAACACTGCAACAATTTATCTAGGAATGGGACAGGCTCCCTGCTGCTTGCATTATTTGAAGTCAGGCTATCTCCTTATCTGGTCTAGCTGGTGATTCAATCCCAAAAGCTGTGTTGCAAGCAAAAATACCTCCAGCCACGGTATCTAAAAATCCAGGCAGTAGCATTGCATGGACAGAAACTGCTAGAAACCCTGTGTCTTCAGGGCTGGAGAACTTTGGTTGGTTAATGTTGTACATATCTTTCCCTGTCCATCCATAACGCATCTTCTGTGTAATAAAACATTTCATGGAAGAACCCTGTAATTGCTCTGTGGTTTGAGGTCTGACTTGTTGGACACAGCTTCCTTGAGCCCAGCCAGCATCTCTGGTTCCAGGGACATGACCAAGTGTGCTCCAGTCTCCTCTTGCTTGCTTACCTAATTTTCTGATAGTAGTTTCCAAAGACACGAATAACATTGCAAATGGTTTGTTCTGGTTCTTGGCCCAATGGAGGGCATTTAAAACCCAGTGAGAATATTTTTATATGAGAGGCTGAGTTAGTGTAAGAAGCATTAAGAAGGCTAGTGAGGCACGTAGTGAAAAATCATAGTAAATGTAATGCTGCCACCATTGCTCACCTCAAACAACATCACAGTAAGAGTTAACCCTTGTTTTGGGACTGTTGGCACAACAGATGGAGATGAGAGGCAGCAATGAGTAGAGCAGGACATTCTAGGCTCAAGTTATCCATCCATAGAACAGGAAAGCCTTTCAGTAACAATCTAGACCTTTCTAAGGCCAACTATACGACGCTCCATTAACAAGCAACCTCGTTCTGAACACAAAGGAAAAGTGACTTTTCCCTTTTCTTCACCGCAGTTGGTCAATAGCTTTGTTTTGGTCTGCCAGCCAGGTTGGATTATGAGAAAAAAGCATTGTGCAGGGACTGTCTTTCCATGTGCAACATCTCCTGTTGGTGTGCTGACCAAGCGGCTTCACACTCATGACACTACCGCTGACCTTTCACATGACAAAGTGTTTGAGAGCCATGGTCAGTGATGTAGCAGGGGCTAGTTAGGTTTCAAAACCTACAGTGTTTGAGCATGGACCTTGCTGTTCAACAACAGAACATTGAAAGCCCAAACAAATGGCATTTCATTGGAAGTGCCATCTCACTTCTTAATGTCTTATTATTCAAGTATTTGAATAATGTTCCTTATGGATTCTCACAAGATAGTTCTCTCTTGTGGACGAGCTGTAGGAAAATAACAGCCTCCCACTTTAAAGAGGTGGAAACAAAGTTAAATAAAAAAGAGACTGATGTCACAAGGGCTTTGTGTGAGATGCGACCAGGGCTGAGGGCTTGCCTATCTGGGAAAAAACTCCCCAGCATCCACAGGAGCTCTTCAGACACAGCTGAGGAAACAATGCAAACTCTGAACGTCCCAGGTCTGGCCTCACTCTGGGCTCTGTCAGACTGCTCTAAAATTAGACTTGCTGCATTGAGCCTGCCTCGGCAGCCTCAGGAAGCAGTGGCAGCGCGTGCCAGCCTGGCGTGATCCTTATTCAAAAGAAGGGGGAGCAGAGAGGCAGCCCCAGCCCACTCCATAGTCAGCACTGGGTGGAAGCCTCACCGTCTGCAAGGGCTAAACAGGGTGAGGTGGGGCAGTGAGAACGTTATTATTAGTCCTCATGGGAGATTTTTCATACAAGCCCTGCATTTGTTTGATAAATCTGAAATGGACAGTGGAAACTTACTGCCATCAATGATGTGGAGGAAAAGTCCCCCCTAGAGAAACTACAGGCCCCATTGTGTCCTGCAGGAAGGTGGGAGATGAAGTCCATCTCCCTGCTTGATCTGACTCCTAGTTCAGCTTCAGGCAGAGCACATCAGTCATGCTCAACTGAGCCTACATTCTGCTGAGATTTGGGCTCCTGCTCAATCACTAGCTTCTCCCTCTGGTCCCCGCAATGCCTCAATCACTGGGAGCAGAGGAAGGGAGGACCTGAAAGACATCCACGCTCCATGCTACCTGGGGAGGATGGCAGCACCTTTCACTCCACGTACATGTGGGAGCTCCACAAAGCACTATATTTCTCTGGAGTAAAGCCCCTCATACACGCTTTTTCCTCAGACAATGTGGCTCTGCGTTGCTTTTAATGAGAGATTGCAGCATCTAAGCATTATGTTTCCCCATGAAACAGAGACCATCATCACACTAAGACGTTTAAAAATTAGTTCTTCTGCAGTTCTGTTAGGAACTTATAATGTTGACACTCCTGAGTGTAAAAAGGGGAACTTTTCTGAAGTTTGGAGAAGAAGGATCGGTTTACTCTCTGCTCTTCAGGAGCAGCACACAGGATCGCCCAGTTCCCAACGCCTCACTTTAGGAACGTTGGTTTAGCTGCTATCCCAGAGCCCAGGCACAGAACATCAAAACAATATCTCCAAGCATTCAATAAACAATGACAGTCCCCGAAATAGCTTTCTAGTGTTCTTATAATGTACTTCCATGCATCAACTTATGTGACCTTGAACTGGTATCATTTCTCACATGGGAATTTTCCCTTAGCATTTGTTGCTGCAGCTCTTGAAGAATGAAGAATGAAGTGCTGGACTCTTAAACTCCTTCGTTTCCTTCTTTCATTTATTTTGGGTCTGATGGGGAAAACATATGACTGGATATGCCTTTACAGGCAGACAGACAATCTGATAATCACTGGTTGATTGGACAGTGACTCCAAAAACGGTCTGTAGCCAGTTCATTCTCCTTTTGTAACATCATCAGGCTAGGTGGGATCCAGGAGGGAAGTTACTTTTATTAAATTTCCTTAAATCCTACAGCCAATATCCACCATGTTCAAGCCTTCTGAAGCGGAAATTTTGGAGCAAGACAGGTTCTTTTTTGCTTATTTACAGTCATTATCCAATATCTCTTTTCAGAGATCTATATGCATGGCTGTTTCTGTGGGATTTTTGGTGGTCCTTATGGGGTTTGAACAAATGTAGATTTTCAAGGAGCAGTTGTATGTCTTCCCAGGATGTAAAGATGTGACCCCAAAAACCCCTCTGACATTTCACATGTAGGAAAGGCAAGGGATCCCATGATCTGCATCCTCCCTAGAATCACAGAGTCAGAGAGGTTAGAAAAGACCTCTGGAAATCACTGAGTCCAATTCCCGTGCTAAAAGCAGGTTTCCTACAGGAGGCTGAACAGGAAAACCTGTGTGTGAGGGTGCTCTGCTGCTTGGCAGAGGAGACGCTCTATGGGCACCAGGTGGTGGGAGTGGATGGCCATGGAGTGGGTAGAGCAGCTAGATCTTCCCATCCATTTCCCTACTGCCCTCTCTTTTAAGTCCTTCTGTGCTTAGGCCTGTTGTTCTCCAAACTCTCTTCTTGTTCTCCATTGGAGAGATCACCTTAGTTGAGCTGCAGAGAGGGGAAAGAGGTCCTGGGATAGTGGGCAAAGGAGAGAAGCCTAATGAGAGCTGGAGCACCTGAACAATGGAAGGACAAAGAGACCTGATTGGGATTTGGGATCTGGGTAGTGAGGCTCCAGGTGGGACAGGCATGACAGCTCCCTGATGAAAGCACCTGCAGCTTTTATGGATGCTGAACTCTTTGCCCACCGTGTCCCTCGGATGCCGTGGTTCCTGAGGGCCTGCTTTACTGCAGGAGCAGGGAAGGACAGCCTCGGGCTTCTCAGCATGTAAAAAATACAAGGGCTCAATTACACAGAGGCACCTCATAAAGTACCCCTTCAGAACATGTGCGGATTTACAGGAGGGAAGTGAGTGGCCCTCAGGGGGCTTTTGCTTGCTTGTTAGTGCTGGCCGGACCCCGGGATGTGTCCAGCAATAGCATCATCTCATTTCCTTAACACTGTTGTATGCTGAGGACATGCGGGATGAAGCTGGGGTGAAGCCTGGGGCAGCACAGTGATAGAGGAGCAAGCATATCCCCATCAAGCAAAAAAAAACTCAGATAAGCCTGGGAGCACAGAAAGGCAAAAAGCATAGAAAAAGAAGAAGAAGAAAATGAGGCCAAAAAAAAAGAAGGAAGAGCAGAGTGGAAGAAAAGGAGCAGGGAAAATGCAGGGTTTCAGGGGGAGGCTTCTCTGCTGATATGTGGCACAGTGAGCAAAGAGACTCCTCTGAATCATGTGGGGAAGCACAGGAAGGAGGGACATAAAGGAAAGAGTAACATAATGAAGGAGGAAAAGCAGGAGACAGGGAGAGGTAGAGAAGAAGGGATCTGACTAAGGGAAGGAAAAAATAGCATCAGAGCAAAGAACTTCAGGGCAGGGAGAAGGAAAATGATGAGCTGGAGAAGCTGAGTAGGGGAGCAGAGAGGGAGGAAACGAGCATCCAAACGAAAAGAGATAAAAGCAGAATAGTCCCAGAGGAAATGAACTGGGCACACTGAAATAGTGTCAGATATAAATAAATCAGACAGGAACATTTGGACACTTGGAAAAACGGGAGGAAAAATATGGTGTGATATACAATAGCAGGAAAAAAGTGGGGTGATGGCAATGGGAGAGAGGGAAAAGCAACAAAGAGAGAGAAAGGGAGTGAGCCAGATAGCCCAAGCGGTCCCGACATATTTACATGCACACTTTGAGGTGTTTGCTCTAATGAGCAGTTAGGGAAGCAGAGAAAGTACAGAATAATGCAATCACATCGTTTATATGGGCAAGTGGGGATTTTGCAAGCCAGAAGATATATGCACGCAATAATTGTTTGTGAAAGTTGGGAGGCCAGTAATTACGGCAGTAAATCATAATCCTTTTAATATATTATCAGTTTGATACCCAAGCAGTAAATGCAAACGCATATGGTTTTTGTGCTTAAGAAGCAGCAGGAAACCTGAGTGCTAAAACAAAGGGAAGGGAGAAGCTCAGTTCTCTCTCTCTGTTGCCTGAGAAAGCGTAAGGAAACTCACTCCCTCTCTCCTTCCTGTGAAGGCCATCGTTACTGGAGTTGCCCAGGGTAGTAGTTCGCATTTAATGGGAGTGCAACTCCTCCAAAACTGAAATTTTGCAGAAGATTTTGATTTTGCTATAGACAAAAAACCTATGAGGAGAATTTAAACCAAGCGTTTCACGTTGGGCGACTTCAGTTCAAGCCAGAATTTTAGAAAGCTGATGTGAAACTTTCTGTTTCTTTTCATTTTCAGGCATGAACAAAACACATTTGAAATTTACCAAATAAACGGAGTCTAAATTTTGTTTCAGCTGTGGCTCTGCAGAGGCAAACATGCCTCTGTGTGTGCTTGTGTGTGCATGCATTTCCCCATAGGCAAACAAGTGAATAAAATAGGGGGAAATAAAGAGAATAAACAAACATTCAGAGAGTTTATCCTAATTTTGAGCTGATTGCAGAGGAAAGCCATTGTGTAAGCACTCTACCAGGCCATCTGTGTCTTTTTTTTTTTTTTTTTTTTTTTGAAGGGGTTCGATGATCGTATTGCAGGGAGGGAGAAGGGAAGATTATTAAGCGGTAATTTGGAACATTCCTTTAATAAAAGCACAGGCCTATGTTCTAAGATGGTGCAGGATAAGAAATGTGCCACAGCCTTTAGTAAGCAGCTCCAGTGATTAATTGTCTTCTTGTTTAAAAATACATTGCTTTCTTCTCCTCTGAGTTGCCCAGTTTCAACATCCGGCGGTTGGATCTTATCTTGTCCTTTGTCTGCCAGATCAAGTTTCTGTTCCCCACGTAGATATTTATAGATCATGATCAAGTCTCCCCTTAATATTCTTTCTGTTAGATAAACAGAGTGAGCTCCTTGGGTCTATCGCAGTAAGACACGCTTTCCAGAACTTTCATCATTCCCATGGCTTTTCTCTCTGAACCCTCTCCAATTTATTCAGTACTCTTCTCCAACTGTGGAAATTAGCACTAGGAACAACATGCCAGGGACGGTCCTGGCTGTACCAAAGACAGGCATAGCCTCCCATTTTTTATTCAGTTGTGTCAGGACTGGATCTTTGGAGGACAACCTTTCCTGCCCAATTCATGTGCCATACCATTCCGTCCTAATTTATAGCTTCAGTCGCCACATCTATCCTCACGCTCCCATTTGGTTCAGTGGTGAATTTTAGATATGAGTTGTGGCATCCTCCTTCCAACTTCACCTACTATGAGTCTTGCAGGTCATCTGTGCAAGGCTGCTGCAGGGGAAGCCAGATGCAGAGCTTCTCTGCCACACAAACACATGTACCCCAGCCCATGACAGGGCATTTGGCTCTGAAACAGCAATGGATGAGCAGTTTGTGGGAGTTGGCAAAATCTGGACTGGTATCAACACTACACCTCCTGTGGAGACTCCAGTGTGAGGTGCTTCACCTGCTGTTGCACTCCTGGTTGCCTGAATTATTTGCTAATGTAGGTAAGGCTGGTGATTCATGGGATCTTACCAAAATACTGAAAGAAAAAGCCTTTCTCTTATAGCCATCTTCTCAGACCTTCTACAGACCAAAGAATTTTCTTGACCTGTTCTTTTCAAATTTGTGGACAGAAGTTGTTCAAGCCTTTCATTTAATGTACCTCCATTATTAGCTGATGTTTAATGTTTTCCTGAAATATTGTTGCAGTGGAAAATACATCATCACTTTCAGAGGATTATAAATTTTCACTTGTTTTTTCCAACCAAATCAGAAAGCTATTCCTGTCTTTTCTGTGTTAGTATAAATAATTCCACCATTTCTATCTACTGAGAGAAACATCACTGATAGGTTTTCTTCACCATCATACATCAAAAACTTCTTGTCCTTAACATGTATGATCTTTAACTCTGCTGGCCAGATAATTCCTCTTATATTTCTTTTGCTTCCCTTATGAATTTATCACCATTCCTATCTCCTGATTTAGATTAATTTCTGTTGCCTCACTCTTTTGTCCAATTTTTACATGTGGGCTTTTGTTTTATAGAACAGCTTTCACTTAAGCTATGTTGTTTTTGTTTTATAACAAGTATGGCTTTTTGGTAAAAATGTTTTTAAACAGTTTGCAATTATCATTCACATTTTTCTGTTTAAATTCTCCCAGTAGATTTGTATTATAATTGTTTTCAGATTTATAAAACTGGCCTTTAAAAAACCAAGAAAGTGTATTACTGTTTGTATTTTACTCCTTTCACACACAAAAATAATCAAGACACAATCTTGTGCACATAAGCAGCCATTTCCTTCAGTTCTGTAATCAATTTCTCTCTATCTGTCATAATTAGATCAGATTGGTTTTTTTTGCTGAACTTCAGTACATTTCAAATGCTAACAGAAGAAATAAAGGCTCTGCAGAGTAATTAGGGAGGGATGGACTCAAGTCCCTGCTCCACATTTTGCAGAAAGAAAGTTTTAACCCTTGCTGTCCTGAGTGAGCACCCTGACCCCTAACCTATGACCTTTTCAGCAATACCCTCCTAATAAATCAAACCTTTCTTTCCCAAATGTATTCTGTTTCAAAAATAGCTTTAAATGCTCTCAGGTGATAGTGACTTTTTGGTCAAAGTTTTACCTTCTTATTTATCACACCTAGAATGAGAAAATTATTTCATACACTCCCAATACGATGATTTAGTTGAGTCACAGAGGAAAAAATATCACTATTCACTTTTTTTTTATTATTATCCATCAGTTAATATTCCACTTTTGCAAGTTAACTCACTCAGTTTGGGTACTGTTACATGAAATATATGCCCAGTTACCCATCACCGATGAGTCAGGAATGACAAAGAATGTTGGCCTCGTGTCCTTGGACAGCGCTGTTCTCTACTTGCTCTGAAGTCTGATCTTTACTCAGTGAAAATATACTGGTCCCTTTTTTAACTTCTTATTTACTATTACTTTAATATCTTCCTGGCTATCCAAGCCAACCCTTCTGTTAAGAAATTGTTCCTCTTTCTATTGAGTCAAAAATATCCAGACTTTACATACTCCTTGGGGAAGGCAGACAAACATGCTCAAAACCATCCTTCCACTTCCAGACCACTTACGCCACTCACCTATCTGCCACTCCCCTACCCTGCCTTTCAGGTTGTCTCTCTCTGCTTCAGGGATCAGAGCAATCTTTCAGGAGACCACCTGGCTCATTCAGAGTTGTCATCACAGTGTCTTTTCCTTTGAATGCAGGGTAAGAAGCTGAATGAGCCTAGTAGTATAAGACTCCGTTGGTATTTCTGAGACCTGTAAGGTTTATACGTCTCTGCTACCCAGTGCCCCCAGCTCCCAGCACTCTATTTGTATGGAAACACTCTTTCATTCCTTACTGATAGTACAGGCTGGGAGCAAAGAAGCCACTGAGAGGAGTCTATCAAAAGAGACTGCAGGGGACTAGGGATGTTAATGGGCAGTGCACAAGTACAGGTGGTGTTTTGCCCTCTTTTTTCAGTGGCAGCAAGGAATACTGAGAGGACCAGGAAAACCCATTTGATAACAATGTGGCTAAGAGGCCAGTGCCACCTCAGGAATTTTGGCTTTTTCAACCCTGGGGTGGTTTACTCAATGCCTGGCCTGATGTGTGCAAATGGGATCTACCTGGGTCAAAGGGGAAAGAGAATTCTGGCCCAGGACCTGTCTGGGTTCATTGGCAGGGCTTTAAACTAGGTTTGAAGGAAGAAGGGGCTGATAGTGAACCTGTCCATGGCAAAGTGTGGGGTAGCATAGCAAAGTTAAAGGGACAAGGTGCTAGAGGGGGCCCTCAATCTGCTGCATCTTATGATGTTGAAGGCAACAGGGACACTAAAGGTACAAACTTCAACTAAGGAATTATCTTCCAAGAAGGTGGCAAGGTAAGCTGCCCAGCTGAAGTGCCTCTACACTGACACACACAGCTTGAGAAACAAACAGGAATCAGAAACCACCATACTACTGGATGATGTAGTTGCCATGACCAAAATCTGATGGGATGATTTTAATGACTGAAATGTGGCTATTGATGGCTACAACCTGTTTGGAAGGAACAGGTGAGAAAACAGGAGGAGGCATTGCCCTCTACATCAAGATAGGAAGAGAGTGTGAAGAGCTATCCCTAAAGAATGGCCACAAGCAAGTCGAAGGCCTATGGGTAAGAGTTAGAGACCAAGGCAACAAAAGGAGCCTTGTGGCTGGGGTCTACTACAGGCTACCTGATAAAGTGGAGCCTGTTGATGAAGCTTTCTTCCTCTAGCACTGTGACTGCAGGCTCTTGTCCTCATAGGGGACTTCAACCATCCTGACATCTGCTGTAAAAGTAGCACAGTGAGATGTAGGCAATCCAGGAGGCTCCTGAAATATATCGAGGGTAACTTCCCAAGCCAGGTAATAGACAGCCCCACCAAGGGGGATGCAGTGCTGGACCTGTTGCTTACAGACAGGTGAACTGATTGGTGACATCAGAATTGGAGGTTGCCTGTTGGGCTGTAGTGACCATGCAATAGTGGAGGGATATCAGACAGGCAAAGAGTAAAATCAGGAAGCTTAATTTTAGGAAAACCAAATTCCAGCTCTTTAGTTAGTCAACAAAATGCCCTGGGAAACTGTTCTCAAGAGTAAGGTAAAGTGGAGCAGAGCTGGCAGATCTTTAAGGAAGCTTTCCTTAGGGCACAAGAGTTCTCCATCTCCAGGTGAGATGGAGCATGGCTGAACTGGGACATGCTGGTCAAACTAGAGAGCGAGAAGAAAATGCACAGGAAGCAGAAGTGGGGAAAGGTAACCTGGTAGGAGTACAGGGAGGTTGCTAGACTCTGAAGGGATGGGGTCAGGAAGACCAAGGCCCTACTGGAACTAGACATGGCAAGGAGCACAAAGAATGGACAAGCAGAAGGTAGAGGCATCCAACAACTTTTTTTTTGCCTCAGTCTTTACTAGCAACTGCTCTACATGCAGCCCTCGAACAGATGGTACAGAAGGTGGGACGTGGGGGGCACTGCCTCTCCCACTGTAAGCAAAGATCAGGTTCATGACAGCCTGAGGAACCTGAACATCCATAAGATGATGATGAGATGCAAACCAGAGTCCTGAGGGGATTGGCTGACATAGTCACCAAGCCATTCTCAGTGATATTTGAAAAGTCATAGTTATCAGGTGAAGTCCACAGTGATTGGAAAAAAGGCAATGTCACACTCATTTTTAAGAAGGGTAGAATGAATGACCCAGGGAAGTACCGACCTGTGAGCTTCACCTCAATGCCAGGGAAGATCATGGAGCAGATCCTCCTGGAAGTTTTAGTGATATGGGATAACCAGCACGGCTTCACCAATGGCAGGTCCTGCCTGACCAACCTTGTCACTTTTTATGATGGTGTAACTGGATCAGTGGACAAGGGAAGAGTCACTGATGTCATCCATCTGGACTTCAGTAAGGTTTTTGACACAATCTTCCATAACAGCCTTCTCTCTGAACTGGACAGATATGGATTTGATGGGTGAACTGCTAAATGGATGAAGAACTGGTTACAAGATTGTACCCAGAGAGTGGTAGTCAGTGGTTCCATGTCCAGATGGAGATCAGTGATGAGTTGTGTCTCTCAGCAGTCAGCAAGTTTGCAGATGATACCAAGCTGTGTGGTGCAGTTGGCACCATACAGGTGGGATGGGATGCCATTCAGAGAGACCTAGACAGGCTCGAGCAGTGAGACCAGGTGAACCTCATGAGGTTCAACAAATCCAAGTGCAAGGTCTTGCACCTGGGTTGTGGCAAGGATGGAGCACAACACAACCCTGCCAAAAAGGACTTGGGGGAACCGGTGGATGGCAAGCTGGACATGAGCCAGCAATATGCACTCACAGACCATAAATCCGAATGTATCCTGAACTGCATACAAAGAAGTGTGGCCAGCAGGGCAAGAGAGGTGATCCTGCCCCTCTACTCTGTGCCAGTGAGACCTCACCTGGAGTACTGCATCCAGATGTGGAGTCCTCAGTAGAGATGTCAACCTGCTGGTGCATGTCCAGAAGAGGACCACCAAAATGATCCAAGGGAGGGAACACCTCCGTTATGAGGACAGGCTAAGAGAGCTGTGGCTGTTCAGCCTGGAAAAGAGAAGGCTCTGGAGGTAGAGCTGAGAGTGGCCTTTCAGTATTTGAAGGGGAATTGTAAGAAGGAAGGGGACAGACTTTTTAGCAAGATCTATTGTGACAGGACAAGGATAAGCTATTTCAAGCTAAATGACAGGAGATTTAGATTGGATATAAGCAAGAAGTTTTTACAGTGCGGGTGGTGAGATACTGGAACAGGTTGCCCAGAAAGATAGTGGATGCCCCATCCCTGGAGGCATTCAGTCAGGTTGGATGGTGTTCCTAGCAACCTGATCTAGCTGTAGGTGTCTCTGTGCATTGCAGGGGAGTCACACTAGATGGCCTTTAAGGTTCTCTTCCAACTCAAGAAATTCTATTATTCTCTGATTCTATGATTTGATGGTTCTAAGACTCTATGATACATGGTCCTCTCCCTGCAGCTGGGCTACATCCACACTTAGCATTGGGCATCAGAGATTTCTTTACATATGCCTGTTTAAATGGACACAGTTTTTACTTTCAAATTGGTAACTTGTATTCATCATCTGTGTTGTAGTCATTGCTGGCTTAGTCCTGCAACATATCTTTTCATGGGACTACACTGCAATTTAACTGGAAGCAGGTTGTGATGCAAAGACAATCACACACGTGGTAAGTACTTCTCTGTCCTGGGATTCGCTTCAGCTACTTTAGAGGGGACTGATTTGAATGTGATAGCTTTAACCTAAGAAGCCCAGAACCTCCAGAGAAGATCTTTCCAAAAACAAATACACTGTGATGCATCTTTCAGAGATGCAGGCAGTAGAAGCACTGATGACTGGATTATACTTCCTTCAATTTAAGAGAGAGATAGCCAACAAGATGGAAGGAAAGAAGGCTACTGGAATTAATCAACATGGATTCACCAAGGAGAAATCACACTTGATCAATATGGTAGCCTTATTGTCATCACTGGCTGGGTAGATGTGGGGATAACAGTGAATGTTATGTACCTTGATTCAGCAAGGTATTTGACACTGGCTCCCACGACATCCTTGTAATGAAGCTTAGAAAGCGTGAGATAAACTATTGGACAGTGAGGTGGATTGAGAACTGGCTGCCTGGCATTCCTCAGAGTGTTGCAGTCAGCAGCTGGAGGCCTGTAGCTAGCAGTGTTTACCAGGGGTCAGAGCTGGATCCAGTCTTGTTCAACATCTTAATCAGTGACCTGGATGAAGGGATAAAGTCCATCCTTGGCAAGTTTGTTGATGATATGAAGCTGGGAGGAGTACCTGACACACTGGAAGGCTCTGCAGCCATTCAGCAAGACCTGGACAGCCTGGACTGTTGGCTGGAGAGGAACCTTATACAGTTCAACAGGGGTAAGTGTAGAGTACTACACCTGGTGAGAAATAAGTGCATGCATCAGCACAGGTGAGGGGCTGACCTGCTGGAATAGAGCTCTGCAGAGGTGTAGTTGGGTGTCAACAGGTCGGCCACGAGTCAGCAGTGTGCCTTTGTGGTCAAGAGAGCCAATGGTATCCTGGGGTGCATTACAAAGAGCGTGGCCAGCAGGTAGAGGGAGGTGATCCTCCCCATCTACTCTGTCCTGGTGAGACCACATCTAAAATACTGTGACCAGTTCTGGGTTCCTCCACTCATGAAAAACAGGGAACTTCCAGAGAGAGTCCAAGGAAGGGCTACAAAAATGATTAAGGCATGGAGCATCTCCCATAGGAGAAAAGGCTGAGACACCTGGGACTGTTCGGTCAGGGGAAAACTGAGGGAGGAACTTATCAATGTTTACAAATATCTAAAGTGTAGGAGTCAAATGAATGGGGCCATGTTTCTTTCAGCAACAGAACAAAGGATAATGGACACAAATTGTTCCATACAAACACAAGGAAAAATTTCTTTATTGTGAGGGTGACAGAGCTCTGGAACCAGCTGCCCAGAGAGGTCGTGGAGTCTCCTCCTCTGGAGATATTCAAAACCCACCCAAATGCTTTTCTGTGTGGAATACTCTAGGGAACTTTATTTAACAGGGGAGTTGGACTGGATGATCTCCAAGAGGTCTCTTCCAACCCCTATGATTCTGTGATTCTGTGTAAGATACTCCCCAAAAGCTTCCTAGACTTCATAAAACCCTTCCTGCAGTCTGAAACCATCATATTTATTGACTCTTAGGACGTACTACAAAACTCATGTGTTGGAGTAGCTCCTTGAGGATCCTTAGGGGTACTGGTTGATGAATGGGGTGTCAGTGTTTATTTACTTCAGTTTGGTAGAGGAGTGAGTCAATTATATTGCATTTTGGTTTTGCAGTTTTATTTTGGCAGAGTGCTTAGAGCCTATGTAGGACCATATTTTATTTATTTAAAATATCTGGAAAAAAAAATTGAATAAATAAAATGATGCAGTTGGTGTAAGATTTATGATGTCCTGAATTTTCCATGATTTTAAGTGGTTGGGTTTGTACATGACGTGTTAGTCAAGTATGCAGTCCATTACCAGTCTTGTCTGGCTTTTGAAACAAAAGGTCTTTTGTTGTGGTGAATCATAAAGAAAGCCTTGCAGGTCCTATTTTTATGATGACACTTACAAGAAAGAATCCTCACAAAGTCCCATCACCCTTCCTGGAGTGCAAGGGTGAAGATTCATACAGCAAATATGCTCCTATCTGTCAGTCTCAGAAAGACTAACAGTGAAAAAAAAAAAATAGTAATTGCTGAATAACTTTGCAGTTTTTGCCATAATTTTCCCATAAGGTATCCAACATATTTGCATCATTCAGCAACAAACAGACAGAACCATAAAGTCTTTCAACGCCATTCAAGTGGTTGTGTTCCCTACTAATTTTTCAATCAGATTAATTAACAACAAATTGATTGCCTACCAAGCTCAGCTCAGTACTGACAACTGTTTGCCATGGTGTAGTTGTCAGTAGATTTGTGAAAAATACTTTTATTTAATAAGATAAGCTGAGTGGGTTCTAGAACACACCATTTACAGGCATTGTACAGTCCCATGAATGTTAGCATCTTCAAAGCAGATGCTCAATTTTGCCAACTCCTTGCTTAAATGTCCCAATAAAATACATCCTGAAATCACTGGGAGCCTTTCTGCTGGCTTCAGTGGGCATTGGGCTAGCCTCTAAAAGGCTTTCAAGGCTCAACAGATGAGCTTTTAGAGGCTTTTCTGACTGTTAGGACAAGCTTTCCTTAAAATAAATTTTGATGTCAGGAAGACTCCCTAACACATTTCCCAAAGGGCCATGAAAAGTTTGGCTGATCACAAATCCTTCCACACCAAACAGAAACCTTCTAATATGCTGGAAAGCCACAGATAGATCTAGGAAATTCTTACGTAAAGAGATTTAAGGTAAATATGGAAATGAATAGATTAGAAGAAAATGTGTAGGGTGAGTTATTAACGGAGGTAATCCAGGCCTCCTTACCCATGTGCCACCATGTGCTCTACGTTCTTCCTTAAGCCTATCCTAATGTGTTTTCCTTAAGGCTCTTTTCCACTTCCTTAGTTCATGAAATAAAGTAACATTAGCTCGTCTCAGTGTTAACAGATGTTGTGAGGAATTATTTTAAAGTCACTCGTATCCTGTATCTCTCCATATCTTTTAGCTCTATTGCAACAAATTCTAGGAGTTTTTTTCCAGGAAAAGAAAAAAGAAAAAAAGGCGAGGATTTACACCGTACTCTCACTATCATTAAATAAACCCAACATGAAGTTAAATCACTGCAGTCAAAGTATTTTTATGTGTCTTAGGAATCTTCCTGTATCTCCACTTCTCCCTTGAGCTGGCAGAAATCCAGTGTGGGACACAGCTGTACACTAAAGGGACTCCGGAAAATCAGAGAGTGGTGAAACTGAAGGGCAGAGAGAGGCCATCACATCCACCAGTCTGTGCTTTACAGGCAAAACTCTCCTAACAAACCTGATGTTTCAGAGGGGAGAGAGGCCCTAGTGGATGCTGACTGCTTGCAATTTTTCACTGCTTTTCAGCAGTATCCCTGCCCTTATGCAGCCATCCTAGAAGAGGAGAAATTGCAATCTTATTTCAGTGGAGAAGGGATGAATGGATAAGTAGCGGTAAAGTTTTAAAAGTACACTTCTAGTAAATTCATGTGAGCATGCAAAATGTAGGCTACTCACCCGGAGCCAAACAACAGGAATGCTAAGGAGCTTCCCTGATAAGAAGAAACTCAGAGTTCAAGGAAGGCAGTGGGAAAAAATCACATTTACTTCAATAGGCTGCAGCTTAGACCCTTGCCATTCCAGAATGTGCTGGAAGATACATTTAGGGAACACTTTTTTCCAAGTTTTTTATGTTGTTTTTCTTTTAAATCTCAGTATTATAAATACAGCCCATGCACTGTGAAACTTTCAACTCTTCTTCTGCCAGCTCATCTACAAGGATTGTGAAGTGACCTCAACAGCCAGCGAGTGGCACACATGCTGCAGCGGCCTGGCCTGAAGTAGGAATTGGCTGGGACACACAACCATTGCCACCAGGCGGGTACCATCAGGTTTCTTTGTGTCAAAAGATAGGGCAGGAGGGAATACTGAAGCTGCAGTGCAGACATTGGACTCATGCTCTGGTCCTGTTTCACTGTAGTTTTTTCATCTTCATGGCTTTGAGATAACAGAGCTAAGAATTTAACACAAAGATCCATGTTTTTCTATGCAGAGGTCTCAAATTCAGTCTTCTCGATCATCGAGGGGTGAAATCACCCCATTTCTTGCTTATAAATGTATCTGTGATGTGTTAAGTATACACAGGCATGTGTGATCCTGTGTTAACAGAAAGACGTAATGGAAGATAAGTTTACTTAACTATTTTTATTGTTTGTTGTTGATTTGAGAGTAACTCCACACAGTGGCTGGCGCTCTTACATCTCATTATCTTCAGAGAAAGCATGCACTGAAATAGGACTGAATGGAGATCATACTTTCCTCCAAATAGACTCCCCACAATTCCTCCAGCATTAACAGGATTGAAGCAGATTCATGTCGGGGCGGAATTTGGCCCATTGTCATCTATCTGAATGCGCATATGGTATGCTGTAAAGCCAAGTATTTATGATGGCTGGACCCTGAATGTGAAGAGATAGGGCTGAATCATATTCATACAGTCAATGAGTGATGACACCCTTTTATCCAAACAACAACAAAAAAAAATAATGTCTACTGGAAGGACAGCCTGGGGCAGTATTGCCTTAGGAAAACAAAGGCACTTGGTTTGTTGTAGCGTATGTGGTAAGAGTGCCGACAGATCAAGCAAAAAACACAGCTTAGCTCAAGAAAGACATTTATATCTACCCTGTGGATGGGACCAGGTGTCTGGTATTTGCAGATTACACAACAGGGACCAAAATAGAAAGCAGTTACAAAAGTTTGATAACAATAGTTTTTTTAAAGAAAGAAAGAAATATGAAATGCAGTTCTCACATGTGGTCACTGTTGCAGAAACTTGGGTCACACTTGACTTACAAGATAAGCGGGGAAGCAGTATCTTGTCTGGTGGCTTAGTGGGGAAGTGGGAGGAAAATTACTCAAAAAAAAATATTGCGGTTTATATATCTGTGAGCACCAAGTAGTTACAGTATTTGTGAGAAACTCTTTTCCTCTGATGAAATGCAGTGTCTTTTGACCCTCAGGCTGCATTTTTGCTTCTTTGGTTCTACATCTGTTAATCTGCCCCAACTCCAGCAGCCCCTGAAAGAGGACCAGCATGATACTGGGCAAGGACTTCATCCTTCAAGCTCTGAGGGGCACCTTGTTTCTTGGGGTACCGAGCAGCACAGCAGTACCCCACTGCTTCGTGTTCATTTTGGTGTCCACTTCCACACCCACACAGAAGTGCCACCATGCCCAAGCCATCAGTCCTTAGGGCCGCCCTCCATCTTGCCAAGGAGTGTTTCCTGAAGGTGCAGGTAAAGAGCAGGCACCTTTTCTGGATGGCAAATCACAGGGTTCCAGCAGTGCTGCTGGTCCACCAGCCATCCACAGCTGTTCCACATCTGTCCATGTGATTTCATGTTCCTCATAATCACTTGTTTGCAGCACGAAGGCTCCCAATCATACGCCCCAGGCACGCAGTATTTGTATGATTTATTTGTGTGTTTTATACCGCATAGAGAATACATATATGTAATGCAGCCATGGCCATGCCCTCCTTGGATGACAACATTGCAGTGCAAACATCACATCACTGATGCCAAAACACAAATATCATAAAACAATCATCACACTATTGGGGCCATAAACATCACAACACCAAGGACCTAACAGGCTCAATTCATTCCTTTAGGCAGTGCTCCAGGAAAAATGACCAAAAAAAAAGGAAAAGAGAGGGAGAGAGAAAAGGCAAAGTAGATGCATGGAACATAGAGGTGGGGAGTATGGGTACCTTCACAGACCCTTTCCCATAGCACATCCCCAGGAGGTTTCTATCTGCACTTTATTAAAACCAGCTCTTCTCAATCCAGATTCATGCATCTCAAATCGGTATAAACTCTTGTAACCACATTAGTCAATCCAGACAGATTCATCCATTACTTAATGCATTACTCAGATTTCAGTAACAGAAGGTATGTGATCTAGAGTCAAGTTCTGTTATGCTTGGATGAAAATAAAAACAGAAAAAAATGCTCTTGGTAACTGCACCTGTGAGACAAGATTCACTGATTTTGGGAATGGTGGCTAAATGTTTTCAAGGAAGTAATTTTTAAAATCTGCATTTTTTTTCAAGCTAACAGCTTTGTTCTGATGATCATGTAAAAGGCCTAATTGACTAGCAACAAGAAATCTCTGTCAACAAGAAGCAAAAGAATTCTTTCCTCATTGAAGTTTCAGTAACTAGGTTTGGTTGTCTGTAGTTACCCCTGCAGTAGCAGGGCAGCACAAAGGATCCGTGGCTGTTCACTAGGAAACCAAAACAGTCAGGAACAAAAAAAACACATTGAAGTTAAAATGAGGAAATCATGGAAATCATGCTCACTACCTCATGAGCAAATTTGTTACTCCAGATTTTTTTTTTTTTTAAGGGAGAAGAAAGAGAGAAAGAGAGAAAGAAAAAGAAAGAAAGAAAGAAAGAAAGAAAGAAAGAAAGAAAGAAAGAAAGAAAGAAAGAAAGAAAGAAAGAAAGAAAGAAAGAAAGAAAGAAAGAAAGAAAGAAAGAAAGAAAGAAAGAAAAAGAAAAAGAAAAAGAAAAAGAAAGAGAGAAAGAAAGAAAGGAAAGAAGGAAGGAAAGGAAGAAATAAAAAGAAAGGGGAAGGAAGGAAGGAAGGAAGGAAGGAAGGAAGGAAGGAAGGAAGGAAGGAAGGAAGGAAGGAAGGAAGGAAGGAAGGAAGGAAGGAAGGAAGGAAGGGAGGGAGTATCTATAGCTGAGTGTTGTTTAATTTCAAATTTATCTGTAAGAGCTTGTGTGGGCAGGAGCTAAGTATGGTTTTCTGCCAAGAAATATCTCCCAAAGGTTGTGAGTGGTTTGGAAATGAAGAAAATACATGTTAAAAGGTAACGAACCTCTACCACTATTCACCCCCTCTTGGTTGCACACCCAGCCAAGCGTTAGTGAATTCCTTGAGTTCTTGTGTGTGATTCATGGCTGCATGCGTGCTGCCTTCTCTCAGTAACTGCCTCTGCTGGAGGTCTTCCTGCTGGAGGATAAAGAACTTTTTACTTTTTTGCTGTTGCTGATAAGGAAGACTCCTTGACCTTTTAAGCCACATCCCCAAAGATGAAGCAAGAGTCACAATGACAAGTGGTGTTTCCAGCATTCCCATCCTGGTTTCTGCCCCAAGCTTTCCGCTTCATCCTCCTCTCCAGCCTAGCACAGTGGCAACTCCAAGGCATCAAGACAGGTAGAAGGAATGAAATGCCTTTGGGACTTCATAGGACCTATGTGGACCAGGAAGATCTTCCCAGATTCTCATCACGTCAGAGGAAGCATTGCTCTCCAAGCCCACCAATACCAACATGACTTCCCTTCATGCTGCTACTCCTCTACATCAGCTTGGTACCTCCTTAGCTAACCTCACCTAATGTACCCTTCTGTAGTCCTTCCAGCCATCGCCACTGCCTGCTGGAGTAACCACACAGACGTGTAAAGGAGCAACAAGGAGAGTGATTGGCAGCAGGAAGACCTGAAGAGCCAAAGTACCTGTGAGGACCAAATGTTTTGCTTGCCTCAGGTTCAAGACCGCCCCTGGGGATGGTCCCCCTTATTGACATTCAGTCTAGAAAAGAACAAAGAGCAAATGTATTGAATCAGAGACGATGACTGACACTGATAATGAGAAGTGACCTAAAGGTCATCATTTGGCTTAGGCCAAATGAAGACACACACTTTAGTCCCCAGGTGAAGTAGAACTAGTAGAGCTTCAGGAGTTCAGCTCTGTGGTTGATTGTGGCTACCTCTTCTCTGCAGGAATCAGGCTGAAGACCTCAGCATAATTTTACCCCATGGTCCTGGCTGCCAACTTCTTCCTGGCACTGCCACGCATGGAGCCTTCACCAAACACAGTTTGCTGCTGCGTGCAGCCTGATGAAATTTGCTGTTGGGGTGACACATGTCACTCAGACCCAGCAAAGGAGACCTTTTGAGTCAGACTTTAATTGTAAGTGTAGAAATACCAGGAGAGTGTTTGGGAGGAAAGCCAGGAGGTGAGTTTGTGAGACTTTATATCTGCAATCTTGTCGATGTGTGTGTTGAAATCTCCCAGGATGACAAGTCAGAGTATTTCATCACCATTGTCAACAAGGTATCAGTGAACTCCTTTATGAACCCTTTAGTCTGTAGAGGTCTGTAAATGAGCATAAAACTCTATGTTAGCTTTGGCTCAGGTTTCTATTGTCCGATGAATGAATTTAAACCTTACTCGCAGCCTCAATTAGAGCTGCCAAATCCCACCCAGAGGAAGTATCTGGGGCAGCAAACCGCTTTATCAAACCTCTGTGCCCCTGCACTTAGCTGAACTATTTACCAATTGCTATGGACAACCTGCCTGCATTGCAGAAAAGACCATGCACATCCAGGGACGTTTGCATACAACACAGATGCTTTCTTCTGACACCGTTCATCAATTGACAGGCCCCCTCTTTCCCTAGTGGGCAGTGTATTCTCTCATCAAGGACTATCAAAAGCTCCTTTGACCATAATCAAATTGTATAATCAAGGGCTCCAGCTGTTCACCTGCAGCCACCTCTAAGTGTTGGATTTTTCCTCCAGGTGTGCAGCTGGCTGCATGATTTCTCTCTGGTTTATTTCTTCCTTACTTTGCTCTGAAGTTTGGCTGCAGCCTGAGGTGCAACACTGATATGGCTATCAAGGGTAATCTCTGTGACTTTTTGACATCTCCTGTGGTAGCAGAAGTCACTCCAAACCCATATTTTAAAACTTCACTGTCAGCTAAGAGACCACTATTCCCTGTAGCAGTGACAGAAGTCCTCTCAGAAGGGCTCAAACCATTGGGGGACACTTTTCGGAGGCTCATCCACTCCCACCTTCCCTAGGTTTTCATGAAGATTGTTTGAATCCCACTCAGATTAATGCATGAGCCCCTAGCTAAGGAATCCAGTAGTAAGAACATCACAGCCAGCAGTATCCACAACTCCACAGGGAATCAGTCAACCATGCACACTCCAGGTTAAACCAGGAAGACAGTGACCATGATGCTAAGCAAAGGAAAGCACTCTTTTTCCATGCATATAACATATGGGTTATTTGTAAAAATTGCCACTAGTCAGCAGCAGTATGTTACTCACATGTGTGGGCAATATGAGGACAAGTTTATTTCCAAATCCCCTTTCTCCTATCAGTCCCTCGCCTTTGATTTTATGTGGGTTATCCAAGGACGAAGGTTATCTGAGGTCTTATTTTCAGCAATAGATATTTTTAAAGGACTGGAGGTTATCTGAGGTAGAAAATAACAGTATTTTGGAGAGTTTGCAGCCCCGCCTAGTATCGTTTAGTTGAAGATATGCCCACATGCACGACTGGTCAGTTCACTCTGGTAATTTAACAGCGTTGTTGAATTCCTCACTGATGCAATGGTTTCACTTGCTAACTTTTATAAATAACACTTTCTAAAAATCTCTGTTTACCCAGGACATCCTGGCTAACAGTGTTTTGGCACGGGTTCCTCATTCCTTCATCATCTTGCAGCAAGACCTCAGCATAGCAGTCCACACAGACATGAAGCTGTCAGCCCTTCCAAAACTCCAGCTCAAAACTGAATAAAATCTTCCTCAGTAGTACAGATTAACAAACCGTATTAAACTTTTTCTTAACTTTCTACATTGCCCTCCCAAAACGGTTCATGTTCACAGTCTCAGGCTTTCCTGAAACAGTGAGCATGGACTGTGACATCTAAAAGCTCACCTGAAGCTATAGGAAGAAGAGTGGCTAGCAAGCACAACTCTGATACATTAGAATTATTTACATCAGGACAAAAACTCAGCTGCGATCATTTCCTACAGGCAGACCTCAAAGCATGCAAGAGACCACCCAAAAAACTAGAGGGCTTGAGAAATCTCATTTCTACTGTTGCTATACACAAGTGTACACTTGTTTAGCTCCTTTTTGCTCTTAAAAATCCAAAACAACTTCCATGGAAGAAAAGAGAAGTTGGCAAAAACACATGACCCCATGCAAGACTCTGCCACCATGCCCATAGCTCCCCATATCCCCAAGGAGAGGAAGAGGGAATGCTATAAGACAGGCAGTCACCCTGACCAACATCTGCTGGATGGGGTTGAGACGTCCTGGTGATGAGATCACCCCACCTGACCCACGCAGGTTTTATACCAACTCACAGCAGTATGTTCTTGAGCATGGGTTGATCTGGAAGGAGCTTGTCCTGCAAGACCTCCAAATCATAGAAACAGCCACAAGCCAGGAGCCTGTGTCCTGCTACCTCCACGTAAGCAAACATCGGCAATTTGCCCTTTCTCCTGAAACCTATGCTTTTGTTTTAATTGAGCTGCTGAATAGAGGACACCGTTGTGGCTAGAAATAGCATATTTTGAGGTCAATAATTCAATCTGTTCTAGAGAGGCCTACTGCTGGTGCTCTTGGCAGCACTCACACGGTGCTGCAGTCAGCCAGTCCCCAGGAAGCACTCTCCCTCACAAAGCAATAGCGGTGCAAGTGGCCAACATTTGGGCTTGGCTGCCGAACCAGAAAAGGTTTTCAAAACTTTAGCTCAGATGAACCTAAATCATTTTCTTGAGACACAAAGGGATGGAGGAAACTGAAAAGTGTCCTTCACTTTTATTAAGCACCTCACAGTTCCATTTTCAGCCACCTGAATGAAAAGAAGAAGGAACAAAAGGCCAGGCAGGTCATTCATTTCATCCCTTTCCTATCCCACAACCCAGCAGTCAAAGAGTCCAGCATATGAGTAATCCAAATTCAGTTCTTTTTCTCTCTCTTTTTCTGAAGGAATTTAAATCTACAGCTCCTCACTCACTTTCATGAGAGGGTTTCAGAAACATTCCTTCAGACATCCCAGGCATGACCCAAAAGCAAGTGATATCTGGTCCCCAGGAGAGACCAGGAGAATCTCTCCCTGTGATATGTGGTGGTGAATAGGCTCATTGGAGTTGAAAGAGTGAATTTGGAGCCACCCAGACAGAACTGCAAGTCACACCTGGCTGTCTCACACTTTCAGCAAATGCCCCATTGAGTTTGTGATTGCATGAGGGGATTAGGACAACATTACAAGTTTTGGAAGTGGCTCTCATGCACACAGAGCTCTACAGGCCCATAGGTTTGTGATTCATTAGATGATGACTCCAATCTCATGGATGGATTTTGTTGTTTCATCTCACTTTTTTTGAAGCTTCAGCTGCAACTGCAGAGAGATCATCCATCCCAAAGGTCCACACTTCGGTCCAGTGTTCCACAGGCCTGAACCTGCTTGGTATAAGAAAGGTTGAAGCTTGGCTGAAGAAGAAGTCAAACCTCTCTGCAGCCCATATCCACAGAATACTGAGCAGCTGCATCTAATTAGGAATAGCATTCTGGGGTTGCTGCATATGATGTTGATTGTATAAACCCTTTCATTACTCTCCAATGGAGAGATATAAAAGCACTTAGAAGAAAAAGACCTAACAAGCTATGTTAAAGTGGGCAGTGAAGATAGTAAAGCATCCTTCTGGAGAAGTTAGTTTGGAAAGGGCAACATCTGCATATATTTTTTAGCCCCCCAAAAAAGATGAACAGAAAGGGAGACTTTGACATGTGCTTGGAGGAAATCGTTCAGCATTAAGAGATTGCAGAAAAACACCCAGATTTCCTGCTGGAAAGGATGCCATGGAGCCAAGTCAGGTTTCCCTGCCCCTTCTGGGCAACGTCTTTAACCTCAGCATTGGTAGAAGCACAGAAAGTGCTCATCTGCAAAAAGTACCAGATTATGAAGGGATTCCTTGTCCCTCTGAGCAGTTTGTGTCCATCTGTGTAACTGCTGGTAGCAGTCATTATCTCTTCCAAAAGAAAATGAACAGCGTTTGAAAAAAGAGAACAACAGCAATCTTTGCCTCACTGGGACAGGACCACCAAAGAGTTGTTGTTCTTTTTAAAGAGCTTATTTTACTAAAAGGGGGTAAAATGTGTGTCCTTGTGAAGCACTGTGCATACATGTCACTTACAGGACAAACTGCATCTTTTTTTTTATAAACAAACATTGGCATCCATGTGACATATGACCTTTGTTCTCTTGGCAATTTTTTTTTGAGAAAAATATGCATCACTACCTCAATATGTTTTCTTAGAGTGCAGCGCTTATATTAGCATAGCAGTGTCTTACAGCATCACTTCAGCTAAGCTTGTGTCAGCATTTCCATTACAACTAACCCTCTTCAGGGCTGTTTGGATGAAGCAGGATGCATAAAGGACTGTTTAGAGGCTGGGTTTCAGTCTACACGTTGAAAGCATTTGTTTTTGTTAAGTCAGAAGATGGCCAGGCTTCTTGGCCTCACATTTGATCAATCATGACTTCAATCCTATTCTGGGCAGTGGTGGTTTTGTGGATAGGATTGTAGCTATCTTTTCATAAATAGGAAAAATATCTTGCCAAATGACATGATTTTAACATGAGTTTTGCTGTATGCATTGCTATTCCTAAAGGTCCAGCTCCTGGCTTGTGTAACTTCTGAACAATTCCTATTTTGCTTTTGTTAATTTGCTTGCTGCTATTTAAAAAAAAGTAAAAGATATTTCTGAAAGAAACCAGGGCACGTGGATCTTAAAGATTCTTATACCTCACATCAAACATAAGAACAGCCAAAAATATTCACTTTAACTACTATCTTTAACCTATAACCTTGAGAGGTTATAGGCCAGTGACAAGATTCACGATGCTCAATGAAATAAACTGGCAGTGTTAGCTGTGCAGTAAAAGGGCAGAAAACTCAGAAAACCCTCCAGTTCAACCCACATAACAACTGTAATTTAATCAGGAATTCTGGGTTGCAATATGATTACAAGTTACAGAGAGGAGAGAAGCTCCATCTATGGCAGCCCAAGGTTTTTGCTGGGTTAGAGCACTGTGCATATATTTAACCAAGAGGCAGTCCAGCATTGGGAATGTTTACGGTCAGACAGCTCAGACAACTGGAAGGCACCACAGGATAAGAGCGTTGTTGTGATTATACAGAGAAGTTGCAGATACACATCAGAAAATAAATTTCAACGTACACATATCAAGAAGCAGTTCTGACACAACCTATCACAACTACAGATCTTTTGAAATATGAGGTTTTGCATGGTTTGTGGAATATTTTTTCAGTGCAAAACTAAAAGAAAAATAAGGTGGATAGCAGTATAATTTACACTTAATCAATATTTACTATGTCAGATGACCTTAGTATATAAATAATGCTAAATATTTTCCTAGTGAACACCAGACATATTATATATGAATTTATTAAATATTTATCTGACATTAGAGAGAAATTAATGAAACTCTAATAGTACATCAAACGACAGCCTTGAGTATCCTTTAGCTTATTGGGAAATATCTATGAGTGTTTTTTTTCTTCCCACCTCATATATATTCCTTTAGGGTAGGAGACTAGGAAGTTGTCTTCCCTTAAGGAAGAAATGAAGAGATAAGACTTTTTACTGTGAGGGTGGTGAGGCACTGTCACAGGTTGTCCAGAGTGGTGATGGATGCCCTATCTCTGGAAACATTCAAGGTCAGGGTGGATGGGGCTCTGAGCACCTGATCGAGCTGTAGGTGTCCCTGCACATTGCAGGGGAGTTGGAGAAGATGGCCTTAAAGGATCCCTTCCAACTCAAATGATTCTATGATTCTATGATTTGTCAGTGAATGACGAGAAAAACTTATCTGTAATTAAAAGATATGGAGGAGTGATCATCAAATCTACATTATGTTCTTAACATCTGACATTGCAAAGATGAGCAGCCTGCCTGACAGATTACAAGAAAGGTGCAGTGCTGCAAAGCAAAATAACGTCACAGACCATAGAGGACATAGGCACAACCAGCACTGACCTAAAGCACCTTCCTCTTCCCAGGAAGCAGCAAAGAGAGGGAAAATCAGGATCTCCTCTCCCCAGGGAGCTTTCTGCTTCTCAGATGAGGACACTAATGCAAAAGGATACTCCACCATCTCCGGAGAAAATGTAGCAGGAGCTGGCTGGAACATCTCATGGACATCCATCTGCCTACTATTTCCTTCTTGCTCTTTCCAGCCCTAGCAGATCAGCTTTCTGGACTAGCGTTCATAGGTGCCTGTGGATGGAAGGGGCATCCTGAGCACCTGACTCCAGCAGCCTCGATCACCCATCTGGGTAGTGCAGCTCCCAAGCTGTCTGCCGAAAGCGAGGAAGAAGGAAGAAGGAACATATGACTACAAAGTAGAGGCTTTGGGAAACACACACCATTCTAGGCACCCAGTCATGTCTGCAGCACCTTTGAGACTGGGTCCTTCTCCTTTGAACAACGTTATTCCTTAAAAACCCATGCTCTTTTCCCTCCTTGGTTACACTGGGGTTGTGAATCTCCCTCTAAACTGAAAATAATGTACATTGCAGTCTTCTTAGTTTCAGGGGCTTTGACATGCCAAGCACTTTCATGCACATTAATCAAGCAAAAACTGAGAACTGGCACAGGTCTTTCGTAGTTCAGTTTGTGCTTTTAATACATGTTCTGTGGATGCCAGCCTTACTATTCTTTATTAGATGGAAAGAAGCTCTTCTATTCTTAAAATGGGTTTCATTGAAAAGCAAAGCCACTTCTCTGCATTTATTTAAGAGCAGAGCTAGAATAGAGACCAGCATGATGAATTTTAAACAGAGTTCACATCTGGTCCAGAAACCACAATCAATTTATTGCTGTATCTGAAACATTTTCAGCATCTGTCATATAATATATTTTCACACGTTTCTAACAAGACATTTTCTTGGACGTAATATAGACAGGTATATCTGTCAGTTCAATTTCATGCAAACGAAACAGAAGAATTTTTGGCGTGGTTTATTATACTGTCTTTGGAGCAGTGTAACTATCATGTGAAAAGGGTATTATTTAAGGATGCCAGAAGCTCAGCAATTTCTTCCAAAACATGGAACTACTGACTACGCAGCAGATTTTATTTTTTTTAAATCTATACCTTCCATTTTTCCATTTTGATTGAACCCGTTATCCTATATATCTGAGGGAGAGGTGCATACCTTGCTATTGTAAAACCTATCTTAGCCCACTGTGGGAACTGTTTCATTTCATGTTAAAAGTAGAATCTCCCACTCACAATGGCTATTTCATCACAACTTTATTCCAATTTTTATTAAAAATTAAATGGCAGTACAAATCATATTAAAATCCTTAAGAGCTTCACGTTTTCACCCAAACCTCTCACGGGCTTTCCCACACAGAACCACAGATGTATCAAATAGCTCGACAGCACTGCAGCCCTATAAATAGGCACGCCAACTTGCCCCCATATTGGCCCCAGTACAACCATTTACCACCTCATTTTTGGCTACATAAACTGCCTCTAAGCACTTTCTCATTTGAAAACCCTGGGGTTCCTGTAAGAGCTCTGCATCAGCACGCAAAGTCCTGTACTCCTCACCCTTTCCCCTGTGTTCATATAAGATCGTGCACAACCATTACTTCTCCGATAAGACAAATAAAAGGCAGTCAGGGGTCTGGGATGAGTATCATGTCTTGGTAATGGTTTACTTGCTTCATTTGCTCTTTATCTCACTGAAACTGTGAGAAGATGAAGTTCGTCGCGGCAAACTGGTGTGCATCTTCAAGAGAGCAAGCCTGCACTCCAGCAGTAGGCACAGCTCAAGAAGTGGGGAATCAGACGAGTCTGCTGTAAAACAGTCTCCCACCACAGGAGGAAGGCCCTGGGATGATTGAACATCTGTTCCTCTTCAGTCAGTCTCCATCACATTTAGGGTGACATTTAGCTCCTTGTGTTGAGAAGGAGAACTCAATTTGACCATCCAGGAGTGGTTGATACCACACGGCCTCTACCCAGCAAAAAGGTTTTGGTCTTTTGAAAATTGCTTCGACACGGGCTGCGGATGCAGAAAACCTGCAGGAAAACCAGAGGAGGAGGGGGAGGTTTGATGCCCAATATCGTGGTGGGAAACAACAGCTCAGGGTGCTTGCTGGCTGGGCTGTGGTGCTCTGGGGCTGGCTGCTGCCTCTGTGCTCCCCTCCAGGAGAAGCTCCAGCTCGTGCACAAGACAAAATGTGGAGCCTGAAAAAAAATGCTGGTGCGATTTCTATTGCATTTTAATCTGAAATAAATCTTTTCATGTTGTTCTGGATAAGGCTGTGATGGTTTGAAAGTTTGCTCTTATTAAAGTGAAGTTTTTAACTAATTTAAAGAGATCGTGCTCTAACAAAACTTCGGAGCCTGATTCATGCTATCACTCTCATTTTGTTTTTCTCAGTATTAACCCAGGTTTTCACAAGCAGATTCTCTCAAGACATTTTATGTGGGCTTGGTTCCATAGTAAAAATAAATATATTTCCAGTGAATTTGCCACAAGAAGCTTGCCAGCTCCTTTTAATAACTTTAACCATTTAACTGCTAAACAGTATAACAGGTAGACAGCGCTGAGCAACTCCACGTCCCATCTATGTCTAATTAGAGGCATATTTCAAATTATTGCACTGGTATCTTGGTGAAATGAGCCTGTAAAAGATATAATGACACAAGACAGAAAAGGGGTTAAGGAGGTATACCTCACACTGTGCCATGCATTGAATTAACAAGAAAGGAAAGGAATTTTTTCACAGAAGAAATTAGGTGATATGTGACATATACTTAGAATTGAGCTTTTCCAATATATATTTGCAATTATTTTAGCCTGAAAACTGGGGTACTCTAATTCCCTTGTGGCTTTGATGGGCTCAAAAGTTCCTGTTTAACAGCAATGTTTTAAAATTACTGCTCGTTGGCTTTTAGTACCAAGTCATTCAATAAAGTGCAGAATTGATGGGTTACAGAAAATCACCTGTGGAAAGAGAAGATTTTATCTTTCTCCAAACACTGTGATATGTGTTGCCAAGATTTATAACTTCCCTAGAAGCTGGAAATCCAACTTTCTCCAAAGGCACAGAGAAGTAAACGGCTGCTCTGCAATAAGAAAGCCAAATCTGGGGAAGAAAACGGTCTCTGAAGGAAGTGGGAACACTTAAATCTATTTACACATCTGCAGCCGTTTGGGACAGGTGGCATTCAAACAAAACTTAAGCCACAAATAACTAAGAGAAAGTCCTCACCTGCATTAAATTGTGCAAGTGGGTTGTTAGGAGGACTCATGCAGACAGGGCTGAGCTTCACAGGCAGGTGGGATCCGGGGCTGCAGATGGATGGTGTGCAGTGGCAGGATGGTGAGGCACTGGCACAGGTGGTGAATGCCCCATCCCTGGACACCCAAGGTCAGGCTAGATGGGGCTCTGAGCACCTGATCAAGGTGTGGGTGTCCTGGCTCATCACAGGGGAGTTGGACCAGATGGTCTTTAGGAGTCTCTTCCAACTCAAACGATTCTATGATTCCATGAAAACAGCTTAGGTGAGCAGAGCACTGAGCATGAAATCTTGGCACAACAGCAGTGAGCATTTCTAACGATCAGATTGGCATTTAAAAGACAAGTTGGCACTTCCAGCATCTAGCAGATGTGTGGTGCCAGGCCATATCAAACTAGAAACTGCACAGCTGTGCTTTGGACTGTAAGAGTTTCAGTTCATAAGGCAGTGATCAATTTTTCCCTTTCTCTGTGTGTGCATTTCTGTAATATGTTTCTACTGTCTAAGCCTTAAATATTGATACTGAACATATGTATGATATGAAAATCTGCAGACATTTTGTGCTTTAATTCTGCAGGGATAACTCAGCTGTCTCCAATACTAAACATGCTGTATGAGTTGTTCAGTGGTAAAGAACCTGGGACCCTTGCATTTCTTCAGCTTTTCTTCAAAACTCCATTTGTACACATTACAGTTGTTTCCTGTCACTGCGTGACATCTTGAAGTCATAGGAAATGCAGGTGTGTACCCAATTTGTTTGCGATAAGCCATGTTTTTCACTTAAAGACCAGTTAAACATCTTTCAAAATAAGAATATGGTGGATATTCCTCCAGTGTTCTAAATGTGCTATCATCTACCATAGGCTGAATTACAAATGAAAGACAAAACTCCATTGTACAGACACTGCTATAGAGTTCCCTGAAAGTAATTCTGAGGCAACTTCTGACCAAAAATGAATCTAAGTCCTGCATTTGTATTGCGGGTTCATCAACACCCAGTGGGTCTGTTCACTTTCTTTGCTGATGCCCAGGGTTTGTTTCAGACAAAGCCAGCCTGGATTCCATCCCAGTGGGCATTGCCTGTATATCTCACATCCACAAGAGAATGTCCCAAGGCTGCATCGGGCTGTAGATCTCAAAAGGCTCAAAGGAAAGAATAGACTTCTTTTTACAGCATGCAACTCCATCTCATTCCCACAACTGTTCAACAAATGCTCTTTCCTTCATAGAAGATGTTTGGCTAAGTTGCCAATGAAGACATTCATGTCCTGCCGATATACAACACAAAATATTTTTTTGCATGCTTGCAGCACCAGTGCTCAAACTCATGACAAAAATTAAGCAAATAATTGGTTTTTTTCAACTCACTTGACAAAAATTGTTTGGGGTTGACCGAAACCAAATAATTCTTAGTGTCTCCACCCAAAACAAACCACTTCAATACTTCAATCTAACAAAAGGTTTCTTTCAAACAAAAGTAAATACAAAGCCTTTTGTTTTCCTGGGGAGTGGAAAGAGGAAGGGGAAGTACTTTATTAGTAGTTTTTTTTTTTTTTAATTAAGGCTAGGTCAGCCTCTAAAATTAGAAATCTCTAAACAAACAAAAGAGGTTTATTTCAAGTATCAAGTCAAAACGTTTTGATTTTCTCCTTTCCCTCTCAGAAAAAAATTAATGACCTAAAAATGCTTTTTCAGCAGGAAAAGATGAGACAATTTCAGCCAGATCAACTCCTGAATTGTTGCTTTCAAAAAAGAAAAGCCCTTTGCTGTGCTGCCACTCAATCTTCAGCCCACAGATGACTGGGATCAGTGCTGTAGTTGGGTGTAGCTTGCAAAACCATTGCAAAACAGTTGTGTTTGAAAGGCAAAATAGTCTCAGTTTTCCATGCAGCCAGTGGGTGCGCAAGCGACTGCCAGGAGACACACAAAGGTCAGAGCTGGCTCCCTATTGCTGTCAGTTCCCAGGAGGGACATCCTCAGGGTCCTCAGTTCTTCCAGTGAGCCAATAGATGACTCCTTGGTTGAAAATTACAGGTCTTGGTAGAACAGCATCATATTGTATCTAAATACTGAGCACTTTATTCTCTCTGCCTCTTCCCCTTCCAACTGGTAAACATCAGAGGGACACAAGATGGCAGTAGTTTTTTTGTTTTTCCTTTTTGGGGGGAAGGGTGAGGTGGCTGCTACAAAGAAAGAGGCAGCTCTAGTGCGCTAACTTGGAATTAATTGCATGAACATACCTGGCAATTATCCAGTAACGAGCAGAGAGGAACAGAAATACAGAGAAGGCCTGTTTCTCCTCACTTATTCTCATCTGTGCATGGGCATAATGGTGCATGTCACCCAATGCATCTGGCAAATCTCATCTCAGTGTTAGGCAATATCTATAGCCACTTCTGCTCTGCTCAGAGAGAGACATCTGCAGTTACAGAAGATGAATCCCACCCATTGAGAGATCCAATGTCTAATGCTAAAAACAAATACAGAAGCATTTGGAGTGTGCTCCCCATTCCCAAAAATTTGTGTATTTTTCCCAGTAATCATCTAAAAGAGTAGGACATCCAGGAGCCCTGGGCCTCCAGCTGAGACATCTTGTCAACAGGCTGCAGGGCTTTGGTGGCATGACCACTCTTGCTTTTCTTCTTTCAGGCTGACAAGGGGAGATGACAGGCATTTCTGGGTGTCCTTCTGGACCAACAGGGACAGAGGTGCTGTGCCGAGAGGTGGAAGCTCTGAGCACAGATCCCTTCGGGATGAGTGAAAAAAAACTGAGCGTTCTCCCGGCACTCTTATCAGACCATGGTCTTATCATCTGAAGGGTTGCCTCCTGAACTTAGCTGTAAAACAGGCACCACAATACTCAGATGAGAGTAATTATAGGCAAACACAGCAACAGTACTCTAGGATTCCCACATGAAAATTATTTATGGTGAAGAACTGGGTTCAGGTTTTGGATTTGGGCACCTAAATTCTACTATAATTTCTCATTGGGCACCTAAATCCTCAGCTTCTCTTTTGTATATCTGTATATCTTAGCCTCCAACTCTCTTAGTCAGAGAAAGGTCTGCCAGCTGTTTCTAGAAGACTGGGAACACCTCTTCTCTGGAGGTGTTCAAGAACATGTAGATGTGGCACCAAGGGACATGGTTAGTGGCCACAATGTGTATGGGCTGGCAGTTGGACTAGATGATCTTAGCAGTCTTTTCCAACCTTAATGATTCTATAATTCTAAGTTCATCAATGCACACAGAAACTTTCAGGCTGACTGCTACCTGAGGGTGGGTCCATACTTTAAGTACATGAAATGGCACAGATTGGAAGTGTGTTATAACCATCACAAGCTGCACAGATACGAGAGGTGACTACATGCAGTGATATGGTTCACTGGCTTGTAACTGTTGTGATGAAGTTGTTCAATCTGATTGCTTTCTGTAAAAACAGCAGAATAGTGAAAGAATAGTTAGCTGCAGCACCTCTATTAGCAGTCATGCACGTCCCTCTACCACTGTACTTCTGTTGACCTCTCCAGTGTGCTCTTAGACACTTGTGCTAGCCATCTGCATTGCAATGCCTTCATGTTGCATGAGGGAAGAAGTAGTAGGCACCATTTCCAGAAAGCTGTTTATGGAATGATTGCTTGAGATGATTTTATTCTGGGCAAATCACATAGTCCAGTGGGACAACTGCTAAAGGTTAGGAGCTGCTGGAATTAAAGTACAAGTCAGCACTCCCAGTGCTCCTATCCACTTCAAACCTCAAACACAGAAATAGTATAAAGAAAACTTCCAGATCTACAGCAGTGTGATATATAGTAAAGAAAGATGCTTTTCAGGGCCAGAAATCTGGCTCTCTTAAGCAAGAACTAACTACAGCTTTTTGAGTGGTCATAGGAAAACACATGCTAGCCAAGTTACCCCAAAATGTGAAGTCTAATAGACTGTAAGTTCAATATCAACAGGGATGGTGAACAACCAGTGGACCCAGAAAGGTCTATGAAAGCTAGGGATGAAAACGGGAAGGGAAGGGAAGGGAAGGGAAGGGAAGGGAAGGGAAGGGAAGGGAAGGGAAGGGAAGGGAAGGGAAGGGAAGGGAAGGGAAGGGAAGGGAAGGGAAGGGAAGGGAAGGGAAGGGAAGGGAAGGGAAGGGAAGGGAAGGGAAGGGAAGGGAAGGGAAGGGAAGGGAAGGGAAGGGAAGGGAAGGGAAGGGAAGGGAAGGGAAGGGAAGGGAAGGGAAGGGAAGGGAAGGGAAGGGGAAAGGGAAGGGGAAAGGGAAGGGGAAAGGGAAGGGGAAGGGGAAGGGGAAGGGGAAGGGGAAGGGGAAGGGGAAGGGGAAGGGGAAGGGGAAGGGGAAGGGGAAGGGGAAGGGGAAGGGGAAGGGGAAGGGGAAGGGGAAGGGGAAGGGGAAGGGGAAAGGGGAAAGGGAAGGGGAAGGGGAAGGGGAAGGGGAAGGGGAAGGGGAAGGGGAAGGGGAAGGGGAAGGGGAAGGGGAAGGGGAAGGGGAAAGGGGAAAGGGAAGGAAAGAGGAGAGGAGAGGAGAGGAGAGGAGAGGAGAGGAGAGGAGAGGAGAGGAGAGGAGAGGAGAGGAGAGGAGAGGAGAGGAGAGGAGAGGAGAGGAGAGGAGAGGAGAGGAGAGGAGAGGAGAGGAGAGGAGAGGAGAGGAGAGGAGAGGAGAGGAGAGGAGAGGAGAGGAGAGGAGAGGAGAGGAGAGGAGAGGAGAGGAGAGGAGAGGAGAGGAGAGGAGAGGAGAGGAGAGGAGAGGAGAGGAGAAGAGAGGAGAAGAGAAGAGAAGAGAAGAGAAGAGAAGAGAAGAGAAGAGAAGAGAAGAGAAGAGAAGAGAAGAGAAGAGAAGAGAAGAGAAGAGAAGAGAAGAGAAGAGAAGAGAAGAGAAGAGAAAAGAAAAGAAAAGAAAAGAAAAGAAAAGAAAAGAAAAGAAAAGAAAAGAAAAGAAAAGAAAAGAAAAGAAAAGAAAAGAAAAGAAAAGAAAAGAAAAGAAAAGAAAAGAAAAGAAAAGAAAAGAAAAGAAAAGAAAAGGAGACAACAAGATTTCAGGTCTGATTCTGATTGCACCTTGCTGTAAATCATAAGTCACTCAATTTAGCCTGGAAGTTAAGTGAAATCAATTTAGGACCCTTAATTTCTAGGGAACGATAATTATTTTATTCCCTTCTTTCCAATTCGAAGCAGCTCATCAAACATTCAGCTGGCTGCAGGCTGTAGAAGAGCATTTCTCTGGACGAAATCAACCCTTCTCCCTCCTTCAAATCCCCCGTCCTCTAGTAAAACACTTTAAAAACGTGTAAGAGCTATTTTTGTTGGGGTATGCCCAGTTGTCCCAGACATAATATAGACTGCCTCCCTTTCCAAAATCAACTCAAGTGGCCACTGTGAAGCTGTGAATTCAGAGACATGAAGCACGTGGGAGCACCAGAAGAAGTACCTTGTAAAACAAAGGTAGGTCTTTCCCCTTCTCATGTCAAATCACCTGCAGCAAGGCAACGTTTAGCCAGCAAGTGGCTGCCTGTTCTTGGGCTCTGAAGACATTTCTCTCTGCAAAGCTCTGTATTTAGGTCCCATCCATTTTAGAACAACTCAATTTCTGTGTGGAAAATTTTAAAAAATTGCTTCAAGATATATTTCTTCCTACATCTGTCAGGGTAATGTTACACATCCTGATCCGCGTGAGAGATGAGCAGACTTGGACGTGTCTTGGTTTGAAGCCAAATTCTACCAATACTAAAATGTGCTGCTTCTCTGTCCAATCCAGTATCCAAACCAGATGAAAAAAGAAGCTCACAAAACTCTTGAGAGAACCTGTGTGATTCTTACCTCTGCTCACACTTCAGCGGTTGCAATAGCACTGAACCCCCTCCAAACAGGGTTAATTCTGTCTTCCCAGTTTAAATGAAAATGTTCTCTTTTTCCCATGTGAGCTTGTAAAGTCATGGGAACGTATCGTGCTGCCTTCCTGACATAAATCAATGGGTATATTGGAGGGACAGCCCCCAAAACGAATACTTTTCTTGCCCTTCAGCTCCATTTCACCTATAAGCATTTGCCCACATCCTGGAATAAAAAGCATGTTTTCTTTGCCTCGAATTTACAACTTTCATATTTCTACAGAAGTTGGCCATCACCACACAGCTGATTAACAGCTTGACCTAGAATCTATCAGGAAGATAAACTATTTTATAAGAATGACAATTGTAATCCATCCAAGGTATCTACAAACACAATAAAGTGAAACACAAATGAACTTTTTCATGAGGATACTTTCTAATATAAATTCCAGTTTTGCTCTCTTTCAGACATATCTTCATGTAGTATGCAATTGCCAAAGTGTTCTCCCTGCTTCTGTTCAGATTATGAACAAATTCATCATTCTGAATACACAAAAGACTAAAAAAACTACAAAGAAATTATAAACTGTAATATTTTATAGATTTGGGCTGCTAAAATGTGCAAGTTCATGCTCTTTTCTAAACTACCACATAGACTAATTACAAAGTATATTAACAAAAACTAGTAGGGACAAAAAAATTCAAATTATAGATGCCTTGTATGTAACATATCTTAAAGATATAGCTGCTATCCCTGCAGACTGCTGCTCAGCTGAGGAACTGTGTACGTATCTTTGGGGCACACAGGATTTCAATGCTTTCATAACAAGTAAATTTCTCTGCAGAAAGAAGCTTTCTGTTCTGTTTGTTTGTTTTTGTTTTAAAATCTGTCTTGAGTGAAAACATACACTCCAATGTGTCCTTCAGCTTTGGCATAGCACCTTCTATCCAAGGAACCTGCATGACACCAGCTCTGTTAGTAGGAGAGCACTAACATTGCCAAATTCACCCCACAGTAGAGAAGGCCACCATCTCTACTTTGAGATAGAAAATGGATTCAAGTAATCCTTCAGCAATTTCTGAGACCCTAATCCCTGTTGCTGGACAATGCTCCTTGCTTTTTCGCACAATGGGCTGAAACACCTCTACCAGCTCTACCCTGTTTGTCTGAAAGACCACCTCTACTGAAGCGCTCAACTCCAAAGAGCTGAAAAGTCGACTGCTGTTTGAGCTTTGTTTTTCTTTTTCATTTGGCCTCAGACTCTCTTCGAAGTTGACGGTTTCCCATGCACATGGAGGTTCCCCATACACATTCGTTAAGTATCCCACCTCTCCAAAAGCACCTGTCCGAAAATGCTTTTCTTATAGGATGTCCATTCCATATGTTTAAGTTTCCTTGGGATTTCCTTGTCAAAGCCAGACAATATTTTTCTTTGACAAGACATGAATTCATTTCAGGAGAGCAAAAATGAATTTGGGTTGAATCGGACTAATCCAAAATCTTCTAGGGGGATGGACAGGGAGATAACCCTTTTTTAAAAAGTGATGATCTCTTTTGAAATAGAATATTAATTGTTTCAAGATCAATGACAATTTAAAAAATAAAAAAACACCAAGCAAAAAAACAAATGAAACATTGTTAAATAAAAGTAGTGAATGACCTCCAATCCAGAGTTTACATTTTACTAACAACCAGGTAATCTGTCTTGAACACAAACAATTTTCTTTTCTTTGTTTTTTTGCAAATAGTGAAACGACTCCTTTCCAAAGAGGGCTTGAGCTGTTCCTCCCTTTTTTTGCTTCTGACACTTTGCAAAAAAACATAACCTGTATAACATGATGGTTTTTGCACAACATAACAAAGCAAGTAGGGCTGTGCTCCCACTTGCCTGCTTCCCATGTGGAACCAAGTGTTGGTCATCAGGGCTGGGTTAATCTCTGCTGATTTCAGAAGTGTGAAAAAGCACTTGGGTCCCTTGAAAAAAAAAAAAGGTTTTGCATTAGGATGAGATTAATTAATTAAGGCCCTGAAAGTCTTTTTCTCCTTGCCAAAACTAAAGGGAGTTTGGCCACCTAGCACAGACAGCGATGCATGGTCAGGATGAAGCCTATCCAGAGCAGAGCCAGGTCCATAGGCTTGTCCTAGGTAATACCTTCCACAATCCGTGCCCCAGAGGATGCTGCCTGCCTGCTGACTAGAAGACATCACTTTGTAAAACTTTGCATCCGTTCATCTTACAGTGTAGAAACAGATGAAGAAGGTGGAAACACGCCAAATAAAGATTCCAGACCTTACAGTGCCTTTGCTCACTTGCCTGAGATCCCCACATATTACTGACAGAAACTGCAAAATCAAGGATTTCTTCATCAGTAGCTGCTAGAACAAAGGATTTCTGTTAAGTGGGATAATGCATAATAGCTATTTTTATTAAAATGTCAAGAGGTCACAAATATGAAATTACTGTGGTTTCTTTTAATGGAGCAGTATTGAGTTCTGCTACTGGATTTTCTCTTCAAGAAGCTGAGAGTGATTTACAAGCCTGAAAGCACTATAATAAGATTACCAAATACCAGCTTGAGATCAGTTTTTAAAACAAATACGTATATGTTTGGGTATCAATTCATCAAAATAGCTGAAACTACCCCTGGATTGAAGGTGAGAACAAAAGTTAATCATCTACTGTAACCAACTGTAATATTTTTTAATTGGTCTCACACTTCGTAATTTCAACATGCTCTTTAGCAAGGTGAATGTAAATAGTGCTGGTCTGCTCCTAGATAGTGTGTCACTGCAGTGACACCAGCAACTCAAGGACATTTTTCTTCTTCTAGATAGTTTCCAGGAAAGTTCTTGGCAGTCTGTATAGTTTTATGCTTATTACTGTCTATTATTACTTTGACTGTTTATTATTATTATTTACTTTGACAGTTTTCGCAGGGGTGCACAGTGAAAGGGTGAGGGACAACAGTCACAAGTAGCAGCACATTGCAAAATCTATTAGCATGTTAGGGGGAATGATTTTGCCAGGAAGGACATCAGATTCTGGCATAGGTTGCCCAGGGGACATGTGGAGCTCTCATCCTTGGAAATATTCAGAATTTCACTGAGCAACCTGCTTTAACAGAACTGGATGTCGAGGTTGACTGTGCTTTGAGCAGGGCTTGGACCACAGAACCTTCAGAGGTCCTATTCAGCTATCATGTGCAAACTAAAGACTAAAACCACCAGGTTTGGGATTCCTTTCTTTTGGCACGCCATCAGATTGAAGCAGTTGCTCAACAGAAGTGTGAAGGATGATTTACTGAGGTAAAAAACATCACCACAGAACGAACGTTGGTGAGGGAGATCAAAAGGTGAGCTGAGAGCACAGCCATACCCTCAGCACACCTGGAGACCTGTGTAGTACCAGAAAAATGACTTTCTTTTTCCTTAATAAAGACAAATAATTTATTTCCAAGCCTTTACACTTTTATTGCAAGCTGCTACGTGTAAATGGCTTTGTTTGTTTGTCCTGTAGTTTTATAGCTGTATGCCTTTGTAATTAAAGGTGTTTTAAACTGATATGTGTATAAAATTGAAGTGGGCAAGTGGAAAAAATAAACAGAAGGAAAGTTTTTAACTGAAGTTATTTGAATTGGCTGTGATGTCCTTCCCCACTAGCTAGTGAGGTTTTAATTAGCACTGAAGATCATAACTGGAGATGAAAGAGGCCTATTAGGTCACCCAGTCCAGTTCTCTGCCAGTTCAGAATTGTGCCCAACAGTGTATTTCCCAGTGTTTTGTCAAGTCCAACATTAAGCCTGTTCATTACATGAATAATCTGCTCTTTTGAAGTAGCAGGAGGGGAACTGCTCGCAGCCTAGATGCAGGAATTTTTATACAGTTTATAACAAAAAGGAATGATAAGTGAAGATGCAATAGAAATATATATGCAGGACTCCTCATGGGGTAATTATTCTCATTATTCTTATAGGGGAGCTCACACGTGGCCCAGTAAATATGAAGGATGAGCTAAATGTCATAGCAGGGATTGTGGGGAAAACGTTTCACTGCTCCACTGCAATGAAGCTGAAGGGGCCCAAAAGAGGGAGGGAGGAGGAACTGCAAAGCCATCTTTACTCAGCTCCTCCTGGACTGGTCAGTCCTTGTCCAAAATAAATCTCTTTCGCAGCTCATTCCTTTTTTCTACTAATTTAGAGAAGGAATTTTAATATATTTAAGAAGAAAAAAAAAAAAAGTTGGGTGACAAATCTCATAAAAAAAAGCAGCCAGCTGTGTGTTGTCAAAAAGAGGCAAAGATTTCTAATTGACCAATGAATGAAACCAAGGATCAGAACAGTGAGCATGAAAATTCCACTTTAGCAGGTGGAGACAGGAGATCCAACGCACCCAATGGCGAGGCATCAGTGGGATTTCTTTAAATTATATATGACAATTTTCTAACTGAAAAAAAAAAAGCAATCTTGATCAAAAAATATAATTAGCATGGACAAATAGCATCAGTTTCAACTGCTAGCATACTTTAATAGAGTTTTATATGGACAGATAAAATTTATTCAACTTCACAGAAGACCTTTCCAAACAAAAAGAAAATTAAGAGCTGCATTATCTAGAGTTTAAAAGAGAAGAAAAAAATAGTAGATGAGAAATTGATCTCCTGAAGAATTTTCTTAGATAGTCAAAAGCATAATTTCATAACTAAGAAAGATAATGATGCTGAAAAAAAAACCATCCTGGTGAAGGAAAATTGAAGTTATAAATAAAGGAGAAATATATGACAGAAAGGTGAGGATGGAAGAGAACAATTAATATAAACTAAAAGCTGAAATATGGAAATCTGCTGTGGAGGACCGAAGAAATCAGAACAAATTACCCAGCTTTCAGGGCTAATATTAATAATAGAGATGTTCAGAAAATAGATGAATCTTTGCAGTATTTTAAAAAATGATTCTAAAAGATGTCTGAATTGCAGAAAAAAATATGCATGGAGGCAGAAATGTTTGATATCGAGTTCTGTCCTATATATGGAAAGTATGGTGAAATGTGAATAACATATACATATCCTATCAATAAGATAAGAAACTTTTTAGCCCATCACAATAAGAAAGAAGTTAAAGATCTACTGAAGATCTACAACTATTAATATGAGGAGGCCCATAGAATGTACACCTGAAAATCATTAAAATTCTGCTTAAGACATGAAGCAGCCTACTTTTACTCGGTGTTGATGCCTATTTGAAAGTTGGGGTCATTCCAGAGACTCAAAGCATGCAGTGATGGAGAAAAATACAGAAAGAGCAGGCCATGTGGCCCAGGTAGCCAAGTGTGGGCATCTGGGTGTCAATCTTGGGTAACATTTAAGAGACAGTAATTACAGTGATTAGATAAATAGAGTGATTCTATCAATGAAGAATTTAAGGACATAATTTAATTATCAGTTTAGATTCACAGTCTCAAAGCTCTCATCATCCTAGGAATAAAGCGGATCTCGTGTTTATTAGGTTGTTAAGCATCCAGCTACAGTACACACAGACTTCTAGGACTAATTCAGCCCCCTAAAATTAGCAATATATGCAGTCATTAAGGACTCCAGTAGCTGGCTAAATGACACATCCAAAAGCAGTTATCATCTGGCAAATGTTCCATATGGGTGCACCTGAAGGGGAGCTCTGCAGCAATCGGAGCTATGCTGCACACTACTCAGCTCACCTTTCACCAGTGGCCTGGGAGTAATAAAGCATGTTTTAAAGCAGCCAAATGCAGAGTTGCACACCTAATGACAAGGAATATGGAATGATGTGACAGCATGAGAGCCCTCAGCAATTTGGATTTTTTCACCAAATTTTCTCATCAAATGGCTTTAAGCCATAACGATGTGATGATTAGGTCAAGCAGAAGAATCCCCAAGGAGATGAGAGCTCCAGCTCTGTAGCATGATGACAGAATTTAGCTGCTATATGGGCACTCACGGTCAGATTGTCATAGCTGATGAATTAGCACCACAGCCTCAGCAGGAGTGGTAAAACAACAGGGAAATCCACCCAAAAGTGCCTTACTCAGGTAACACGGATGGAGATTTAAGTCCTTGGTTGGACTGGAGTTACCAAGGGACTCAATTTTCTCCTGCTCCAGGAGAGCATCACGGCTTTCTGTGAGCTCTCTGCTGAACCAGAATGTTTTCTAAACCTCTCACAGGTGAAAATACATTCAGTTGAACAAATGTTTTGCCAGGAGGTCAATCACTCTGTCCCCTTACAGATGACAAATTCACTGCAGAGCAGTGTGCACCCGGGCATCACCCTCAAATAGGTGCCAAGAGAATGCTCACAGCAGGCCTACCTACAGGTCTGAGATATAGAAAATGTTTCCCTTGTTCTGGCAAGACGAAAAGATCTCCTGCAGTTCTGCCATCTGCCTGCTTAAAAGGCTAGTCAAACACCTGAAAGGATGCCGAGAGAGCTTCAAAATGTTCTAAAAAGAAACAAACTGCTTTAGAGAGAAAAAAACATATAGAATAATTGTTTTCTTTATTTTTCTAGAAGCAAAAAAAAAAAAAAAAGAAAAAGAAACTAAAAGTACTGGGACACAATTTTCTCAAATTCATGGATAAAATACCGTACACCAAAGGACTCTGTCACCTGGCAGAGAAAGGCATAACAAGAACCAATGCCTGGATTCAGCTTCCAGCCAAATTCAAATAGGAAATAAGGCACAATTTTTAACCACTGGAACAAACTACCAAGGGAGTGTTAAAGTCTGCGTCCCTGAATGTCTTCAAATCCAGGCTGGATAAGTTTCTGGATTCCATGATTTAGCCAAGCTCAGACATTACTGGGCTTAGTAGGAGGCTGACTGGGCAAAATTTAATGGCTTGTGATATACAGGGGGTCAGGGTGGTTGATCTAATGGTCTCCTCTGGCCTTAAATTTTGTAAAAGACTTCAGCCAAACAAAAAAGCAAGTGCAAATGACCCAGTGGTTGCAATATATTGCTCCAAGCGGGCTTGACCAATTTAAAATAATTATTTATAACCAGATTCTTTCTTAATCACAAACAGAAAAAAACCAAGTCACTGAACATAGTTCACTCAGAGAAAAAAACACATTGAACTCCCCAAAAATAAAGATGTGCAGGTCTTTTTACAGAATCAAACCTTGATTCTACAAGAACAAAAATGGTATACGTACTTAAAAGTCCATTTAGAGCTTGGCATGGAGCTATTGCTTTCTACACCAAGTGCAAGCATACTTCAAGGGCACTGGGGATCCGATTACTATCCTGCAAAGTGTAGGGGTTGGCTGAACAACCCCAGAGTAACTCAAATACCAGGGAACCTGGCCTATTCCCTGTCCATAAAATACACAGAAAACGATCCCACTCCCTGACATTTTTTCAGCTGGGACAGCTGCTATAACAACTCAGAGCTTTTCAATCTATATACAGAGCTCATGTATAACCTCTTCAAGTTTTCAGCGTGGAACTATTTTTCTTCCAAACCCATTTTGTTGGAGCTACCAAAAGCACTCAGGGAAAAGCTGTTTGATAGCCTCGAGGAGTGGGGGGGCACTAAATCAATGAAGAATTTAAAAGGCAGGGAGGGGACCAGGGGGTAGAGGAGTAGGGAAGAAAGATTTACAGCAAGCAACAACATACAGCTTGAATCCGATCCAAGAGGAGCCACGGGGGGCTGGTGCCAGTCATCACTGATGAAAGGGCTTGGATTTGTCAGGGAGAAAGATGCAGTGTAAAATGGTGTTCAAAGCCCTGGTGTGAAATTGCATTACGGGGCTGGTCACCGTGAGCTCTGCCTGAGCAATGACTCCAGGGCTGTGTGCTCTGGGCTGCATACCAGTCCCCTCCTTCACGTCCCTGCAGCTCCCGCGAAGGCAGCGCTCCCCACAAAGCCGACGGGGAAACGCCGTGTTTAGAGAATCGTTGCTTCGCTGGATTTAACTGTTGAGCAATGTTTTCCAGCCGCTTGACTCTCCTCAAGGCCTTTGTGGGGTAGTTTGTGATGGTTTTCGGCTCGGTGGAGGTTTGCTAAAGTTGTGCTCTTCTCAAAATCCTCCTCGTGTGCCCGCTGATAGGGTGGTAGAGGACTCGGCAGAGTGGCTCAAAGCTGCTCCTCACCCTTCTCCTACACCCTGCCCTTCCAGTGCCCCTCTCAGCCACCTCCTTAGCATCAGGGGATGGGGGGGACTAAAGCAGAAGACTATAATTTTCTTGATTTAAGAGACTGATGGGTCCCCATTAGTGTTTGGCATGGGGATGTTACCCTTGGCTATGCTCGTACACAAGGGCAGAAGTTTCCATCAACAACTTAAAAGCCTTATAATAGAGGCAAAAAAAAAACCCACAACATAGAGTCAATATAAAATCTCCACCAGGGAAATCTGAAGCATTTAGCAACTTGAATGCAAAACACAAAACACCAAATGCTCCTGCAGCAATGCACAAAGCCATGCGCTGTTACCTTTTGACCGAAGAAGTCAGTCAATATTCAAGGTCTTATTGTTCCCAATAGACTAGAGATATTAATGACAGTTCCAGACACTTCTTTGATGCAATACGATTTAGTTTAAAAGACTGTAAACAGAGTCTTATTTCAATGAACAAACTGGGAATCAAGCAGCTGGACACTTGCCTTGGTTAGGTTACGTTATACTCAGAAATGCTTCAGAGCTTCCTCTCAGAGTCACCATTCAAGTTCTTCCTCGCTGTCTTCCTCTAGGTGCTGTTGCTCAGACAGCACCAACCAGAGATACACAGTATTTATTTATATCCTACAAGAAGGGCCAGCAGCCCCACATCAGCTCCTAGGCAGCTCCCCACTCCACCTGCATCTTGGGAGGTGTCACACCTGCTGTATCAATCCATCCAGCCCAAAATGCATCTCACTGTATCGACTCTGATCAAGAGATGTCCAGACCCTGGCCCTTGGAGTGATAACTGGTCTCTACGCTGTCATTCCACTCTTCAAGAGCTGCTCCAGGGCTAGTGAAGTAGTGTATGGCCATCTGGCTTTTCAGACAGGCCAATCAACACCCCAGAGTGAGCTCCCCTCCACCTCAAAGCAGAAAATGAGATTATTTCCAGAGGTGTTCATGAGACACTAAGACTTTTTCACGAGCAGCTCTCACCCTACAATATCTCATCAAATGCACAACAGCAACATCTACTGAAAATTCCCCTTTTATTTCACTTTCTAAAATCTCACCCTCGTAGCCTCTTAGGCCACAGGTTTTCCTCTTCTCACACCATCAATCCCCACTCCTTAGGGTTGAAAGTTTGAAGTCTCTCTGTACCCCCCTGCACCAGTTCTTAGGGGCATACACATTGCGTGGTTTTCCATGCACAGTCTAGATTTTGCACCAAGGAAATGCAATTATTGTTTTCAGTAGAGTTTCATTGGCTTGTTGGGTAATTCAGAATCAAGGTCCCTATGGAAAAGCACAGCATTATTTCTGTCACACAACCCAATAGCTGTCCCATACCATGGCCTGGTAGTTCTGCCACACAATACCAGAAACTTGCAAGAGAAAACCTGGCTTGAAGTGTGAGTTCATTTCTTGCTGCTTTTTTTTTTTTTTTCAAGCTGACTTGCACCGTCACTACTGCCATAAACAGCCCTGACTTCTCCATCAGCTATTTCCTTCTTCACTTCCTCCTGCACTGAGTGCGTGTTTTTCACATTTGAATAGTACTTGCAAGCTCAGAAAAGCTCATCCGACTGTGACTGAAACTCTGGCACATAGCTTGATTTTTTATCCCCTTTTACTGAACTTAATTTTTGCATGATATGCAGCCAACTTCAATTTTTCCCCTTCCCTCTATATAAACAATATTCCTCTTCCAGATATTTCTTACACATTTGATAAAATGTGTTGCATACATAAGATGACTTTGGCACAATTTTATAAAGATTTGGCATAACGGAATATACTAACTCAACTTTGATTCACTAAAAAAATATGTCATTAAAAGCTGTATACACTTCTGATTTTACTGTATAGCAGTGATTGACTGTTTGAGTTGTAAGTGATGAAGGCATGGCCAAATATAAATAAAAGCTGTACACCACCTTTCAAAGACGTGTCTTTTATTTATTTTATAGGAATGGATTATGTTCTAAAGTTTTCAGGAGGTGTTGCTTTTACCAGTGGCACTTCTGCAAGTACAGCAGTGTTAACCTTGGTTCCCTGGCCAGATTCCAGTGTGGTTAATTATATTCTGCACACTGTGAAATTCCCACATAATTTTCAATTAAGGAAGTTATTTGCCACTTCTCCCACTCATTGAAAATTGTTGGTAAGACCTGCTGCATACAAAATGGCTGCTGTGCTCCATTCCAGTGGTGTCTATATGATAGCCAACAATCAAGAGCAGAGACTACTTGGATAAAAAATAAGTTTAGTCTTTGGTTCTAATGAAAGTCACCAGAAATCCTCTGGTCTCATTCCTCACAAGCATAAAAAGGACAAGGTCTGGGAATGTATGAAGATATTTAAATCCATGCTTGAAGCTTGCTTTTCTAGAATTATTTGGAGCAGATCTGCAGCTAAACTTGAACCAGAGTAGAAAGAAGTTTGCACTAAAAGATGCAAATTTGTTGTTCAGTCCTTCAATAGAAGGATTACATCTGGCTCCTAAGGTCCCTTAAGAAGAGGAAACATTTAAGCTACCATTCATACCACCCTTTGACAGACCACCTCTGGCAGGGAGACCTCCAGCAGTGAATTTTCTTCTTGCTGGACAAGATATCCTCAGACACAGCCAGATATATTGTATCTTGCTGTATGCACATGTGGGTCCCCAGCACACAGTGCCCCAGCAGACTCTGTGCTTGTTCTCCACCCCATTTGCCACCCCAGAGTGTTGTTGTTGCTCATGGGAATTGGGAAAGAGCAATGAGAGGGAGATATCATCTACAGGACAATGACCCCATGTCAGTAGCTAGAATCTCATGCCAGACACTCAACCAAACGCCTAGCTAAGCTGCTGGAGAGCCACTTCCAAAATGATCAAACCTATCATCCAACACCACTTGTGGCCTAGCACTTTCAGCATCCACTGATGAGGCCAGATCATTCTCCAGCCAGAGAGCAGAGAGGATATTGCCAGGACCACCAAGTGCTGCAGACTTCACAGATTGCACAAGGAAAGGAAAAGCCCTTGTGATTCAGCACTGAGATTGAGAAGGTGCACACAGGAGAGTTCTGGCCAAATCAAGGCTGAAGTTGGCCACGGGCTATGCCAAAGTTTCTCTTACAAGGAGGATGTCTGCTCTTATATCATCACATTCTTCCCTGTCCTTGTCTTCAGTGACTTGTTCCTGCTTGGCCTTAGAACACTTGAGTATTGTTTCTTTCCTTCCAGCCCTTCCAAGTTTGACTCACTCTGTTACTATTAAATTAAAATAATATTATATAATACTTTTCACTAGCTCTTCTTTCACCTTTTTTCTTCATATTCTCCATTCCCCATTGTCACCACTACAAACTGCTGCGTTCAAGATGGCCACTATGTGCTGGCTTTCCTTTTTTCCTTCTCATCAGAAACATATCCTTTTGTGAAGAAATGAAGAGAAAATTATTTGCTGTGTCCTGTATTTTTTTTCTTCCCTGGCTGAAGATATCTCTATATCACACAGATCAGCTCCTTTTCCAGCAACTTCATGTAACACAGTCACAGCACTCTATATACTGGACTGGACCACCTTTCCTAAAGGTCTGTGCTAAATATATATTCCTCCTTACCTATCTACATTTTACATATAAATACATATGTATCTGCCAAGACTTCTGTATTGCAACATCATCTTAAAATTACCATGCTACCAAAGTCTCCTCTCACAAGATATCTTATGAACAGATCCCCCGGGTACTCACTTTTGCCCAAAGGTCATATCTGAGCACTCCTGTCCCCAAGTATTCTCCAGATAAAGACTTCTTGCCCCTCTACTATTGTACACTCATTCCTGAACCCTGTCTCATGACTCATAAATTGTGAGATTTTAAGTGGGTATATTGAATTATTTTCAGTGTGAACGGACAGAAGCCTGGCTGAGTGAGAGGAGAATGGTAGAAGAATCCAATCTGGCATATTTTTCTACTGACAGTGCCCTCACCATCTCATTTATTAAAATGTTCTAAGAAGTAGCTTATCCCATGTCTATGTCAATGTAAGGAAGATCTCTCCAGGCATTACGTTATATTATGGATTGCAACAATTGATGTTGGCTATGCCAGAAGTACTGTTTCAAATACAGTCACTGTTTTGAAGGCCAAATTGTTCAATAATGGCCTACATCTGTCAAACAGGGGCACTTCCACTGACCAAGTGATAAATTTAATCCATGAGAAAGCTCAAAGCACATAAATTATATTGTTCCCTATCCAACTAAGCTAGAGAGTGGTTAACTCACTGTGAAGCAGTTATTTTATAACATCTGAAAAAAAATGTTCATAATAACGATTCTGTGGAGGCCCTTTTAGAAGTGGGTATAATATTGGAGTGCCTGTGGTAGTGACCCCCTGGGAACAGCCCCTTGTAAACCATTCATAAACAACATGTAGAGGGGGAGCTCTGTGTGTGGTCCTGACTTGATCTTGCAACTTTGGAAGCCGAACAGCTCAAGGTGGATCCATTTCATAATTGCCTTATTTGTTTTGAAATCTCTCACCATCCTTCAGATGACCTTCATGTGAATACGAGGCAAGAACTTTAATTATTATTGTACATAAATCTAATGCTTATCACAGAGGCCCTCAATCTCTGCTGGAATCTCTATGCATTACTGCAATAAAAACAAAGTCATACTCCCACTAATTACAAAACTAGAATTTATTCTCTCCATTGGTAAGTCTGATGTCACCAACAGGGCTCACAGACCAAGCCCTGGTAACTGGCAGACAATAAATTCTATGAATGCTACGTGACAGACATCTATTTTGAAGATCCCTCTCAGCACCCTGACTTCCCGTGAGTTTCTCAAAATAACTTGGTAAACAACTTCTAGCGCTGATGGCAGGGGCACCGCTAAAATTGGTCCCTACTTGTCCACACAAGCCCTGGGATTCCAGGACTTGAGCAGTCCGAGAATTCTGTAGCCATACTGGGCATATGAGGAGACATAGGTTGCAGTTTCTTGGCGAAACTGAATTGGTAGTGGCATTCAGACCACCCTAGCTTGTAATTTTGAAAAGGTCACCTCAAAGGCCACTGGTGCAGGCACAGGAAGTGACTATGTTCTTATTTTATACCACTGCACTGCAAAAAAGTCCCAGTGACAGAAAGAAGTAGCAAATAGCTGAGGATCTAACATTTCTGAACAGTCTGCTGGCAGAAACAAACATAGGAACCCAACTTTGCAAACTATTCCCTCCCCCCAAATACTAATTAATATAATAATTCAATAGCAGTGCCTTGCATCAGGAAGGGGAATATTTTGAATGAGCTATTTATAACTATGAAAAAGTCTGCCTGCCACATTTCAGAACAAATAAGGCGTTGTCCTTGCCAGAAGGAGGTAAAATTTTATTTCAAAACTTGTTTAACAAAAAAATGTTACCAACAGAATGTGATGAGCAGGAAAAAGAAAAGAGATTACCCGAAGGAAAAGTATGTGGACCTTGTCTCATCAGGATGGAATATATACATTTCTGCTAAAAAGAGAAAAAAAATACCTTCACAGAGATGTAGGATTTCTTAAATATCTGAATGGAAGCAGAACAAGGACGTATTTCCTCTGTGGGCATTAAATGGAATGTAATCCCATTGCCTCTCATGCTTATCTTTATTTGAATCAATAAAACCAACTAGGAGAAAAAAAAGACTGAGACAACTATTTCTTGTGTACCAAGGTTTGACATCATCTGATGGGAGTTTAATTAACAGTTAACTTGGCCTGTGCAATTACCTAGCGAAAGCAACTTGATAAACCTCTGGCTGTAAGTAACTTGCAATTTGAGATGAATTTGTTCACATCTGGCTCTGGTCCATGTCAGAGACTGGGATCTTTAATGGCTAAGGACTCTTGCAGATATTTAGATGAGCCTTCTGTATTGCTGCCCAATGAAAACAGACCATTGTTTGCTCCCAATGTGATTGTTGGGAATATCACCTGTATTTGTTCTTCCCTAACAGTAATTACCAATTGACATGGAAGTATCTGGACATCAGCATCCTGCTGTGCTTCAGTCTGACACACAGATGCCAGTGCTATCACTTGACATGCAGGAGCAAGGAGAATGTTGATTTCTCCTGGTTAATATCTAAGCATCAGTTACCTAAGCAGAAGATTAACTCAAAAGAAGAGTAAGTAAGCCTATACTGAACTGTATAAACAATGACGGTCAGGTCATCTGTATTTTTCACTTGAGGCTCTTCTAATTAACTTATAAGATGTCTCATAGATGTGTGATTTGGAAGAGACATTCGTACCCCAAATTCACATTGCCTGGGCTTCTCAGTAACATTACACTTGTGATTTGTGGGGTGTCGGACTCGATGGTCTCTTGTGGTCCCTTTCAACCCCTGCAATTCTGTGATTGTGTGACTATTCCCACAAAATACAAGGACTTGTGCATGGGAATGCATGCTGGGTGAGCTGCTGCAGCTATCCATTCATCATGCAGGGTTTGTGACCTGCTTCTCTCACTCTTGCAAGATCTTGTTGATGCTTTAACATTTAACCGAAAAGAAGCTGCCTTGCTTCTGATAAGTCCAGGAATACTCTTCATTTGTGACTCTACTGCTAAGCTAAGCAGCACCTGGAAAGGGTCTTGAGTCCTGGAAAGAGCAATCATCCCTACCACTGAACCACAAGAATGGTCTGATTACAGCAGTGGTTGGGCCCATGCCAGCTAGTACATCTCCCAGCAGCTGCCAGTCATTGTTCAGGAGCAGGACAATGTATAGGAGTGGGGCCAGCAGGCGGTTTGCTCACTGCCACCCTTCCCTGAGCACGAAGGTCCTTGGCTCACCCAGGCTTCTGCCACTTCCCAGCAATGAGGTTGGATCCAGGCACCATGAGTGTACTAACACACACAGCCTCAGCTCCCAGGAAAAAAAGCTGTCAGAAGATGTAAAAACAAGCAGAGTTGCTCTGGACTTGGAAAAAAAGTTACGCCGAACATTTTCCAAAGTTAAAAGGAGAACTTCATTGATGATGGAAATGTCACATCATTGAAGCACTACTGGATGAGTTTTACACAGGAAGATGTGGAATTACGCTGATCTTAAAAGAATTTTCTTTTTTTTCATTTTCATATTAAAGTATAGCTTTGCTTTCACTTTCTCTTTTTCTCCCTGTTCTTCCCTTGCTCACTGTAAAAATAGAAGCAGGGGTTTGGGATAAAAAGAAGGAGAGATGAGTGGTGTTCTGCTCTCATTTGTTTTTCTTCCTTTCAGATGACAATAAGGAAAAATAAACCATTTCTCCTGCCAGAGAAGAAAGAGACACAAGATCTATCTAGCTACTCAAAAGAAGATGGAAAATGAGAAAGATAATTTTTGGTAAAAAAGAATTAATAGACTGAGGGCCTAAGCAAAGAGAGGTAAGGCATTAGAAGCAAGGTTGCATGTAACGGTTGACTGGAGATGAAATCCATCTGGAGCTGACCAGCTGCTGTGAGTGTTTACTCAAGCTGTACCAACACGACTCAAACAATGAGTCTTCTGCTGGTTCAGGTCCAACCTCGGTTCTCCAGCTCAGTCTACACATTCTGGGTGTCTGCATCTTTTACAAAAATAAATAAATAAATAAATAAAAGCGCCGAGGTGAAAAGAAGGGTTTAATTTGGCATATGGTGCCCTTAGATGGGAAGGGTAGAGACAGAGCCTTCTTTCTACAGCAAGGAATTTTGTTTAGTTTCCTACTTGGGGAAAAGATACAAGCACTGTAAGGCACAAGCAAAGGGAATACAGGGTGATATCGGTCAAGAAAACACTGAGAGAAGAAAGCTCAGAGAGTCATGCAAGAATGGACACTAGTGATTAACATTAATCAAGTTCCTTTGAATCCGAAAAGTTGAATGCTTGAAATTTGTTTCATTTGCAAACTAAATCCAGACATGATCAGAACTGAATCAGTTGATACACAAATACTTTTCCTAGGGAAGACAGAAGTGCTAAATACAGTCCAAGATCTGATCGTTCCTTGTTTGTATTTCTTGTGGAAGCTGCAGTCTAAGCCAGTGGCAGAATTTGGTTTGTTCAAAGACCTCCAGGATGTGATTGTTCCAGTCACTCATTCCTTTCCTTTGATAATGCACTGATTTGACAAATTCACAGGTGAATCAATTCAGAAATAAAGAAATCTTTTTCATGCAAAGGTAGCCTTGGAAATTTTCCAGTGCTTCACAAAGCCTGAAGTAGAGACCAGTACTCTCACCTCTTATTTGCAAGACCAGCTCTTGTGTAGCACAGCAGTATTGCCATGCAATATCTTGCACAGAAGCATTAAGGAAAAAAAAAAAAAGAAATAAAAGCCATGGAGACAGTGCAAATCAGAGACATTGCTAAGCATTTTGTCATTTGTGGCTGATCGTGCTTACATGATGATTATCCATGTTCAGTTTCAGTTATTCAACAGGAATTGCCAGCTGAGACTGAAACTCTGGTCACTCTGTGGTCTGAGTCCTGAGAGAATAGAGGATTTCATACTACATTACATTTTGTAAACAACAATTTGTTGCAAACAAAAAAATCCCATAAGTATTATTTATCTTGATGTAGATCTTAAAGTGTTCAAAAGCTAATCCTAACCTAGGTTCAGTAACAGATTCAATAGTTATAAGCCTTTTTTTTTTTTTTTTCCTATTTTCTTATACAAAAAGAAAAGCAATTGCCATTATGTTCTAATTTGTAAACATTTTATTTGATGCTTGAGACTGGAAACTATGTTAGTGTTGTTTGTCCTGTCAAGGGCTTTGGAATGGTCTGAAGTCTACAGAGCTACATCTGTTGCTATTTATCATGTTTTTTCCTATCTCTAAAACAGTTTATAAAATGAAGAAAAATCTTAATCATTGCAATTAGATTTCAATACGGGGACTTTTTCCTCCTAACAGATATCAATTACTCTTTTTTCTTCCAAAGAGAATATAGATCTTGTAACACAGAGAATCAAAATGCTGTTCAGTTTTCCACCTTGCTTGTAGATGCAAATTCATGTAGAGACACCAGCTTAGAAGAGGACTAACAGCAGAGCAGCTCAACTTGCTATCCACGTTTCTGTCCTTTGCATGTTCTTACACCTGGATCATGTATGGAGATGATACTTAGAGAGATGTTTTAGTGAGGAATATTGGTGGTAGGTGAACAGTTAGTCTAGATGATCTTAGAGATCTATTCCAACTTTAATGATTCTATGATCTTCATAGCAGCACAGAACTCATCACTACTTTCCAGACAGGAATCAAACCCAACATCCATCTTAGCACTGTTAAAACATTGTTTTAAGCACAGAGCTGGAAAAGTTCTGTCTGCCCCTCACCCACAGCCACCAGCAATTCACATTCATTAACATAGTTTTACTCTCACAACACCTTGAGGAGGTGAGAGGCGAGGAAGGAAAATATCATACCTGTTGTATAGGAAACTGAGCCAACGATTGAAAACAGGTTTGTCAAATACCATCATAATACCCTGTCCTGTCTGCTATTTGTCAGCTTTAATGGCATACCCACTGCTGTGCCAGAGCCAGAATAGCCCACTCTTTCCATGTTTCGCCCCTGCAGGACAGACACAAAAAAGGGCAACCCACCATCTGTGCTTTTGAGTAATGCCTGGGTCTGGCAGAAGCAGTGGGATTTTAGCATGCAGTTAAATATGATGTAGTCTACTTGCAATTAACCCATTCCTAAGGCACAGCCTAGAAAGAGGCAGAGACAGAGTGCAAAGCAGAAATGAAGAGGCCATCAAGACTGGCAGCAGCATCAGAGCTGACGAGTTATAGAGGATGGATGGAGAAAAGCTTTACACTCGATGTTTAAAGAAAGCATATTCTTGAAATAGAAGAGATATGATCTAACAGTCAGAGCCAGAGACAGAGGATATGTATTCAGTAATTATATGGAAAATGGCTCATGAAGGGACTCAAGGATAAAGAAAACAGAAGTAGGAAGACATCCCAAATCTTAGCCCTCCTCCAGGTAAAAAAACTGGGCCATACAGGAAAGTTTCAGCTTTCCGAAGTGAGACACCAATTCTGAAGAAATTCATCATCAGTATCTCTATCTCATCTTCCTAAGAAGATTTTGAGTAAAAATTCTTTTCTGATATTCAGCTGTATTGACAACCATGGAGCTATGCTTTCAACCTGCCTTTGTGACACTCCTCTTCTTAAATGAAGAACAGTGTGGACAAATTTTTAAATATTCTGCAGGAAAATTATCACAACTCACATAGTACTTCCCATACACCACAGCATCTGCATTTGCAGATAGTAAAGGGAAATCCCCAGTTACGGTCCATCACTTAGGAGCTACTTCCTCTTACTGTTTTTACAGTTGATAGAATTCAGAATATAAAGATAAATGGTTTAAAGAAGTAAGAGTAGAGTTGGCGTAGTACAGTACAGCTGGGAATTGGACTAGATGACCTTTGAGAGTCCATTCCAACTCAAACGATTCTATGATTCAAAGTACAGCAGCAGTTATCTTTAACTGAAATTATTTCAGTTCTGGTTACATTTTGGCCCTATAGCAAAATAATTAATAGAAAATATGCATAGAAAACTGATGTTTTCAGAGACACAATTTAGCTAAAATACTGAACTTTTGGCAATGGCTGCCATTGCGAAACATCAACCACAGGTAAGTATTTTGATTTTTGTTTTATTTGAAACTTTGGCTGAGATTATGTGAGAAAAATCCAGCCCAAAGCTCTAACCAACTGCTTGAACTGACTGCAACCACTTTTTGTATGATTTATTATACTGATAGGCAATTCAGTCATTATAATATGAGGAGTGCAATTCGATTTCCTTTTAATTTCTCTTTTTTCCCATTTTAAATAATTTTCACAATTATTACTGAGGTAATGTTACTTAGCGCTCACATTGATTGCGGTTTCAAAAAAAATATTCGTTTCCAAATTCCCAGCCTTTCTTTGGCCCTTTTGTCATACTGGTAGCTTCAAAAAGCCCATAAATCTAGTGCAAGAAACACTACAAACCATTTGTGCCACAATCCTGAAAAATATAAGAAATATATAGGGTTCAGGAGGCAGGTGAGATGTTTTCTAGCATCTAAGTACAACATGCAACAAGCTAGTCTGTCTTTGGAAATTACAAGGGCCAGGAAAAGCTATGGATGGCATAAAGCTCTCTTTATTTCATCTTCTCACCTAGCCCCAGCGGTACTTTGTGTGCATCCATTAGCCACATTGACAGCTCCTCTATTACGCTCTCAGCACAGTCAGAAACAGTCCACATCATGAAGAGCTTCCCTTTGAAAATGCTGGGCATGACTCAAACAGAGTAAGGAACACCTATTTCCTGCTCAGATCAGCATTTCTTGCAAGGTGGTTAGGAACCAACATAAGTTGCTGCTTTCTGCACAATGTTACTTGAAAGCAGCCCTTTACTTGTAGTTAGTCTTAAATTTGCAAAAATAGAATCATAGAATCAAAAGACCTCCAATAATCAGCCCATCCCCACCATGCCCACTAACCATGTCCCTCAGTGCCACATCTGCCCTATTCCACTCATCCCCTCCAGGGACGGTGAGTCCGCCATCTTCCTGGGCAGCCTGTTCCAATGCCTCAACATTCTTTCTGAGAAATGTTTCCTAATATCCAACCTGATTCTCCCTTGGCGTAACTCTCATTTCATCACTATTATCTGGGAGAAGAGGCCAATACCCACCTTGCCACAGCCTCCTTTCAGGCAGTTGTAAAGAGCAATATGTCACCCCTGAGCCTGTTCTTGAAGGAGAAGGTGATGAACACTAGACAACAACAAATCCATGAGTATTTTGGTTTTCAGTGCAATGAAGACTTCAAAACAGCCACATGAAAGTTAATAAAGTTGCCATAGAAAACAGCATATGCTTACACAGTAGGAACAAGAGAATATGCATTTAACATGCTTTATTAGTAAAATCAAAAAAGCATTGAAACTCCAGCATAATTTGCATACTCACAATCTCAGTGACTTTGCAAGAAGCAAATGACTCTTGCAGGAATAGATCCTTTTTTAATTTTCTATTCCCTTTAGCTTCTAAAACTCTCATCTACATTCTAATTGTCGTCACCTTGAAATCCCTTTTCCTGCTAAGTAATTCTATATTTGCCTCACTTCTACATCATAGTGCCACAGCTTTGTCAAGCCTTCCCTTTCTGAGGATCCTGTGCAAATAGGACTAACAAGGACATTTGTGACTCAGGTATCTGATCCAGTTTACAGCAGTTCAAAATAATAAATCTGTATTCCAGATAACTGATGCATTCAGCTGTTCCATTACTAGGAATCACAAATCTCTTTCAAGATTTACTGTTAACCTTTGCCTCCAGAATGGGATGCTCACTTCTGTTATTCTAAATATACTTATGTCTTTTACAGAAATGAACAAATATTTATTATAGGTATCTCAGAAACCTGTTCCTAGTTCAATAATTCAGTGCTAAATGTTTTAATGTAACATGCTGTAGCTTAATCCTCAAAGGTCATGAACTCCTTGCAATTTAGAGACTGGATATCATTTTTAGGGAACATGCAGACATACTTTGTTCCAGCTTTACGTAAAAACTCTCCAATTTATCTGTGTGGATACTGTGATGGCTGTGACAGCCTATTCTGAACCCGTGAATCTGAGCTTTTCTCCCTCCTCTGTGCCTTCTGAGCACACTCGTGGCACTTGCAGTTCCACATTAGGATAACAGTCACTATTAAATCCCATGTTTAAGCTTCATTTGTATATACCAGATGCTTTTGCATGCTTGGGATCACTGGCTTTGAGGTCTGCAGAGGGTTTTCCCTTGGGCAGGCTGGAAGAAATTTGCTTTCTCTGGTCCTTTCAGGGTAATGCATCATGCATCGTCTCCATCCATACAGTCACAGCAGCACAAGAGGCTTCCTGTTCTCCACCAACAGCACTCACGTTTTGACAAGTGCAATACTTCTACCCCCCTGGGATCTGAGCAAAAGGTGACAGCGATGAACAGGAGATCAGACATAATCTCTGCAAAATCTATGAAATGTGACTTGGCTCCAGAATCTGAGCACATTGACTCAATCTTTGGAGAGTCTGGTTTACTACCTTCTAAGTCACCAATAGCTAATGTAATTAACAGTGCAAACGAATGTGACAATCGACTCCTACTACACTTACTTGTACATGATGTCATTTGGAAAGGATCAGTTGCACAAATTACCAGAGGAACAACTGGATCAGGAAACTTGGGGTTGCTCTGCAACAGGTACAAGACTAGCCTGTGGAAGTTATGTGTCATATTTCACACTTCACATAAAACAAGTAAATGGCAAGTGCAGCTCCATACCATATCTGTGGTGTAGGTAGCAACATGGTCAGGAATTGTCATTATCTCTGCAGAGAGAAAGGCACAGTGGCAATGGCATCTCTGCAAAGAAGCACTTCAGCTGTAGAAAACTGTAACCTTAATTTAGGTTTAACTCATCTTTCTTTTTTCTACCTTCCTTACTTTTATGTAGCATCCCGGTTAATTAATTAATTCTCTCCTTGGATTAATAAAGCTGCATCGGTTTGCACATGAACTGTCAACTTCTGGTTTCCAACAGTCAGACACGACCAATTCAATGCTTCCTGAGACAGCTATAGACAATGGCATGATTGTAATGAGTTTTCAGTGCTCCCAGTTAAGTCAGTGGACTCAGTAGGTACTTTCTGGCTCTAGAAAAGTCTATGATGCCTGAGTTGCCGCACCGTGTGTTAGTATTTTAGCAAATGTTTTTACATGCAAGTACACAAAGCAATTGGTAAGATACAAGACCAATGTCATGAAGGATTCCTTAGAACCCTTTCAATCTTTACAGTTATTTTATAGAAATAATACATAGAAAAGTGTCAATGTCTAAGTATGGGAAAGCTTTTAAGGAGTTCAGTAAAACTTTGGAGAAGGCATCCAGTACAGCTGAAAAATATATGTGTGTATTCTGTTCTTCGTCATTTCAGTGGTATGCATGGTGGTGTGCTTAGCACAAGTTCAGTGTTCATTGACACTGTACAATGAAAAGCAATTAATCAAACCTTATAAAGAAATAAGGAAAATGTAGCAGCCCTAAAATGTGTCAAGCTTGACTTCTCCAAATTTATTTTCTTCCTCTGTATAAATCAGACTTTAATTTACACTAATTGTTGTGGGTTGAATGTAAAAGGTATGGCTAAGCAGCCACTGAATGTTTGAGTTTATTTCAAATATTTGGACATATTTGGTAAGATTTTCAGACCCTGCTCCATCTCTGTCTCTTCTGCTCTGTGGGAAGGCTGCTTCTTAACAGCTTGACAGCCCTTCCCAGATTTCCCCTGCACTGGGTTGAAGTGGGTACAGGACTCAGCTGGGGTTCTCAGCCAGCCTTCCACGTTTGGGACTTTAGTTAATCACCTTTCTTCCCTTCCCTTTCCTCCTACTCAGATCTCTCATAAATGACAGAGAAAAGCCATTTCATATCTTATCTATGGCCTTTATAAGAAGAAGATTGGAAGTTCCTAGTGTCATTCCTGACAGAACAGTGAAATCCACACAGTAAATTCTTTCCCATCACTAGCACTATTTTTTTGGTAAGCAGTAGATTCATGCATTATCCCTATAATCTCTACAATGATCTCTCTGCAGTATGTCTTTAGTTCTTGCCCTAACAAAGCTTAAGCCAACATAACATAGAAATGAAGAATGCTCCTGCTAGCCATTGATATGTGTGCTACGAGGAGACATGAAGGCTTTTACTTTGCTATTGCCAGGGCACCATGTGAAAGACACAAGCTGGGGTTGTTAAGAACACAACAGCACAATAATCTCACCCGGAGAAAAATTGTGTTGCTTAATCACAAGGAGAGCTAAATCCAGCCCAGACACACAAGAGGGAAGAACATCTGCTTGTGAAGCAGTGTGGCTACCAAACTGGCATCTTGCGTGGAAACCAAAAAGTTGTTCACTGTGGCTATGCATGTCTACAATAAGTAAACATTAAAACAGAAGTAGCTTGGATAGGGAAGGCTCCTGTGCCATGTCTGATCACTCACTCATTCTTTCAGCTGTGGGCCGTCTTCTGCTGCTGCTGCATTTCTTCTTGTTTTATTTGAGCCAGGGAATGAGGGCAGGTGGGAAGGAGGGAGAGCTCCTCATTGCTGTCCCCATCAATGAAAGAGAGTTGGGAAGAAAGGCGAAAAAAAAAGGGAAAACAGCCGAGCCCAATATCTCCATCACTGCTACCTTTTGAATCATAGAGTTGCCTACACAAGTTAAGAAAGTCAAAAAAAAAAAAAAAAAAAAAGAAAAGAAAAGAAAGAAAGAAAGAAAAAGGGAAAAAAGAAAACTGGAGAGACCTCTAGACCTCTTCCTTGCATCTGCAAATTTGCTATGTGGGTTTGTGCAATTTCTTAAAATCTTCTATATCTAAGATACTCTGTTTGCAAAGTGGAGGTAAGAGGTTCTGTCCTTTAGAAAGCATTTTCAAAACCTCATATGAAAAACACTTAGTGGTATGTCTCATTTTTACCAGTGCAGCTGTCCTGCTCAATTTATTTCTTCCTGGAGAAAGTGTGCTCTACAAAATAAGTTAATACATTTTCTTGGCTGTGTTTCTTCCCACAGTCCCCAGTTTCACTGAACATTGTAGCAGACAAGCAGAAGATACCGTTCGCAAAGTATTTTTCTCTTAGAAAATCAAAGGAAATTGATTGCTTTTCCATATACTCCCCTTAGTCAATAGTGAGCTCATGCACAGTATCAAAACCATACTTCTTCAAAAATATACATATATCATATTTTATCTAAATTTTAACTATCCTGCATTTCAGCAGTCTACTCTAAACCCAAGCTGCAGAAAGCAAAGGTAAGCTCTTGCAGAAGGAAGATCTGCCTGCTGTAAGTGAAGATCAGGTTCGAGACCATCTAAAGAACCTGAAGGTGCATGAGTCCATGGGACATGACGAGATCCTTCCACAGGTTCTGAGGGAACTGGTGAATGAAGTTGCCAAGTTGTTCTCCATCATATTTGAAAGGTCACAGTAGTCTGGTGAAGTTCCCAGTGACTAGAAAAGGGTAAACGTATCCCCCATTTTCAAGAAGGGAAAAAAAGAAGATCCAGGGAACAACAGGCCTGTTAGTCTCACTTCTGTGCCTGGCAAGATCATGAAGCAAATTGTCCTGAAGGCTCTACTAAAGCACATGGAAGATAAAGACGAGGTGATTTGTGGTAATTAGCATGGCTTCACTAAGTACAAGTCATGCCTAACAAACTTGGTGGCCTTTTATGATGGAGTTACAGCTCCAGTGCATAAAGGAAGAGCAACTGACATCATCTACCTGGATTTGTGCAAAGCATCTGATGCTGTCCCATATAACATCCCGGTCGCCAAATTGAAGAAAAATGGTTTTGATGAATGGATCACTTGCTGGATAAGGACTTGGATGGATGGTCGCACTCCGAGAATTGAGGTCAATGGCTCAGTGTCCAAGTAGAGACCAGTGATGAGTGCCATTCCTTGGGTATCAGTGCTGGAACCAGTGTTATTTAACATTTTTGTAGGTGACATGGACAGTGGGATGGAATGCATCCTCAGGAAGTTTGCAGACAATACCAAGGTGAGTGGTGCATTTGACACACTAGAGGGAAAGGATGCCATCCAGAGGGACTAGACAGGGTTGAGAGATGGGCCCATGCAAACCTCAGGAACAGGGCCAAGTGCAAGGTTCTGCACCTGAGTCGGGGCAGTTCCAAGCAGGGATACAGGTTGGGCAGAGAATGGCTTGAGAGCAACTGTGAGGAGAAGGATTTGGAGGTGTCAATTGCTGAACAATTCAACGTGATCTGGCAATATGTGCTTGTATCCCAGTAGGCCAGTGGTATCCTGGGTTGCATCAAGAGAAGCATGACCAGCAAGTCATGACCATCACCTTGAGGGACATGATTCTTTAACATGATTTTGCTGGAAGCTTAAAGACTCAGGTGGACACTATACATTGAAGTGTAAGATGTGGCAGTTGCTGTCTGTGGGAAGACCTGTTTGGTAGACTAAGGCTCTTGTTTTGAGGTAATATTGGAGATTTGTGTAGTTGGGTAGCTACATATCAGCTAAGATAACTATGTCCAATCCAAAGCCCTTCAATGTCTATGACTCTTGAATGGTTTTAGAGTATCACAGGATCATAGAATTTCTGTGATTTTTTTTTTTTTCTGTGATCTGGCAGTCTGTGCTTGTAGCCCAGTAGGCCAATGGTATCCTGGGTTGCATCAAGAGAAGCATGACCAGCAAGTCATGACCATCACCTTGAGGGACGTGATTCTTCCCCTCTACTCTGCTCTTATGAGACCCCATCTACAGTACTGCATCCAGTTCTGGGGCCCTCAACACAAGAAGGACATGGAGCTGTTGGAGCAGGTCCAGAGAAGGGCCACAAAGATGATTAGAGGGCTGGAGCACTTCCCCTAGGGCTTCCCAGGCTGAGAGAGCTGGGGATCTTCAGCCTGGAGAAGAGAAGGCTACAGGGGGACCTCATAGCAGCCTTCCTGTACCTGACGGGGGCCAACAGAAAAGCTTGGGAGGGACTTTTTATAAGGTCATGAAGCAACAGGATGATGGGAAACAGCTTTAAACTGGAAAAGGGTAGATTTAGACTAGATATGAGGAAAAAATTCTTTACTGTGAAGGTGGTGAGAAACTGCAACAGGTTGTCCAGTGAGGTTGTGGATGCCCCCACACTGGAGATGTTCAAGGCCACGCTGAATGGGGCTTTGAGCAACGATTCTATGATCCTATGATACTCTAAAACCATTCAAGAGTCATAGACGTTGAAGGGCTTTGGATTGGACCATAGTTATCTTAGCTGGTATGTAGCTACCAACTATACCAATCTCCAGTATTACCTGAAAACAAGAGCCTCAGTCTACCAAACACATCTTCCCACAAGACAGCAACTGCCACATCTTACACTTCAATGTATAGTGCCCGCCTCCAGCAAAACCATGTTAAAGACATAAAAGATATACAAGGGGAGATCTCTGCAGCATGCAGTGAACTCAACCAGCAGTACCAAATCCAGACACCATCCCCCTGTTCTTGTGTACATGCATCTGATACCTTGGCAAATCAGGTCTAGATCCAGTGAGTCAGCAGACAGAGTGGTGACCTGCTATGTGTTACCATGTGTAGTCTTACAAGCCACACCGTACACCAGAAAGGAAATGCTGGCAACAGAAGGGGAAAAGGTCTATAAAAACATTCTGTACTCCCGTATATGTGTTTTGGCTACAAAGTTCTAGATATTGCACTCTCCTACACCACAATTGTACTGCACTGAGTTCTCATAAGTCTTTACTGTCATGACCAAGGGATCTCCTCAATATCCTTTTTACATCAATCATAAATACATCATACATATAAGCACCTCATGCAAATGCATAGTTACTTGTGATTAACTAAACTCCTCACACTTTATTGAGCAATGAGTCTATAGGTAGGCATAAAAAAATGTCACCTGAAATATTGAAAAGAAGCTTTGATGGAATTTGGGAATACTTGGGCTTCACTTGGCAGCCTTGGGATGGGTAGAAATGTTTACAGATATGCAAGAGTACAGTCCAGGAAGAAGTAGGCATAAACTTAAAATCAAAATTTTACACTACACCTTTTACTGACACTGGCAGTTCCAGGCATGGTGATTATCTATCAGGCCTCCCTTAAAGATAGTGCCATAGTTTCTAGACTACTTTTATTCTGTGGTGTCTCTGGACCCAGATTTGAAGCAACTATTTGCCAAGGAAAGATCTGATCCCATATTTAAATGAGAATTCTGTGGCAGAACAGCCATTGATACTGCACAGGTATTTAAAGATGAATCACCTCATTGTCATTTGGGAGAATGTTTCTGTTGGTTTTGAACATCTCTCTGAATCCTCAGGGTTCTTATATCAGTGCAAAATCTTAGCGTGCCCAGTAGAAGGAGGTTTCTGTAGACTTAATACACAGTGGGGAAAGGAGATGGATATAGAAAGGCAAATGATTTTTGCCCAACTAACAAAGACATTAAAAACAAACCACAGTCTGCTGTATGGAGCTGGCCTTTTGTATGCCAGGCCTTTTTTTTTTTTTTTTTTTTTTTTAAGTGAGAACAATGGAGCTTCTCTCTGTAAGAGGAAAACAGGGAACACGATCTGGCAGCCACATGGTCAACTCAAAAGAAAATCACACAGGATATACTCTTGAAAATTGGTGGCCACTACAAGGGCTACATCCTTTACCAACTTTCTTCTCATTTAGCCCCCTGATATGGAAGGCAGGGAATGCAAACTGGCTGTGAGAAGAAAAAAGAGAGATTGCAGGGACACAGCATCTAGGTATAACTGGCCCACCAGCACAACCTCCAGCAGCTCCATCAGCCCACTGCCCTCATTCTAGCAGAGTAGCTGCTCTGTCTTGCCCAGGGAAGAGGCTATGGCGTATAGATGGCTGACACTCAGACCCACACACCACCCTGACATCCTCACACAGTCCGTGAGATATCCCCAAACAGATTTTCAGCTCCTAAAGGGCTGTGCCACCATAGTTTGACACAAACTTTGCAGCATATTGGCCTGCTGGTGAGTCTGAAGGCTCATGTCATCTTGTGGACTTACAGAGAAAGACTTGAGGCATCAGGCTTTGGAGCAGCTACCAAGAGTTTGGCAGAGAGAGGCCGTTGCTATTTCTGCTGTAGATTTACAGAGGAAAATTTTCTCTGCTTCTACCTTCAATTTTTCTGGGTTTTCTGTCTCAGTGCATGCCCACATGAAGGCAGGCACAATAACAGCACTTTAAGCGATGCCTGCTGTTGTCTTTTTCTGCCTATTCTACTACTAGAACTAACCTCTGGACATTTCACCTAACTATGATGAAGGTTTCAAAATCAGAGAAGGTTTTAGGGCAATGCTTCTCTGTTTGTTTTCCTTGCTTCCTTTCCCTCTGAAAGGGTACAAAAGGGCAGAGAAGAGGGATGAAGCACTGAACTTCTAACTATACCTAAGATGCAACCCCTCTCTCACAGCTTACACACACGTAATTGGTAACAGTGATCGGACTGTGAACTAAGACCATACAAATTTCCTCTTATTTAGCCAGTTCTTCACCCTTGCCCCCTCAGAAAAGTCCCTAATCTAAATCAGATCAGGGTAGTCAGGAAACATACAGGCCACTACAACGAGCAAAACATTTGCAAGTCATCCAGAGACTCAATTTCCTTCCTAAAGGAATAGCACAACAGGATCTATTTTGTAAGGAGAAAAAAATCCTTTTCTGGGTGCCTAGAGTAGGTTTGCTGTCTCTTTGGCTCAGCCCCTTTGGAGCATCCAGGAGCTGAGGACAACTCATTCCCTTTTTAATGATTTTTATCACTACCTTGCCACTTCCAAATGTGGAAAAAATTCTAGCATTATACTGCTAACACCAAATAAAAACTTTAGTCATTTCCACCCTCTCAACAATAAAGAGAGAAAAGTGATGATAGTAGAATTTTATTGGCTTTATTTAAACAGGCTTCTTCTCCCCCAACAATACTGTGCTACTACTATAAAACTTTTCTGACACATTACTTTAAACATTAGCGCATGGACATGCCAGCTCTGCACTTCAGGAGCTGCAGTTCAATGCCAAGAGCTATTAGTCACATTAAGAAGTCTATTCACAATACGGCGCATAGAGAAGAGAGCGTCTGAATCCTCCCCATTGCAGCATGCTCTGCGCCCTGTCCCCCTCCCAGGAGGAGGCCAGGCTTGCACAGCGGGCAGCAACAGGGGGCCGCTACCCACGTTTGGAAGCACAAAATATTTGGGGGAAGAAGGATCTCTTTTTCCCCTGTTTTTAAGGTGAACGCCATACCCGGTCTTCTGCAGCGCTCCACAGAGACTGCTGCAGTCAGCTGAGGACAAGTGATGAGAGAAGGGAAGAACAATGAAGTTAAGCAAACAGAGGAATGTCTCGTCTAGGTCTGGGGAACTTCTAGTCTAAATACATAGCCATCCTCCTTCAGTATACATGTGTGTGCTGCTCTTTAGGACAAACGATGCCTTTCTTCTCGGCCTCTTTGACTTCGGCAAGGATTGCACAGCTGGGACGATGACTTGTCTCCTCTTCTTATTAAAAATACTTCTTACAAATGCCGACTGTGTCTACGTGTTCCTCTGAGTCACTTCACCAGAGAAAAGAGAAAAAGAGAAAATATTTTAAGACCCAATCTATCATCTTCATGCGCTTATGCCTACATTTAATCTGGTTTGGGATGAAAAAAAGATATCTAATGTTATTAAAAATGGTGATTTATTAAGTAGCCATCCTGGGTGTTTATCCACCTATGTTTTTTCCCCATGTATGGGAAAAAACAAGAGCATCTGAAATGATCAGAGTACTCTTAAGCAAAGACAGCCTAGCCAAAGAAGTGAGATTATTTCAGCAGAGATGGAGAGAAGAGGCAGCATCCTGAAGAAAAACCACCCATAAAACTGTAGAGGTCTTAACCACGCGTATGAAAATAGCAATATTGGTGGGTTGTTGTTTCCTTTATTTACTCGTGCATTTAAAACAAGCACATTCTCCTGCTGATCTCAGGCAGTGCCAGTGTGTGACACAGCACACATGCTGAAATACAATATGGAAAATGTGTACATACACTGCACAGGAGAGGTTACAGTCTGCAAAAACGAATGTTGCGTCCATATATCAATTGAAATGGCCTGCAATTCAGGGAGTAATTGTTTTGAAACAATCTCACATGAATTCACCTTCACGAGATTAGAGGCTGATGTCACCACGAGGGTGAAGTCATCAGCAATGACTTAAGCTAATGGGATAATGCCAGAAGAACTCGATCTGTGCAGAACTTAACTCCTTCCAAGCAATGAGGAATGCTGGGAACTATTTACTTCTTTTGTTCACAGTATTTCCTGAGCGCAGTTTAGCACAGGAAAGCTCACAGTTGACTAATGGGGACAGGGAATGAAATCTCCTTCCTACACTGCTGCTCATGATCTCTGTAGGGAGATTTTAAAGCTGTAAGTCTCGAAATTGAACTTCAGGACAGAGAAAATTGACAGCAAGCTGCAGGAATAATTTTGTAATGTATGGTCAAGTTCCTGTGGTACAAACTGGTGGGAGTAGTCCCTGCTCACTGAGGTCACCAACACAGCGGGACCCTGCAAAGAGACTTGAGACCAGCTTCACATTCATCGCAGAGAAAGACGTAGAAAAGAGATGTCTCCCACAGTAACCACAGCAAGCTTTTTAATACATAAGAAACCAAGCTAGCCGTAACCGCAAGTGATGTGGCTGATGCTAAGCCGTAATGGGTAGTGGTGCCAGCGTGACACAAGTTGGGTGTCTTCCTGAGGTAATAGAAAAGCACATGATTTAGAGTCAGTGGCATTAAAAATCATCGGAGTCATCCTGGAAAGTACAGATATTTTTGTTGGACTGTGTAATGCATGCCTATGTGGGAGTGGTGTGGGATTGGGCTATTTTCGGCATGTGAGCATTGAGGTGTGACAAGACCGCTTTGAGGATCATTCGATGAACAGTGCTGGTGGTGCCACTCCCTGGTCCTGCCTAGAAGCTTGGATAAAGCAAAAATTACTCCAAATAATGAGTCTGATGCCTGAGAAGAAACCAAGAGATGGTCATGATCACAGATGCACATCTGTGTGGTACAGCTCCACGTACAGCCATAGCGCCCAGGTGTGCTCCAGCACTGCTGCAGCATGTTCTACTCTGCTCTGATGCAGATAAGATTAGAGTTTGGCCCTCTGTCGCCTTATTGTTTTTCATGTTGCAAAGCCAGCTATGTGATTTAACCCCCTTTTACTCCATTGCACTCTTGCAAATATTTCATTTTTGAAGCTTGAAAGAAAAAAAACTGATCACTTCTGCAGTCTCTCAAAAGATTATGTTTTGGGTTGAAATGCTAAAAGGTAAATGTTGAAAGCCCCTCTACTATTATCATAGAATCATAGAATCCTTAGAGTTGGAAGGCACCTCCAAAGGCCATCTAGTCTGACTCCCTGTAATGAACAGGGACATCACAGCTACATCAGGTCGCCCAGGGCCTTTTGCAGCCTCATCTTGAAAGTCTTCAGTACACACTGTTTGAATTATAAACATGGAGATGTACAGTTCTAGCCAACAAGGACTTATGTATCCTAAAAGAACTTAAGTTACGACCTTTCCAGCCTCACAGCCCATAGGCCAGACATTGCTATGTTCATTAAACCACCATCTTCTCCACCAAGGAGATGAAGGATGGCTATTCAGGCTGCAGACACAACCAGATGTCTCCTGTGCCCACCCAGTGCCCAAATCTGGTGTTGCCACAGAGAGGTGGAACAGTTGCCTGTCCCGTGCTGCCAGCCCTATGGCCATGTCATTCACAAGGGAAAGTGGATCCCAAACGAAACTGCAGCCTTTTTGGACATCAAAATGAAATCATATGCATTTTTTTAAAAACTAATCTATTCTATAATTACAAATTGCCATGTACTTAACAGCATGTTCTCCTGAGCAGGAGGTATTTGTTGAATAAAGAAGCTACAGCTGCAAAGGACTCCATGCTGTTTCAGGGCTAGCTTGTCCCCTTTGTTTCAAAGGAGCCATACCACACCAGACAGAGGAATATGTAAGTCACTCAGAAGCATACTGCAAGCAAACATATTACTCTTCTTCCTTCACTCTTCCTCTGCAGCCTTCTCACAGGCAGCTCACCTGTAAAGCAATCTCTCTATGCTAAGTATGGATTAAGTGAGTGTGAGATCATCACAGTCGTGTGCTGGAATAAAAGACAATTTTCACACAGGTATTCATGGCAGTTTTGAAGAAATGAAGAGCCTGTGGCTTGGGAAATAGCTCAGTTTCTGCATTTTCTATTTGGATGTCTTGTTCTGGCTTCTAACCAGGACAATGAATCTACCATTCGTGCTAGCACTGGGGGGAATGCAAAATGGTCAGTATCTTCTGAAACCTTTAGCCAAGAGGTAACTTCTCAACCCAAAAACATATTTATAAAACCAAACCAACAAATTAAGACCAAGAGTATTTCTGTGATTTCTAAAGAGTGAGAACTACCTTGCCTTCACCCCAAAACCAGCCTGACACTGGCATGAATAACAGTGTCTCTGTAGGGCTTTCTGAACTGGCAGAGTTTAATGTCTCCTCTACACATTTCTATTCAGGGGCCTCATCAAAACACCACAAAGTTGAGTGAAAAAAAAAAAGCCTCCAAATTCTTCAGCACAGGCTCCTCTGACTTTGGAGGAGAATACAGGAGGCCCCTGACAAAAGTGCAGTGACTCAAATTCCCTTTACAAAGATGATAGAAAGAAATTCTTTATTGTAAGGGTGGTGAGAAACTGGAAGAGATTGCTCAGAGAGGCTGTGGATGCCCCCTCCCTGAAGACATTCAAGGCCGGGCTGGATGGGGCTTTGAACAACCTGGTCTAGAGGGAGGTGTCCCTGCCTATAGCAGGGGGTTGGAACTAGATGGTCTTAAAGGTCCCTTCCAACCCAAACCATTCTATGATTCTATGATGAAGTTTCTTCAGAGCTCATTTCGGATCACAGATAGGCTCCCTTTACCTCTAAAAGTTCCTACCTCCTTCCATTGATTAAAGAGGGACCTGGGGGAGACCAGACACCTGACAACTGTCACATGTATGCTCTTCAAGTTCAGTGGATGGTGATCAGCTTTTCATGCTATGAGAAAGCAGCCAGTACATTCTCTGTTCTTTCAAACTTGGACATGGATTGTGGCATCCAGTTCCTCGAGAAACATTCTGTATCATTCCTCTGAATACAGGCCTCTGGTGAGACCACCTTGTCCAACAAATGTAAGAGAGGAGGTAATTCTACCCCTCTCATTATCCTAGTGTGACTTACATATTGGCCTAGGCTGAAGGCTTATAAAAAATACTGAGACCTTATATCCTGCAAACCAAGTCCTGAAAAGGGAAGTTTCTACAATCTTAATTACAATTTGCTGTAGGAGGTCCAATCCCAGCCAGTTCTCCAAGGCTTGTGGCAGCTGACTTATTATTCTAGCACGCTTGATAGAAATACAAAATTATATATCCTTCTTTGTAAGATGACTTCTTGGGCTCTGGCGCTTGCTGGCTGTCAGTGGATTATATATTGGATTTTTCTGTCAGCATGTAATAAAAGGAAAGTTTAAAAAAAAACAACAAAGCAATACATGAAATAATTCCATTCATATTAGGTTTTGTAAAACCCACCAGCTAGAATGGGGCTGGCCATGTATGGATAACTGAATGAAAAGGAAGAGGTCTTCAGTCCTTACTGAGCTATAGAAGGGCCGACCATTAATTTCATTTTTATGCTACCAGAGAGGTCTGGGGATTTCCTGCTACTAGCTGTGCTCACACACTATAAAAGATCAGCTCTAGATTTTGCCCACTTTATATACCCAGACCTGGTGTAACTGGCAGGAGAAGCTTACACTGTGCTCTCTCCCAAAGTTTATCAGAAGACTTTCCCTATGCTATGCTGCTGAGGTTAGCTAGAGAAACACCAGGAAATTACAGTGGGGATGCCTTCACCTTCCCCTTCCTCTTTCCACAAAGCTCAAGCTGCATGCTGCAAAGCAGAACTATGAATGTCTATCCTAAATGCCTTTGCAATTTTTTTTTCTCAAGAGCTTGCTATCCACCATGTCACGTTATTTAACACACAGATAGGTGCCCCTACTCAGTCTTCCCCAAGCAAACAACCCACACACATATTCAGCAACACTGGTCTGTAATCACAGAATCATTAAGGTTGGAAAGACCACTAGGATCATCTAGTCCAACCACTAAACTATGCCTGTGACTGCCCTAGACTGTAAGTTAGTGCAACATCTACCTTTTTCTTGAACACCTCCAGGGATAGTGACTCCACCACCTCCCTGAGCAGCCTGTTCCAATACTTCACCAATAATGAGTCCAAGGGGATGAGGTGCACACATCAAACATCATTCAGTACGAGGCATGTCCTTGTTTCCCACTTCAGTCATCTCATTTTCATTCTCTGCATCATGCAGGAGCCAACTTTCACACAGCAAGTAAAATCAGTCACACGTCTGCTGGAGGAGGCAGCACCAAAATAGTTAAGTGTGCCAACAGAGCTGCTTTTTTCACTGGTTGCATTTCAGGTATGATTTTAGTGAACTGGAGAGAATAGGAGAGTTAGCTTGGTTACATACCTACTTTCTGATTCAGGAAAAGAATTTTTAATGGTTTTACTAAAAAGTCCTCGGATTAACAGAGCTACTTAAAAATGACCCACAAGTCATACCGTATCAAGATTTGCACAGATGAACTGTTCTTCAATTCCTTGACAAGCAAGAAACAACAAAAAGAACAAAATCATTTTATTTTGGATCAAACACAATTTTAAAGCACACATTAATTTCTGTACTTAAGGTTGGGTACATTTATAAACACAAAATGCCACTTTGGAAATAACACAAATTTAAAGAAAAAAAATTATTTTTAAAACAACCCTTAATATTTTCAACCAAAATAATTTGGTTGCCTCAATACAAATTTTGCCAGCAGCTCCAGTAAACCCAAATCTGTATTTTTTCTGCACATAAATTGAAAAACCAAACATTTCACCTAGCAGTAATTGCATCTTTAGTCTTCACGTTGGAGGCAGCATATTTTCTTTACTTATCCTCAGCATCTTTGGTGGTACTAGGGAATTTGAATAGTAAACACTGAAAAGAAAACCTTCCTATTTGTTATCTCATTTTTAATCCCAGCTTTCTCCTTTGTACATTATGACTAGGGAGCTCTGCTTTTCAAAAACATAAGGGAAACTCCTCTGCTAATCTGTCAACAAGCCATCCGTCTGTAATGTCTGCTCCACATTTGTTTTGCTATGTCACTATGTACTGAATGTTTGATGCAGATGTTTTGACACCCGTGGTAGAGCAAAATGAAATTCACTGTTTCCTACCTCCAACACCTCCAAAAGATTTATTTAAACAATAAATCTGCCTTGCTTTTTAAAAATAATGGAGTACTCTGTGACAATGAGTGACTTCTCAATACCCTCCATCAGGATGTCACGCTGCTTTACACAAATCACACCAGCAAGTCCCATTAATATTGCAAGCTCTTTATACCTTCTATAAGAATACAGAAGAGTGATTTGACTTTTATTTTCAAATTTATGTCAGAACATAATGCTCACTTCTGTTAAAGACAGGCAGAAAAGAGTTTGCAAAAGACATCTCCTAGATGAGTAGCCCAAACGTGCAAAGCCAGAATTAAAAGACTCTTGTCAGTCCCATACGTTGCACCAGTAATTGTGCCAGACATCTTACCACCTGAGAATGGATGGAAAGACATCTGCTTTCTTTCAGACAGTGCCTTACGCTGAGCACTGAGTTTCTGCTCGCTCAATCCACTTTCTTTAAGTGCTTTCACACTGGGAGAAGGGAAGAAAAAAAAAACAATTCCCTCTTTCTAACCAAGCTGACATGGGTCATGCAGCTTGTGTAGGAGATGATTGGTGTGAGGCTCAAACCTGCAGGTTCAGATTTTATTGTTAGCAGGTCAGGAGATATTTCAAGGCTATGTTTTTAGCAAAGCCTGTGAAGTCACGTCACATGGGTGCTGCTGTGTACATAGGAATAAACTGTTCTCACTTGGTTTCATAGGCACTTTGGTAGGTAGGAACTTGTCTCATTGAACCACAACCACAGACCCCCTGGAGTCACTGGGTTGAGAGAGGCTGTTCCCAGGATCAATACAACCCCCTCATCTATTTTAGTTCAAAGATCAAAGGGATCACATCCTGAAGTACCTTTTTCTAGAGAGGCTTTCAAAGAGCTCCACAAACTGGCTGAGACTAGATGTCTGAATATAGGTGGATTTAACCTGTCCATAGCATTAACAGCAGATGAACACTTCTAAGTGTTTTGCTATCTCTCTTAACTGCAAAGAAGATCCTTGAAAAGTTTCTTTTAAATTTAAAGTGGAGAGAAATACGTCACAGTCACATTTTGAGTCTGTTCACAGTGTGCCCAGCAGACACAAGCATTTCAGGCCTGAGAAAGCCCTCAACCTGCAGAGCCAGAAAATGAACTCACAGCTGTGAAGATGATGCCACCTGGACTACTTCCAGAGGCACTAGGACCATCATAAACTCTCATATGGCCACCATCCAGCAGCTTGCAGTTGAGGCGGGTTTCCTGCTAACCAGCTGGGTGGATGAGACACATCAGGAGGGGCACATCTGGGGCAGGGGAAATAAAGAGGACAGAAACCAGGATAGCAAAGGGCTACTGACATCCACCACCAACTCTTTTTTTGTCTATAATTTGGCTCAGTAGAAGACTTGGTGATATTTTTAATATTTTATATCTCCTCATCCCATGATCTTCAAATAATTGCATCTCCGCACCACTTTGAAGACAGCCATGCTTTCCTCTGTTCCATAACATATTTCTACATCCACACTTCCTCATTATGCTCATCACATGAAAAATAAACATTAAGCCAAAATTTCATCTTCTGGATCAGCGTGTTTGTTGGAGAGCTGCGGGCAGTGCAACTGTTTCTGCTTTATTCATCTCTAGTTACAGAATCATAGAATTATTAAAAATAGAAAAGACCTCTAAGATCATCTAGTCCAACCGTCAGCACATCCCCTCCATGCCCACTCACCATGTCCCTCAGTGCCACATCTCCACTGTTCTTAAACACCCCCAGGGACAGTGACTCCACCATTTCCCTGGGCAGTGCCTCAACGCTTTTCTCTTTTTCAGTGGAGAAATGTGACCACAAAGACAGAGAAGCAGTATGTGTCTTGAGAGGAATAAGTTAGAAGTGTTTTACTTAAAAAAAAAAAAGCATTCCTAGGCCTGAGAGGAAGAACTGTCAACATTCTGGATGCACTACCTGTGCCAGGTTCTCTCCTGGTTACATACCCTTCAAAGGCTGATAACACCAAAGATGTGTACCATTTTCACACATTATTACTACTCATCCAAGAAGAATACATGAGCTGAATAAGGAACCGTGGTTATCTAAAATGTGATAGCGAAGCAACTACAGTTTTTCTGTTTAGGGATTTTTAGTCATTCTCCCATTCCTAAGCCTGCTTTTGTAATTTTGAGGAGATCTGTTGGTTTTCAGCTCCCTGTCACACTGTGTAGCCAATTCAAGCTAGTGAATAGAAATAAGTGCTCTGGCTGTTTCAGCTTTTTCAGATCCTGAGAATGATTTGGTTTCAAATTTAAAAAAAAGAAAAAATGCTACTGATCCATTAAAGAGAACCAACTACATGAGTTCTAAATGAGTGAAAGAGGAAATTAAGAACTAGCAGGTGGCACAAGTAGTTGTATATGGCTCCATAAGCACCAATTTAATCTGGCTGACACTTCCCAAAATTAGCAAAGACACAAATCGTGTAAATCAAGATGAAGTCTTTCCTCACCAATCAGCTCCTTGCTGGTTGTGCTTTAACTCTGGACTCTTTGGAATTGCTTTGCCTTTCTGGGGCTTATCTGGGGATGGAAGTATTAAGCATCAGGAACCAAATGCAGTGTCCAGGTATACTTTCACCAGAGACTAAGGGCAAAAGAGAATGGCTGAGCAAGACACTGTGTCTTCTTATAGGCATTTCCAAACAATGTTGGTGGGTTTTTTTCCAGTTGCCATGTTGCATTGTAGACTTCTGTCTGTTGTACCATTCTTTGTCACACATTCTTTCAACGGAATGGGTGCATTTAATTCAGAAAAGTCTGGATCAGAAATAAGCATTGAAGCAAATTTCCAGGTTGTCTCCATGTGATGTGTGTTGGTTAACATCACAGCGCGAGCACAGAGCACACAAATGGATTCCTTCTAAAAGAAGCCATTGCTAAAGGTATGCCAATGGAGTCAACCTGCTCCATCAGATAATGGGCATGCTATCCAGGCCAGCTAGAGCCAGTGCAAAGTAAACCACCCTGAGACACTAATGGTATGGATGCCTAATCCTTAGCCACAACTGTTTTGCTTTACAAACTGTCTATCTGAATCACCTGCTAGTTAATGCAGACACAGTCAGTAAATGCTACAGAAAGACAAGGCTAAATACTCTAGCTAAAAACTTGATAACGGCTGTGAAAAGAACATACTAAAGCAATGGAAAAGATTTCTAGCAGTTGCTATATAAACCTTATCTTTGTGTGAATAAAGTTAACTTGCATTACAAGCTTTTCCAGAAGTACATCTTATTTCAGGTGTAACCTGACTTTACATTGCTCCTCTGCTACTCTAAATATTTTAGAAAGGCAAGCCAGATCACAACTGGCATAGTTCTCGAGGTAAACTTTTAAGTCTAAACTGTTCACAGAGCAAATGAGATACAGTCCATGATCCACAGCCTAAGAAGTCACTTGTGTGAGCGCACCACAAAGCCGATCTCACAAGAGGGTTGCATTCCCATTTAAGCTGAGATCAAGGCTGGGCAGAACATCAGAAGGATGTTTACAACTAGGTGGGGACTAAGCATGTGACTTTTTTTCTGAGGTTCTTTCAAATTGTGGTGGGTAGGGGACAGGTGATTCTGTAGGTGAAGGATGTAAAGACAGTTGTTTCTCCCCTGCTAGTGGAAAATTTAGTCTGCCCATTATCTTTGGAGAAACCAATAAAGCAAGTATGATGTTCTAGGACAATGGGATGCATCAGCAGAGGGGTGACCAACAGAGCAAGGGAAATGATTGCCCTCTCAACTCTGCCTTCATGAGGCCCCATCTGGAGTACTGCGTCCAGGCCTGGGGGCCTCAGTACAAGGAGAGTACAGAGCTGTTGGAGCAGGTCCAGAGGAGGGCCACAAAGATGATCATAGGGCTGGAGCACCTCCCTTATGAAGAAAGGTTGAGGGAGTTGGGCTTGTCCAGTTTAGAGAAGATTTTGGGGAAACCTCACTGCAGCCTTTCAGTACTTGAAGGGAGCGTACAAGCAGGATGGGGACTGACTTTATACACAGTCTATTGATAGAGATAGGACAAGGGAGAATGGCTTTGAACTAAAAGAAGGGATAAATGAGGTTAGATGTTAGAAAGGAATTCTTTACTCAGAGAGAGGTAAGGTACTGAAACAGGCCACCCAGAGAATGCCCCATCCGTGGAGGCGTTCAAGGCCAGGTTATTGGGTGGAGGAGCCCTGAGCGGCCTGATCTAGTGGATGGCAGTCCTGCCCATGGATATGGGTTGGAAGTAAGAGATCATTAAGGCCTTTTCCAACCCAAGCCATTCTATGGGTCTATGATTTTATGACATTGTATTCCTGACTTACTGCTCTCTTTATCTGAAAATGTGAAACTTTAACAAAGTCACTGTCTCACCTTTAGGATAAAACAGACATGCTTACATATGATTTTTTGGGTTGTTCTGGTTATCTTCTCATTGGTTTTATGATGATGTGAAGCTAGCTTACCATAGCAGTTTCTCCTGATTTACAGCACTATAAGCATTAAAGGATCTGGCCGCTTGGGTGTGTGGATATTCCAAAGGGCATGAAGCCAATGGATAAATGGAGTTACTCAAGGATAACACTGATCTCTTTGAAATACAATGTGGCATATCCGATTTCTATTATAAAATGAAAATAACAAAGAAAATAAAAGAAAGAACCCCATCTCCACTTACAGGAAGATATTTTACAGGATGTGACACCACTGAGAGTTGGCAACATTCTCTGTTCAAATCCGTAGATCTAATACCATTTCAAAATCAGTCCCTGATCTATTGCCATCATGCCTGCTATTTGAAGAAACTAGAGCTCTGATCTAAGAGCAAATTCCTTCTGAAGAAGGCAAGTATTAACACATAAGCTCACATACTGACGACATGCTTAAATGTTTCCCTAAGCTGAGTCCAGGAATCGGTAAAATATTACATAAAAGGAGTCCATTTCTAGAGGAGCTGTCCTCATTGCACACATCACTGTACCAATTTGCTCATCAGCACCATTGACACAAAGATGCTCACTTCATTGTTATTATTCAGACTAGTGCTCCTACCTGCCCCTTGCTATCCACAGCTTATTAGTTTTCAACCTAGTTTCTTTGTCTGTTTAAAATTTTAATTGCCAAATCAGAAGACAGGAATAATAACGTGTAAAAACGGTGGTCATCTGCACCACGCAAATAAAGAACATTAAAATGTCACAGAATAAAATGAGCACTGCATGCATCAAAGTCAGGATCCAAAACATTTGGCAGACATTCACTCTACTGAAAATGAGAGTGAACTCCCAACATATTTGCAAGCAGACAAAGGGGCTATGTTAACATCATTTACTCATGTAAACCGTTCAGCCAGTTTTACTAAAAATGAATTGCAGTGAACTGCAAAAATCTTTTGAGTTTGGAAACAACTTCTAACAGCACTCAGTGGGCCTTGTCTGAAGTAACAAGTTCACGCGATGTGCTTATGTCTCTTTGTACAACTCTTACTTTGTATGATTCTTATTAATTATTTGTACTGTGATGATTTCTAAGAACTCCAGGAATGTACCAGGACCCCATTATGCAAGCACTGTACGGACACTGGAAGAGAACATGCACAGCAAAGTTGAAAGTAATGTGCAAGTTGCACTGTGTCAGAATATGCAGTACTTTGGAAATGAATTTGTAAGTATTTTTTTAAAGCATCTACCATTCAGATAATGGACTGAAATACCTTTGGGAAAGCTCTGCATGACAGCATGCATTCACATTAGACACAGTAAATTTAAAACCCTCTCCCATGTTACACAATAGTATTAGGCCTTTCGAGCTCTGCTAACATGAAAATGTCTCAAGACTGTTGTACTTCTGCTAAGTACTTTTAAGGAATAAATGAATAAATGAAAAAAAATAAGGTAGACAGTTATATACACTTATAATTCAATAAGATAGTTGTGTCATATTAAACTATGACTAGGCTTCCTGAAATAAATCAAACTCTGAAATAACTCTCCATTTATGATTCACACAAACATGTTTTATTGTTAGCACTCTACAGATGAAAGAAAGAACATGTAGAAAAGCTGTGGAGTGTTTCTTTGCTCGCTGGAATGAGAGTTTTGTGAACATAAAGCACAAGAGAAGCCTCTTTATTTAGATGCCTCTTTAGTAGCTGAGTCACGTACATATTGTTGGACAAGAAGGAAAGTTTAAAACAGCCTGGCAAAATCTTACCTCCCGGGGGTATTATTTTCTAAATTGGAAATATCATCAGTGTTTTCATTATCACGGCAAAGGGCAGTGCTGTAGCTTGGCCGATATTTTTCCACGTTAATTTTGCAGTAACACTCTAAGATAGTGTATGAAGCAGAAAATAAGCAATCAGCAAGCCTGCTCAATTTTTTTCCACAAGTGTGTGCCTGCAGTCCTTGCTGCCAGTATGCTTCTGTCTGCCTCGCCTGTGTGCCTGCACTGCTTGAGAGGCAGCTGCATCATACTTGTTCTGCCAGGGTGCCACCTGCACCCAGGGCACAGCAAGGGCAGCAAACCCCACCCCCAACACCTTCTCCCCACTCTCTGTCTCCAAAGCAGGATGGGTGCCGCCAACACTGGGCAGCACCTGCCATCCCCTCTGATTCCCCCAGCCTGGGTGAGGATGGAGCCAGTAGCAAAGAGGGAGGACACCACCAGCCCCAGATGGTGACAGCTCCAGGAGTACACATCCATGGGACACATGACCACAGGCATTCACCAGGATGCTGAGCCCCCCATGCTGCACCTTGCCATGGGTACCATTTGAAAAGGCCCCTGTCACACACAGCTGTCCAAGTCAGCACCCACAACTCAAGATGCAAGAGCACCAAGGATTTGTGAGGGGGAATGATAATGTTTCCTCTTTCACTCTACATTTCTTTTGTAGTAACTCCTGATGTTGGCTTTGTCCTTTTGACAAAGCAGTGAGCAAATGTTAACTCTTTCCTGAGGTAAAAGTAAGCTAGAGCTATCATGATCAGTGTGTATGCATAGCAGGTCTTATTTTTCCTTTTGTGTTTCACCTTGCATATTTTGACAGAGAATTCTTAGTCCTTGCTGGTCTGCTCTCATACAAGCATCACTGCTTGAGACCCAGTCACTCTGTATAATAAATAAAATCACAGAATCATTAAAGACAGAAAAGACCAGGAAGATCAACTTGTCCAATCATCAGCCCATCCACTGATTTTTTTCCTATTATCCAGCATGAACCTCTCTGGCACAACTTATGCAACTCATAGCAACTCATTTCAGTTATCTTTTGCTTTACTACCTAACATAATTTTTAATTACCCTTCAACACTGCTATCTTGGTACCAACCTTTCTATTAGGGCATTTGTGAGGATATCAACCAATGTAGGTGCCCCTCAGGCAGCCTTTCTCCACTGTGTAAGTTAACAACTTCTTACTTGTCCTTTTTTCCTGTATCTTTCAGTCTTATATTACTCTGGATCTCCCATCTTATTTCATAACAGCTAATTTTGAGAGTTTTTTATGAAACTTTCTGCAAAATCCTATCCACTATTTATTACCCAGACAAGATTTACCCACAGCCTGCCTGTGGACAAGAATGCGTAATTTTTAGCTTAGCTTGTAGACAGAGTCTTGAAAGAAACTGCGTGTTTCGAGCAAACGTTTTCAGCTTTTTTTTACTTTGTATAGTCCCTGGGGATATCATAACAATAAACCAGTAAAGAAAAATTTTCACTCTGGCATGAAAGTATGACTTTCATCTTTACATGTGCCAAGTTCTGTGAACTGGTTTATTCTTTCGGTTATGTCAGCAAGCAATGTAGATGTCTAATTACCTGATTTGTGGGTAATCAGGTATTCAAATGACCTGAACTGTGCAATTATTTATGCTGGCAGATTACAAATGGAAAACTAAGACCAGGCCGTAAAAATTTGATCCTTTGTGTCCATAGTCATAATAAAGAAGTTATGGTCAGTGATTGATTATAGGAATATTAAAATGTAGGGGGAGAAAAAGAAGAAAAATAAAAGAAGAAGAAAAAAAAAAGTTTAATTTGTATTGTACTCTCATGTTTAGGAAAAAAAAATGACTGCCATTATCTTGACATGTTTATCACTTAGAGGCTGAGCCAGTTGTTATTGTATGAGTTCTTTCTGTCCTGTAGCTGACAAATACTATCATGTACTATAAAAATCATTATGGCTCATTCTTGCAGCTGTAATAAACTAGGAAAACAAATACAGTAACCATTTACATATGAGACTTCATTCCTAGCACGCATCCATTAAGTTTGTAGCTTAACATTTAGTTGTATGAGAGCTGCTCTGAAATTAATGCCTCCTATTTATTTCCACTGAAACCAAAACAAATACAGTGAGCACAATAACACTATTTGACAAATTATCAGCTATAAAGCACTATTTTTTGACACAGTCACTTGCACTAGCTATGTATTTTCACCAATGATGAACAAGAGCTGTGCTCATAAAAATCTGCACCAGCAGAGCTGAGAACTGTTTCACAGCTGTTACAACAGCATTGTTACTAGGAAAACGCTGCCGACACAGTCCATGTTTTATCAGTCCAAACAGATGGAGGGCACCAAATCCAGACTATATGATAAGTGTAATATATCTGATGGGTGTAATAGGACAGTCCAGCTAAGATTAGCAATGTGCTCCATGGTCTTCAAACAGGCATGAGGTCTGGTGTTATCACGTTACAAGAGAAAAGTTGTCTTCTCCTCTGGCCTGACTCTGGAAGTTGAGCCTTTAGCTCAGTCAGCATTTTGATATAGCAGTCAGAGTTGATGGTTTGTTCAAGTTCCAGAAATCCAGAAGGATCAACCCTTTCCTATCCCAGAAGACAGTGCACACCATTTTACCTTCTGTGGGCTGTGTCTTGAAATCTTTCTTCAGATGAGAATTCATATGTCACCACTACATGGACTGCCATTTTGTCTCCAACTCACAGTGGTGACATCATGTCTCATCACCAGTAATGATGTGATCCAAGAAACTGTCTCCTTCAGCCTCATATTTGTTCAATAGTTCCTCACAAACTTGCATATCATATTCTTTCTATTTCTGTATGAGCATTCATGGGACCCATCTGGTGCAAACACTGTAATATTCCAACATTTATACCATTGTTTTCAATATAAATTCAGCTCCACACACAGCTCCTTGGTTGCAATCTGTTGACTCACGTGGTACACAGCACCAGCATCTGCCTCTGATGTTGTGGGCCAACATAGAATGCATTACTTTCAGAGCAGCTCTTATAACTGGTATGGTCAGAGACTTGCCAACCACAGCTGACATACTTCTAGGAGTAATGAGGGTTTTCTTGTATGCCTCAGCCATGGCACTCAATCAGGACCAGATGTATATCATTTCAGCATCAATTTCCCTTCTGAACCTGCTGCCACTGTCTTGCCCTGCTAAAACAATCAAGTTACCTCACATGTCCCCAGGTTTTGCCACTTTTTCATTTGCCACACTTGAAAATACTTGGAATACCTCATGGAATATTTTACACTCCACTTTTATCTTTCACATCAACAAAAATAAAAAGGATTGAGATTATAACATAGCTGTGGACACCTGTAGCACCAAGCAACACAGATGGCTTTTGCTTTCATTTCTGAAAAGACAGGTGTGCTCTGAGAAGCAAAAGTGATTTCAGGATGCTGGAATTTCCAAAATCTAGATGCATGCCAAGCAAACAGAACAGATAAACACACAGCATTACACGTAATACCATACTCCAGGGTGTATCTCAGCACTTCACACTTGGGTCTTTGTGGCTTCACGTCCCATCAAGGGTATGGATGAGAGCTGCTTTAGCTGGATGACCAAACTTAGCACCTTGTAGTATCAGACAAGAGTCAGCATCCTTGGAAGAGCTAACCTCATCCAAGACAGGCTGGGAAAATGCATGAAAAACATCAGATCATGGGTACTTCTTCCATGGTCTGACACCCTCCAGACGATTCACCAGAGCTTATGTCATTCTAACTCTCTGGAAGAGATCTGGCTGATGTTAGTCTCCATGCCTGGCATCATTATGGAAACAAAAATTATTACCAGCCAGTACCTGTGATAAAAGCAGCCCTACAGCTCTGTATTACATCTGCCTGATCACCTGAGATGTTTTCCACATGTACACACTGCTGTGGTGTATAATGGGCTATAAGCAAAAGCAAGAATAATGGTTCAAGATGAACTTTCACTAACTCTTCTATTCATTTTGGATTTGTTAAGAAGAGACAATGGTCACTTTTTTTTTCCCTGAATGTTCTCTATCTAACCTCTGGGATGCTCCTAGAAGAGATGCTGAGCATCAGGGTCAAAAACCAGCTGAGGGCTGTCTTTCATCAAGTAGTGCAGATAAAGCCAATAGAGACAAGAGCATGCAGAGAGTTTATGTCTGCTTCCTAAACACCAAGGAAAGAAGTTCCTTTCAATTTGATATATATGTTGATGGCCCATTGTTTTAAAATCCTTTCCTTTGAACTGCTTGCAAACTACACCATTGAAAAAGCAAAGGCTTGGTGTTACTGACTGCCTGTTAAACCCCACCAGTCCAAGACTCTTGGCAAGAAGAATCATGGGTAGCAAGCTCAAGTAAGGCAGGCTGAGTAAATGCACTGCAACAGAATGATGAAGGCTCTTCTGAAAAGTAGAGGAAAATCTCACCTCGGGAGACAGCCCAGTGCCAGAAAAGCTAGCAGGGATCCAGTAACCATGTTCAGAACAACATTTGACCAGAACAAAACAAAAAGTTCTTTTAAGAGTCTTTCCCTTAACCACAAGAAATACTTCAGAACTGATTGGCAAGTTTCTGTATTGATTGGCTTCAGAGCCTGATTAGATAAGACAAAGCCAACTAATGAGAGTCACTAGAAAAATCTACTGGAATATCATCTGTTGAGATGAACTTCCCAAATCCTCAAACCAGTCCGTTTAATAGATCTTTTATCTAAACATACCCTGATGTTACTGATAGTATTGTGTACAAACAAAAGATGGGGTACTAACAAAAGGGCTTCATGAAGAAAGGTGACTACTGTTCAGGAGACAAAAGGAGAGCAGATAACCTGGGCTTTAAGTCCAGATGTAAATAGTGGAGGATAAACATCAACACATGTCATTCCTTACCTGTAATTCAAAATCCTCTATCACCTCCAAAACATAAAACGGAAGCCCTAGGATATTTTTATTAGATGCCTCAAGCCACATCACACTGTTACCCATTACCCCCCCAAGTAGCACCTTGATATTGGACACCATCTAGGGCAAATGCTTTTCTTAAGCTATGTGTTCTCCTTATCGCCTTTCTTTTTACTTGTTGTTTTTCAGCTATTGTATTGAATATGCCTGAAGTCCTTCTTCCATTTTCACACAGCTCTTTTGGAAGTGAAAATCTTGCTGACTCGGTAGGGGTTTTGGCTGATTAAAACCTGAGTGAGGGAGGCAGAGCAAAGCCCAGCATATGTGCTTCAGCCTTTTCCTTTCCATTCCTGCTTTCATTTCAAATCTCTGCATTTTCCACATGGTGGGAATGCCTGTTGTTGGGAGTGATTTGGGGGTACACAGGACATGAGGAGAACATTCAGTGATACACAATCTGTTGGGAACTACGAGATGCACAGCACTCATTTAAGACAGATGTCCAGAAAAGAATCCAGCCCAGTCCTGAGCTCGTGAATCAACTTGAAATAATTAATAAGTCTAAAGAGGAAAAAAGAAGTCTGAGCAAACTGTGCACTCTAAATTTCCTCCAAGGAGTTCACCTGGGAAAGGCAGGAGAAATTCCTCACCCTGCTCAGGCTCACACTGACAGGAGGTTAAGCCTCAGGGATGTTCCAGCGCACTAAACTAGGCAAGGGGTTTTCAGAGCTGTTATCTGTTTTAAAATAAACATTCCAGTGTGTATTGTTATCATATTTTGCCTTGCTCAAGTCATTTAGAAGAAAAAACTAAAGGCTTCTGAATATCAGTTTCAAGTGGTATTTGCACAGCATCTGGCTCATGTACATAGAAAAAAATGCATATGGTCTGTTCACTTTTCTGTTCAGGTTTTTATCTAAGGAGGACTTTATTAGAGAAAGGCAGTTGCTCTTTGGGATTTATTCAAAAAAGGGTGATTATTAGGCATAAATGGAAAGGTAGGCAGAAGCCCAACCTAGTGCTCCTCCTTTTAGGCTTTCAGCACACCAGCAAAAGGTCTCCTGCAATATCATACAGCTAGAAACTCCAAGAAAAATGGATGCTTTAAAAATGTTGTTTTCTCTGCACCCCACAATCTGCTCACAGGCCTTATGACTCCTGATCTGGAATGCTGATGGTCCCTGCAGAGCTCGCGTGACACAGTTGTGTTTTGGTTTTGGTTTTTTATTGGGGTTAAGTCATATGTAGATTCCTTAGATAAGACAGCAGCAGCAAAGCTGCTGTGTTTCTTCTGCTCCAAGCAGAGAAACAACCAAAGAGCTGTGCAAGAGTTTCCCACCCTTGGCCACTAGCAAGATGCAGGTAGCAGAGCAGGCAGGCCAAGATTTGTTTCTATTTGGATCCTCGCACAGCTACAAGATACATTCAGAGCTGATTAACTTAACAGTTAACTGTTATCTTAACAGTCCTGTAATAAAAGTTTAGCCTTCCATGTCAGTGCAAAGGTTATCAACTTGTTTCTGAAACACTGATTTGCTGTAAATCTACAAGAGAGCTTGGATCTGTAAATCTACAAGGGACGGCTCAAGTGGTCCCTTCACAGGTGACAAGGGGACAAGGCTGGACTCTGGGATGCCCAACAGCTGTCAGTGGGCCTGAACTCCAACCTCACATCCTCTCCAAAGGGAAAAAGACACTGATTTCTTTGTACTACTTCAAAAAGCTTACCATGTTAAAAGGAGGAAACCAATTGGAAATCTCAGGGATTTGTATCTCTGTTGGGTATCTCTAACTTGGAAATCAGAGCTCCTTCGTGGGGTCATGTATAGACAAGTCAATAATATGGAGCTTATCCTGGATTTTGTCTTCTCCTGCCTAGAGGATAGGCAGGTTTTCAAGGGCAAAGTGCCCAGGTAGGGGTAAAGAAAAAGGGTATGCACGTGTTAGGAAGAGCTCAGGAATCAGCATGCAGATTTTGCCTACTCACTCTGATGTTTTTACACAAGCTGGGCAACTCTGAAAACCTGCAATTGATTGTGGGCTCTGAGTCCTATAGAAAAATCTGCTTTTTAATGCTGTGTAATTGTTGAGTGTTTTATAATTACCCACAGGTTTAAACTGTGGGTAACAAACAGACTAATGTTAAGGATTTCCTTGGCTGCTGAACTTTGAAAGCTGCTGTATTTTTTTCCAATGACTTATTTACATCAAAACTGCCAGATTCAGTTGTCTGTGTATATGATTTATTAATGAGAACAGAACCTCCAAGACAAATTTCAGCCAAAAAAAAAAAAAAAGGCACAATGAGCATTTTCTAAAAGCCAAAGCAATGGGTAAAGTACTCAAGGACTTTGCACCTCCAATATGGATGAATCAGTTCTAATACAATGCATTAGCAGGAAGGCTTAATACACTTAAACACAGTCGCAATCTACAAAAATGAAAAACACCCTATATTCTGTGTCCAGGAGTGCTTTGCATCCTGAATTGGACAGAACAAATGAAGACAAAAATCCGCCTGCTATCTTTTCTCAGAAGAAACTGAGCTGAGTTGAAATTGGCTCAGAAGATAGCAGCTAGTAGTAGGAGAATGGGAATTACATCAGGTCATATTTAAACCATGTATCCCAAGATGAATTTATTCACAGCCAACAAAAACAAGAGCCTAACATTTTGTTCTCGTATATGCTGTCTGCTCTAAGGGTGTTTAAAAATCCGTCTGTTGAAGAAGCAAAGCATCACTGGACTTTGTTTTCATTCTAGGTCTGCATTCCTGCCTTGCAGTAATTATATTCATTGACACTATATTCATGAGTTACTTAATTTGGGCATACTGGAAAAACAGAGTACATTCGCTACCAAGCGTGCCCTTTCCATGTGGAAAATCATTAAAACCTCAGAGACGTTTCAGCTCTGATGGGAGGTGTCTTTCACTAAGTTGAATCAAACCATGCATATGAGGAAATGCTGACAGAATGTTGCTGAGTTGTAAATTATCTACAAATGTGAAATTGTTCTGTGTTAACTGTGGTGTTGCTTAAAATAATATTTACTGATGATTTATCTCCCGAAGCCACATAGGTAATGATTCTGTTTCCCTCATTTCTGCTTCCACTTTGTACGTTAAAATATGTTCCCTGAGAACTTATGTTGTAATGGATTCTGGCTTTTCTCATAATTACCTTGTTTTATACCTCTGCTCATTGACACACTTTGGTTCTCACTGGTAATAATTAAATTCACATATGATTATGTGTTGCTTTGGCATCTAATATACACCTCACATACTCGTAAAATATGTATGCAGTGGAGAGTGCATTTTCAGATCTGCATGCATCCCATTTGCTGCATTCAAACATCATAATTGAACTGGAGTCCAGCTGCATTAGGAGCTATCTGGAAGCACCCAACAATCAACGGAAAATATAAGAAACACAGCAGCCACACTCTTACATTTAGACTGCCAGAAGCATGGAGTATTTCCAGTACTCTGCCTAAGTTAACTGGATCTCTAAGTAAGTCCTTGCTTCATTTTTACTGAGTTCCCACGGAGGTAAGTCCTGGTTTCTCTGAGCCGAAGTTCATGCTGTGAGGTATGCATGCCCAACCAGAGCTGCACATCCCACTCGTGCAGGGATGGTCTCCCAGTCAACACCTGACGATTCACCCCTCCTTTCTGCGTTAATTTCTGCCTTTTATTAACAATGATCAGAAACAGTACACCAGACACAGGCTGAAGGCTGGTGTACAGCTTCAATGGCTGGCCCTGTTTTGGTATGAAATGTACGTTAAACCCTTTGCACTGCCAGGCAGCAGGAAGAGAAAAGCTGGTCTCATAGTTCAGGCTGCTGAGTGCTGCTTTAAAGAACTGAATCTACCCTTGCTGCTGCAGCAGATTTTCCGTGCAACATCAACTTAATGAAACCAAACTTGTCACTCCAGTTAATTAATCACTTGTGCCTTTTTCTTTTCCTGCATGCTCAGCTTAGTAATCAGAGGTCCAAAATGTTAAGCACACACAAATGCAAATGGAGCCAGCTTAAACATGCCTGAATAAATTTGTGCTGCGTAATGCTACACTCTACCTATAATCAGTGGAGGAAAAGGAACAGTTATGTGTCTGTCTCACCACGTCTGTCTCACAATTCCTTGGCATGCATGAGACACCTACAGACAGGAGTGGCAGAGCAGAATTTCAAGACAGGGAGCTCAAGTGCAGACAGCCCCGCTGATGGATATCTCAGCCAGGGAGATGAACCCTTCCCAAGGAGTTTCAAGGGTAGCTTGGTCAATTAGTAGGTGGACTTGAACTTAAATTTGTCATGGGCCAGCGCTCTTTATGTAAAATAAAGGACATCAGGAAGACTTTAGTTTCTCCAATGTGAAGGTAATTCTTTTTGGGGAATGCACCCTACAGAAAAGCACAGGAAAAAGCCTGTCTTTAGCGACAACACACAGTGTAGAAGACACAAGGTCACACTTCAGCTAGTAAGGATAAAGTACTGGCACAAGAGTACCAGTTCCTCAAGGAAGGTGGTTGAAAGGAAAAGTCTATCATCTAAACCAAGGAGGATCAGCACCCATAGCGACCCACACTCTGGCATTTCTTTATAGGAATAACTGATTTTGCAAGAGCTGAGAAGACCTCTTAATGTGCTTTTAATACACCATGACCTCCATCTCTTTGACTCTGGCAGCTGAATGCTTCTCTCTCTCTGGCAAAACTGAAGAAACTATAGAAATTGATAGCTGTAGAAGTTATACACTGTTCTGTATTGAAAATTTGCTCTCTTAGATGGCCTTCACATTTGTACTAGCTACACATAAATACTAGCTACACAAAACTGAAAATCCCCCTTCCTAAAGACTGAAATCAAGTTCCTTTTATTTTGTTAACTCCATTCTTCCCCTGATTTGCTCAGTCATCGGAAAATTAACTCCAAGCTGTGAGAAGGGGCACTGGTGGCCTGCTACAGAGAAGGGGCATAAAGGCCCAGCATTTAATCAATATGGCAACAGTTGTCTACCAGCTGTAATAGCTCATGCTGGCATGGAAAAATGTAGTCAGATTCCCAAGTGATTCAGGCCTTTAGAGTGGTTTACCCTGAAGCTCCAGAGCCTCCACAGCCCTCAGATCTTTGCCAGTGCCTAATCGAGGCCTTTATCTTAATCAAGAAAGCCACCAATGAATTAAAACCAAACAACATCTCCATGACATGCTGAGGCAAGTCTGATCTTCTTGGGCATACAAAAGCAATGCTGAAACTTTTCTGCCATAACCAGGAAGCAATACATAAAAGCTTGTTTTTTAAAAGAATATTAACATAGATATGAAAAATGCAATTTTAGACGCTCAAAAAAAGTAGTTCATTAAAACATCAATGAGGGTTGGAGCTCCTTGTGGAACCAGTGGGACTGGGTCTCTCAAAGCAATGCCACTTATCATCGTTGAAATACTACAAGGACATTCATTAAAGGAAAACAGAATGAAAAGTTTTCGTTTTTCTAGTGAGTCAGGTGATCAGTAAAATCAAAATATACCAAAAGCACAATTGCCCAGAAAAATTCTGTTACAGACAAAGCGTTACTGTGGTATTCTGCTACTAGCAACTAGGAAGACACAAAAAGTGATAGCCCTAATATCTACTCTAATACTAATATCTACTAATATCTACTCGTTCCAGGAGAACATCCAAAGGGTGTAGCTCTTTGGCAGCATCTTGGTGGAGCAGCCAGGATCCGAGAACTGTCAGCTGCACCATTTGGCCCTGAGACTTTAAGGTTCTGCACAAATTAGTAGAGTGTAATTGCTTATATGATTTGATGACAGTCTAAAATGAATTCTTGCTGACTTTGAAGTGGGGTTAGGATGACATGCTCCCCTGACTCCTGGAAATTAATTTCCATGGTCAGGTTGGCCTATACGAAATTTAATCTTTTTCTTGCAGTTTCTTGAGATTTTGAAACCTTTATTCAAAGACAAAACAAAACAAACAAAAACTAACATTCCAAACCAATTTCTTTGATTCCCTCAGAAAAACGGCTGCTCAGCCTCTAGCAATCCCTTACAAACCCAATTTCTGCCTCGGGAAGGTAAGATTAGGCCTTTAATGAGCACTTCATCCCAGGGATTGATTTTTGGTAACGGAATCTCTTTTGGTTATTTTTTATTTCCTTCCCTTTGTTATTACTGTACTTTTATCCTTTTTTGTCCTGGTGTGTTTTTCCAGACCCTGGGTCCCATATTTAGTTTCCTTCACTTCTCCAAAGCTCGCCAGAGCCATCCTGGTTACCTGCCATGAGTATCAGTTTCATTCCCTACAGCTTGCAGGGCAGGGAGGGAGGAAAACTGTTTCCAGTCCAAACAGCAGTGCCACTCTAGAGATCATTTGGCAGGTTGTGCAGCCCAAGAATGAATCACTGCTTGCAATGCTCAAATCTTCCTCCATTTCTCACTTTCTCTGTTTGAGGGAGCAAGGAAGAGGTGGTGCCAGTGGCTGCTACATTTAGAAACGCACAGAGTAGATGTAAGCAGTCAAGATTAAAATTAACTTGATTGCTATTCTAAAGTCATACGAATACTATGGCATAATGCTTGCCAATTACTGGAATTATTCATTTTTAGCCAAAACTGAAAGCTTTTAAGTGAATCAAATCACCTAGCCCATGTAGCAGCTGTAGCCCACTTCCCACAGGGTGCCTCTGGTTTTCTCCTATACTCCTAAATGACTAACGGTGATTGCTTAATTTTTTTCTGTAGCCCATGCTTGCTCTAACTAGCTCATTCTTCATCTCCAGCCACAAGTTGGTAGCTTGCCCTGAATCCTTTCTGAATTCTCAGTACCCTCCTCTTTCAACTTTAAATTGCGTGTGTGTGTGTTGGTTTCCTGCTCTTAGTCCTGCTGTAGTCCCTTACTTGAAGACTTTAAACACATGAACATATTAAATACATAGAAATCACACACGGTGCCCTCTCCTCCTTTGCAAGATCCCCCCCCCCCTCCACTGTTAAGGATGGAAGATCAGGAGCACAGCAGTGAAACGCTTGCAAATGCTGCTGCAGAGTAGCAGTGCTTTGTGTTGGGGTCAACCAGCATGTCAGTGGTACCCCCACGCTCTGGTGGGCTTTGCACTTCCCAACATCAGCTCGGTCCTGCACAAACCAATTCCTGCAGGACAAGGGAAAAATCTCAAAGGAAACAAATATGTTTCGTGTCTCATCTTTCAAGGGTCAGTGCTTAAACTCACAAATCCATCCTCTTTGACATTATAATCTCTGGTTGTAAAGTGGATTTAGTGGTTTAACATTAAAATTTCAGGCATAGTTAAGGCAGGGATTGCAAAAGAGTTAATAAGCAAAATAGTTTAACAAACTTTGGCAGAGAAGATTGAAAAGCTCAAATGGTCTCCCAGTGAAAATAGTTCAGCCCTGGCTTTGCCAGTCTTTCCATTAAAAACTCTCTGAGCTTTTTTTGCTTTGTTTTTTAATTTGATCAGTTTTACTACTCCTGAAACTTGGAGACTTAAGCGCATGGGAGAAAGCCAGTCAAATTTCAGGTAATGGTTTTGCAAGCGTTTACACTTCTGCCGGCACGTCTCAGCCCTGACGTGTGATACCTCTGCTGTTTAACTTTTGGACCTCTGCTGAGCAATCCCTGGCAGTCATGACAAGTGGCATGGGCCTCTGTGTGGACTGGGAAGTAGCAGAAGGTCTCCACGTTCATTTTGCTGGTGACCCCACACACCACAAATGAACTTCTGTCTCCAGAGGAGGCTGCACTCATGGCACAGCCACATGATGCTCTGCAGGGATTCCTGCACTCGGTTAGGAGCCTTTCTTTTGGTGACGCTGAAATGTTGGCAGAAAAAATCTCCCTGGTATTAGATCAGTCTTGTCAACAAATCCCTTCTCCCTCCAAAAATACACGAGGAGCAGGCAAGGGACCTGACCTAGGCTTGGAAGCACATCCCCCTTGACGGCCCTGTGCATAAGCATCTGTGCTTGCTGAGATGGGGGGGGTTTGAGCATGGAACAATTCTGGCTAAGTAAGCCAAAAAAACAAAAATGTCTCAGGCCTCCACAAATGCTAAAAACAGCAACTCCTCCACCTTTCGAAAGCAGAGTCAGCACTCCCTCCTACACTGGCTCAACTCCCTTGACTCAGCTCTGCTTCCAGCCAGCGCCCGGAGACGTCAAGCTGTTTCAAAGAAAGCGACACAAGGTTCTTATTTTATCTCTTGTCACTCTTTGATTCAGTACTTTTGTTAAATATAATCAACGGGCCTCTTTGATAAAGAAAAGTAAGTCACTCCTCACTGTCCATGTGTGTACAGTGTCTCGCGGCTGCTCCACTCTGCAGCGACTGCGGAAAGGTCACGCTTGTTGTTCCGCACCATTATAATGCGCAGTGGGACTACATTAAAGGAAACCACAATAAAAGACGCAATCTTCTCCCACCAAAACCACTTCAAAGTAATCGGGCTCTTCACATTTAGCCAAGAGTACTTAGGTATATGAAGAATGCTAGCGTATGACTTTTAGCAACAGTTATGGCAGATTTATGAAGCAGCCAAAAAATATCTGAACTCTGAGAGGAGATTGAAAACATTAAATACTTAAAAATTCTGAGATTAAAATAAAATCTCACCTTAAAATGCAGAGGTACATGAGCAGGTCATCCACTGTCAGCAAGGAGATTTCTGACCAGGACAAACTGAGCCAAGAAACAGATGTGCACCTGCTCTATAAGGAATGTACGAGGAGCAGTGCTGCATCTGGCATTCACTTCTTAGTTTGGAGAGGGATGAGCACTTTGTTCATGCAAATGTTCACTCTTGTAGTGTCTTGTAGACATTTTTAGGCTTGCATGCTAGTGCTATGACTGATTAAGCCTGATTCACTCACTGGTGACGAGATGCCAAATGTTGACACCAGGTGATGAGAGATCAGGGTACTCAGCTCACGCATATTTTCTCCTGGGTGATTCCTCACCTTGTACAGCTCCTATTAATGAAATAAATGGAAAGAATCAAAAAAGCAAACTGTAAGGGAAAGAAAAGATACAGAGGATTAAAAAGAGCGTGACCAGCAAGCCAAGGGAGGTGATCCGCTCCCTCTGCTCTGCTCTGCTCTGCTGAGGCCACATCTAGAATACTGTGTCCAGTTCTGGGCTCTCCAGATCGAGAAAGGCAGGGATCTCCTAGAAGGAGTCTGGCAGAGGGCCACAAAGATGATGAAGGACCTGGAGCACATCCCTGATGAGGAAAGGCTGACCAAGTTGGGTCTGTTCAGCCTGGGCAAAAGAAGACTGGGGAGGGGATGTCTGATTCATGTTGATTAATACCTAAAGGGAGGTGGGAAGCAAGTGGATGAGGCCAGGCTCTTCTCGGTGCTGTATTGCAATAGGATGAGGAGCGATGGCCCAAAACTTGAACATAGGAAGTTCCTACAAGCGTGTGGAAGAACTTTTTACAGTAAGGGTGACGGAGAACTGGAACAGGTTGCCCAGACAGGTTCTGGAGTCTTCTATGGAGATATTCAAGACGTGCCTGGATGCCTACCTGTGCGACCTACTGTAGGGAACCTGCTTTAGCAGGGGGGTTGGACTCAATGATCTCTTGAGGTCCCTTCCAACCCCTGCGATTCTGTGATTCTGTGATTCTGTGATTAATTTGTCTCAGGCATCAAGGGATTACAAGCATTACAAGAGTTGAACTCAGAGCACTGCAGCACAGGATGGGCAGAATGTCCCAGTCTCTTTGCTGGGGCACCTCAAGAGACCACATGGATGGAAAGAAGTGGAGAAAAGCTCCTAGAAATGTGTCAATGCAATGCTGAGACTGGTTTCCAGTGCCTCTGGTTGGATTCAGGGATGTAACATAGCACACACTTGGTATTCTAGGCAGGGAAGGTGGGAGTTGTGTCATTTAAAGGGATGAGTGATCCATTGGAAAATAAGGACAATGAAGAAGAGTTTCTGAAGCGAGTTGGTGTGATGATTTCATTTTTGGTAATCCTACCAAAAAAAAAAAAAAAAATAGATACAAGGAAAAGGTTTAAGGGAAGAAGTTGCAGGGACAAGTTCCTACTTCCCATGTAGCTTTGGGGAGAGAAAAGACACTCATCTTTGCCATGTTCCCCTTCCATTAACTTACACAAACAGCTCTGGACCTAGAACCAGGGATCAGTTCAGCTACACAAGGGGGTGTCTGCTCCTCTCCAGAAATTATATCAACAAATTTCTTCTGGAGAAAACTGTGACAATTTCTTGCCAATGAGCAAGTGACAAGTATGTATGTATAGCAACAACTTTCCAAAATAGAAATTCTGCAGAACTGGAGGGTGGAGGGAGGTTAACCAACACAGACTGCTACAACTACCGTTTCTAAATCACTCAATTTGCATGTCCAAATGTGAAATCTCTCCACAGGTCTGACTTTCAGGAGGGTGGAAAATTACCTTTTATTCAAAAAGTGCAGGTTCTCAGGTGTGGGTAAGTCCCAACCCTTCTCATGTGAAAGTCTTTTGTCTATATTTTTCAACACAAAAAGAGTTTACCCACTCCTGTTACCTCTCTCTGGTAAATCTTTTCTTATTTAAGATTTTTTTTTTCTGAATGCTACCGAGTTTGAAGATAGACATGAAGTAACTTGTGAAGTAGCCTACTATCTGCCTTGTATATCACTGTTCGTACACTGGGAAAATAAAGTTCATCATCTTGTACCTACACTATGTCTCATCTATCTCTGGTAGAGAAAAAGCCTGACCAGCACAACTCTCCATTCACAGGTAACACACCACAACCACACCATTTGTAGGTAAGGACCTGCTGAAGCCTCTGGGAGGTGGTAACCTTCTCCAACATTTAGAGATGATGGAAGACAGAGGCGGCTTGGAGGAGGTGTGCAGAGCAAAGCAGGGATGGTAGAGGAGGGGTAAGAGCTAGAATAATTGTTTGTGGGGGAGAGGTGGAAAGAGTAAGGAAAATATGCGCAAATTATTGTTTCATGAGCTCTGTGTGTGTGTGCATGACTCTACTCTCTCCAGGAAAGAGGAGTAATTCTGCCCAAGGTGCCTACTGCAGCAAGAGCCAGCAGGTAACTCTTTGGAAGCAACCCTTTGCAAAGGGCAAACACAGCATGTACAGCAGAAGAAAAGTCACAGAGACCACGAAGACCTTGAGGACCTCAGTGGAATATTATACTTGCATGGGCAAGGAGCAGAAAGGGCTCTTCCTTATTCCTAAGCATTCCTCCATTACTGGGGAAATAAGCAGCCTTCCCACCGCTCCCAAAACACTCAAGTCAAAGGCAACCCTCATTTAGAGCCCCGCTTATCCAAATACTCACATGCCGTGGAAAATAAACCCCCACAGGTTACCTGGTTCTGCAAGATGTATGGCATCAGCTTTGCCTCTTTGTCATCTCTGAGGGAGCTTCCACAGCTAGAGAAAGGGTGACAAAAACAAAACAAGCAGAAAGAGAAACCAAGAGAGAAAAAGAACAGTGGGAGCTTTAAACAGAGCATTTGTCTCAAGGCTGCAGTGCTGAGGCATACTCTCTGATAAGTGGGTGCAGTACCATGCTATTCCAGTGGTTAGTTTGGCCTCTGATCTAAATACAGTGCGCTCTGTTTTCTCTCTAAATTCATATTGCATTATCTACTTACATTTTACAGCTACCTAAGGAGTAAATAATTTCCTCTTTTTGACAGGCATACTGGGAGTTTCAATCTGTCACCCATTTGCTGTGAATATTAGTAAAACTGCTTGGGATTTTGGCTGACATCAAGGTTAACAATGCACTGTGCCTATTTTCTGGTTATGGAGAAATTCTCACGTTATTTCTGGAGTAAGCTAATAGTGGCTGTTACTCAGAACAAATCTTGAGTTTGTGGTTGACTTGCTGCCAGCAAAGGAAATAATGCTACTACCTTTATCTCAATCTATCTTAGCCCTCTCAAGTACAAATTTTTAATATTGGTTCCAGTTAACTTCTATCAAAGAAAGTAGTGCCTCTGTGTTGTAAAATGCACTGCACCAACTCCCTTGAGTAGTGGTAACACACCATTTGCATTGGTGGGAGCCAACCCAGTGCATTGCCTTCCCAGGTTCTTCAGGGGCATCGACTTAATTCTCATCTTCAGCTGTATGCTTTTTGCTGCTTTGCAAAATTTCCTCATCAAACAAACCTGCCTTAAAAACAATTACTTAAATAGATGTAATTGCACTTTTTAGCCCAAGAACAAAGACAGAAATAACATCCACATCACACATCATACCCAACCAACTGCAAACACAACAGCAGAGTAAAGCAGAGCAGTTTGCTTTCAAATTTTCATTTACGTATTTGTATAAAAATAGAGCCTTCAGGAACAACAAAATATATCTGGAATTGGAGTGTTGCATATACGGTCTCATTCACACTAGTGCTTGGAGTAACATTTGAAAAATGGTTTAACTGACTGTGTTCAAGCTCTGTTAGGTGGTTGCATTCACATTTGAGATCCCATCCACCAGGGACTTCAGAGCTCCATTTGTCTCTGATGTGGTTACCAAAGAGTGGAATATTTCTAGCGTGACCAAAATTTAGTCATGCCTCAATAACTTCACTCAGATTCCATATCTTCAAGGCTGAAAGTGGTTTGAAGGGCACAGCTCTATCCCTGCCATCCTCAGGACGTAATTTAACCCTGTTCTCTTGATCTCCTTAGTTGATGCAGTTGCACACACATCACCTACCCCACTTATATGCACGGTGTTGTCGGATGGATCATAACTCCTAGGGGTGTTATATCCAGTTAAGAGAGTTTCACCACATGGGCATTTTCTTTTACAAAAACCTCTCCAGGATTAACACAGGGGAGCTTGTATTCTGCCTATCCTTAGAACTGAGGGTCTCAAAGAGCTCCATAATACGAGTAACGGGCAAAAGCACTATCTACTTTTACGATGGAAGGCGATCAGTGTGTGAAAGGTCTGTGTGATGTGGTGACGACAGCAGGAGGAGACGGGGCTGAGTGACTCAAGCTTTCCTTCCAGGCCCTGTTACCGTGAGGGCTCCCAAGGGCTCCTCTCCTGCTATAAGATAGCGCAGTTCTTTCCACTGACGTGGAGTTATGTCCAGCTCCATGAAAACTGAGCTTGCTCCTCGATTTGCTCCTCTCTGAATGTCAGGTGTGCTATGAAAGGGCAGAAAGAAAAAAAAGAAAAAGAAAAAAGAAAAAAATAGGGATCTTCTGTCCCTTTCATCTCACGCCCCAAAAACCAGTGGCAAGATTCAAATCCTGAGAGCAGCTTCCTGATGACTGATGGTGATGAGGCTCAAAAGAAAATGAGAAATAGTAAGAAAGCGCAATATCGGTCTGCATGCAGTCCAAAGATTTTTCTTTCCACCCACGCTTTTCCCTTTTACTAACCTAGGTCCAGGTTTCTCTCACAACTGGAAAGGTTGTGCTATTTAACGGGGTTTGGAGCAACCATTTTCTGTAGTTAGAAAACAAAGCAGGTCAAGAGGCAATAGATGAGACTCTTCTCAGCTTCACAGCGCTTTCTCAGCCAGCAGGTCTTCTTCACAGCTGTCCTTGGAACCACTTCAGGTTACTGTTGGAAGGTGGCTTGCTTTTTAAAACCTCAGTCCTGTGAAGGCAAAACAAAAAGAGGCTGAAGCTGATTCAAACATGCTGATAAAACTTTGCATTCCCACACACACAGTCATGCAGTTAGGAGTGTCAGTGGAGTCACAGCCTGTGCTCAGCTCCATTCTGTCAGTATAAAGCTGATCCAGCTCAATACAGCAGCTAGAGTAAAAGAAGGCAAAAGTAAATAATCTTTTACAGTTTCAGGATGAATTTCATGGGCCACTCATTTTGAAAAGTGTGTATGTTTGTGGGAAGTGAGGTATAGAGAGGATGAGTGTTTTTATAGCAGAGTGCAACAGAGTGGGATTTTGAGAAACAGAAGATGTGATCCCACAGTGGATTGCAGAACAGTTTTTACACTCGGAAAGTGTTGGAAGGATGAATCATAAGGACGGACATTTAATAAGTTTAATAAACCTCTCCCCAAGATTAACAGCTTAAAGGCTAGTGGCACACATGCTTTCCCCTTACCGAATGAAATGCATTACACTTCACCATCCAGTGGAGTAAACTTTAAAGGGGATGTCCACAGTGGGTCAAACTGATTTTATCCTTTTTGAAAAGAACTGTGAATGTGAGACGTCAAAGCTCTGACCAGTCCCTAGGAGAGCACATTTTTCTGGAGCATAACAGAAAGTTATGTTTTGTGTGTGGCACACTAACACCCATCCCACATTTTTTTCCATGGATTCTGTGTTGTCTGGGGGTATTCTCTCAGGAAGCCTGGAGCCATGGACACAGCACCAGAAATCCCCTGCCCCAGCATCCTGCTGCATGCCTCCCATCCTCTGTAGCTGCATTTCTCCAGCTCCTTGCGCTCTTACGCCTTTATCTCATTAGCCAACTTGCTCTATCTGCCCACGGAATTCTCTGTCTGATGAAAACCTCCTGCATGGCTTTTCCTGGTCTCAGTGCTCGTCTGCTCTCAGACATGTAGACATAATATGGTCTGAGAAGATCAATTTCTTCTTTGAGGTCCAGTCTTATCTCCCAGACAGTGGTTTATGCGGTGGATTCCCTGGGGAATTTTTCTCTTCATACATGGAGACGTTCCCTTGGCCAAAAGCTAGTAATGAATATGGCACATTTCCAAGCTGCACCATAAGGGCAGACAGGAAGGATGCGCACCCAGGCAGGCTTCTCACACTCAGAGAACTGCTTTGAAGCCTATAGAGAAGCTTTGCCTCTGATGCAACAGTCCTCCCAACTGGGTGAAATACTCCAGTCTCTCAGCATGTGGACTGTACATCATGTGGATAGTTGGGCTTTTTTCCATTTCACAGTCTCAAATGTGACCTGGGGTGCTTCATAGCTGAAGTCCAGGGTTCTGTTTTTCTCCCCAAGCAGCAGCGTTCTGTTATCATCAGACCCTCAGGTCTGTTCCTGCAGTGGGTGGTGTTAATGACCCGTTGGCCACCGTACCAGAAGCATAAAGGATGAGATCCCAGTCTCCAGGAAGCAAAAGCCAAGAGGTGATACAAACTTAGGGTGATTTTCTCCACTCTTCAGAGATGCTGACCCCCTTTCCACAGGTTCCTTATGCCTGTAGGGACTCAAGAATGTGAGCTGGTCTCCATTCACTCATGGCTCTTTCCTCATCACCAAAGAAGAACAGGCCTTGTAGCCTCACTTGGGAAGCCAGCACCCTGTATTTTGTAGAAAGCAATGTAAGCTGGAGCGTTCAGGCCAGACACGCACTTTTTCCCGTTTATAAACATCCACATCTGGGATTTGATTAAGGGTCATTTCTTGCTATCAGCTGTCCATGGCTGTACTGATTCCTGCCAGGAGATGAGCAGGCTGCTCCAGAAGGCCCACGGCTGAGGGCAGAGGAAAGTGAGCAGGTTACCCCAACAGACCCCAGGGCTGTGGGCACAGCTCATAGGGCACCAAAGTGCCTCAGCAGTGGTTTCTGTGGATGCTGGCATGGAGCTGTCCCTCAGGGACCAAGAGGAATAGCAACAGCCATCAGCTGCCACATGAGAACTGGAGCCAAAGCCACCAGCTCCCAGCTGTATAAGATTAACCTGCCTATTTCTCCACACCCCAAGCCATCTCCCCTTCTGAAGCAGTGCTAGTAGTGGTGATCAGTCCCACCACCACGTTTCCCACTCAGACTGGCTTATGCATCCCACAAGCTGCTGCAGCAGAGACCATTGTGGGGATTCTTTCTCCTGCTACTTGCCCTACCAAACCCTACAAAATGCAGTGTCCCCTCCTGTTGTTTCCAGAAAACATGCCTGTTTCCCCAGGAGCTGCCTGATAATTTTTTCCTACTTTTCCTCTAGAGGGACCCTTACCCTGATTTTAGTTTTATTAATTCTGATTAAAACACATTTTAACTACTCACTAAAACCAAGCTGCTGACCCTGCTGAGAAAGTGGTAGTGCCACTGTTCCTACTAAGTCTGTCCCAAAACAAAGGGGAGTCCTGTGTAAGAAATCAGGACAGGACTCCTGTTGTGCAACTAGCAAGTTTTGCTGAACCGTACAAAGCAAATATATTAGTGTGTTTGGTCTTAAATGTAATTAAATATTTCAGTAGCTAATTAAGTGAAGAAAACAAATCAACCACATGTTTTTAGATACTGGGTACATAAATATTAAATTATTACAAAAGGCATATGAAGAGGAAAATGCAAACATTATGCAGATTTTAATTTCCTCAATTAGTCCTAATTCCCCCTGAGCCTTACATTCATTCCCAGTGATTGCAGACAGAATAATCACTCAAAGCAGGACATCATTTAATAAGACACAGCAGCTGAAATGCAGGGCTTGTCACCGGCCCTGTGTTGGCAGTGTCAACATGGGGGCACTGTCGCCTCGAGCAAGATCCTCAGCCACAGGGGACTGTGGTTTGAGATTCTCATGCGTACAGGTAGGTAGGTGATGTGTTTTTCACACTGCTCTGCAGTCTATCTGGGAAGATCTATCCATCAGCATCTGTCTCCTAAAGCCTACAGAGATCTATTTATGTAACTCCCTCTCTGGAGGAAAGGTGCTGGGAAAGCAGCCAACAATAAATGGAGTGGGTGTGGGAAAATGAAAAATAAGCAAGCAGAAATACTACATAAAAGAATGACCATATGGTTTAAGCCACAAGCTCTATAAGTCACAGCTATAAAGTTGGGTCTGATAACAGATCCAGCCAAGTAGGTGCGTAGGGCCAGAAGCTCCACCAAGACAGTCCCACTGGAGGGTCAAGCGTGAAGAATAAATATGGACTCAGAAGCTCCACTGAGCACAAAAGCAGCCAGAGCTAACCTACAAGTAGCTCTGCCTTTTCCCAGCCAGCCCCAGACTTGCTCTGCCAATCTGCAGATGATGTCCTGCAGCCTATATTTGCAATGGCATCAGTTCACTAGCTGCAGTGAGGAGAAGGAAAAAAATATCACTTAGACTTTTTCCTTCCCTGTTTGCAACCTTCTTAAGGCCTGTTTGGTGGCTTCCAAAGCAACATTACAAGTAGATAAAGAGAAAAGCTCATGGGTAAATTCTCCTGAGAGAACATTCCTATATAATATAACATTCCTCTCCCATTCAATATTAAGAAATGCATAGGCTGGGACAGAATTTAATGGGCAACAACTGTATCTCAAAAAGCAAATGAAGATCTTTGCTCTTCCCTTTAATCTTTTGTGCAGGGGCCTCAAAGCAGCCTGCTGTCCTGATGCATGCTGCCAGGAGATGTGTAGGAAATGCTCCTGCTCACAGGTACCTGGTGTTGGGCAGCTAACTGTGGTGTACTCCATGGTGTCTTTTGGACAACACTCACAGAAACTGAAGTGGGTATTAGGGCAGTCCATAGCAGAAGCATCTAGGGTGGATGATGCCATCAGTCACTTTGGAGAAAGGAAGTTGTGTCTTAAGCTGCACCTGGGGGAAATCAGGTGAATTGTCTTCCTTTAAGTCAGATGCCTTAATTAGTTCCAGCATGCCAATCCTCCAGCCTGTTGGTGAGAGGGATCCTAGGATTGGCAACAAAGTCACAGGATAGACAGGTCAGCTTCTTAAAAGGAGAAAGCACTTTTTTTTTTTTACACTAGCTGAGGAGCTGAGATGCTATGAAAATCCCACCTTCGCTACAGCAGGATGAGAGGTACCCACCCAGAAATGCCAGTTTCTCTCCACTGACTTCAAAGGGAGCTCACTTTTGGACACTACATCTGCTCAAGGTCAATCCCATGTCATCACTGAGGAGCTCTGTCCCAACTGCTCCTCCTGTGGCATGGAGAGGTCTCAGCAGCATAGGCCTATGTTTCACATGAGACATCTCTCCTTCATCTCGCACTGAGATTGCAGAACAGACCCATAATATCATCCTTCAGCCCACAGAATTGAATCAGAATTGGAAAAGTGTCTTCAAATATTCAGTCTGATCTGCTAGGACTATTCTGTCTGGTCAGCTTGGACAGGCATTTGGCAGAGGGGCACCTGCAGCTTGGCAGTAACGCTGGAGGTGAGCACAACTTGGGCAGATACCATCAGATATCCTAATGTGTTCGTCAAGAAAGCACAAAGAGGATGAACAGGAGACATTTTTTGGTGCCTACTTGCACCCGTGGGAACAGTGAGTGTAAGCAAATCATTTATCCTCTAAAAGCTTCCTGTGGCAACTAGCAGCCAGATAGTTTGGCAGATGATAACAAAATGCACACAGGGCAGATAGGACTCGAGGGCACTGTTATATGTACAGCACAGTTCAGTGCTGTCTACAGAGTGATACCACCTTGGAAAGGAATGAAGAAACTGAAGAAATAGCTCACCAAACTGAGAAAAGGGGTGACAAACAAAATGAGTGCCCACTAAGGTCATTTCTCCCCTGCCACCCCCACAAATAAAATGGATGCAAGCAATAGTAATGATTTCTAAAGCAAGCCATTTTGCCTCTTGTAGAAATGGCTCAGAGAATGGAAGCCTGAGACACAACCACTATGTAAGATCATCAAACCAATACTCCCCAATGTACTTTTTGCAAAACAATTTTTTTTTTTTTTTTTTTTTTTTTTCCAGCAAAGACTTCTTATCTGCAGGATTAAGTGCAATTCTTGCCAGATACTTTTTCAGCAGGAAATGGAATTTTTAGTTGTGGTTATTCAGTTCTATTTTTCCTCTTAAAGCAATGGTTTTGCGGACAAAATTTCAAATTTTCATTTAAAAAAAAATAATCCTGTAGCCCAAAGCATTTCAGTACTTTTGGTCCAAATCCAGTTCAGACTCAGTAGTGCTTCAATATTATCCTCTCTGATCTGGCTTTCTCCTTTTCAAATTACTTCTTCCCCAGTGCAGGCTGATGTTGTATGTAAGGAGACACCAAGGCACCCTGGGAGCTGTGGCATAAGTGGGATGTCTGACCCTTGCAGAAAAGTGAGACACCATCACCCCAACACTGTATCTTTAACATCGCAGTAATTCCCAGGAGACACCAATATCCTATGCTGGAAACCAGAATTGTCATTTGCAGCTGAAAATAGTCACATTTCCTAGTGAGATTTTCCAGAGTGGAATGTGGAGCAGGTCGATGGGGAAAAAAAATCTACCCTTTACCTGCCATGTCAAAGGACGTATATGCCCCATTTAAAACAGAGCAGTAGTTACATTTGTCTCACCAGGGTTGTCCAGCAGCACTGGCTCCCCTAAGGTAAATGATGGTGGGGCAGAAGAGGGAAGAGAAAATCATCTGCTCATGGGGGAGATCATCTCAAATAACCTCTAGGGGATTGGGGTGGGAAATGGGTAAGAAGTGGGTGCTTATTTGAGAGAGGCATTGGTATCCCTTACACAGCAATGACTTCATCCATCAAACCATAACATGTTCTATAATTATACAGCACAGCCATATGAGCCATCAGCCTTCTCCCCACTGCAGGACTGTTTTTTCTTTCTTCTCCTCTTCTCCCTGCTCTGCATGCATCCAGTTCTCACAATGAAAATCTCTAACACCCTCCCTATACTCTGCACAGGTGAGGCTGCACCTGGAGTGCTGCATCCAGCTCTGTCTCCTGGACATCCTGGAGAGTGTCCAACATAGGGCTGCCAAGATGACAAAGGGACTGCGTGCAATGTGCTGCTCTTCAGAGGCTGCTGAATCAAAAAGCAGACACCCAGGATCACTTCTGACTTGGGGTCCAACACAGGGCAGCAAAGTGATGTACCTTTCTGCTTTAAGATTTCATTTTCATTGCCAAGTCCATGTCAGGCATTATGATAAGCCTCTCAACTTTCCTTTTAGAGTTTTCATTTAAAAAAAAAAAAAAGTGCATTTTCTAGGAGGTAGGAAGCTCAGACTTAGACTGCTGTCTGACTTAATGTGTGTGTATTTTTAAAAACAAATGAAAAATGTACTGGATGGATATGGCATAACAATATGTAAGCCTGAGGCATCAGATGGTTAGAAAGCTGTATTGAGTGTGTGCACAGATGTAATTCACTGCAAGGAATATGTGACACCACACAGCAGTTCAAAGTAGCAGGCTGGTACTAATTACTATGCTCTTAATGACTTCATCCATCAAACCATAACATGTTCTATAATTATACAGCACAGCCATATGACAACCAAATGCCCGGCCACTATTTCATAGAAGATGGTTACACAGCAAAATTCTCTTTTGATCACAAAAAGAAAAGTTGAAAAATAATCAGAATTTAAGTTGTAGGTTCTCCAAAAATGACTTTATTTCAGCCTTGTAACCACTGAGTGTCTGGGAGGGGTAAGGCTGCATACAGAGAAGGCAGGGAGGCACTGGTGGGACTCACCACTTCGCTCAGACCTCGGATGTCTTTAGCCCATGACTCAGACTATTTTAGGGCACCTACTATACAGACATGTCTCAGCCTAGGAGAATTGTGCGTCTCCACAAGGAGAGTAGCATCAAACCTTGTCCCAAGGCAATGGCCTTAGCACAATCAAGAGGCAGTAGGAGGAGGATGGAGTTTGTCTGGGATGGATCCCGAACTTTCCCACAGCTGTGGCAGGGCCTTCCCAGGGTCTGGGCGCCATCAGTGCTCACATCACCTCCATCTGCACCAGAAAGATCATGTCTTGGCTCTTTCCCTCTCAAAGAGAAGCACACTTGCACTACGTCTACCATCCGCAGGCACCCTCCTCCCCAGCAAAACAGCACACTCCAGTGCACACACTTCTCCCCTTGGGGAGAGGGCGTGAGATTCAATCTGCGGCAGATGTTCTTCACACCACTGCGTGAACTATGGGAAGATGCTCTGGTGCTGGGGCAGGGCTCAGGCCACAAGTTTTCTGCAGCCTTTTCTATATTCTCTGAGAAGCTCTGGTCCCTTCATGGCTTCTAGTCGCACAGCAACACCCTGCTCAGTGGTGGAGCACGGATGGAAATGTGTGCAGTTCATCTGCTCATCATTGGTGCGTGCTGAATTCACCCATTTCCCCTGCACATCAAGAAAGGTGAGTTTCCCACGTTTCCATTGACTATCTCACCGCTGCTTCTCTTCCAGAATCGCTACGGAGAGTGTTATACAGGAACCTGAACAATAAAACTACAGATAATACAGAACATATCAGGACAAACTACCTATTCCCAAGCTAATAAACCGTGAAGCTAACACTGTACAGATATCCTGCAGCAGACACCTGCAAGCCCTGGAGCTGGCTGCTGGCTGCTGCATGTCGCTGCGGGGGGTCCGGATGCATGGAGCTCTCCTATCCCGAACCTGCTACAAGGAAGAAGTTCCCACTTTATAAACCTAACTCACACATCAAAATTAGAAGGCTTGTCTCCCCAGAGTTCCTCTGTAGAGCTGAATGCATGAAACATTGAATAGGTGAGGCTGATACCTTTTCTGTCAGGAAAATGGTCAGGAGCAGACCTGAATGCATTAGATGGTGATATCCCAACTCAGCAGAAAATTACTGAGTTTAGTGAGCAGGTCTTGTCCTTAATTTGGGAGAGATGCAATGTCTGGCAAGGGCATGACACAGCCCAGCCAGACAAGCTGAACAGATTCTTTCCAGCCAGCATTTAAAAACACAGCTATCTTGCAGGAAGCCTCCAGCATCATAAAGCCTGTGTAACAGCAGAGTCCTCAGGCATGATACCAGTGTAAGGAATTTCATCCATCAGTTGCCAGTTTTACCAGTCCACAGGTTTTGACACAGTTATTGATGACGTCCAGCAACTTGACCTAGAAATATGCACTCCTGATTCAGAGGTGCGAGCCACTCATCATGCAGAAACAACCAAATGCCTGTAGTAATTTAAAATAGTGCTTTATTCCAGGAAAAACAGGAAAAAAATATTTTGTTTTTACAAAAGGACAAAATGTACAGTGCTTGTTCCCATTAGAGCTTCCTAAATCTTTAGAGTATTTCACAATTCAGTTATTGCAATTCATAAGCATCAAAACAAAAGTTTAAAGTGGCTTTATCCCAGTAGTAAATAGTGAGAATATTCACCTCTATGTTTTTTTGCAAGATAAACATAAAAGGTGAGAGAGACCTGCATAAAACAAACCTACTTTCCATTTTTGCACTGCAGAAGCAGCACTCCCAACTTGGATTGAACACTGAGAGATGATTTCACAAAAGGCAACCACAATTCCTTTGCAGCAACATTAATACATTAATACTTCCCTTGAACAAGCACTCAGAAAATTCATAGAATCACAGAATCACTAAGGCTGGAAAAGACCTCCAAGATCATGCAGTCCTACCATCCACCTACCACCACCATTTCCCACCAAACCACATCCCTCAGTACCATATCCAAATGTTCCTTGAAAACCTCCAGAGAGAGTTACTTCATCACCCCCCTGGGCAGCCCATTCCAACACCTGACCACTCTTTTGCTGCAGAAGTTTTTCCTAAAATCCAGTCTGAATCTTCCCTGGTGCAACTTGGGGCCATTCTTCTATGTCCCTGAAATGGCACCTCCTTTGTTGTTACTCCCAATACCCTACACTGACAGCCACCTGTCATTTTCCAGAGTTGTCAGCAGCTGGGATTTTTTCTGAGTACAATGAAGTCTGATAGTCACCTCAGTGGCATTTCTGTGCTTGTCAGTGACACAAAGCCTCCCAACTGCCATCATCAGGGCTTTCTTCCCATCCATGCTGGCAGAATTACATACAGAGCCTCTTAAGATGGCTTGTTGGTGGGGACCATATCCTGCTGTACTGTCACCTGACTGTCTGGAGCTTTTTTAGGGTGGTCACACCTCCCACAGCCTTCTCTTCTCCTGTTTGCCAAGTATTTTCTGTGGACTCAGAGCGCAGGAATTTCTGAAGCTGTTAGCAGAAATATCTCACACCATTTGGGTTTGCTTATAAAGCCCAGGGCCATTTTGCTTATGGCTTTTTAGTAAAAACGTGGTTCAGCATTACAAAGGGCAGCACAGGAGTCTCGTGCAGCTCCTGAAAATGTTTGTTAATGAAAACCTGAGTCTAACATCTCTTTCTTTTTTTCAGAGTTATCTCCCATTGCCATCATCACTACCATGGCCACCACGATGTTCCCTACAAAGAACAGGGCACGTTTTAAGCCCCATCTGTTGCTGGCTCTGGAGTGGCCATGTATTCCTACAGGCCAATACCTCATAGCAAATTCTCACCCCCACACCCACAGAACTTCCTTGTCAGGGATTTTGTCAGAAGTTTCAGTGACTGAAGCCAGCACGTCTCACCCTCCTACGTACCATCTTGTTGATGTTGCAGAGTAGATCAATAAGTATAAGCTCAGGAAGAATTGTTTGCACCTAAAGGAGGCAGAGTGGTTAACCACAGTGACCCATTTCTTCACAAGCACAGAGTCATCATCTCACACCAGGCCACTAGAGCAAGGTGACATTCTGCCTGACAGCACACTGACACTGACAGGTGACGCCAGATTATTCCTGCAGCACTGCAAGAGTAAACTCCCTGAGAAGGTTGCTTCTGTGGCCCAAGTAATGCCACACATAAATTGGGTGTTCTTAGGTTTATCCTGCACCTTGTCCCTTCTTGTGCTCTGTGTCGGATCAACAGCAACCAGTGCAGAGAAAGATTGCCTTAATGTTGAGGTGTCGATTCAGTCTGCTCCTTGTGTCACCTCACTAGAAACACATGTCTCTGTTGGTTTCCACTGTGCAGATGAAGGCTCATTGCAATTATGTTTTCTACACAAAAGGTGACTGTTAAGGTCAAGTTCTACATTAGGCAGCAGCTTGTATTTTGTGCTGTGCCCTGGGGTTGGATTTTTTACCTTTAAGTCCTTGGATACTATTAAAAACTGTATTCCACTGCCATTTCTTGAGCTGACACTGGCAATAGGCTGTGACATGAGCTATCCCAAATCTAGTTTGTGTCTCTCAAAATGAAGTCTTGTAGGTTGTCCAGCTTCTCCAGATTTTTATACTGTCTCTGCTCGCCTACCTCCCACCTTCACTTAGGCCACAGCAATCTTGTTTTGTAATGAATAGATGAACAGAGAGAATTGTGCAATCGTAGAATCATTAATGTTGGAAAGACTTCTAAGGTCATCCAGCCCAACTGTCAGTGCATCACCACCATGCCCACTAACCACGTCTCTCAGTGCCACATCCACACTGTACTTGAACACCTCCAGGGACAGGGACTCCACCACCTGCCTGGGCACCCTGTTACAATGCTTTACTGCTCTTCCTGAGAAAAAAAATAAAAATAAATCCTAATATCCAACCTGAACCTTCACTGGTGCTACTTGGGGCCTTTCCCGCTTGTCCTATTGCTGTTACTGGGAGAGGAGGCCTATCCCCACCTCACTGTAACCTTATTTCTTCATTGGTCCCATTTAGAGAAATTTCATTTGTATCGAGTGCTTTTCATGGTTTTGTTTAGCAGGGCTTGTGTTTGTTTTTTAATAGAAGGCAGCCAGTCCCTATGTCCACAGGAAAAGTAGCACATGGTGTTTCTGACACTGCCACTCTCCACCATGGTTTTCTATACAAAGACAGTAGCCAGAGAGTTTCAGAGTAGAGCTGGAAAAGCACCAAGACAAAAAAGACAACCAAGAACAATTAAAAATGATCACGCCACTCTGCATCCCACGTACATCCTTATGTTAGGTCATCGTGGCATTTCACAACAACACATAACCATAGAAGTCCAAATATCTTCTGTTATGCCCCTGCGCAGGGAAGGGTTATGCCCTCTGAAATGTGCTGAACCCTCCTACGGTCACAGAAGAGAGAGGGACAACTGAGAAACATCACAAGAAATATCACACGCAGAGACCAGATGCACCACCACATCCTGCTGCCTTCAGAAAGCAAACTGCCTAAATGGTCACCACAAGAAGTTAAATTAATTAAAATCTTCAGTATTTTCTCTCCATCCCTCACTCCTTGTTAGAGTCTCCATCCAACCTTTTCCTTCTGCTGCCAGCACCAGTGGCCACATACTGCTGACATGTAACCTGTCTTGCATTTGGCCTTTCTATCTTTTCCTGCATCAACATACAAAGCTTTCCTCTAAAATCCCATAAGGAGACGCACTTCTCAGCTCTCTGTGGCTTCCCAATGCAATAGCAAATGCCAGCTGCTACTTGCCTAGGTCACAGTGAGAGAAAGGCTCAACAGAAGAGCCAAAATACATGTTGGAAGTCAATGTAATAGATCATGAGTTGGATCAAGGAGGCAGAAAATGACTCACTAGTCAAGTTGGATGTTTCTTATTTAGCCTTTGAAAAGAAAGCACAATAGGAGTGTTCTCATGCTTGCAGTCTTGAAGAAGGGCACCATGACATTACATCAACCAAGAGATTACTTTGCTTTCAGCATCACGACTCAAAAAAAGTTAAACACATGCAATAACACTGCATCACAGAGAAATCATCCTCTATAAAAAGCCTGCTTCATAACAGCTGACTGTATATTATCTTATTTTGCCTATGGGAGATGAAGAAAAGGGAACTCATCACCAGCAACACTGTCTCTATCATTAAAGGCCAACACGCAGGTGATGTTTCACTACATTTATGCATTTATGAGTAAACTTGGCAGTTCATAATTGTCTGACGTATGAGAGCCTGAAAGCATTTTGGATAGACTTAGAGAAGGTACATTTTAAAGACTAAAATCAATAGACTTCTATACTTTAAATGGGTAAAATCTTCAACACTGAAGGAAGGACTGCAGGTGCACACATATTTATGTACACACACAGTATGAGTATATGGAAGTGTCCAAGCTGTGGTGGTCACAAATGAGCTGCAAAGAAGCAACACCATATCCACCCACTTACTTTCTATAGCCCACCTGTGTACATAAGAGATCAAAGGCTTTTATGCCAGAGCCCACCTGTGTCTGCAAACTATGCGTAAGCAATGCATTACTTCAAACTTTAAAAGACGTGAAGAACAAGTCATTGTATCACAGGACAAATGTGCTTGTGGGCAAGCCCCTATGCACCTCCATCCTCCTCCTTGAGGGAAGTGTAAGAGCGTAACAAATTCAGAAACAAAATGCTGAAACCCAAGCTTGATATCTTTTGTGGTGAGTGTACAGAAACTATTATAGCACTATGGGTTAATGTATTCGACTTAACTCAGATGAGACTTTATCCACGAGATGAACACCAAAGCTTGGGCAGAACAATTCTACACAAGCCTCTGAACACCAGTAGACACTTTGCAACCTCCTTTGCTTCCAGTGCTTGGAGGAAGGCCGAGGCAGCTTTTGCTTTTGGTAGCTGTTCTTGGCTGCTGGGATGGTCCCTCTTTGCTTTCCTTCCCACTACAGCAGCGTCTCCTTTCTGCCTTCTCTCCTGAAGACACAAAGCCTCATCGTTTTGTGCAGGCCTGTGGCTGGAAGGAAGTAGGTGTAGCTACCACTGCCCACTTGCAAGGGCCCAAAGGACACTGTGAGGATAATAGTGGGTGTTCTGCACATTAGACAATGATTCCTTCCAGTATATTTATCACGGGAAATGGTATCATCCAACAAAGAGGGAATGAGGCCAAACTCATTGAACCCCACAATTACTTTACTAAAAGTCAAACATCCTCAATTCTGAAGACCAGTTTCTTTGTCTATAAACTGTGACTCATGACTTCAAATGTTTAAAATGCTTTGAGTGCTCTTAATGGAAGGTGACGTAACGGATGGTTTTTGCTGTTCTTACATCCAGAGCAATAAGCATTTTTTCCCTTGAACAGTTCCTTGAAATTAACACGCTTGCTACACTTCATTCAATAACACCAGAGCATGTTACCAGGGAACTCATCGTGCAAACTTCAATACGAAGAAAACAGAGAACCTACTGCAATAAAACACATCGAGAATAAAGGGGATTTTTTTCTGACTCAGACACTTATGAAAGAGCGTGGGGTGGTGTGCAGGGGGTTGGAGAACAGAAAAAAAAGTGATCATGAGATGGTAATATTCCTTCTGAATAGGAGAGGTACGATGGCATCTCATCTGTTTGAAGCTGTGAGCAAACACAGATTCTGAAGAAACTGGAACCACAGAAAACTGATTTGGTTTTGAAAGTTCTAAAACCTTTGCTTGGAAATAATTTCTCTTACTTCATTTTCATTTGGGTTTTTTCTTTTTGGCATTACCTTGGTCACACATTTATTTGTTACTGAATTTATTACTGAAGGATCTCAATCCCAGCTCCTTGCACTACACACACATTACACCTGGGTGAGGAGCTGCATGTTCTGACCAATGTCTCGTGTGCCAGCTGACTTTGGAAAGGGAGACTTGGAATTTTTTGAGTTCAGTCTTTTTATTCTTTTTACAGTTCTCTGTTCTCATCTCCTCCCCCTCTGCATATTTCCTGTTTCCTCATCCTGTAATAGTTATGTACACTTAAACAGGGGATCAAACACCTTTTTGAGCTGTTGTTGTCAAGTTTTATTAACATTTCCCACATCGTTTCCTGTTTTCATACTGATACCCCAGCAAAGTTCTGTATGAGTGAGCAATGCAATTGGCCAGTGCCTACTCTGAGCTGCTGGTAGAACATTCTCTTCATAGAGCACTGACCATCCCAAAAGATGCTATGTTATTGCTGCAACCACAAACTCAGGAAACATTAAAGGAATAATTTCACCCACCGGCAGAGTTCAGCCAGCATCAAGGGAGATGAGATAACCCCCAAATATAGCAAGGCTGGACATGGACTTAGGCCAAGGAGCCACAAGGTATGTTGCATGTGCCTGACAACATTTTGAAGCTGCACCTAGTCTGTTCTTAGCCTGGTGTGGGTACAAAGCCTCCACCAAAAACAGCCAAAAGCATCGTCTTCCCGCTGCTTACAGCACCTCCATGCCACATCCCGTTCCCAAGCTCATGCTTCCAGCAGCACAGTGTCCTGTAGCACACTGAAGACAGTCACTAACAGATTTAAGAAAATAAAGAGTTTCCATCAACTTCAAAGCAGATGTTGTAAGAACAAGCTTTCCGCTCAGAAGCATAGCGTTCTATTAATATAATCTTTTGCATGCAAGACACCCCAGTCTATAGGAATAGAAAGCCATAAGAAAACTCAGTGACTAAGCACCAAACAATAGCTCTATGGAGCTTGCTACATTGCTCTCCCATTTAAGAGAAATCCCTGAAAAATAGAGCAATATTTCTCTATGGAAACACAAATTATGTGTGTCAGTAAGAAGGAACAAATCGAGTGCTTTGTGTTAGCCAGCAATATTAAAAGCAGCGGACACATCAAGGAGCACTCAGAACATGTCAGACAGTGACTGAAAGCAGTAGGAAAAAAGCCTACGTTCTCCCACATCAAGCTACAATAGGGTTTGAGGGAGAGGAGTGGAACTTTACATGGTTTGAGGCTTAAAAAGAAGCCAAATCACAAGAGAAAGCGATTTAAATCCAGTGTGACTGTGCTTCTAACCAGAAGCCTGTGTAAAAAAGGGAACAGAGAACTGTGTTTTTCACAATTTTCTCTTGTGGTGTTTTGCTGAGGCTGTTACTTCACAGGATGTTCTATTGTCTTCATTGCGATGATGCACAGAAACACCCTGCGAGCCACTGTGGGCTCTGATACAGTGCCTGGTGACATGAAAGGAGTGTTTTTGCTTTAAAGAACGGCAGACTGAAAATCAATATCCGAGAGTTTTGCCACCCACACCAGGCCGGCAACCTCAGTGAGGTTTTAACGTAAAGGAGAAAAAACATTCAGCCTTCTGCCCCAGGATGAAGTCTGTTGAGTGCTAAAGCCCTTGCTCTGGGGGGTTGGGGGGGGCTGGGGACAAATGTTGAGAGCAAGACTAGCCACAGGATCCAAAGTTAAGCTCTGGGAATGTTCCATGCCCTTCTGCTCCTGTCTCAGCTTTTATTTCTTTCTCCCTCTGAAGATCTTGTCTGACTACATGACGCAGACAACTTGCCTTGGATCTACAGTAATGTCATCTCAAGTCATTCAAAATTCATGGATCAGATCCTCTAAGTTGTACTTTTGGTTAAATAAATCTTAAGATTTATTGTAGTTGTTGTAATTGTTTTTGAGATGCTTTCAAAGAGCCAAGGGAGGATGGAAAGAGGAAGACTGATTTTTCAAACCTTTCTTTATTATGCTGAATCCACGTTGTTTTTTCAAAAACACTCACAGCTGGGATCGCCTTGCAGCCCAGGGCTGGGACTGCAAAAGAAAGCAGCCAAGTTCTGTGGGGAAAATTTGTCAACACAGACCTGGATCTCCATAAAGAACATCGGCAATCATGTCTTTGCTCTGAAGACATGAAATGATGGTCCATCCTCAGAGGACAAGAAAGCCAAGCCCTGTACCACAGAAAACAAGCTACCTTTGTGTTCTTCAGCCTAATGAGTGCTAGGGTTTCCCTTTTCCCCACCAAACAAGACCCTCCAACAGTGACAGGTAGAGATGGGACAGGGATGACATCCCACCTGGAGCTACGCTGGGAGGAGAAGACTTGGAGGTACTTACCTCCACCAAGATCAAAACCTGCCAACTGTCACCCATGCCCATCTATAGACAGTGGCAGCTTGGGTCAAATTGGGCATTTCATTCTGGGTTACACTGGAGAGGTTAGAGCAGCAAGCCCTGCTCATGCTAGGCTGCTTCTTGAGCCAAAACGAAAAGGCACATGCAGAGAAAAGCTCCAATAGCCCCTTGAAGACTAAGATCCACCTTCACAGACATATCCTTCACCCCACCAGCTGGCCCATGAGTTGGATAGGGCAAATCCTGCTCAGAGCCTCCCCACTGTGCAGGCCTCTGCTCTATTTCACACCTGGGAGAGGAACTGGCCCACCTGCAAGTGGAGAAAACCACTCTGACCCAACCATCACCACCCAGACCCATCCATCAGCATTATGCCAAATGTGCTTCTCCTGATGTAAATCTGTCCTGTAGAGTACTACCCCTATCCCAACTGACTCACTGACCTCCACTTCCACATTTCTGAGCACCAGGTCCCACTTAGCTCAGAAGCCACTCAGCTCAGCAGATTCCTGCAGCCAAGGAGATCTCCCTCACCCAGGGCAGAACCCATGATGGAATCACAGAACCACAGAATCACAGAATCATTAAGTTTCAAAAAGACCACTAAGGTCACCTAGTCCAAACATCAACCCACCACCACCACGCCCACTAACCATGTGTCTCACTGCCACAAATGGGATCAGCAGCCTTCCCAGCATTTGAAAATGGTGTAGAATCATAGAATCACAGAACAGCTTGGGTTGGAAGGGACCTTAAAGAATTTAAAAGGGTTCCAGTCTCCTGCCACAGTCCCCACAGCCTCAGAAGCTCAAGCTTCTGAGGGCTCCATACAACCTGGCCTTTAACGCCTCCAGGGATGGGGTGTCCACAACCTCCCTGGGCTATGGTTTGCCCCTGCTCCCAAACATCTGCATGTTTTGTTTTGCAGATAAGTAGCGGTGCACACCCCAGCTGAGCTGTGGGGCTGTGTGCCTGCCCTTCTTGCCAGTCATGCCTCTGCGTGCCTCAACATGGGTGAGTTCAGGGCACAAAATGTACAGCAAAAATTTTAAAAAGGGATGAGGCAAGCCAAAGCAGTGCCTGAGTATGAGCAATTTTATATTTAGTTGTTAGGCATCTACACTTTGCAAGAGGAGTTGAAGGTATGGGGCGGAGGGGGGATTGTCAGTGTCACAAAATGTCAGCAAGCTTTTCAAGCAACCACCAGAAAAAAAAAGTCTTTTTGGTTTTTTTACACCTACGGAGTCTTATACGTTGTCTTTTAGACGCCCCAAAAATTCCCCTTTGCACTTTTATCATTCAACATCACTCCAGAGTTTAGTCAGCCTAACCATACCCTTTTCCAGTGTTAGATAAATTGCATCTTGAAAACAGCACTGACACAAATATCACGTCGTCCCGGAGCTGAGCCACATGCGAAATCTCTATCCTGTTTTTCTACAGAGATGAGTAAGATTTTCCTATGTAATTAATATATAATATCTTTCTGTGTATTTATGTAAATATATAGAGCAAAGATACCACCCTGAAGATAACAATTTGCCAAAGCACTTTTTGCATTCCTTCAGTGCGGTTGCTTGATTTGCCTTTTACTGCACTTTAGTCATGTTTTCACATTTGAAGAATTCTCACTGAAAATAGACCTCGTACTGATAACAGAACCAGACATAAAAGCGGTCGTAATGAGGAGTAGCAGTAAACATCAGATTTGCAATTTGCTTTTTATGGATTAACACAGTGAAGTATTTAAGTAAAGTTGAATGAATTATAGTATTTAATGAGGTTAAAGTGCATAATCTAAGTTGCTTGCATATCTTCAACAGTAATGGTAGTTATCTGATAATGTGTATTCTATGGCCAATTTTGCCACTTGCAGGCATACAACCTTCCTAAAGACAGTGGATCTCTTTCTTTAAGTCCTGCATACCATAAGGAAGGCTGCAAATAAAAACAGAGATGAAAGATAGTTTACAAAGCCATAAGAAAACAAAACCCTGACTGGAAGAGGTGTATGTTCCTGAATGTCCAAAGCCAATGCTATGTCATTCTTTCACACACTGCCACTGCAGACGTTTAGGAGCTCAGTCAGGCTTGGATTTGATCTTTGTTTAATAACACAACAATTAATTAGCCTAAAATAATGAGGCAGAACAGAATATTCATTTAAGAGCTAGGTTTAAAAACTGCAGAATAGGAGACACGTTGCCATGTGATAAGTTGAACCATTGGATCTCCTGGAACAGAGTGCTCTTCAGATTGTCACTGCTCCTCAGACAGCCAAAAAGGGGGCACAGAAGGACCAGACTATGAAGAAATGCATCCAGCTCTATTTGGTTATGTACAGGAGGCATTTGTCTGAATGCATTCATTCATAGCAGCAGGCTTTCTGGCGTGACTTCTCTTGCTGCCCAGATCTATACAGCACCATATCATGTGCTGCAGCAGGAAAGTGGTGGGGAGGTGCTCAGCTGCAGGCCGCTCTTGGGCAAAAGAGCTCCAATCCTTTGAGCACACTTAGCACAGTCCTTCCTCCTCTTCCTTCCCCCTTTTAGCCAGACCTTGTTCCTCCCAGCTCAGAGTTCTCATGTTCAAACTAATGTCACTTGTGAAAGCAGCTGCACCTGCAGCACTGTGACACCTGAGTCTGACCATGGCAGGATCCAGAAGCTCATCTCAGAAGGGGCAAACAGAAACATTTCTTTTTCCCCTTTTCCTCCCATATCTCATCACATCCTGGTCCTTGGAGCCAGGAGTCAGCATGGGCACGGCACAAATGACTTCTGAATGAGCAGCACCTGCCCTACTTGCTCCATGCAGTCAGATGTGCCTGTGTTGTACAGAAACTAGGATAAATGACAGGAGTGTCACTCCGGAAGCCTTTATTTTGGTGTTGTTTTGTATATTCTGGGTTAAAACCTAGAGAGAGAGGAACCTAGAGAGGAACAGATCTATGTCTGAGGCCTGTCTGAGTAAGGGCTAAGGCAGGAATCTGGGATTTGGACTGCCATGAAGGGAAAAATGTACCAGCACTGAGAAAATTACAGAACCACAGCACAGCTGAGGCTGGCAGGGCCCTCTGGGTACCTCTGCTCCAGCCCATGCCCCAGTAGGAACACCCAGGTGCCCAGAGCCGTCCTGGGTGGCTCTGGGAGATCCCCAAGGAGGCAGATTCCACAAATAAGTATTACTGCACCAACTGTGCTGGTGTCCATGTGTTTTAGACTTATCTGGTATTTGGGGCAGGAGAGTACTCTGGGTACCACATGAAATTTCCCTGCCACCAATCAGATGTGATCCCCATCTATCATTCCCAACACCCTTGAGCAGAGACATCCCCAGATGTGGACAGGGACCACCTTCCCCAAAGCCACGTTTAGCCACCCCCAGAGGCACAGCAGTATTTAAAATACTACTGCACACAAAAATGTGGGAGAGCCCTGAGAGAGCAGAACTGTAACCATGGGTGCATTACTAACGCCTCACTCCTACACAGGCCAGATCTTACTCAGCAAACACGGTACTTACACAGGCAGCTCACTCAACGAGGCTGGAAAAATCTCTTACAGCTACAAGAAGGTAAGCAGCTTTCTCTCGTGATGTCGGTTTGGTGATCACGATTAGCACTGAGGAAAGGAGAGAGGGGGCTCTTGGTTTGTATTAAAGGAAAATATTTCCATGTGAAAGGTGACATGGAGTTTAATCAAACAGAACTTAATCTGAAAATATTGCAGCCCTCAAAGCCAGGCTGCAATCACCAAAGATGATTATCGGGATCTGCTGTTTTTTTCAGATCATCATTTGCCCAGAGAGGTGGTGGATGCCCCATCCCTGCAGACACCCAAGGTCAGGCTGGACAGAGCTCTGAGCACCTGATGGAGCTGTAGGTGTCCCTGTTCATTGCAGAGGAGTTGGGCCAGATGGCATTTAGGGGTCCTTTCCAACTCAAACGATTCCATGATTCTATGAAATCTTTCCCATTGACCTTCAGGTGGTAGCTACGAGAGGGGCAGTGAGCTGGTTCTGCTGTTTGTAATGGAGGATTTATGACAGATGAGGTGTTTAAGTGCTGCATGTACATTGTCCATGGTGACGTTATGTCACAGTATTTGGGTTTTCAGCTGTATCCATAGAATGATCATCAGCACTAATTATGATGTTCATAGTCTTGGTTCTTGCTTTGCTTCCTCCTCCAAGCTGGGCTCACTGACATTAACACATATTAAAGAGCAAATCCACCGTCAGACCCAGAATATCCTGCCACCTCCCTACCCTGCTTCTTCTTCCTGAAAACCAAAAAACACTAACTGCTAAAATGCTGCTTGAGAGCAGGAGAGAACAAGCACTGTCTGTTCTCCTTTGAAGCCCCAACAGCAACCACACAGATCCTGCGATACTAAAATGATGTTTACAATGTGATAACAGCCCTCTCCCCGAGAAAATGGCACTGGTAATCATAAAAGCAAACACCTTGGGCCATCCCTATTGAGCACAGCTTCCAATACTGGTCCCAGGGGAGCCAGGCTCCAGTGCTCACCGGGTGCAACATATCCCCTGACCCACACTTGAACCCACCACTTGCTGTTTGCTTCTGCTAATCTAAATCTGGAAGCGCGCTGTCTGGTCAGTAGCGTACTACAAAACCATTCAGCGAAATGCTCTAGATGCCATAAAAGCGTGCCTGTGCTTGCAAGCAGGGCTGAAAATTGACTTGTAAAATATAGCCCGCGCACTGCTCACAGCCTGCATCGCAGCCGGCCCATGTGCTGCTGCGCAGGCACCTTTGTGAGGCAGCCAGGCAGCAGCTGTGTGCATTGCAGACATAGTGGGTGGGTGTTTGTCTGCACACTCCACAGCTGTCCTGGCTGCCGTGGAAAGCACCAGTCCTGCTGCTGGTGAGAGCCGTCCTTGGGCATGTTGTGCTCTGCAGGGCTCTGCGGGACCCATCTGCCTCCTGCAGGGCTGCAGGGCAGCGGGCTGCATCTGGGGGTTGTGCCCTTGTCCTTCCCCAGCACTGGAGCTGTGGTGTCCAGCTCCCATCAGTGTGTAAACCTTTAGTGGTGTTTTTTGCGTTAAAGCTGCATGTGTGTTTGTGATTTCAGCATTTGTAAAGGACACTATTAATCCCTCCATAAATTTTCTCGTTGTGCACTGGTAAGGAAAACAGCCTTCAGTTCTGATACAAAAAATTGCAGAACCACGGCATGGCTGAGGTGGGAAAGTACCTCTGGGTCCCTCTGCTCCATCCCCTGCCCCAGCAGGGACACCCAGAGCAGGGTGCCCATCCAGGCAGCTCTGGAAGATCCCCAAGGAGGAGACCCCACAGCCTCTGGGCAGCCTGTGCCAGTGCTCCATCACTGCACAGCACAGAAGGGCTCCTGGTGTTCAGAGGGAACCTCCTGTGCTCCAGCTTGAGTCCATGGCCTCTGGTCCTGGCACCGGGCACCACTGACAGAGCCTGGCTCCAGCCTCTGGCATCCTCCCTCAGGTATTTATGGACATTGATGAGATCTCCCTGAGCCTCCTCTTCTTCAGGTGAGCAGTCCTAAACATTTCAGAACTCTTCATTTCCAGTTTCATCAGCCCATCACGAGAGGGAATCTTTCAACCACCTCTGTATCCAGAGTCCAGCTTCTACTTGCACAGTGTCAGGAACATGAGCCTTCAGGACTGCATCTTCTCACTGCAATTTCAGCAGACCTAAGGGTTGTGTAATATGTGGTCATGAACATTAATGATCCCAGCTGTCATAGAATCATAGAATCATAGAATCATAGAATCATAGAATCATAGAATCATAGAATCATAGAATCATAGAATCATAGAATCATAGAATCATAGAATAAGGTTGGAAAAGACCACTGAGATCATCTAGTCCAACCATCAGCCCATCCCCACTATGCCCACTAACCATGTCCCTCAGTACCACATCTGCACATTTCTTGAATACCTCCAGGGATGGTTCACTCTCTCCCTCAGCAGCTGTTCCAATGCACTCTTTCTGGGAAGAAGTTTTTCCTAATATCCATCCTGAACCTCCCCTGGTGCAACTTAAGGCCATTCCCTCTCATCCTATTGCTGTTACCCGAGAGAAGAGGCCAACCCCCACCTCACCACAACCTCCTTTCAGGGGGTTGTAGAGAGTGGTAAGGTCTCCCCTGAGCCTCTTCTCCAGACTGAGCAATCCCAGTTCTCTCAGCTGTTCCCCATACAACTTGTCTTCCAGACCTTTCATGGCTTCAGTGTCCTTCTCTGGACACACTCCAGGATCTCAACATCTTTCTTGTAGTGAAGGACCCAACACTGAATGCAGTACTCAAGGTGATCTCACCTAAAAGCAGCTGGAGTCACTTTTCCTATTGACTTTCAGTGACTGCTGCCTCCCTCCCTCAATGAATAGTAAGGATCCCTATAGTATAGGCAAGGAAGATGCATGCACAGACATCCATAACAATTTTGAGAATACTTGCTTGTGTTTAGGTATTTCTAGTAGAAGCTGGAGTTCTCCACACGTTGTTGTGGGGTCATTTCTGGGCTGTTTTTGAGTTTTGGAGCAGAATCTCCATTTCAATCACCCTAGTGAGAAGGCAGTATTTTTTAATGTGAAGTGTTTTCTTTTCAGTTGTGTTTTATGTCAACATGTGAATAACTCCAAACACACTGTTTCTGAGCTTAAACATCACATTTAGTTTTTAAGCAGACCCGTGTACTTTGCTCATTCTGATTAAAATCAGAATCTTCAAATCTTCATTACCACTGCCAGAGCTCAAAACCTCAAATCAAGGAGCAGTGATTGCTGTGAAGCAAGTGAAGGTCAAGCGACCCAACCTGAACTAGTGCATGACCTGTTGAGTAGCAGCACTGCGCACAGCAGTGCATTGGAATTGGAGGGATGTTAAGGTCCCTTCTAACCTGAACCATTCTGTGATTTCAGGATTCTATGAAACAGCTTTGGTGCAGGACATGGAAACCATAGTTCCAAGGCATGTAGCATCATCTGATGAAAAAGAGAACAGCATTTCTTGCAGGGTCAATATCATGTTGAAGGGCATTTTTCTAGGCTTGTAAGAAGTGGGGAAAGGTCAAAAAAGGAGCAGGTTCTTTAAGAAATCCTTGTCTGATTATTTTTGTTCTTTTCACATCACCTATGAAAACAAATTTGCCCTTCTTACCTCTCCCCCCATCAGAAGTTGTAAAGAGGGGCAGGCACAGGGAAGATTTTGGGGACGGTTTCTCAGCCATCTCCCCCCCCTGGCATTTTCTGGTGCAGTGAAGATATCTGAGAGCTTCAGGACTTTGCCAAGGGGAACTGGACATCTTCAGGGAGCTCATTATCCTTGGAAGAAACCAATTAAGAAACAAAATGAAATAGGTAGATCAGTTCTTTCCACTGAGGCTGTGGTCTGGTGCTAGAAGCAAACCTGAATGATAAATCACATATTGTATGAAACTATGAAATCATACACTTCATGGAGAATTGTATGCTAGAAAGTGTCCAGAAAGAATTACTTTCATTGCCCATTGAGGACCATCTATCTAAGAGCCAACAGGCACTGGAAGCTGTTCCACTGACACTCCCCACACACCCACTGCTCTTATCAGGCCTTTGTTCCCCTCAGCGCCAGGCTCTTTTGGGGTCCTCCTATGCTCCCATCGTCTCAGATCACAACAAATTCTTTGTATTTACAAAATCTTTATTAGACTCCAGAGGCCACGGATGAAGACAAAAGACCATAAAAACATCCACAGGAGGTTGGACCAAAAGTCCCTCCAGCCCAATATCCTGTCTGTAATGCTGGCAATAGCAGATGCTGAGGGAAGAGCACAAGGCGAGGGCAAGCCTACAATAAAACTACCACGATATACTCTTTCAGCCTCCAGTGAGTTGCAGGTCAGGGACTTCCTGACCCAGATAGGGTATGTTTGTGTTTGAAGGCAGGGAAGGATTTGAACCTCTATTCCAAGCATTTGTGTGCTACAGGAAAAAACACTTGACCCAGCTGGAAAGAAATAAATGTTCGCTATAAACACAAAGCTGGCGGAAGCAGACTCAAAGGCCATTTCCAAGCCCAAGGCATGAGCTCCAAGGAAACACTCAGCTTTCTAATGCCCAGAAGAATCTTTTGCCCTGAGAAACTCCTGGGGCAGTGCTCACCAGAGCCCTTTCCCCTCCCCAGGGGTGTCGGCCTCTTGTCCCATGTAATAGCAACAGGATGAGAGGAAATGGCCATAAGTTGCACCAGGAGAGGTTCTTGTTGTATATTTGAAAAAATTTAGAAAGGGTGGTAATACATTGGCACAGGCTGACCAGGGAGCTGGTGTAGTCACCATCTCTGAAGGTGTTCAAGAACCACGTAGATGTGGCACTGAGGGATGTGAGTTAGTGGGCATAGTGGGAATGGTTGGTGGACTAGATTATCTTAGTGGTCTTCTCCAACCTTAATGATTCTGTGTCTCTATAGGGGCCAAAACGCGAGCCGCACCCGTGTGCTTTGAGCACATGCTGGCAATAGGCCAGGCCCGGGCACCAACAGTGAAGCCCTCCATCACTCAAAAGGCCAAGCAAATATCCCTCTGTAATGCTTGGCAGGGACGCAGTGCTTGCATGAAGGCATGACTGCTCTTCAGAGCCACGCTACTTCTCTGCCTGTCACCACAACCCCCACAGAAATCATTTCCTGTTTTATTTTTACACTGTCATAAGCTGCTGCCAGCATGGGCGTAGGGGGTTGGGGTAGGGACGAGGTGCCTGGACACACGTCAGCAGGAGGTCAGCAGGGCGGTGTGTGGTGGAGAGAACCCGAGGAGCAAGAGGCCAGAGCCAGGCTCTGCCAGTGATGCCAAGTGCCAGGACCAGAGGCCATGGGCTCAAGCTGGAGCACAGGAGGTTCCCTCTGAACACCAGGAGCACTTCTGTGCTGTGCAGTGATGGAGCACTGGCACAGGCTGCCCAGAGGCTGTGGGGCGTTCTCCTTGGGGATCTTCCAAAGTCGAACAGCAAGAGTCAACACCAGAATCATCACTCCTTCTGCTTACAGTAATTGCAGCAGAAAAAGTCAAAAAAGGGAACTTCAAAGGGCAAATGGTACTAAATGATAAGCTAGACCAGCTGCATTACTGCCAGCATTGCCTTCTCCTCTGGGTCCCAGCTTCATGTTCAATTTACACTGGAATAAGTCTGCTGCTCCATCATACCCTGCCACGTTTGTTTTGTGTTCTTTTTTAATTTCCCTTGAAAATATATGAAGCGATTGGCACAGACTGGGGGAGGTGACGGTCAGATCGAAAGGCAGAAATGAAATTCGGAACAAACCAGCTGCTGGAAATTGTTTCACAGGTTGTGGAGCAAATTGCTCCGCTTCACTTAGAAGCCACTGTGCAACACAGGGCCTGCCTTTTCCACGGGGCAAAATGGGCACTGCTGAGCTGTTTTTTTGTTGGTTTAGTGCAGTAAAATCATTCGTGAAAAGGCAAGGGTTTTTGCTCAAAGAGGCTTTTTTAAAATTCACCAGCCATCCCTTCCAGCCACCAGGATAGCTGTAAAATTTGTCTTTTTTTTATGCCAGAACTCATGTAATTTCCATGGCTGTGAATCAGGACATCTTCATTCTTGTGGCATGTTTTTCACTTTTATGAACACTAATTTCACTGCATTTTCGGAGCGGTGACTTTAGCCACAGCGTGGCTGCTGCGAAGTTCCCACGGCTACCAGTAGGACTTTTATGTGGGAAATCTGTGGGCAGCAGGGAGCCTCCCTGCTTGTATCAATAGGAACTTCCCAAGCGCCTCAGACTGACATTTTCTTAGCCCGGATCGGAGCACACATGCTCTCATTTAGAGCTCCCTTCTCCGAAGCTGAAGGACATGTGTGATCATTTTAGCTCCGGCAGTTTTCTAGCAGGCCTTTTGCACACAGAGAAATCCTGTGCAAATGGGATTTTTCCTCTTCAGCCACCAGAAACCCCATCCTGCAAACTGCTGAGCAGAGCACCAAGGGGTGAACACAGGAGATGCCAGCCAGGGCCACGTTGACCCCAGGCCCCCATCATGTTGAAGATCATGGAGGAAGCATATAAGAGTCCCACCAGTGTGGATGCTGCACTGCAGACTTCCCCTCTCAAACTTTTTGAAATTTGGGGTGCACAGAGCATCAATCCAGTGTGCCTCAACACCACAGAGACATCAATTTTCTTTCTTTCTATGTGTCTGCTGGGGCTGTCAGGCCACCGCCAGCAGTCATCCTGTCCCACAAGAGTTTCCCAGCCCTTCGCATCACAGCCATGCATTCCAGAGATGGCCAGACACATAAATACATCTTCTGTGCTTGCACACTGGAGGACTTTCTGCAGCTGGATAAAAGAGCATGATAAAAGCATATATATTGTCTCCACCAGTCAAAAAAAAAAAAGGGGGGGGGGGTTGAATTTTTGTTCTCAGAAGACAGAAATGCAGTGGGAGGGCAATGGGCAAGTTATACAGCTTTGGATTTATTAAAGATAATATATTGCAGGGAAAAATCAGCTGTGGTGGGACACTGTGTTTACTGGATGTTTAGAGAAGACCACACAACCCACAAACACGACAGGACCACGCTCAATGATCATATCTCACTATCACTTCCTATTTGCAGAACTGTAATTGTGGGAATTCTTAAGGTCCATAATCACTAAAAATGGATATCTGAACTCAGAAACCAGGGAGGCAGAAGCCCTCAAGGAATTGTTTTCCACTTCAGTTAAAAAAGAAAAAAAAAAGAAAAAAAAAAGGCTGAATTCTTTGTCAATGAGAGATGGTCCAGTTTTACAGCTTTAGATTTGGTAAAAGAAACACCTGGCTGCCTATCAGTAACAGAGCGGAGTCTGATGAGAACAGAGGACAGAGATCATCACTCATTTGTCATGTGTAAGGATTTCATTGATGCACATCATTCCAGTGCAAACTGGTAATAACTGCTCAGGGTTGCCCAGAAGAGCTGTGGGTGCCACATCCCTGTAGGTGTTCTCAGCCAGATGGGATGGGGCTTTGGGCATCTGGTCTGGTGGGAGGTGTCCCTGCTACATGTAGCTCAGAAGGTTTGAAATGGAAAAAAAATGGGAATATGTTTGCTGTTGTTGCAGCCAGAATAGGCAAAGTGTAAGTGTGGTGAGGACTGTAGCAGAAGCTAGTATCTTCCTCCAAACAAGATATATTGAGGGGAAAAGAAGTAATAATAACCTTTCTCCAGCTCCAAACTATCACCTCTCCATATCTTGATGGCATTTGATAAGCTTTCAGTGTAAGTCAGAAAGAAAAACACGTATGCATTGCTGCTATGGCAAAAATCCTGCTATACACCTTCACCAATGGCTGGTGCAAGAAGACCAAAATGTTTTGTCTGATGTTGTCAAGTGGCCCAGTTCTGTAAGGTGGTTTCAGTGTCTGTGTGTGCACATCCATGCTTTTCCCCTTTAGAAAGCTGCTAAACACCTTGTCCAAGCAAGCTAAATGCAAAAGAGGACTCAAAGCGATTCCTTTCTAAAATCTGTGTGAAAATAATCAACAAAACAGGAGAGAATAAATATATGATGTCAACAAGCACCTCAACTGAAAGTAGGGCTGTGGTGTGAACCAAAGTTATTAAGTCACCAAGATCAGTGCAGGGGGAAGGAGCCATAATGTTTCAACACGGAGAATGGCATCAACAGCAGCTTGTGCTCACCCATTATACAAGCCCACGGTGCTTCAGTAGTCATGATGTTTGAGCAATCCCTTATTGACATGAAGAGCACATTCACAGAATACCTGAATCATTATGATTGGAAAAGATCACTACCTGGTCCAACCATCAACCCATCATCCACGGCCACTAAGCCGTGTCACTCATGTCCAGAGTATGGAGCTGGAGATGGGGTTTTGCTGGTGAGAGGAGCTAAAAAATGAGAAATGTGCCAAAGAAAATGAGGGAGCAGCAAAAATGGGATAAAAGATGGAGGAGAGCAGAAGGTCAACAAGTTGGTCTCACTCTGCAAAACTTGTAAAGGCTTCTTGGTGTCGAGTCATGTGAAGGGAAAGTGGGTGGCTCTTGAGACACAGTAAAAATGAGAATTAACTCACCTACTAAATTCTCAGTCATCTTCCTCTTACAACCACTGCCAGGAAGTCTGATTAATCAGTCTAAGTTTAAATAGAACAACAAAAAAAAGAAAATACTATGCACTCTGACTGGTCCATGAGGAAACCATGAATTTGCTCTTTTAATAATTAAAACTGACCCAGCAGGTTTTCCAGAGCAATCATCTCTCATTCAGAGAATAAAATCTTCTCCACCCATGTACGTGGAATCTACTGCATTCTCTGCCCAGATAATCGCATTGTTTTGCCCACTCGGATAAAGTTTCATTTTGTGAGGTGGTTCCCCAAATACCACTTGTTTTTCTTCTGAGAAAGTACTGAGTAAAATCATTCCAATGATGGAAGTGTAGATCTGTTTCAACTACCTAATTGGTCATCTTTTGCAGATTTCTATGGAAGAAAAAAGAAGTTCACTGTCACTGCCAACATGAGATGAATATTTTGCTGAGTATGACTGACAAATTTTCCACCCCAAGTACACTGCAGTAGGAGGCATGTCTCACAGATCTGTGCTTGATTTCTTGCTGTACAAAACCCATGTACTCGTACAGCTTGGCTTGTGCTGTGTGAGCTTTGACTTTCAAAGCCAGATTTCTACGCATCTTCACCTTTGGATATTTTTAATGCATCTACTTCACTGAATGAGAGAAATATCATTAACATTTGTGTCTCGAGAGTTCTCGTCCAGGTTACACCTGAGATGTAGCTCTCAAGGCACTGTGTGGGGAAAGGTTCCACCACATTTAATCCCCTGGAGTACTTCTTCATGCAAGTCAGTGAGAGTAAATCTAATGCAAAATGAGCAGAGGAGGCAGAAATGAGTCTGCAGGCAAAACCCCAGTGAGTCAAAGTGTCCCTCAGCGACGACATCAAATTGCTGGTAGAGGTGAGGCAGCCCAAACACCATGAGGAAGGTTGGGGCTCCTTGGTGACTGTGGAGGTTTCTTTCAGATATGAGCACAGTCTGAAATCTGAAGTCCATAAAAACCTTTCAGGCACTCTGGCTCTAAGAGAGAAGAGAAGGTTTTGGCACTGAGTTTGAACGTACCAGAGCAACTGGTGGCAGTGCCACAATGGAAAGAAAAAGGAAGCAGAGCTGAAGAAACTTCTGAGAAATGTAAAGAACAGTTAACTGGACAGGAACTGAACAAATCATCAAGTGTTATGGGAAGAGGCTGGTTCCTAAAGGTATATCCCATGCAGCCTTTCTGTTTATAAAGTATGTATCAGAACTCCAGTAATCGGAGCTGGACATTTGGGGTTGGAACTAGGTGATCTTTGAGTCCCTTCCAACCCAAGACTTTCTATGATTCAAGTCATTCTGCAAGGATTAACCTACTGGACATGAGAAATCATATACTTTAACAGTGTCTGTAAATGAAAGGCATCATGGAGTTAAGAAATTACACATCTTTGTTATATAACAGCACAATTAAAAACAAATAATGTATTACTTCATACGGCCATCTACTGAATTTCATCAAGACTAATTTCATGTTCAAAATCTCACCAGCCTTTGCCTGCTATCAGATAGAAAAAGGGAAATTAGCACTCTCTTTTTCATGTTTCAGAACAAAAGCATGAGCTTTGAAGCGCTGCCTTTGTGAAAGAAACAGTTGTGGCCTGCTAAAACAAGCAGTACTGAAAAGGTTAACTAATTTGGTTTCCCTGATAAGTTTATCTATGATCAGAACTGAGTCATACAGAAAATACTCCTACAAGATTTGACCTTTTACTTGTATCCCACACTGAGATAATATTATACTTAAAATGGATATCAATAAGAACTTTGTTTTAAAAACTATATTTAAAATAAATTACTTTTAAATAACAGAAACTGTTTTCAATTAGCCCTGTTAAAGGAAATCAACTAGAAAGTTATGTATGCTTTTTTATTTTCTTTATATAAATTATACCCAGGAGTCCTATGATAGCAGCACTATACAAACTATGCACTACCTTTATATTTATTTCTTATCAAAATAAACTTAACAAATTAGATTTGTTTTTACAGCACTTTATATCCAATAATGACAATGTTGTATTGGTCCCAGGATAAAAACAATGAAAGTAGCAGCTGAATGGTATTTTTATTAAGAGTTAACAAAAATGTCCTGTGCAAACAGAGTGTATAAAGAAAATTAATTCCATAATTCCTTATGATGAAGGCATCCCTCTCTTTTTTCTTTTTTTCTCACAATATCAATCTCATTTGGAAAGATCGTTTTAAGGGGAAAACTGTAAGTTTTAGCATGACTTACTCAGCAAAATGATATAGCTGAACTTAAACATTGCTGACTGCTACGATTTAATATTAGGACCTGGCAAATGTTTTGATAACTTAATACTTTTTAAAAGAAAACTTGTTTGTTACTGAAGATTTTGGGAGCTCAGAAGAAATATAATCTAAAAAAATAACACAGCTAAAGATCCAAAGAGAGGTTTCTTCTTTTTCCCATTTTTTCCATTTCCTCTACCTTGAGCTGGTTCCTCCATGTGAGCACATTTAGAGGCCTTTTACTGGTGGCAGATTCAAATATCTCTGAGATATTCACCCTACAAACTCAGCAAGAGTCCACGTTTTCCTCCAGCAGTGGAAAAATGGCAGGGCTAATAGTCTGGGGTTTGTTACTAAAAATGAGTCCTCACACCAAAAAAAAAAAATTAAAACATTGTTTAGAACATGTGGTTTGCTGCTATTAAGTTAACAGTGGAAAATCTCATTACTTTTAATTTTATTTTGTGGTGGGATCGTTTCGTAGACCGAGGCAGATTTTCTCTTAAGCAGAGCTTCTCCTCCTACCTTGCAGCATTCTACTCTGCAAGCAGCTCTTTGCACAGCTCGCCTCGATGTTTCAGGTCGAAGTGCTGAATTAAAAAAAGAAAACAGATTTTTCCCCATGTGTGCCTCTCGTGTGCCATCCTCTCCAGCTCTTGCTCTGACAGAGGAATGTTCCAATGAAGACCCTGGGCTGAGGATGTTCTCCATGCAGTGCTAAGAACGTATCTGCTCCTACTGAAAGCTCCAAAGGGGCAAATAAGGCATCAGACAACTCCTGATGTCACCTCTATGTAGGAAGCCCTGTGAAGAAGCAAGGTGTAACGTGGGTGGATGAAACAGGGGTTCTGGAGCTCAAAGTGGCCAGAGTAGAAAAGATTGTAAAGGTTTCTGCAACAGATTTCTTGCCAAAGTTTGGAAGCCTCTCATCTGATTTCTGACTTTGGATTGAGGCTACGACGATTTACGAGAATAGAGGACCAAATGTGCAATTTAAGGTGAAAGTATTGCCAAGGCAGAAGCCTTGCTCCAAGCTTAAAAGCTTCTATATACATACATACATATATATCCTATTTATTGTGACTCAAATCTGAAACTCTTATGGTTTACAATACAAAGTGATATTCGGGGTCACATAATATTTGCTTTCAATCAGCAGCCCAGTGGATTTCCCTGTAACATATGCTTGCACGTGATAAGACTCACTCCTGTGCAGAGGTGAGCCATTGTATTGTAAATTCCACTTGCAATACAATCCTTATGTAACCCAGCTTGTGTATTTCCAGATATCCTTATATTTTTAAGTTCAGCCATTCCCCTGGCACTCAGCACTTTTCCAGGTCCTGGTTTGTCATGAGAATTTGACATCTGCTTCCTGAATAAACAAAATATATGCACATAAGATCACTGATGATCAGATACTATATTTCTTTCGAACATCTCTCTAGTCCCCACTTCTCAACAAAGCTGCCAGAAGCTGAGCTCTACATTCAGATGATGACTCACTCAGCCCCGCTGCTGCCAGGGCCTCACTTTTCCATCAGTGGTCATTTTGGGAGCTCAGGTCAGTCTCTCAATATTTTTTTGGAAATCAGGGAAGGAAATGGATCAGCTGCTCAGTGCATACAGGTCTTATGGGGAGTGGCTGAGGAAACTGGGATTGTTTAGACTGGAGAAGAGGAGGCTCAGGGGAGACCTTATTGCTCTCTACAACTCCCTGAAAGGAGGTCATGGCAAGGTGGAGGTCAGCCTCTTCTCCCAGGCAACAGCGATAGGATGAGAGGGAATGGGCCTGAAATTGCACCAGGGGAGGTTCAGGATGGATATTAGGAAAAACTTCTTCCCAGAAAGAGTGGTAAAGCATTGGAACAGGCTGCCCAGGAAGGCACCGTCCTAGGAGGTGTTAAAGAATCATGTAGATGTGGCACTGAGGGACATGGTTAGCGGGTATGAGGGGATGAGTTGGTGGTGGACTAAATGGTCCTAGAGGTATTTTCCAACCTTAATGATTCTGCGATTCTTTGATTCCATGAAGGGAGGAACTCTGACTAGTCTGAATTCCCAAACACTCAGCAATGCTCGGCTAGAAGTGCCACTGTACGGGCACAGCTCATATGTTTGTTTCCAGCCAACTGCACTATGATTTTACAAAAAGCTAAAGCAAAGCAGAAGGCTGCTCATCGCTTCATTTTGAATAAGAGTGCCTGGGGAGTAGGCGTCTGATGTTTGCAGTGGCATGAGCACCTGCAGTTTGTGGGCTAGTGTGGAGGAGCAGCAGATGTTCAGTATCTCTGCAACATCAGGCCTTGAATTGAACATACATGATTTCAAGGATGACCTTTCAGGGATGCAGTGAGTGCCTCCTGCCATTTCAGGACTGGGTGCCACTTAGAGCATTATCAGAGATTTAGGAAATGAGTTCAGAGCTGGATATGAAAATATATGGATCATTGTCTTAGAGATGAACAAAAGTTAAATGTAACCAGGCTGAGACAGAAAAACTTTCATCTCTTGACAGATGTCCAAAGTTCCATCTGAGACTGAGAGCAAGCATTGAGACTTTGCTGACAGTGATGCAAAGTCAGTGATGCTTTGGAGCTGCACTACCCATAGTGAAACCAGCTCAATTTTGACATCTACTACATGTGCAATTGAAAAGTGAACTTGCAAAATGGGGATTATTTTGAGAGCTAAGTGAAACTAGCTTGTTCAGTCTGTAGAGCTCTTGGGTTCACTTTCTTACGTTTTGCTTTGTACGGTTCTATACACCAAGAGTTTTGCTTTGAGTTTTAGGTTCAAACAAAGCAAAACTGATCGCAAAGCACTGTATTTTGATTTTTCAGATTGAAATTAGGTCTCACACAGAAATTTTCAAAAGCCAAAGTGCAGAGCACTGGAGCCTGCATTTCAGCCCAGTCCGTTTCCAAGCTGTCAGCCTGAGGCTCAGAGCCAAGTTTTCCTTACGTGCACTGATGCTGAGAGCTGCCTTCTCTGTGCAGTCCCACATCCACACAAAACTCCCTAAAACCACCCGATTTTGCAGTTTCTTCCAGGAAAAATAGGTGAAGCCATCCCAGCGTTGTCAGATTTAACTAACGTCAAATAGCGCCAAGTTAGTAATTGTTACCTTCAATAGATTTGTTTCTAGCTAAGTCCACGAAAATTATTACAAAAGCACATAAATCCCAAGCTACAGTTAGCACTATTTTCTGCTAGAATGAAAGCCGCATGCTTACCTTTATTATAACAGACATGTCTTGCCAAAAGCAGTAGGGCAGAGTGTCCAGAAACACCCTCCTGAAGAAAGCTTTGAAGAAACACCTACTTAAACATACTTTCAGCCTTTATTTTATCCACTTTGCACATTTATTTTCTTAGCAGCCCTCGAGCCCAATGGTTAACACGTTGGATTATCGTTCTTACTGGCCACAGAAAATCATTTCTGTCTCACTTACAACAGCACTTATTATCATACTTCCATGCTCATCATTTAACTTTCCACTATATTAATAACCTGGGCCGATTTTGCCCAGCAAGCAACCTAAACCTTCTGACTTTGACAGAAACCTTGTGTGCTTGTTTCTCTTTCTAACCATCAAAGAAGGTCACTGAGCTACCCTAGGTATCAGCATTTTTCCTGTGTGATTCACTCACACCAAGCAAACCCTCTAGACCAACATTTCTTCCGTTTCTGAATTTGTACTTAACCAATAGGATCAACAGGCCCCCTTCTCCGTGGGTGGTGATAATGTCAGTACACCACTGCCCAAATAACCTTTCCCTATAGGGAAATGCTAACATTTAATTCTTTAAATTTAAACCACATGCATTTTGGTCTCATAACCGTACTCTGCATTAACTGCCTTTTGTTATTCATTTGTATCACTAAAAACCTTAATGAAACCGGTTATTTAAATTGGAAATGTTAAGTGCAGTAGACATCTAAAATTTGGGTATGAGCTATAATACATCAAAATATTTAAATAGTAACTAAATATTTTACCTAACCATTGTAAACACATTTGCAGAATTAATAATGACACAGCCCTGCGTATGTTCAGTGTAAAGCCACGTCTCCAAAGAGCTGTTCTCTTCAGTCCTTTGCAGGGAACATAAGCAACAGCCAGAGAGGCTTTTGAATGGTTTCTATCAGTTACCTTCATCTTACCCAGAAACAAAAAGTGCCATTTAAGTACTGCATATGTGAGACCTCCGCTAAGGAGAACAAATTACGTGTGAGTTGGCCACATGCTATTTTCCTGCTGGTGTTCTCTGAAAGAGGCACTGCCACTGTATACATTCCTCACAAACATTGCCGTGGGGTGACCACAAACGCACAGCTGCCAGCGCAGTGCAAATACTGACATTTGGGACCAGGACTCAGGGACTCTATTCAGACAGCAGGGAAGCTAAGTCGTTCCTCAGCAAAATGTAACACAACTAAAAGTATTAAAAAAAAAAAAAAAAAAAAAACAGACAAATTAGGTCTTAAAAATTTGGGGGGAGGAGGGTAAATTTTTAAATTTCTTCAGTATTAACACATGTGATGTAGATAATGGTTGCGTCAGTCTGTGCTTACAGTCATTATTTTAATTACATGTTTCATGTCTCAGCATAAAGATTTATAAAACCTTTAATGGCTGATCACAGAGTTTCGATACCAATCCATTATTTTTTGAATTGGCTTTTTCAGAGCATACGCTACCTCCCAGGTGCAGATTCACACCATCTTCTTTGTTTTTCAAATAGGAATTCTGTAACTCATTCCACAAGCCAAACAGTTCACTACCCAGAACCAGTTGGGAATCTTCCTCTGGACCTAAATCACTGAATCATAGAATTATAGAATTGCTCAAGTTGAAAAAGGCCTTCAAGATCATCAAGTCCAACCACAACCTGACCATACTACCCTAACTCTAACAGCCCACCACTAAATCATGTCCCTGAGCACCACATCCAAATGGTTTTTAAACACATCCAGGGATGGAGACTCAACCACCTCCCTGGGGAGCCTATTCCAGTGCTTAACAACCCTTTCTGCAAAGAAGTGTTTCCTGATATCCAACCTAAATCTTCCCTGGTGCAACTTGAGGCCCATCTTTCCCTATTCTGTCTTGGGGAGCTCACTGGGGCTGGTAAATCATATAAAAAACAGCAATCATTGGAGATGGCTGCAGTAACAAGAAGCATCCTTGGGGCTTGTTCACAGATTTCAGGATGCTTAGGTTGCAGCTCTCCATGGCTTCCTATAATTCTTTCCCATCTCACAGTCTTTCAGTTATATAATTCCCAGTCCATAAAATGCTGTTGCACACTCTGGGATTTGGTAAAAATGTTCAAAATACCATTGCTCCCTTCTAAAGAGACAAACCAGTCCTGGTTCTCTGTAGGAGTGTTCCTGTACCTTCCTCCTGCTCAGACTGCTGGCATGAGTGACACGAGGAGAATGTTTGTTTCTCCTCTCACACAACCACTGCTGCTGTGCCTGGGGGTTCATCCTGGAAAAGATTCATACAGACTCAATAAGAAAAAAAAAAAAAAAAAAAGAAGGAGTGAACAAGAACGATTTTTCTGCTTCATTTGCAAATTATAGAATTAATATTTACACGATTAAACCCAATTTCCTGATTGCTTTGCGGGTCACCCCATGCTATTTTCTGTAACAATTTGACTTTTAAACTTCTGCAATAATAATCCAAATTCCTGTCGATCACAATGCTACTGACCGATAAAAAACAGTTCATGGGAAAGTTTTATCTGCCTATACAATCCTCATTGATTGCCTGTAGTGAATTTCAACCACAGTTTGCTACCCTCTCACAATTTGAGCTTCATTATGAGTTATAGATTTATGCACTACATTGTTTTTATATGTTATATTCTAGAAGAACATTCAGTAACATTCAGTCCAGCATTGTACAATGCCTATATAACCACATCAACTAATATATTCAAGGTTTTTAACTTCCCTCCTATTCAGCAGACCATCAAAAATGAACCTGATTAACATAGTTTTGTAATTACTGCATGTATTTCTCTAACTCTCTGTAGCTGAGTGCCTGGTACCTGAAGTTACCACTTTCTTCATCAAAATTAGTTTGCTGCATCGTGCCCCAGTCTGAGGAATTATGCTTACTTTTTCCAGACTCCCAACACTGTCGAACCTCAGACCACCGTGTTCTTGCTGGGAAGCCCCATTTTCTCAGTCTGAGCCTGTGTGCGTTATCTGCAAGGGAAAGATGGACTGTTCAGTGCCCCAAGCCCTGAACCTCACAGCTGTCTTCTTGTGCTCTCCCGCAGCATCAGCAGCTCCCCACCCGCACACGGGTTCAGCTCAGACACCTTAATTCAAAACAGACCCTTGATGGCATCCTGTTAAACACAATAACCCTCTACTTGCTAGATACGGAATTACTTTCCTGCCCCTACTCCTTGTTAAACATGGATAAAACACCTTAGGTGGAATTACTTTCACAGCTGTGCCACTTTTAATTTTGTTAAGCCTTTGTAAAGGCTTATTGGTTTGTTTTACGGTGTTCTTCTACAGCAGTATCAAAGATGTAGTATTCAGTAGAATACTGAATACTGAATACAGAATACTGTAGAAGTATTCAGATGCCCACAGGAAGGTACCCAATGCCCTCTGGAGCAACCCAGAGTATCTGCAGCACCTGTAGTGGGTTGACAGTGACAGTGTGGGACCTGCAGGAGATCTGCACCATTGAACTATCAGCAAGAGGCCAGCTGGGATTCCCCAGAGGCTGCAAAGCGACACAGGAGGGCTATGGTTAGGCACGTGCATTTCTTCCAAAATTAACACAATAAAGTATAAAATAAAGGGGAAAAAAATAACTAAACAAAAATTAATATGATCACTTAACTAAAAGCTTGGAAAGTAATACACCAAAAATATAATTTCACTTTGATATGCAGACTAAATCCCATACCTACCTACCTGTATAAAAGCCAGTTGTAGATAATCGCTGCAAATCATCCAGGTCCCATAAAAACAAAGTGCATAATGGAACAGCTAAATTCACTGCACTTTGATACTCTTTTTACTTCATATTTTAGACGACTGATACATTTTTAAAGTTAAATACTGAAAACGATAATTGCTTTGAACTGTTCTAGAGTGAAGTTTGCTATTTTTTCTCATTCAGCAACAAAGTGTTTTGTACCGTCCAAAAGAAAAGCATTGTGACATTTGTATTTAAATAACTTACTGAAAAAGATACGGACGCCCACGGCACAATTATTTCCCATCACTTTATCCTAAGTCCAAATTTTGAAAACATAAAACTAATTCACATTGTAATGTATTCCTCAGAGCCAAACCTTGGAGATTGTTCTCATCTTTCCCCTGGATAAACTCCTTCCAGTACCTAAAGGGAGCCTGCAGGAAAGCTGGGGAGGGAGAGTGTAGTGATAGACAATGGATAATGCCTTTAAAATAAAAGAGGGGAGATTTAGATTAGACATTGGGAAGAAATTCTTCACTATGAGGGTGGTGAGGCACTGGCACAGCTGTGGATGCCCCAACCCTGGAGGCACTCAAGGCCAGGTTGGATGGGGGCTCTGGGCAGCCTGAGCTGCTGGCTGGTGCTGCCCACAGCAGGGGGTTGGGATTGGGTGGCTTTAAGGTCCCTTCCAACCCAAGCCATTCTGTGGTTCTATGAAAATTAGGCAGAATGCTATTTATAATCATCAGAGCTGTAATGTGTTGGAACAAACCTCCAGTGGAATACAAGGTGGGCAGTACAGCTCCTGCATGGATTTTACAGCAAGTTTGGCTTTAACAGCCAGAAGACCAGGCTCAGCAGACCTGGAGTCCTCAAGCAATAAGCCAGTGGTGTCTTGATTCTTCGTAATTCTGGCACAGCTTTCTCGATGTGGTAATCAGAAATCAAAATTATGCTCTTTATATTAAAGGAACCTGCATCTAATAGCAGGTGAACACTTAAGTGGTGACATAACTATTAAAATAGACATTAAAATGATTGTGTGATTCTTGAGTTTCGTTTATAAAGTAGAAAGCGAAACTCTACTGTTCTTTACTTCAGACTCAATCTGAAGCAATTCTGCTGATTTCAGTTGCTTCAATGAGTTTACTTCAAGCTTATATCAAAGTAAATGAGATTTGCATTCATCACCTTACTGTGTATGCCCTTTGGGGAAACTAAAGCCCAAAGCCCATCATAGAAACTGATGATTATCACTATTTGACAGTCATCATGGGAGGAGAGTTCACAGTGGTGAAGGTGACACACACAACTGCAAAAGGCAGGAGACAGCATTAACCAGGCATTGGTTTGCTTCAACCATCCTCTGCCCTCTGTTCATTATATGGCAGGGTTACACAGTGCAAAGATTCTGAGAAAATATTCTCACAGTCTGCTTCAACGTAGACCAGCCAACTTTGCCTTGGTTTTTATTTGGAGCAATGTATCCTTCAAAACTGTATTTTAAAGCAAACTTTTTCTTTCTTTTTTTTTTTTTTTTTTCCTGTCACAGCCAAATTCTCCAGTTCTGGGATTCACAATATTTTCCTTTTTCCAGAATGACACCTGCTGGTGGGAGAAGCATGGATGAATTACAGATATTCTGTGGTTCAATAGCAGCTAACCTAACCATACTCTCTGAGCGTGCTCATCACCTGTGTCCAGTAAAGTGTTGATAATAGAGATCTGGAAATGTAAAGATACTATAAGGAGCACGTTGTAGAAGCAACATAGTTTTCAAATTTAATATTTGCTCTTACTCAATCACTAAGATACCATCCACCAAAGCAATGCTTCAGTGGTGTTTCAGTGTCGTATCCTACTACTATTCTGGGAAGCCCACTGCATGGATATGTCAAATTGAGGTGAAAGCCTGAACGAAATCCTTCCTATCCTATGCAAAAAGCTGCTGTGCTGCTTCAAACCTTTCAGTGTGAGTAAAACCAGCTGCTAACGCTATTATTGGTGCTTAACACTCCAGAAGATTAGCATCTCAAAGAGAAGCATTATGCACATGTCCCTCAACTGGTATACGAGGACATAGCTAGGAGAGACAGAAAGCAAGCTGTACCTTTGCCAAAACGATGACAAATGCTCCTCAATATGCCAGGCAGCATTAGGATCTGTAATGGATTTCCGTACCCACAGCACCTCTAATGTCTGGGGCTGCTGGAGAAGATTCCAGCTATAAAGGAGCCAGACTTGAGCTTTTCATGCTTTCAGCACATTCACAGCAATATTTCCAAAAGTGATTTCCAATGCTCGAAACATCCTCACTGGGGAAGCACAATTTTATCTCCTTTTTCTGAGATACTAATTACCCAAAGTCCCCTGTGATGGCAAGCTAAAGCAGAGGTGCCCAGGACCCTGAAGAAAACATATATATTGGACTACAAAAAATCTAGAAATCTGGATTATTGAAGCTGCTCTCAGATAATTGCAGACAGTAACTTGTGGTCACATACTAAATCATATTTTGAGACCTGTATGATTTGAGCCCAACTTATGAAAAAAATGTCCAACTAAACAGTGAAAGAAATTCCAACTAAAAAGAAAACAGTATCAGAAATTAAATTCAGAATTAGAATTCAATGAATTCTTTTGAATTATTTGCAAGGCAAACATAGAATCATAGAATGGTTTGGGTTGGAAGGGACCTTAAAGATCATTTTGTTCCAACCCCCTGCTATAAGCAGGGACACCTCCCTCTTGACCAGGTTGCTCAAAGCCCCTTCCAGCCTGGTCTTGAATGCTTCCAGGAAGGGGGCATCCACAACATCTCTGGGCAACCTGTCCTCCTAGTGTCTCTCCACCCTCACAGTAAAGAATTTTTTCCTCATATCTAGCCCAATTCTACCTCTTTCAATTTAAAGTCATTTCCCCTTGTTCTGTTGCTCCATGCCCTTATAAATGTCCCTCACCAGCTTTTCTGTAAGCCCCTTCAGGTACTGGAAGGCTGCTATAAGATCCCCCTGCAATCTCTTCTCTTCTCTTCTCTTCTCTTCTCTTCTCTTCTCTTCTCTTCTCTTCTCTTCTCTTCTCTTCTCTTCTCTTCTCTTCTCTTCTCTTCTCTTCTCTTCTCTTCTCTTCTCTTCTCTTCTCTTCTCTTCTCTTCTCTTCTCTTCTCTCCTCTCCTCTCCTCTCCTCTCCTCTCCTCTCCTCTCCTCTCCTCTCCTCTCCTCTCCTCTCCTCTCCTCTCCTCTCCTCTCCTCTCCTCTCCTCTCCTCTCCTCTCCTCTCCTCTCCTCTCCTCTCCTCTCCTCTCCTCTCCTCTCCTCTCCTCTCCTCTCCTCTCCTCTCCTCTCCTCTCCTCTCCTCTCCTCTCCTCTCCTCTCCTCTCCTCTCCTCTCCTCTCCTCTCCTCCAGGCTGATCAGCCCCAGCTCTTTCAGCCTGTCTCACAGGAGAGGTGCTCCAGCCCTCTGATCACCTGCCTGGCCCTTCTCTGGACTTGCTCCAACAGCTCCATGTCCTTCTTGTGTTGGGGTCCCCACAAGTGGACATATATTCAAGTGTGTTCCTCTTGAGTAAATCATTACAATATAATGCTATGCCATACCTCATCACAATGCCAGAAGGCAAATTTCTGTGCTGATTAGAGAATCAGAATGCAACATAGGAGCCTTGGCTTGGATTCCTGGATTTGTCACTGGCCTCCTATATAGCTCTGAGCAGACAGCTTCACATCTCTGTTCCTCCAGTTCTCCCATCTGTGAAAAGACAATAACATTTTTATGTTTTATGATTTATAAAGATAGCTATGTGATGGATTTCCAAAGATTGCTTTTATTTTGGAAAATACAAGCACATAAAAAAAGGGGTATATTGCTGTAAACTCACTGGATAATAGGAGACACATGAGGCTGTTTGCTTCAACAGATACTTCAGAGATAGAGTTTCTTCAGATGTATTCCTTGTAAAATTCATCATGTCCAGCCAATGGTTGCATATACTTCTGGTTTTAGAGTCCTCGTTTGCCATGGCAAATGAAATGCATGCACGTTATAGAAACAGCCCAGAATCCAAATAAGCCTCTGCAAAAAAATGAGAGCTCTGAATTTGGTCAAATCTTCCTACTCTCTTAACTCAGCCTATTGATCTCACACTGAATGGAATAACCTTACCATTGGAACTACTTCCACATCCTTATCTTTTTACTCCACCTACGACATTCTGAACTTCTACCATCAGTAGTCACCAAGTTACCAAGTACTTGTCCCAGAAGGATGAATGCTATGTAACTGGACATCACTTACCTCTCACCAACCTGAACAGCAGTGCCTCTGCACAGAGGAAGTAAGAATGCTCCAGAGCATTGCATATATTTCTATTTCTCTTTTTCATTGCCTTTTTTTCCCCTTTCTAATCTGCTTTCTTTCATTTGGGTTCTTTGCCATTTTATAACCCTACCCTGAACACCAGAATGACAGCTATTGATTCTCCATCTAAAAACATATACTTTCAGCAGAAGCATCATATATTTTAAGCTCTGTTAAGAGCAAACCAGTGGTAATCCACACTGTAGTCTGAATCCACACAGGACCACTAAACACTGCACACTGTGCAGGATGTAACATCAATTCATGGAGAGAAAAATACGTAACAACCTCACCCAAACTAGCCGCAGGTAAACTCAATTAGAGAATTGCAGCTTCACTTCTCCTCAATTCCTCTCTTTCTACTTCACTACTTCTCTCCATTCTCCTCAGAGAAAAAGAAATATTAAATACTGTGCTGTACCACAGCAAATTCCTCACTGAGATCCGTCGAGGTGAGATTTACAATATGCCCTTTTACCATCAAATCAAAAAGTTCCAGATTTGCATATCATTTTCACATTTTTTTCCAAAATTGGTTATTTCAATACTTCTTTCTATTTACTAAGTACATTTTTTTTCCTCCAAGATCTGTTTTAAAGACTTGCACCCTTGATCTTTTTACCCAGATTAACAAAGCTGCTCTTGTCACCGTGACTCTTCCCTTTTATAAGACACTCAGGCATGTGGTTTCATACACCTATTTTGTCTGAATTCTGGATTAACAGCTGCCCCATTCCACTTGAGTATCCAGACTTCGCCTTATTTCTTCATCATTTTAGACCAGAGGTCCAATGCAGATTCTATTTCATCTTGCCCCTGCCTTCACTGCAGAGCAGCCTTCCTTTCTTCCTCAGTCTTTTCTAGATGAATAAGTTTTCCTTCTATTGGTTCTTACTTCATTCCTACATATCCTGCTCTCTGACTCATCACTTTCTCTGTCAATTCCTCTTCTGTCTTTGCACTACCTACAGATGTATTTTCACTGGTGATTGCCCATCAAATTACGTAAGGTGCCCTTACCATTTTTTCCTTTGTTTGGGATACAAGTTCTGGATAGTTTTTACACTTGAGGGAAAAAAAGAAATAACCTCTACAGTTCAGCTCCTTGATTCTTCTTGATGCGGATCACTTCAACAGTTAACTCATGTAGCTTATCAAAACTTTTTATCTTCAAAATCAGGAACCTTAACTACAGTTCTGCTTCTATTTAGTCTTCTATTTAATGCAAATGCAATAGGCTTGTGAGTATTTGTTTCCAAGTTCCTTATATGTTGATTTTTCTTTTCTTTTTTTTCATGGTCTTCATCAAAAGTAAGTCTAAAATAGGTTCAGTTGAGAAGTCATTTGGTTACCTACTCTATCTATAGGTATGGGCCCTACCTTGAGAAGTAAGGCCCTACTTCTGCATGGAGATCACAGAATGAATCATAGAATGGCCTGAGTTGAAAAAGACCACAATGATCATCTAGTTTCAACCCCCCTGCCACGAGTAGGGTAGCCAACCACCAGACCAGGCTGTCCATAACCACATCCAGCCTGGCCCTTGAAATACAGAGTTACATGTCTGTATGAGATACAGATGTGATACATCTAGGAAATATAAATTATCCCAAAATATGTCATTTCCAGTTGTATTTATTCATCTAATTATACTATTTGCGACCTGATAATAAGGATGGGATGAGAGTTCCATCCTTATCATAGTGATCCATGAGATTACTGCAGCAGTGATCTAGAATGATCCCTGCTTGTTTTAACTAATGTTTCTCAAAGGAATTTTAAGGCACATTTTGTGTTCAGCCAGCAACAAGTCTGCCCTTTTTTTTTTTTTTTTTTCTGAGGGACAATTTGAGACAAATTATTTTTTTCTTTTAGAAAGCCAGTATATAAAATTTTCAACTGCCAAAGCACATGCATAATCAGATAGCACAAAACCTAGGGCTGCTGGACTTCTGGCTGCACTAACACTGATGTACCTCAAAAAAAGCAGCTGCCCAGCAGTAAGGAAGCCTCAGAGCTGGATATCCGAAAGAGGTAACAAGTCTGAGAATCTGGGAGGCCTGAGGAGGAGAACCAGGTTTGAGCCTCCACCAGCCTGGGAGGAGGGAACGGGAGAGCTGCAAGCCCTCTTCACAGATATGGAAGGAGCTGGCTGCGCTGAGGCAGGGTGGGAAACCAAAATTATTCCTTTCTAATGGTGTTCCGTTCTAATAGGTTGGAGCCCACCCTAAAGATGAGCTCACCCACTGTTATGTCCCATTGCACCCTTGCTCAGAGCATCCCAGAGGCTGGCCCAGCAGGGACCCAACTGCCCCCATCTGCTCCTTTGGGGTTCCACTGCCATACGTCAGAACATTGAAGTGGCCCTTTCCAGCCCTTTCCCACTGGGAACGTTTTGACACTGCTCTTCCCTACAGAGCAATAGCATTTCCAGTTACCACTAAAATATGTCAAACTTTCACAAGCGTTAAAAATGTGAAGCAAGAGCAGCATTTCAGCCACCAAATGAGTAATACCTCTGAAGAAGACTTAACAAAAAGTTTGTGGGAATTTTTGTCCAGCTTTATTTACTGCTACAAATTGCTTACCAGATCGAGCCTGTTCAGACTGCTGTGCTTGTTACACCAGCAGAAAAACAGCTTTAACTCTGCAAGTCCTTTTTTTCTTGCAGTGTACTTTCACTCACTTTCACTAACACGATACAAAAATGATGCCTTGGGATTACAATTGCGTGATGGAAACTTTTTACTACACTTCAGTGAACCTTAAGGGAAAACACGTACATATATACTGTGGATATTATGTGGATTTCCAGGAACCCTGTCAAAATTATCTCATGAAACAACATTAAAAAAAAAAAAAAAAAAAAAGACAACTAGGAAGAAAACTGCTTCATTAACTTCTTCCATTACTCACACCAAAGGGTAGATGTAAAATCAAAACTCAAAGCATTATTTTCAGAAGCCTTTTGAAAATGTGGCTGGGTTTCCTACCCTATTACCTCTGTGAGCCATGCAGACAATGAGTAGTCCGTGATCTTCTGAGCATCAAAACAACACCTAAAGCAGCAATGTAATTTCATATTACGGCCAAAATGCTGAATTATTTAATCCGAACCACAATGTACTTTGCTTATACATCTGAAAAAAGAAAGAAAGAAAGAAAGAAAAAATAGGGTATGATGAAACAGAAAACTCTCTTTGTGGTTTTTTGTATATCATCCTTGCCACTTTCATAATTAGAGGACATAGGCTACCATTAAAGTCAATTGCAAAGTTCTCGTTGACTTCAGTAGATGTAAACCAGGCATTAATATTATGCTTTTCAGTTTTCTTGAGGTTTAAACACCCCATAAAATAAATTTACAGATGAACTAGTAAATGTACACTTACAAAGAAACCTCCTAAGGAGTCCCTGAAGCCATATTTTTAAATGCTGCCATTCATTTGGTTCCTATCGACCAGATTAAGGGACTGTCAAACAAGGGTGCATAGATCAAGAGCTGCAATAAGAAATGCTGAAAATACACTCCAGAAGTCTAAGCTCAAAAATATCATTTGACATACTTGACAAAATGGACTTAGAAGAGGGTTTCAAGTTATGTGACATGTTTCACGAGCACAAAAAACCCTATCTATTTATTTATCTGCCTATCCATTTCACTGATCTGTAAATGAAAACATGTACAGTAGACGCAGCTATTTTTTTTTTTTTTTTTTCCAGGAACCCTTTCAAAACCACTCACATAAAAATACAAGAAAAGCTAATTGAGAAAGAGAGTCTAACTGATGAGAAGTCAGAAACACTACCATCCGGAGCTGACATTTTCTTCTATACAACTATGTGCCCATTGGGCATAATTTTTGATCTTGCAGACTTTCCACATGTAAAACTCCAATTGACTTCAGTGCAAATGAATGAACTGCAGGATCTAATTAAGCCTGATGAGGTTTGAAAAACAATCTCATACGCTGCCTGAACATTTCCATGAATTACAAAAATTTTCAAGATACTTTGCCTAGCTCATTGCCAAATAAGCATCTGCAAATATTTAGAAGGATAATGTGTAAATATAAATATAAGGTGAGCATTAGATGATAAGCAGATAGAAGGAGCTAACAGTTACCTGAACTGACTTGATGAAGGCTTTATTAATGGAACATCATACATGACATTACCATACAAAGAGTGGTGAATGATGGATGACATTTGCATAATAATCTTGCACTACTGACACGAGCAGAAAGGCCCTTTTGACAATTAATAACCACTTGGGAAATGTTTGCCTATTACCACACAGAAGCATGGTAGGAGAGGCAGGGATATTGTCCAGCTTTCCAGGGTAGAATTCAACCACCTCAACTTGTTTTCTTTTTCTACCACATCCTGATTCACTCAGGAAAAGCCTTGCTACATGTGAGCTTCTCTACATGTGAGCTGGAGTTCTGCAGTTGCCATCCATCAATTCTGCTCAGTGCTGATTCATCTCCGAAGCAGATACATGCTAGATGTATGGCCAAAACCATATGAGAATAGACGGCATACTCACAAAACTCGAGTCCGTGTTACAATGCAAACATGTTTTGGAAGCAAAACGAGGCTGCAGAAATCAGCCTTTTATTCTTAATTTTTGTAAACTGATCCTTGTAAATTCAGTGTTACCTTAACATGGTGTTCTCCATATACCTGCTGTTACAAAACTAATGAACCTTACCTGTTCTGCATTCAGATGTGGAGTACTCAGTACAGGAGAGACATGAAACTCTTGGAGCACATCCAGAGGAGGGCCACAAAAATAATCCAAGGGATGGAACTTCTCTTCTATGAGGACAGACTGAGAGAGCTGGGGCTGTTCAGCATGGAGAAGAGAAGGCTCTGAGGTGACCCAAGAGCATTTCTTTCAGTATCTATAGGGGAGCTGTAAGAAAGAAGGGGACACTCTTCAGCAGGGTTCGTTGTGATAGGACAAGGGGAAATAACTTCAAACTAAAAGAGGAGAGATTTAGACTGGATGTAAGAAAGAAGTTATTTGCAACAAGGGTGATGAGGCAGTGGCACAGGTTGCCCAGAGAGGTGGTGGATGCCCCATCCACCCAAGGTCTGGCTGGATGGGGCTCTGAGCACCTGATGGAGCTGTAGGTGACCCTGTTCATTGCAGGGGAACTGGACCAGATGGCCTTTAAGGGTCCCTTCCAACTCAAATGATTCTATGATTCTAAGACTATTTCCACTATGTGGCATCATACCCACAGAGGGCCACCATCTGGGATGGTGCCCTCAGGCCCACACAGACTAACAGAGAGACTGATGGCAAAGAATCACAGAATGGTGGGCTAACTGAGGTTGACAGGACCTTAGGAGTTCATGTGGTCCACACCCCAGTCATAATAGGACTAATGTCTACATTATGTTTGGCTCCCAAGGCCTTCTTGGCCATTCTTTATGTCCATTCAGGAAATTGGCAAAGAAATCGTGCTGAAGGCTGGCCAACAAATGATAAAATTTGAGAGCCCCACATTTCCTTTAAGGGCAACAGGGACAGGCTGCAGCTCCAAGTAAAGGCCAGGGGCAATACCAGAGGGGTCACTTCCAGCCCAGCCACTGGTGCACCCAGCTGGTGACTGCTCAGCCATTCTGTGAGGACGATGTATGGAAAGTCTGAGCGTGGAAAGGAGCTGTGTGAGGCAGAGAAGATGAAATCTCTGGAAATATTTGCTGTTAGGTCTTAGTAAATCTCTATGGAATATTTGGTAACTGTGTTTTTTTCCACTTCTTGAAACAGTCGACCAAATTTGAAAAGCTTTGTGGAGATGGCAAAAGACATATACCTGATTCAAAGGAAGAGAAAGGTCTGTCTTTGCTCTGAAACCTCTTAAAACTCAGGGTCGCATTATTATTATTTCTTAAGTAGAATAACAATTTTGTTGTTGCTGTTTTGTTTTTTTTTTTTTTTTTTTTTAACCAGCCTTCTTATAAGAAGTTAAATCACTTTGACTAATACTTAAAAAAAAAAAAAAAATTCTAGAGAATGACACCCCATATAAATATATTTGACCCAAATGTGAGTTTGGCTAAGTTCTAAACTGAGAACAGAATCTTATAGCAGAAAACATTAGAAAAACTTCCTCAGGGGCAGAGCTGCCCATCCTGCCTGCAATACTGTTTGTTAAGCACTCTGGAATCCGTAGACACGAACAGAACCATGTAACCAAAGCTTCTGGTCTGCATTGCCCCACTCCCTCTTTCTGCTGCAGTAACTTACTGTTAATTATTGTTATGAACCACAGCTGGCTGGTGGGAGCACCAGGCAAGCATGCTTTCCTCTGGAACTAAACTCCGGGAAAAGAAAAAATTCTGAATATGCATTGCATCAGGATTAAAGACAAATTCTGAAGTTTGCTTCCAGAGAAAATGCTGGTGCATTCAAAGCCTATTAAGGTACAGGGGAGGGAGTGCCAAAGGACGAGAGCACTCCGCAAATACAGCTGCAATTCCATGAAGTCAGAGCAAGCAGCCCACAAGATGAAGTAAGTAAGGGATGCAGTGTAACAGCCCATAAAAAAAAACGGATCTTGCTGTTGAAACCATTTGGACCACGAGACCCAAAAACTGATGATATTAAACATAAAAAATACAGCCGTTGTCTTCAGGTCAGGTTTTAATTGTGGATTTTATCTTACAGCTCTAAATCCCAATTGTTAAAATGTTTCCTCTACTGTAATTATTATTAAGGTATTTCTTTTTAGGCTTCCAGTATGGGACATCACTTACTGGTAAGGGATCACGGGTGAACTGTCCAACCTGTCATACTGAGCAGAAAGTTTGCCACTGATTTCAAAGAGCTGAGATTTTTACCTGCAGGAAATCAAGGTAAGTGGGAAATAATACACATTTTATCCAATTAAAAAGCGAAGCTCATGCATTTTCAGGTTCTCAGCCCACAGACATTTCCTTTTTCTGTCAGAAAAATACAGTTGGGAGGATATGTAACGTAAAGTACAAAAAAGGTGCTGTAACACAGAGAAGGCCAAGGGGGCCAAGGCTGTAAATTCCTTCCATCGACATGGTAATCTGTATTTGTAAAAGGCCAATATTGAGCAGGCAGCGAAAACAGAAATGCATAACCACATCACATTGTTCCACTGCCAAAAACATTCATACTAATTTCCACCATCAAACGCACAGTATGATTACTTAAAGGGTTGTTGTTTTTTTTTTTTTTAACCAATCCAACTTATAAAAACAAAATCCTCAAGATGGTGTAACTTCACATTTTCATATTCTGTAACATGAATATCCATCAAATTGGCAACAATCCCTACCTTGTGTACAAGCCTCCTTCAGGGTCATTAATGTGGAATCAACTCCTTGCAGTAAGTAAACACTTTTTTTCCTTGGTTTTTATGTTGAAAATTGAAAATTAATCTTGCAAGTCATGTTGAACCAGGAAAACAGGGTTGACAAAGCAAGCACTGTAGTCTGATATCTTTTATTAGGCCAACTTAGAGTTCAAAAATATGCAAGCCTCCTTGACCACACACAAGTTCATGTATGCAGAACTCCAGGCTGGACCCATAAAATGGATTAAACTACTTGCTTTGTCACTCCATATATATATATACACACACAGTATATGTATGTACATACACAGTATATAATGAACACGCATATACATTTTCAAGGCTTCAGAATAAACTGTTCTTTGATGCAGCTTTAAAATAACAGCTCTGAAGGACTTCTGCTGGTTGGCATGTAACCATGCTATGGGTCAATGGGTTCCATAAAGAAAATGAGCAGTGCACACAACAAATCCTACTTCTGATTCCTAATGAGTTGTAATTCCTATGCAAAAACTCACGACTCCTGCTAACTGCTAAATATTATTAGCAGTTCCTTGCTTTTAATGGTAATAGTGAGAATAGCTGGCAATATGCTAATATAATAGGAATAATAATGTAATTCACACCAAGCTTTGTAGAAAGAACAATAAAGAAGGTTACTAAACTTACAACTATAACACTTCAGAATGTCCTCTGCAAGTAAAACCCTCTGTAAATGGATATGTCTCTCCTGCACAAGAATTCAAGTGTTTGTAATGTTGCTACGTGTCCAGAGCAAGGTGTGTGCATAACCTGCTCACCTCTGCTTTTCCTCCCACAAGCATGTATAAAGATCACCGCCCAGCTCTTCAGCAGCCCTCCATCCAGAGGATGAGTCATCTGCCTGCACAACAGAAGGGCACTGGTGGGAGATCTATTCCAAAGAGTATGCAAAGAATTACAGGAACGAAAGGAATTGCTCTTCTTTCTTCAAGTTCTGGTGACTGGGAAACTCCTTAACGGTGTTTCATTAAAAGGGCAGTCATGCCAGTAAAAGCTAGCTCTGCTAGGACAAAAACTGAAGAAGCAGTGCCTTTCTGCAGCGTCAAACCTCTGTGCCACTACCCTCAGCACTGCTTCCCAAGTGTGAGTATCAGCACTTGTGTGGCATCTCTGCATCCCTCATCTGCTGGAATTCAGCCAGCATGGGCTGTGGCAGCACCTTGTATTCTAGTTGTGTATGCCTTGATAAGGGCTGGTGGATCTAATCTCCTTACATCAAAGGTGGCTCTGATGCAGGCTGCTAACTCATTCTGAGTGCATTTGAGGCCGTGGCTAAGTATTTGAAGACTCATTCCTGTATAATAAAGGCTGTTTGTGACCAAAGAGCATCGCAGATTTGCTGAAGAGCTTTGTCTACCTCAAGTAATACATTAATGGTCTCCTAACATTCAAGGATGATCAACATTTTGATCCTCTTACCGGTGAACTGGGTCTTGGGGAAAAAAAAACTATTGGTAAGTGGATATACTGATTCATAAGAAACCTGAAACCACCTTTAGAATACATTTAAGATGTTGCCTCAGAGTCACCCTATCCACCTGAAAATAATATGGAGGATTAGACATAAAAGCTAGGACTTTATTTATCCATGAGCTGAGGTAATGGCTACTAAAAATGTGGATTTCATTGACAGATGACTTAGTGAACGTGATGACAGCAGCTCAAACGTGGCTCCATTAAAGATAAAAGTAACATGCTTAAATCTCATGAGAAGGGATTTTTTTCTTATTGGTAGAGTATGTATGTCAAGACCTTTAGAAACCTAAGAACCACATAATGAGAAAATAACGAAGAATCAGCACTCGTAAGTGTCTGACTGAAGTTCCCACTAAATGGGCTTTGATAGATCATTTTTCTCCTGGCAACAAAGACACCAGAAGGATTGTCTGGATTGTAGCTCTTACTGCAACCTATGATGAAAAACACTTCCTATAGCCAAGTAGAAATCCACAGAGAGGACTTTCTCCCTAGAAATAGCCACGCATTTTTGCACTTCTAGAGTGAATCTAGTCCAGAGGTATCATCTGAGAACATCAGCACCATCAGAGGCACCATCAGAGGCAGAGGAGATGCCAAAACAATACTGGACAAAAATATTGAGCCACTGTGTTCCTTGAAGACAGTTTAACCGGTGACTGGAAAGATACTGAAGAACTAAAACCAAAAATGAGTTACGCTTTTGGTTGTGAGAGCTCAGCCTGCATTGTTGCAGAGCCAGCTGTACAAACTTTGCAGCCTTTCCTTGTGCAGCTGGCACCAGTGAGGGTGGCTGAAAGGCGAGCTGAGAGCTGCCCCCCTTCCTCTGTGGGATTCAGTGACAGCTGACTACTGCTACTGTACGGGTCTCCTGGAAACACTGACCTTAGTGACAGTGATGGCCTTTTTTGGCCCTCAGTATCAGCCCTCCCATTAACAGGGCACTAAAGGTGAGATCTGTTTGGTCACTGGAGAGACAGACAATTCTAGCATGTCACGGAATCATAAAAGAAATGCCAAAAACACATAAGATGAATAATTCCCCAGAATTATCTACTCCTTACCACTGACAATAAACGTTGCCTAAGGTGACACACTCCGGTGCAAATATTCATAGAATCATTTTGGTCAGAAAAAAACCTCTACGTTGATCATCAGGTCCAACTGCTAATCCCGTACTGCAGGCATCTACATTTAGATCACAAGAATTCCACCCTAGATATTTGCATTTTGGAAGTAGAACGCAATGTGACGTGGATGCACTTGTCAGTTGATATTATCATGTCTTCCACGTTACAAAGACTGGCTATTTTGACTTCCAGATCTTCTCCAGGCATTCACAATGAATGCCAAACTGCACATTTGGGAGGATACTGGCCTATTTCTTAAGAGTGGAACACTGATTATGGCCACAGCATTGTACTTCATTAGCATCTGTTAGTATGTTAATATGCAACTATGAAGTTCAGTAGTAACAAACTATCCCTCACTATAAATCCAGGCAAACACCAGTGCTGATCTACTTCTTTGACAAGGAATCAAAGGACAAAGACTTGCAGAACTGGAGCTGCTTTCCACCCATGCATTGAGTCCTGCGCTGAGAAAGGATATGCTGTGTTTTATCAGACTTGGAGAAAAATGTGCTTTTTATCTTGCTTTACAACAAGATTACTCCACAATAGTTTCCTAAGGAAAAACAAAGAGTAGGCAGGTGAGAGGCAGAGCTGTTCCATGTGAACAAAGAGATGAGAAAGGGGTATAATTGAGGCTCCTACTTCCAGTTCCTACTGTGGAAGCTACCAAACTGCTGTAAAGTCCTTCTTAAAGACATTTATTATATTATTCCAATCATTTTTCCAAGGTAGAGTAGGCCTACAGATCTCATTTGATACATTCACAAGGAATTAGCACTAATTAATGATGAAGGGTATAATAAATAAATCTGCTAATCTGACCAGATGTAATTAGATAAGAATGAGATGAACTGAGTTGAAATGTCTCTAAACTCCATTGGTTGCACTGACTAACTTGATCACAAAGGGCACTTAGACACCCAGCTCACATGTGAACACCTACACTTACCCCAAATACCTAAAATCTTTCTGAGGCTTCACAACTTGCACTGCTAGATGAGTGAGTATTCCAGACCAGCTTAGTAATGAACTAAATGATCTTAGAAAATGCAGGAAGAGTCTGAAAACAAAGGTAGACAACTCTACTGAATGAGAATAAGGCTCTACACTTAGGCAACACATAGAAAGTGAGGGACAATAGGCTAAGAAGCAGTTAACAAAAAAAATATGCTAGGATTATAGCTGAATAATCTGAAGATGATTCACCAATGTTGTATTGTTATGGGGAAAAAAAAAAGCAGTCATAATAGTAGGATGCATGATGGGAAGTACGCCTTACAAGGCATGTTAAGGAATCTTTCCATTCAGTTTGGCATGGATTGCATTGCTCAAAGCTTTGGGCACTGTACATTGAAAGAGATGTGGAATAAAAGCAAAGCTGTAAGTGGGGCTGGAGGTCAAGAAAAATAAGTTATTCGCAAACTACTTTAGGTCAAGAAACAAAAGATATAGCAAGAGACTTGCAGCAAGAGGTTCAGGTTATAGAGCAGGCTTGTTCAGTTAACATGCACATGTCAAAAATAGTTTTCTGAAATGATTAAGCACTGGAGTACACTATTGAAATCTCCATTCTCAGAAGTCTTAAATAGCAAGTTTGTAAAATATCTGTTAAGGAGAATATAGGTATATATCATTCTGCCTTGTTCAGATGGAAGGAGAAGATGGATTCTATAACTGAGTGGTAACAATAAATCCTAGAAATACAGAAATAAAAATCTGACTTGCCTTTGTCAACAAGTGTAGCGTATCCAGAATTAGAAACACTCTGACTTATTTCATTCTTCCAAATAAAGCCAGCTGGTAACATTACCTGTTCTTAAGACAACAAAAACATTCTTTTAAATGGACATGTTTTAAAAACAGATGACCAGTTAAGTACTTAAAAAAAAAAAAAAAGTAACTACACATCAACATCATTGCTAAATATGAACGCACAAACCAAGCAATATTTTAACATTTACTGTATAAAAATCAGAGTTGTATTTACAGTCACATGAACTACCTGGCATAGTAAACACATGCATATTCCATAGTAAATACCACACAGTACGTGCAATATCATGCAGTGTTTTTGTGTCTTTTTAAGCTGCTTGTAAGCTCCCTGAAACAAAGATACCAAAGAACATTTTCTGACTTGAAGGAACGAAGCAGCAGCATCTCTGCCATATGTAAAGATCACTTTCCTTTTCCTCAGCGCCTTCCCTGTAGACTGATGTTAGCACAGATCCAGAAGTATGACTTCATTCTTTGATCTTTTAAAAACAGATGGGCTGGGGATCACCATGAAAACTGCAGCTTCTTAATCTTCTAACATAACTGCTAAGTCCATGTACCTTCTTAGAAATCGTGCCAGTTGTTTGCACTGAGTTAAGGCAATTTTCTGGCATTAAATTTCAACGACTCTGGCTGAAGGTCAAAAATACTTGTAACTTGTTGTAGAAGGCCCCAGCATATCCCCGTATTTCTGTGGGGTCTGTGACAAAGTTATGGAGTGTTCCAGCAAAGCAATGTTCAGAAGTAGAAGTGTAAACGTGGCAATTCACATTTTAAAGCTACGTGTTCTTTTGCATCTGAACAGAAGAACAAATCACCTGTTGCCCTCCTGCAATGAATTATCACCTCACTGCTATCTATTTCTTCAGTTTTTACCAAGGTTTAGAATTCAGCTGAGTTTTCCAATTCCCTTTCACATCAGACATTCTTATCTATATCACAGTACTTCAGGTAAAAAGCCAGTGTAAATGGTGTTATTCATGGCCTGCAAACCGCTGTAGTTAAATACATACAATGGCTCTTCTATCAGCCTCAGGAAAATGCTCTTCAAAACTGCTGGTTAGCACATTGGTCACTTATATACTGAATCTAAAAGGGCGCTCATGCGTGCCACCAGGATTTAATATCCGTGAGTCCATAAATTGACAAGCTCATCAGATGCATCAGTTCACAGTAGAATTCCCATGCTGATGTTGGCTTCCATAAGCCACCAAACAGCAATACAGAAGCCAGCAGATCCACGGCAGGCGCTGTCATCTGGAGCTCCATCAGCAACGCCATCAGTAGCCACAGGTTAGCATGGACAGGTTAGCTCTGTCTTCTGGCTCTGTCAAAAACATGATCAGGATTTGTCTACACAAGGTGCCCTGGAAAATCAATCTGGGTCAGCTGAGTAAACTATATTGGATTTAAGCTCTGTGTAAGTTTTCATATTTATGAGTGTTGGGTGTTTAACACTATTCAGTGTTTTAACATTATTTAGTATATCTGAATTTGAAAACTATCAACTTTCCTACCTTACGGAGATGAGTTTTTGATGCCAAGAACTCCAGCACTGGTAGGTTCTTAACAGGGACTTGCAAGCAAGATTTATTCAGGTGTAGGAGAGGCTCTGTGTAAATCCACAGTTCTTAACTAACCTGCAAGAAGAATGATGGTAATAATGAGAGAATTGATAGTCAGCAGCCAAGAAGCTCATCTCTGTATACAGGGTTATAACAGGAGACATTTGGGTGCTAAATATTTAGACAGTGCCCTGCTGACATCGAGTTTTCCTAAAATTCAAGTTCATGGGGCACTGTCAACATGGTGGTTTTGCCCCTCTTTCCATAATAATTTATACAGACCAGAAGTGACTTACACAACCGAAACAAAAAGCAAAACTACTTAACTTGCCAATATACATCTAAAATACAGATGTCTACATCTGACCTGTCAGATCACACTGTACATAAAAGTATATTTCTCTGTACAATTCCCCTCCAGCACAGATTAGATGGATTATGCACTCAAAATATGTATTTTTCTTCTGTGTATATAAAGCAGTGTGATATGACATGAAATACACACTGTACACTTCTGGAGACAAATTACATTAATGTATACTGAATTTTCCATTAGCCTAATATTTGTTTCACTTTGGCATGCCCTACTATAGATGATTGAGTTAATGGGTGCAGGTTTCAGATCTCTGGATGCACATATGTTTTACATCCCCCGCCCCTGTGCAGATCATAGAATCATTAATGTTGGGAAGACTTCTAAGGTCATCCAGCCCAACTGTCAGTGCATCACCACCATGCCCACTAACTGCATCCCTCAGTGCCACATCCACACTGTACTTGAACACCTCCAAGGTTGGTGACTTCACCACTTCCCTGGGCACTTTTTTTTAACATATCTGAACGAAAGTAATATTTTAATATTTTGCTTTTGGTTTGTTCCAGAGATCCAAATGTTTTCTCTTTTTTTCTTACAACTAACCTCTGAAGGTCGCTCGTTGTGTTCGCCATTGTCTCAAGACACTACATTCAGCTGCAGAAAGGACAGAGGGAGAAAAAGCTCTAGGGCAGTGTCTCACATAAGACTGCTCTAGAAACTCACCTGCCCTTACCGTGATACCTTGTAAACTTTGCCAGACGTTCCTCAGCTCATGAGCCCCACTCCTCCAGCACAACCTCAGCCAGGCTGATGCCTCCGTTCACAGACAGTGCATTCACCAGGGGCCATAACTTGGCAATTGCTGATCCATGCTCTTTATCAAAGCTTAAATTATGTGCAGCTAGTCTTTTTGGATGAGACTAGGTGGTGACATACTAATCTAGTTTCCTTCTGTAACAGGATAACAGATGGGAGAAGCAGGAGGTGTCATATCTTGACTGTTATTGACACTGACGTGCATTATTCTTCTACCCTAGACAGAAAACACAGTTTAGAGGAAAATAATATAGGATGAGTACAAAATGGTTATGAAGCCATTCACCAGAAGCATTTATCAACAGAGAATTGTTGAAATTGAAGGCTGTATAAGAGTAAGTCTGGGATTTCTCAATATTTTCATTACCAACCAAAAGGATGGAAGATAAAATACGCTTATTCATTGTTGCAAATAGTTCCAAGCTAAGAGAAGATGCCAGCTCACTGGAAAATGGGACTGAAACTCTGATGATCTTGACAAATTGGAGAAATAGTCTTGGGGGCTGTTTGAGACACAGCAAAAGAAAGATTGGATGAGCTCAAAAAGGAGAGATCAGAATAATCAGAGGTCAAAAGCCATCACCTCTGTGAAATAAAAAAGACTGGTATGGTTTAGTCTAGAGATTACAGAAAATATGCCAAGAGAACAGTGGTTAAACACTGACACAGATTGCACAGAAGGGTGTGAAATCCCCATCCCTGGATGTCTTTAGGAACAGGCTAACATCTGTCCAGCAAAACAAATGGACAGCAGGTCAAGGGGGCTTAGGGAGAGGCTGAATCATCTCCAAGCTGATCCTGTCATCCTGTCATCCAGGATCCAGTCACTCTGCATCTTCTAAAAAAATTTGTTGGAAGTAGCCGTTGTTTAGAAGAATCGTACAAAGACCAGCATTTCTCATTCAGCATCCTCAGGGTTGAATGAACCTGAGCTTTTTGGTTGTTAGAAATTCAGTAAGTCCGCTAGCTCTCAGAGTTCACTGCGCTAAAGCTAAGGCAGTCAGACAGCCTGCTTTTATAATGCTTCCATTGAATAAATTTGCAAAGCTGCTACCTAGAGTCCACATTATTGCTCAGCGCCACTTTGTTAATTTGGAATCCAGATCTGGTGACTGATTTAGGAAAACAGTTCAGCTAATCCCCGGTGAATAGAAATCCTCAGCCTAAGACTGTATGGCTCACCAGATTCCCACATGTGCAAATGCAGCAGTTGCCTTGCAAAGGGAGGCTGAAATATCCAGTACAAACCTCAGGGGGGGTTCACATGACATGCAGGAGCTCCAAAAAGCAGAGGTAGAGACAATTGCAACCTGCACATGCCTACATGCAGAACAACTTTTGTGTACATGGAAAGTGCACATATGTATTCTAGAAAACAGTTCTGTCAGGAGAACATGCAGAGTTAAAAATTATAATTCTGCTAACCTGCCTTGCCTAGTTTCTTTGGTCAGTGAATACAATTAGCATGTATACTCCCATGATAGCAACAATCTATATATTTTAAACTGTTTTCACGTAATTGCCTTCTGCATGATAAAACAGAAACATGTCTGTCATTACAGGAAAGCTGTGCAGATTGCCTTCTGGCTCTCACGTAGCCCTGGGCTGACCTATTGGCCTTTGGGAAACAGTACGAGGCCCACATATTCCCTCAGATTTGGTAGCAGGTGGGCTAGGATAGTCCTGAGATGCTCAGAGAGGCCAGTCAGGGGTATGTTATACATTGTGCCTGCTCCTGCAGTAGCCATTCAAACTCAGAAGCAAATAAGTAAATGTAATTTAATTTAAATATATATATATACATATATATATATATCTTTATTATTATTATTATTATTATTATTATTATTAGGAATACAAAGAAAATTGATTATTCCTCAGGGTTTTTATAGAGACTTAGTAATTGCTTTCTAAGGAGTCCTTCTGAGTGGCACTGCCTTCCTGCTTTAGTAGGGGTTGGACTCCATGGTCTCCAGAGGTCCCTTCCAAGCCCTACAGTTCTGCGACTCTGCATTAGAGAACAGCTTGAGTGCAAGTAAGAGTAGCTCCTACTGTAGCCCAGTGCAGAACTTCCACCCAACCACTTCAGAGGAATCCCCCTGATAGGGTTCTTGCATCATCTCACATCATTTACAACAAGAGCTTTGAGAACACTGTGTCAGCTGTCCAGTTGTTGACTTGAATGCAATCATGGTACCTCAGGTACACGTCATCCTTTCTTCATTCTTGCTGGGCCTTCCCATCCCATCCTCATCCCATAGCATTTTTTTTTTTTTTTGTATGGGATTAATCTTGAAGACTATTGGTACCTTTCCAGCAGGCCAATGCTTCTCTCTTATTCTCAGGAGGGCCAAGATTTACCCCCACACCATCTAAATGCACTTGCATACTTACACCAGCCAAAGAGAAACAACTGCTCAGGATTCGGTTTGCCCAATGATCCCAGGTGACAATGAAGGACTTGAGTCCTACATAAGAAACCAAGTACCAAGGAATTCAGGGTGTTCTCCAGTGCATGCCAGTCTCACATGATAAATTTAGCCAACATTTCTGAACTTACTGATTTAAGTGCATGGTGGTGATGGATTGAAACTGATGGTCTTGGAGGTCTTTTCCGATCTCTGTGATTCTTTGAGTGGGCTTGGCAGTGATGCGTTGATGGTTGGACTTGATGGTCTTAGAGGAATTTTCCAACTCTACACATTGCTGGTCTGTTTCCTGTAATCTGTAGGTACATATATAAAGCAAGGCTACAAGTAGGCAAAGATATATGTAGATTGTGTTGACTAAATTATAGAGCTTGCATCATCAGGTGCACTACACTCAATGTTAGCTATAACGAATGGCAAGCTGCATTTGCTGAAATAAGGTGGTGATTAAGTGATGAGCAAATATTTTCTGAATATCATTTTACACTGACACACTTTTAATAACAAACAAGGCATCTTTTTCATGTAACATTTTATAATTTTTATCTGTCTTGCTTCTAACCTCATCCTGTCTGGGCTATAATGCGATGACCACATATTGGGAACGTGCTGCAACTCACTGGAAGCTAACAGAACTGCTGCAGGGAGTAGGGTGCCTTCTGGGTCCCCAGAAAATGATCATTCCCAAAGGAATGCTTCGAAACTAAGCAGGCAGCATACAGACAGGAGCAGGGGCTGGGGCACCGTGCTTACACAGCCGTGACTCCCCAGCCGCAAATAGGCACGCTGCCTCAAACCACTTCCATTTGTATCTGCACGGACGGATCTCAGAGATATTGAGCAACGTTTCTCTGTGCATTAGCCCTTCAGTACGCAAATCCTCCCCGTTTCTCTTCCCGGAATTCCCCCTAGAGCAGTTACTAATTAGAGGCAGAGAAGCAGCATTAACTTATCTATTAAAACGATGAAATGTAAATTCAGATGGATGCAGAGAAACACTTTTTCTCTATTTACTCTTAATTTACATCTCGATGAGTCAAATCCCCACAGTCTCATCGCCAAGCCAAACAAATTCATCAGCGATTGAAGTCGCCCCGTGGGATCGTGCAGCACCACGCACGTCTTCAGTGAGCGCTATTGAGAAGGTGCGCCAAGAGCTCCACCGGCTCGCAACGTGCGGGCACTGGGGGGCGGCTGATGTCCCGGGGAACGGGGAGGGCTTACAAAACCCGCTGACATAAAAAGGGAGGAAAGCAGCAGGTGTAGAGAAAACAGAAGGAGCCGACGTTAGCAGCTGGAGGCAAAATACTGATTTTTTCCATCCAGGAGACGCGAAGACGCGGCCGCTCCTCGGGCAGAGAGAACGCGGCGCTCCCTTCCCTTTCCTTTCCTTCCCCTTTCCCGCAGCTCCCGCCCAGAGCCGCCGGTGTGGCCGAGCCGCAGCCGGGGGCCGGGAGGAGCTCTGAGCCCGACGGCGTCCCGTCCGCCCCGCCCGGCCCCCAGGTGCGGCTTCAGCCTCCGCCCTGTACGCTTCGGCCCGGCCGGCGCTGCTGTCGATGCTCCTCGCTCTCAGACCGTCCCATCACACTCCTAAGCACCGTTTCGACTGCCCCACACCATCCTAGCGCTGTCCTCCTGGAGCGAACCCCTCCGGATGCCCTGATTGCGAGGGTCCCCGCGGCCCGGGACAACCACGGGGGGGAGGGGGAAAAAGGGGAGGGGGGGCCACACAGCTTCCAGCCCAGGTGCGGTGTTTGCAGTTTCCACGTCCAGTTTCCACGCCTAGGACAAACTCTCTCGGGGTGTCAACTTCGCAGAAAATGGCCGAACGCGAATTTTTTTTCTGCGTTTGCACTCGTTTTGCATTTCCCCCTCCCGCAAAGTCGGGGCTGAAGCCAGGAGATAAAGAAGCGCTGAGCGGCCCGGGATAGGCAGGGAGGGAGTGGGGAGGTGAAGGCAGAACCCCGGCTCCGGCCGCAGCCCTGGGGGGGACACGGAGAGCTCCGGGGGCAGCGACCGCTGCGCGGGTGTCTGCGGGGAGAGATAAGGGCCGGGCCCGAGAAACTGTGACAATGAAATAGCGAGAAGCGGGGATCGCTTGGAAGCAGCTGCAGCTCCGCCGGGTCGCTCAGAGAGGGGCGGGGGGCCAGCGAGCGCACCTGGCAGCGGGACGTGGGGCAGAGGGACATGGGGACAGGGGGGAGGAGGATATGGAGACGGGGGAATATAGGGACAAGGGGATATAGGGACAGGGGGGAGGAGGATATGGGGACGGGATGGAAGGAGGACATGGGGACAGGAGGATATAGGGACAAGGGGATATAGGAATATTAGGAACGGGTGGACATGGGGACAGGAGGATATAGGGACAGGGGGATACAGGGACACAAGGACACGGAGATTTGGGGACACGGGGACAGTGGCAGCGGGGAGAGGGAGCCCGACGGGCAGAGCGGGAGCAAAACTGAAAGTCCCAAATCGCCCCAACACGCGTTTGTCGGTGCGATGCTGGGGGGTGAAATGAACGGAATTCACTCACAGCCTCTGAAAGTTGTGTGTTGTCTTGCTGTTCTGTCTTTTCTTTTCTTTTCTTTTCTTTTCTTTTCTTTTCTTTTCTTTTCTTTTCTTTTCTTTTCTTTTCTTTTCCCTTTCCTTTCCTTTCCTTTCCTTTCCTTTCCTTTCCTTTCCTTTCCTTTCCTTTCCTTTCCTTTCCTTTCCTTTCCTTTCCTTTCCTTTCCTTTCCTTTCCTTTCCTTTCCTTTCCTTTCCTTTCCTTTCCTTTCCTTTCCTTTCCTTTCCTTTCCTTTCCTTTCTTTCCTTTTTCCCCCTGGCTTTTTAGGCAGCCGGGAGTTACTTTCCGCGTCGCTGTCGCTACGGTTTACGTATTTTCAGCGCACCGCAAAGTTTCCATCGGTGAAATCCCCGCACTCCCCCGCAGCCGCTCAGCTGTGGGGACGCCGGGACCCGCCCGGAGCAGCAGCACAGCCCGGCCACGGGCGGCCCCGCCGCCACTCCCCGCGGTGTCCCCGCGATGTCCCTATGCCGGTACCGGCACGGGGCACCCGCAGCCCCGAGGAAACCACGCCGGGACTCAAAGCCGCTCGGAAGACGGTTGTTGGTTGCTTTAGTTTTTGTTTGTTGGTTTTTTTTTATTGTTGTTGTTTCTTTTTTTCTTTCCCCCAGCGGTATTGCAGTCTTTTCTGACTGTCTGAAGATTTTCTTTTTTGTCTTTTTTTTTTTTTCTCTTTTTTTCCTTTCCTTTTTTTTTTTTTTTTTTTTTTTTTTTCGGTTAATTGCTTTTGAGATCCTGCTAAAAGGTATCCGTCGTTTTTCTTTCAGCGTTAAGCAACTCTCCGTGCGCCGGGGCAAATCGAAGTCTCGGGACGTGCAGCGCGCTCAGCATTTGCGTTCGGTATTTTTAACGACGGCACTGAAAATCGCCGCATTTAATCGTGCCAAAATAAGGGGATAACGCGGTCATCGGCCACCTCAGCTCACACCAAATCTACGCCAAGTTTAGGGGGGAGGCGAAACGCGCAGCGCCGGGGGAGGGAAGGGGGCACGAAATGAGGGGCGTGGGGATATCTGCGAGGAGAAACGCGTCAGAAAACGGAGGGACAGTAAGGTGCCATGGAGGGGACGAGGAGGGTAATGGGGCTGGAGAGGGGGAGGGCTGTGGCACCGGGGTTTGGTTCGCGTCGTCAGGGAGAGCTCGGGGCTGGGGAACGAAAAGGAAAAAGGGAGCGGGCGGCCGGGGTTGTGCGTGAGGCTCCGGGACATCGGCTCGGGGACGGCGCAAAGGGAAGGAAAGGGAAGAAATGTGGGAAAAGGACAGAAAGAAAGAGGAGGGAAGGAAGGTAGAAAGAAATACAAAGAAAGAAGGAAAGAGAGAAATAAAAAGAAAGACGGAAAGAAAGAAAAAGAAGGAAAGAAAGAAAAAGAAGGAAAAGACAAAACGCTGGGAAAGTGCTATACCAGCGCAGGTTATTGAGGTTTTTCGCTAAAGGCTGTCACGAACTGCAGAACATATATATATACATATACATATATATATATATATATATATAAAACCTCCCTCAGCCGCTCGTGACGAGCACGTTTCCAAGCCTCCGCCGCTAACGTACACAGAACCAAGGCTACGGCTGACACTTCCCAGCTACGTAGGAAAAAAAAAAACAAAAAACAAAAACCCAACCTCGACTCAATTCCAAACAACGACTTTACCCTCGGCCAGCCCCCGCCGCTCAGCTCTCCCCGCCCCGAGCCCTTCCCGCGGCCCCCGCAGCGCTCATAGGGCCGCACCGCCCCGCGCCCCTCCCGCCCCGCGGCCGTTCGCTTTGCGATGCGAGGGCTGGGAGCGACCCTGCGGGGATCCCGAGCGGCGCTCGGCCCGGCCCTAACAACAACCTGCTCGCCTACACGCGACGGGGGCTGAAATAATAATTACGGAATGACGCCGTTCGAGATGCACAAAAAGTTTCCAGACCGAAAGAAAAAAAAAAAATATATATATATATATATAATGTGAAAAAAAGCTCCACGCTCTCGGTAGAAGCGCCTCTTCGCTTCGACGCGCGGACCGCATCCATCGCTCTGTGGCTTTCCCAACACGTCTCTTTCTGAGCCCATCCCGTCAGTTTAACCGTGCGGGGCCGGAGGGGTCGGAGCGGCGCCGGATCCCCCCGGGGCAGCGGTGGAGCGCAGCGGGGCGCGGGGCGGGGCGGGGCGGCGGCGGCGCGGCCGGAGCCCTTCCTCGGCCCTCCGAGCTCTTCTTTTCTTTTTTCTTTTCTTTTTCTTTTCTTTTCTTTTCTTTTCTTTTCTTTTCTTTTCTTTTCTTTTCTTTTCTTTTCTTTTCTTTTCTTTTCTTTTCTTTTCTTTTCTTTTCTTTTCTTTTCTTTTCTTTTCTTTTCTTTTCTTTTCTTTTCTTTTCTTTTCCCATTCCTCTCCTCTCCTCTCCTCTCCTCTCCTCTCCTCTCCTCTCCTCTCCTCTCCTCTCCTCTCCTCTCCTCTCCTCTCCTCTCCTCTCCTCTCCTCTCCTCTCCTCTCCTCTCCTCTCCTCTCCTCTTTTTCCCATTCCTTTTTATTTTTTTTCTATCCCCCCTCCGCCCCCCCCGCGCATCCCTGCGTTTCCCGACGTTACACCGCGATTTTTCCATCACATCAAAGGGAGGTTTTTATTTTATTTTATTTTATTTTTTAATATATAATTTTTTAAAGCGCTTTGAAAATCGTACAGGCGTTGACGCTCCGCTCCGTTTGGCGGTCCCCGAGCCCGGCCGCAAAGCGCGCTCCTGGAAAACGGCGTTGGGACCGCGGAGCATCGCCCCCAAATGCCCACAGTCACCGCCGCCAGAGCCCCCTCCGCTTCAGGAGGAGCTGGGGAAGCTGCTGATGCCCAGCATCACAGAGAGGGCTGGAAAAAGTTTTGTTTTTATAAAAATGGGGAAGGAAATGGGATTCGATCTCTCCATCCCCATCGGCGCGTCCCGATAAGGTCCGAAAAGTTCGCAAAGAGAGGACGAGAAGTGAAAGCTCCCCACCCCCAGTCCCATGGGCACGGGGAGGCAGAGGAGCGAGGGAGGCTGAAGGCTTCTTCCCAAAAGAGGGAGTTCCTGAGGTCATTTCAGCCTTTTCATCAGTGTGGATGTAAAGGAAAGCTCAGCGGCCGGGAGCTGCCCCGAAGTACCCGGCACTGCGCCCGCTGTGCCACGCCGGGGCAAGCCGTGAGGCCCGAGGGTGGCAGCCCGCTGTGCGACCGCTGCCGCTTCTGTGTCACACAGCGGGCGGAACAGCGAGAAGCGGGAGGGAGGTCGGGGGAGGCGGGGGGGGGAGATCAGATCAGCTCCTTGATCTGTCCCAGAGGAAAGCAGCCCGCGGCCCGTGGTGACTTTTGCCTATGATGCATTTAGTGGGCAGGGAGCGGTCGGTGTGCCTTCGGGAAGAGACGTGAGGCTCTGAGAACGTCGGAGGGGAGGGTGGGGAGGGAAGAGAGAAAGAAAGACGAAAGAGAAAAGAAAGAAGAGAGAAAGAGAGAAGGAGAGAGAGAGAGAGAGAGAGAGAGAGAGAGAGAGAGAAAGAGAGAGAGAGAAAGAAAGAAAGAAAGAAAGAAAGAAAGAAAGAAAGAAAGAAAGAAAGAAAGAAAGAAAGAAAGAAAGAAAGAAAGAAAGAAAGAAAGAAAGAAAGAGAAAGAAAAAAAAAAAGAAAAAAAAGAAAGAAAAAAAAAAAAGGAAAGAAAGAAAGAAGGAAAGAAAGAGATTTAAGAAAAAGCACCCTGAACCTAACGCAGCCCTTCCCCTCACGGCTCGCTCCACGCTCACTGCAGCACCCTTCTTCTCACCAAAACCGACCCCAATTAATGCATTCCCGGTGCCTCACGCTCCCTTTCCCCGTACACTTGCGAGCACAGCGCGCTGCCTGCCCGCCCTCCGCCCGGCCCCGAGCTCTCCCCGCAGGCTCTCCGGTCCCGGCCTCTCCCATCGGCCCCGTCCGGCCCCGGGGCAGCTGGAGGAGCGCATTTCGGGCTGCGGTTTTGACTTCCCGCACAAAAAAACTCTCCGTCTTTTCAGTGACACCGCGCGCTGTCCGCCTTCGAACCGGGAGATATTCGTTCGTTTTCTTTCTTTCCGTAACGACGAGGAGGGAGCGGGATCCGGAGGGCGCAGCCCGAGCCAGGAGCCACGGGAAGCCGCTTTCATTTCATTCCTCCGGAGCCGTCCGGGAGCGGCACCGAGCCCCGCTGCCCCATCGCCGTGGGCCGCGCGCGTTCCGCAGGGACTCTTCTCCCGAAAACCCCGAAGCGCGATGAAATCCACCGTCTTTCGGGAGGGGAAATCCGCACGTCTCACGCGGGCGGCTCGGGGGGGAATCCCAGCTCCCGCCCTGCCCGGCCCGAGCCCGCTCGGCCTCGCCCCGCTGTCGGCGGGAGGGCAGCGCCCCGAGGCCGGGGGAGGACCGAAGCCTCCGCCCGCACGGGGCACGTCGGCCTGCGGCCCCGCGACCGCGGACAGCCGGGTCCCGCGGGGCCGGGCCGGGTCTGGACGGTGCGCCGCGTGGAACGGAGGCCGGCACCGCTCGGGAACGCGTTCCCTCGCCCCGACCGCGGGGGAAGGCCCTCCTCTCGTGTTTGCAGTTTTCTTTGTTTACATTCACTTTAGAAAACATTGGCCCGTGGCCAGCAAAGTGCGCTCGCGTTTCTCGGTGGAAAGCCGAAAGCGATCCGGCCCGAGCGGCTCCGCGCTGCCCGTCCTCCCCCCGATCCCGCCGGGGTCGGGGAGCAGCGCGCTGCCGGCCGGCTGCACCTGCGAAGGGCACGGGTCGCTCCTCGCCGCTCGGCCTCCCCGGCCCCGGCCTCCCCGAGGCCGCAACAGGTTTCTCTGCGCGCACCGCCTCCCGCTGCGGGCTGCGGGGCGGCGCCGAGCCGCGCCGTGCCGCACCGCACCGAGCGGAGCCGCGCCGTGCCGCCCGCCCCGGCACACGGAGCCGCGGGGCGCGGCCCGGGAGGGGGGGGCCGGCGGGTGCCCGAGGTCGCGCGTGTGCGCCGGGCTGTTCGCCGTGTCGCCCCCCCTCCCCGTCCCCGTCCCCGCGGCCCGTCCCCCGGCGAGGAGCGAGTGCCGCCGCTCCGCCTTCTCCTTTTCGCAATGTTGACGCAATCTATAAATAGTGGAACAAAAGGAGCAACTTCCTCGCAGCTTTGCTGAAACTGCACAAAAAAGGCAACCGGGGGGGTGGGGGGCGTTATTTTGATTTGATTTTTTCGCCACCGCTTTCAAAAGCGAAGCCTCCTTCCCCCTCCCCCCGCCGCTCTCTCGCTACTGGAAGATTACAGATCCGTGCGCGATTATTTTTTGATTCCTCGTTGTCTGCTGCGCTGGCACCGTCCTGCGAGCGGCGGAGCGGCTCGGCGCCGGGCTTCCCCCGCTGACAGTAAGTGCCGGGCGGGGAGGGCCGGGGGGAGGCGGGAGGCGCTCCCCGCCCGCCGCGCCGCGCCGCACCGCGGGCCGAACCCCTCTCCCCACGCGCGGCTCCGCGCCCCCACGCGCAGCTCCCGCGCCCGGCGGGGTGCTTTTATCGGCGCGGTGGGGGTGTTCACGCGTCTTCCCCTTTCTCTTCCTCCTCCCGCCGCGCTCAGCGGGAGGTGGGGGGGATGCTGGTCACGATCACGCGTGTCCCAAACACCCCCCTGCCCCCCCAACCCCCCGCGGAGGGAGAATTACATCATCCCTTCTGTAGTGATGCTACCTTAGCGTGCGCGCACCCGACACCTCGGGAGCGCGCATCCTCCCTTCTCGGAGGCGCGCGTTCCCCCCCACCCCGGCTCGGGCTCGGAGAAAGGCGCGCCCCCGCGCTCACACACACCCGCGCCGCCGAGTGTTTACAGTGCTGCCCCAGCCGTATTGTGACGTCGATTGAGCGACAGCGCGCCTGGCCAATGGGACGCCGAGGCCCCGCCCACCCCTCTCTCTCTCTCTCTCTCTCCCCCCCTCCCTCCCCCGCTCTGTGCGCGGCTGTCACGCTCCGCGCGCGCCGGCGCGCGTCCGCGGTTGGCGCGCCCCACGCTGGTGCTCCTAAGCTCGGGGTGCGGGAAAACAGCAAAAATGCTTTCTTTTTTTCTTTTTTCTTTTTTTTTTTTTTTCCCCCCCTTTTTTTCCTTTTAACCCCGCGCAAAGATAACAGCGCCTACTTACCCGCTTGCAAAGCCCGTAGCAAAGATCAAAAAAAAAAAAAGTGGTTTTTTTTTTTTTTTTTTTTTTTTTTACACTTTTGAAACTTGTTGCGAGTTTAAGGCAGCAGTGCAAAATTCTCCCCCGAGCGGGCACCGGCTTAGTGCGGGATTTAGGCAACCGCCCGGCCCTGCTCGGCAGCGCACGGAGTTTTTAATGTGTTAATGGCTCGGGGTGGCTTCAAAGAGCGTTGCTGTTTTGAAGTCCAGGTGTTTCTATTTGCGCAGAAAATCGAGCGGGGAGCTCTGAGCTCCTACTGTTACTAAAGTTAAAAGGAAACAAAGTTGAGCTGCTAAGTCGGCAGTCTGGAATGAGTCAATAGTGTCTCCTTTGTCCTGCTAGGTTGTAGCTCCGCTCCGTTTCCTCCGCTCCAGCGAGCGAGCGTTTCGCCCCTCGCCTGAATTCTCGGTACATTCTGTACGCATCTCCCCCTCGCTAAGCGCCCCGGCAGCGGGGCTCAGAGGGGTCGAAGCCTCTCCGCGCTGCGGCTGCGGCTCGGGGCAGCGGGACGGCGCCGTGCAGGGCCGTGGGCTGAGCCAGCCGCCGTGCCGCAGCGCTCCGGGCGCGGTCAGCAAAGGGCCCTCGCGGGTTGGCACAGACGTCGCCCGCTCGCTTCTCGTTTCCCCGCGTCTGTTTTGCTTTTTGATCGCCCCAGTTGCGTACGCGGCTACGTTACGGCCGTCCCTTCTCGTACGCGGCTTGAAAAAGGCCGTCCCTGCGACCGTGCCCAATACTTCAATTCTTTAAATATATTTTAGCTCTTCGCTCCCGGCTCTCTCCAGAAATGCCGCCTCGCAGGTCCTGCTAGTCACACGCGGTTTTCCCCTGTGGCCGTGAAGGCCTCGGCCGCGAGTTCCTAAAGCTTTCGTTTCGAGCTCGCAACGCTTCCCTTCCGCCCCACCGCTAAGGCCGGCCCCGGGTCGGGAACGCGGCTGCGGGCAGCGCTGCCCCCCCGGCCCCGCGGCAGCCCCCGCGTCCTGCTCTGCGCCGACAAGCAGCGCCGTGCGGAGTTAACGAGGCTGCCGCTTTTGGGGAGCCCGCACCCGGCCCGTCTGAGCTCCGAGGTGTCCCCTCCGGATGGCCGAACTGTTTAACGGCGGAAAAACGCAGCGCTTGTTGGTGATGGGGAAGGTGAGGGCAGAAAAAAAAGAAAAAAAAGTTTTAAAAAATGGAGCCTGAGGCACAGAAGGAGCGGCACGGATCCAGCTGTCCTTTTATAGTAAGTGGTGTTTTATAGAAAGTGGGAAAGGAGAGAGAAGTGCCTCCCTTCCCGCAGCAGGACAGGGATGGTGCAGCCCTTCTCATCGCATTCCTGGAGGAATCTGCACGCAGCTCTCGGTTCTTCTCATTTCTGGAAACGAGAAGTGTCGTTCTCAGCAGTTCCTCCTCTTGAGCCCTACTGCCGGGTCCTGCCTCACCCTCCATGGTGCTGAGGGATCTCTATAGAACAGTTTTCGAGCTTAGCATTCGTGCTTCATAAAAAGTCGTAAGTGACAGCTTTGATGAGTAGTTTCTCTAAGTGCAGTTAACATTCTTCATACTGCGTATGTGTAAATGCTGTTAGTTAACCGGGGCGTTGCTTTAGAACGTGTACAAAGGAGGCACCCAGCACAGACCGAAAGCAAACTCTCAGCCCAGGTCAGAGCCACAAATATATCAAATATAAAGGATGGCAGCACGTTAGGAAACCTGCAGTAGTTCATCAGGTGAGAAACAGGCGCTTCAGACTGCACGAAGAATTAAAAAAGAGATGTGCAGAAAAGGAGGCAGCGTTAGCTGGCAAAAAAGGATATGAAAACAACTGTACTTTTTCAGGGCTCTTCATATCCTTGTTTCTGGCTCAATGTGCTACGTGCACGAACATCCTTTCTTATAAAAGAATAAATTTCACAAAGATCCCACTGTATGGCAGTGTACTGATTGGCTGTCACAGCCCCTGGCTAAATATTAATGTTGGTCGCTTTTCCAAGTCAAATCTATGAGCCACTCTATCTGGAGAACTTGAAATCTCTACCCGCAAGTGAAACTCCAGTACGGTGCTTTTCTGACTTGCACGTTGTCTGTCCGTGTTTATAAAGATTTCCTCAGTAAATTGCTTTTCGTTTGACAATATTTTTTCTTCATGTGTTGCTTAGGGAAATATCAGGCGGTCTCTTTTGATCTGAGCCTTGGTTTGTTGAAGTTTTACAATGCTAAGCAGCGTGACAAACACTCAGGACTAACCAGAAGGAGCTCCCCATCGGTGCAACCCCTTTGGTTTCACAACCCCTTGCAAGCTTAGAGCTATGATTTACATAGCAGTGAGGGAAAATGAAAATGAGGAGGCAGCCCATTGCGCCGTGTATTTTCTCCTAATGCAGACTAGATTAAACCTGGCCTGTGCCACGAGAACAGCAAAAGGTGAGAGCAAAGGCGAGCAAAGGATCCTCCCTCGTAACGACACGCACGGTTAATGTTCTCTTCACCCAAGATAGTAAACCAGACCCAAAACGGGAAGGAGGATCTGGGCTATTCTTTCACCTCCCTCCCCACCCCCAGGCTCTGAGCCGTGGAGGAAGGATCGAGTTGCACTATTTTAAAGCTGGAGCAGCATGTGCACCTCCTCGGTACAGTGAGAGCACTGGGAGCAAAGCTCTCAGGGCTCCCTGCTCCCGGGGCTGTGTCTTATCCACAGAGCCAGCCTCCAATTCCCCTCCAAGTTCCCTTGCAAACGTACAATATTTGCAGGGATGTAAACAAATAAGAAAGTTATTAAGCTGACTTACCTTTGGCACGTGGCTTTGAAAGCTTCCTGCTCGACGCAAGTCACAAAAGCCATGCTGTCACAGTAGCTCAGCACTGCAGGTAAAGTCGACCTGTAAATGAATGAAATAAAGAAATCGAGTGCCTTTGCCTAATTTCCTAAGCTTAAATAAACTGGATCGATTAGCATGTTGAAAAATATCATTGCTATGTCTTTCTTCCCACCACCTGAGTGCAGATGATTTCAAGTTACACCACACAGCTGATGTTAGATCTGTGCCAAGGTAGGAGACGGATGATGGTTTGGAATGGAAGTTTAGGTTAGGGCCATAATTCTGTCCCTGCCTCCAAACTTTTAAGATCAGGACAGTTAAAGCTGTCCTACCCCTCACTGGACCAAAGAGATGAAATATGCATACAGGATCTCCATGCCCATGTGTGTTAAGGAACTGCAGAAGGAAGCCACGAGCCTTCCTCTGTGTTGGAACAGGGAAAGTTCTGGGGAGCAGTAGGAGATCCAGCACAAAGCACTGAATAGATTCTAGTGCCTAACTCAGTGGTCGATAGCCCTGCCCATGGCAGGGAGCTGGAACTGGATGCTCTTTGAGATCCCTTCCAACCCAAGCCATTCTGTGACTCTGATTCTATGATTCCAGGCTGTATAAAAGTACACAGAGATGAGAGAAGCTGTATAATCATGGGGTGACAAGATACGAACGGTTTAACCTTGTCTTAGCCACTTCTACCTGGGCTCTGTGAGTTTTAAAAGGAGCAAAATCTCAGTCAAGGCTTAAAAATACATTGAGCTCTACAGATAAAAAGCTGTATGTCACATTCAGCTACCCTTAATGTAGTGGTGAAAAATACCCAATTTTAACATACAGACTGGCAGACATTTCATTTGAAAGCAGGAATTAAAATAATGACAGGTTGTGTCACGTGAGAACACATTTACCAGCAAAACTGTCCTTTTCTGGTGCATGAAAGTCAACCATACGGAGAGAGAGGCTGCTGGAAATATACAAGGGGCACAAAAATGGAGGGAAAGATGAGGATTTGAATGGAAGATGCTAAGTTTGATGACCAGAGCGTTCAGCAAGGCTGTTACCCTCTTTACTTTCTAATGCTGTGCAAATGAATTCTCTTGCAAATCAAAGGTTCTGCCTCTCTGTGCCCCTGAGGTCATTCGTGACCATGTCCTGACCCTGGCAGTCTGCAGTGGTCCTCAGCACAGGCACACACCTCCCTAACCACTGCAGCCCATGTCTGCTGTGCATTGCATGCTGCTTCCCACTTCTTTGTTTTTATTTTACAAATCTATTTTTAAAAATCCTTTTATGTATTTCTGCATCTTTCCTTGCACTGAGAAGCTCCTTGATACTTAAGCAAATGTTAAGATATAAGCAAAAATATAGGAAGATAAAATTCTTTCAGGCCACTTTGCATAAAAAGGCTTTTATGGAAAGCAAAATCTTCGGCTGAAAGAGGCTGGTGTTTACACTGTCACTAAAACTTCTGCTGAATGGGGAAGAAACAGTAACGGCAGACAGCACTTCAAAAGGAAGTTCTGTTATAGCACAGAGGAAAACAAATTAAGTTCTTCCAATGTATAAAATATGTACTCAATGCTGAGCTTCTACATTTGCCTTCAACACTGAGCTGTGAGCGTGGAGTGCCCCACTGCAAGTTGTTCATGTACCCACCAGCCCTACTGCTCAAACCTATGCAGAGAAAGAATTAATACAAAGGCATTCATCGAGCACAAAACTGAGATATTCTTTCACTGCAACTTCTCCAGCTCTAACAAAGGCACCATTCAAAAAATAAAAAATAAAAAAGCATTTCAAAGAGCAGTGTAGATGCTGGGCATGGATCGGCTCCTCACTTAAAGACAGAGGCCGCTAGCCCAAAGGAATAACTCAGACAACGCAGACGCTCCAAGTTTCAGACTTTCAAGCTGGAGGCCTCCAGTTGGAACTTATCTCTGTTTTCACACATCAGTAGGTTCGGTGGAGTTAGAAATACCCAGCACGTACAAGGAAAACAATCTCTATCAGTGGATACAGCATGAACACGATAACGCAATGTTTTGCAAGCCTCGAGCAATTGTCAAGCCACTGCGCTTTGTCAAGGCAGCACACTTGACTGTCAGGGTCATCTAACCTCAGGTCACCTTCTACCTTTCCCCCTGGCCAGGTCCCAGCACCTCCATTTACTCCCCGTAAGCGGCTGCAGCACCTTGGAGGCAGGGGCAGAGGCAATGGGTGCTGCTGCCCCAACACGAGCAGCAGCTGCCTGGATGCATCGCTTTGTGTCTCTGAGTTAAACGATCCTTTTTAACTACCTCTCCAAACAGAGAAGAGAAGGACCCTGCCTTATTCCGTCTGTTTTGGGATGGATTTATATTTGCGTTATTTTATTTCAGTGTTCAAGGCCCTTATTCAATTAAAGACAGCCACTCACAAAACATTTTGGTCATCCGGATTGTTATTCCCTCACTGCACAATTCTTACTTATTCTCCTATAAAGCAAACCTCTGGTTCTTAATTTTCACATCTTGTGATAGAAAATGGGGGTTGATATGATGGTGTGATAGAAATGGGGGCATGATGGTGTGATAGAAAAGGGGGTTTTCTTTACTACGGGTTTAAGCCTTCCAATTCTGATTTGTAAACTCCGTGTAGACGGAAAGCGGAATTCAATTAAAAAGTAGCAAAAGAGCACTTCATTTTTTATCAGTTTAATTAAATAACCGTGGATGTACGTAACGTGTAAGAAAAAGAATAGCCTGATCAGGACATAGTGCACTGCGAGCTGATTTATTCAGCAAGGACTAATCACTGCTAGCTGGTGAGCTGCAGTGATTGTTTCTGGTCAGCACGACCTTCAAGACTTTAGGGCTGGTACATCTCATCCTCTCGCAGTCTTCACGCAGGGGCTCGATGAGAAAGAAAAGGAGATTGCCTGCTTTTTCATCCCTCAATGGAGCCCTCCACTTTGAACGTAAAGTAAATGAGTACGTTAAAAGAAGGAAAAGCTATCGGAAGCAGCTTCAGCATTCTGTGGGTTATAGTTCCAAGCGCTCTGGCAGTGACTCCCACCCCTTCAGTGGTTTGACTTGCTCTAAAAATCTGGCGTCAAAAAATGTGTCGTGTAGCATTTTTATTGTGTTATTTTAAAATACCTACAGTAAATGTAACCTTAGAACAGGCTGCCCTACTTCCATATTTAATTTTAAGTGGTCTTGTTAAAAAAAGAAACATTTAATTTAAATAAAATAAAGTATACATATATAACTCATTAAACTTATATTAATCATTCCAGTAGGCCACAGAAGCAATAGAAAATGTGGATTCCCTCTTTTCTGATTTATCAGCCACTTAATGCTACGGAGCGTTCAGAACAGAACGGGTTCCTACTGTGCCTGCTGGTGTACGCATGAAGTTAAAGAGACAGAGCCCTGGCAGAGAGGTTTGCCTTAATTTGCTCAACACCTGAGGTGTTAAAAGTAAAGCCAAACAGGAGAAGCTTTTTGCTTTCTTTTTTTTTCAGTAAAAAACAGCACTGGCTGTTCAAGTGCAGGTTTACCAGCGCCAGGAGGCAGAGCGTGGGAGGATGCCACAAAGGGCCCCAGATCCTCCATCCCCTCCAGTTCCCCTTACCCTTGAGTTCCACTGCACTCACCCAGGCCCATGGACTGGCAGTCGGAGAGAGTTTAAACGAACCAGGGAACTGAATGTAAGCAATAATGGCATTAAGCTCTGCTAAAGATAGAGGCTTCCCATTGAATTTCCTTCCTGCGTGACGCTGGAGCATAAACCTAGCACCAGGACCACTTCTCAAGTGGAAAGGAAGAAAATTATTACTGACAAGGTCCAAAGACTGGGATACTGGCCTGCTCAGTTTTGAATTGTGCCTTACAGATCGGCATTACAGATCTGTGGATTCAACTGATTTGCTTAATATGGATCAGAATGTAATTCCTGCTCCCAGATTACTGTGTTGGAAACCAAGCTATCCCATGAATTTTCTAGTTTTTGGGGAGGTTTTTTGGTAGTTTTTTGTTTGTTTGTTTGTTTGTTTGTTTGTTTAGTGGACTGAAAGATTTCCTTTCTTGTAGCAGAGAGAATCTGAAAGCAAGCATAAGGAAGAAGAAAAATCACTGGTCAAAATTACAGTGGTAACAGCAAGTTTCTAAAGAGATCAATTTTGGTTTAGGTAAAACCAAGATTAAGCAAAGAAAAAGAGAGAAGGTAGAGGCATTTCACTAACACGTTACTCGGGTTGGCTCTTATTAGTTGAACTGTAGAATGGTCCTGAAAGTATTGTTTCATTACTGTAAGATTGGGCTGTATTTTAGAATGGAAAAGATGTTGGGCTGTCCATGAACCCACCTCTGACAGCAGGCATAGGCCAGTTCCTAGCCAAGTGAGCAGCAGGACCAGGACCAGCACACTTGACATTGCCCATGGTGCCAGTACCCAATGTTTAGCTCGGGTGTGTCCCTGGTTTGATGTGATCTGTCTGCTCAGTGACCTTCACTAGAACCCTTCTCACGTTCTTCTGCAGCCCCTCCTTGGGTCCACGTGAGCTATTTGTACTACATGTACTATCTGTACTATCTTAAGGCAAAGAATGTCACAAGTATATTACCCATGTGCATATAAAATAATACAATTTATTATACTATTTGCTTTGAACTTGCCTACTGCCAGCTTCATCCGATGCACCCTCATTCCTGTATTGATAGCGAAGGTAGAAAGTTGATCCCTGTCCATCCTTTTCATGTGCCATTTTAAAATATTTATTGCTATGTTGAAGAAGCATCGGAGGGGCAATTAAAGACTGAAGTAGAGGCCGTAGTCTCTGTGCTGGAAACCTTTTTGTTCTTAGCTCTCGGGCACTGTTCAGCCCACTCTCTGTGGCAGATGCTGGAGCTGCTCTTGTACAGAAGGCCTTCCAAGATCCCAGGGAACTGGAAGCTCCACCGAGCACACTTGGGGAGAGCCACTCTTTCCCACTGTTAGGGATGATGCATTGGAGGAAAAGATGCAGTCATGCATATTGCACTCTTAAAGCCCTGCTGGTCTTTCTGCAAGCAGAATCTAGAAGAATAGCAGGGAGTGGAAATAAAGAGAAGAAAATTTGCTATTCCACAGAAATTAGCCCCGTTCTAAGAATATCACTTGCTAAGAATTAAAGCTCAAAGAATCGGTGTAAAGTTCAGCTGAAAGCTGAAGTAAAAACGTGAAGTAGTTCAAGCCTTTCTCTAAGGGAGCAAGACTTTGTTTCTGGAGTTTGGCAGCAGACCTTAATCAGGCAGAGCTGACAATAATTAAAACAGCAGAAGCTTGTGAGAATTTCCTAGTATTTCCATAGGAGATTCGTGGAATATATTCTCATTTTCCTTGCTACGTGTTTTACAAGGCACAGGAATGTCTCTCAAGCAGACAGAAAGGTCCAGTTTCTATTGGTGAATAAATATTAAGATGAATAAGTGGGACCCATCTTCATTCTTAGGTAAAAATATGAACAGAGTCTGTTCAGAAACCTTACTGCAAGGTAAGACATATTGTGTCCCAGTACAGAGACATTCTGTAGAATTCCAGGTAGTGTCAAAGTTCTTAAACAGCACAATACTACTGAAAGCAGAGGTTAGGGGAAATGCTGATGATGCAAAGATACATGAACAGAAAGTCTTCCAATTTAGGTTTAAGGGTAACTTTAGTGAAAGGTACTCTGTGTAAGACAAAATATTCTGTACTGCTGTGAAACAGTTTCTGTCAGTAAATTTCACACTGGCAACACCCAGACCCAGTTACAGCCATCCTGGGTTTGGCTGCAGGATCTAATTATTTCTTCAGAAGAATGTATTTGACTAAGCAAGTAAAGAGACAGTGCTGAAAGTTTCACACAACACAAAGAAAGGTAAAAGGAAAAGGCATCCACAACTCATGTTCCTAGGCAGGTCAGCAGGGCATCTTTCCTGGAACTGTCAGTGTCGCTCCTGGTAGAATGGGGCACCTACTCGTCATGAACGAGCCCATTTAGGATTTCCCATTTGAAAATGGTTCCTCTGGAAGACTGGCTCCCCATTATGGTGGTTAGATGGACTGAAGGTCAGGAAGGGTCAGAACCTCTTAACAATAACCCCAAAAGTTCCCTGGTGTGTGTCAAGTTACTGAAACTGTGTGTGTGAAAGTTACTGAACAGTCTTACCTCTCACTGGCTCGCTGACAAAACATATCATTGGTTATCACTTTGACTATCAGCGCTCGTTCAGCAAGCCTCTGAAAAACAAAACCTAGTGTATTTCTGGTTCAAGGCAGTGGGTCCTGACTCAAAGATACACAGAGAACATCTCCCAGGCATCACAGAGACTTTCAGTGGGAGCAAATCCCTGTATCTGAACAGGCTCCAGGCACATCCAGTAGGAAGATGACACCATACTGAGGACATGTGATTGGTTTGCCCCAAGTTTCACGATGAGAGGACTTCATGTGCCACACCATTTGATTTGGTGCTGGGCAGCAACAGGTCAACTCTGTGCAGAATGTAGACAAAGTACAGTATGCCTTGTGAGAGACCGTAAATGCTAAAATGCTTTCAGTGAGCTTAACAGATACTTGGGAGTGAGTTTAACTGACTTGCTGCTGTTCAGCAACCCTGTAAACACGTGTTTCAAATCAGTGTTGATGTTTTTTTAGGTCTAGAACCATTGATTCTATGGTTTTTGACCCGTGTGACCCGAGCCAATCACCTGTTGTGGCACTACACTTCAGTTTATGGTCTTCTAAGACAATTGCTTTTGGGAGAGAGACAGGAAGAACACCAGAACAAAATAAATATGTCTCTTGGTTCACGAGGAGGATTTGTGAAGGGTTGCTCTCTGTAGAACTAGGAATCTGCTGTGTGCGCCCCTGTATAAAGGATGCTTTGCAGGCTGATCTTGAGAATTAGGGATTGGTGAGGAAATCACGGATCCAACTTCAGTCCAAATTTGAAATAGCAAATGGAAGTGTCACAGTACTGATGGCTCACAGCATAGGGCTAGCCACTCGCCCCTTCTGGAAGGAAAGTGGTAGGTACAGCACTTCTGTTAGCAATCCGTGGTGGCACATTTGCTTCTGCAATCTGTTGTAAAAGAATCTGTTTCTGGTGTTTGTTGTTTGTGACTGGCTGGATAGCTTTTCAGGGAAAAAGGGATAGAGAAGGCACAAGAGCAAGTCACACAGCTCTATGGACAGCACAGACACTACGGAGGTGATCACTGCTATCAGGGCTCTAAATACATCAAGCACTTAACACAAAGCCAAGGTCCCTGCAGGGAGCATCCAGAAAATAAAAATAAAATAGTTCTTTTCAGGCCACGGACTTTCAAACACATGAATCAAAGAGCCACCATATTGCTGGTGACTCTTTCATCCCTTGCTACGTGCACGTGCTTGTGCTTGGAACCGCAGCCCTCCGGCCAACTTCCCTGTCAGTGGGCTGTGGGCACCAGTGTGGCCTAGAAGCCCAGAATCACAGCTTTTAAGACACTTAGTATGAGACACTGTCTTAAAGCATAACTGTAGCTTTATTCATGGAATTTAGAAATAAACTGATCTTTTTTTTTTTTTTTTCCCCCTAGGGAAATCCCCTTCCTCCTCCCCCCACTGTCTGTTTCCTTGTGTCATAAATAGGATCTGAAGAATCATGCTAGGGAAAATATTAAACCTCAGTAACTCATGACTCTCTTATCTCTGTAGAAGGAGACATATCTGGTATATTAATTTAAACTGTATTTCTTAATAGTCAGTAGGAGACCTAATTTACTGCATGAAATTAATTACAGTATTACACATAAAAGTTAAATGAATCACACAGTACTTATATTGCACTGTTTCCACCTTTGTGGTATGATGGAAATAATGAAATCATGAATGTTTGCACTCACAGCACTGTTTAATGCCCTGAGGACAGAGAGCATAAGGGTGCTTCAAGTAATCCACTGACACTGTCTAATAATTAGACTCTGCTCGTCCAAATTGTCCTTGTGCTCACAGGGCACATACACACCAGCAATGAACTCTATCTACTCAAGCACTCAAGAAACCAGAAGTACCCCAGCTGAGTTATTCACATGCTTCATAAAAATTGGGCAATTAAAATAATTTTCTGTGCTTTGGCCAACTTAGATGGAAAGCTAGGCTACAGAAGTTAACATGCGTGCAAACTACATTAAGAAAGCATCCTTCTCTTTATTACTGTTCCTGTGTATCACAGTATAAGTATGGAGAGCCCCAAACTACATACAAACTCTAGTACTCCAGAGAAAATATTTTCTTAATTTTGACCTTCTCTTAACTTATTCCTCAAAATTGGCCACGGGACTGTCTTTCTGAAGTACAGTTTATAGCACTTTGGTCAGTCTAATTTTGATTATGCTAAGAAACCAGATTACCATCTCTTTAAAATAATATTGAATCTGTTAAGACAGAATAACTCAAAACAACTGCACACCATGTTTTCCCAATTCTATCCCACCTTCCAATTATACGTTCTCTATAGAACTACAGAACCATAGAATCATAGAACAGCTTGGGTTGGAAGAGACCTCAAGGATCATCGAGTTCCAACCCCTCTGCTGCATGCAAGGCCACCAACCTCCATATATAATAGTAGAACAGGCTGCCCAGGGCCCCATCCAGCCTGACCTTGAACACCTCCAGGGACAGAGGTCCTCTCTGGGCAGCCTGTGCCAGCACCTCACCACTCTCTTGGTATACTTTCCTTGTATCACTCAGTCCATCTTCGATTAAAAAAATCTTCTGTTCTCTATCACATCATTCCAGTTTAATTGTGTATGGTTGTTTACCTCACTCAGTCAAACAGCATATATTCTTTTTCTTCTCAGCTGCTCCTTAGTAATTCTTACTGCTTCTAAATATCTTTATTTAATCCATAAAAAATGTTTTCAAAGTTTTTAAGTGCCGCAATCATTGGCACCTTTGAAATAGCAGTTAGAGCATCCTATACTATTAGTTGTAGGGTTTTTTTTTCTTGAGTATCATATTATCTGAAGTAGATTACAGACAGCTCGCTGAGCATTGATTTTCTTAATCGCCTCACTGGGACACGTGGAGAAACTACACTGTCTTCCTAATAAATCACCTCTGGTTAACAAAATCTTTTCTTCAGTCTGAAAAAACAATACAAACAGATTGATAAAATATTAAATGGGAATGTTGAAAATATAGTTAATATTTTATAACTTCAAACTATAAATGTGAATATTCAATTACTAAAATTAGAGACTTTATGCATACGTTGAAAAGCAAGTTATGAGAAGTGGGCAAGCTTAGATTTTGATTTGAAGTAAAAGAAGCCTTCACATTTTTCTCAATTTGTTCTATTCATCATTCACAATTCACATCATTCTCTCTTCATGAAACATCTTGGATCATAAGCTACTACTTTGATTTTCGTGAGAAAAACTAAAAAGTGTGAATTAAACCTTCTGAGGTTATTTGCTAGACGTGTTCTTCCCAAAGCTTCTCAGAAGAAAACTGGTTTTCTTCTAAACTATATTAATATAAAGGAGCAGTAGTATGTAATTTATATTCTTGTTCCACAGTGCTGTGGGAATTCTAACATAGGGCATTCTTTGCCCGTAGCAAACAAACCTATAATGCAGTCAATTACTGTTGGTAAATAAGACTCCTAAAATTACATACATCAAATTGACAACAATCTTTGTCTGGACTGCTTTGTGTTTTATAGGCTTTGAGACTATAGTGGTCTTCTTCTAAGTCAGTTCTCAAATAACTTAAGTAGATGTCTATTTCTACTTTAAAAACTCCTTAAACCAAGTCCTGGTCCAGCCTAGATGACTCACGTGCTGTACAAAAGAGGAACGTTACACTGGAGCTCCTTGGTTCCAGAGCAGGATAACAAGACAGGTCTACAGAAGTGAAGGGTTGCTTCTTCTTTTACTTTCTTACTTAAGCCTCCCTCTCTGGGAGGTTAACTAAGCAGAAATCATTTGAGTCTCTGTATGCTATTCACATTTTTAATACAGCTGTTACTAATAATTGAAATGTTTCTCACACAGTTTGAATGAAGGTACAAAAAATACCCATTTTCACATATTCGCAGTCTTTGCTGCCACAGACCAAATACAACAACTATCACTGCAAGAGCAGCACTTCAATCTGAAGCCTTTAAGTATTGTTTGAGATGAACACAGAAATTCTCCAGCAGTGAACAGATCTACATTTTTACTATTTATCACGATAATAAATACAGTTAAAGGCTTTTCTCATTTTCCTTCAAATTGAGTTTCTTAGAAAGAACAGATGTGCTCATCAGGATTCTGAGCAGACTGAACATTGTCAGGATTCTGAACAGCCAAATGATCCTCATCCCTCTGTATCCTTGCTCTTCTGTGTCACGTATTTTATGTCCTACCGAAAGCATACATGTGAATGATTCACATTATAATCAAGGCCATGAATGTCAGTAACATGATCCATACTTTTTCTTTAATGTTGTTTTTGACTACAGGAAAATAAGATAAATTGAGGTTTGGAGCACAAATACAAGCGATACTTTCTAATATCACTAACTAATTTCACTTTGGGGTTCCATTATGACAGCACAGATACTAGGTTTCATTTTTATTACTAACAGACTTCACTTATCACAGCAAAAAACAGGCTGCTAACCACAGAAAGTAAAATTGATCATCAAAATTCTGGTTTTGCTTAGAAGACTTTTTCAGATACTCTGTAAAGTAATACGCTCTAGTTATCTATTTATGACTTAAAAGAAACTACATGTGTTTTGAATGCAGTATATTTCCCCATAATATCAACAAAGCCATACATACCTGAGAAGCATGTGCTGGAAGTCGAGGGAAAAGTGCATTGCTGGTGCTGGAACGAAGGCACACAGCCTCCTGGGTGGGGGGTCACATAGTGCAGTCAGGGTACCAGTGCTGCCTGCACAGATAGGTGAACTTTTGTCCTTGTTGACGATCTGCAAATACAGAGGACATGCATGTGAAGTTCAAAGTTAAAATCGGTGAAAATTAGAATACAAAAAGGCATACAAAATACAAAAATACCTCTGTTGATAAAAAGATGCCTGTGTTTTTAATGATTTATCGTGCATTCAGACTAGCTAATTTCATTTCTGCATTTCATAATTTATTTTCAAATTACTTATTAAATTCCAGATTATTTATTGAGTTCAGTGGAGCTAATGGAGTTAGGAAAGAGGATAAACGCACTGTGATGACAGAAACTCATTGTTTAAGGTGTTCTAAATTGCCAGTGAGGAGGATGCTCCAGCATCTCTGGATAGTACAGTTCCAGTCTTTTCCCATCCTTGGACTCAGAAGTGTTTCACAAATATGTGGCCCGTTCTTCTTTGCTGTAAATTAAGATAATCTTTTCTTGTCCTTCCACAACAGGCTACAAAAGACAATTGATGACTGTCTTCTTCACAATAATCTTTAGATGTCAGATTCTTTTATTTTCCTCTCAGTCCTTTCTTCTGTAGACTAAACAAACACAGCTTTTTCAAACTGCGCCTTATAAATCTCGCTCTGCAAAAGCCTTTTCACTCATATGTTCTCCTACAGATTCTCTTCTACCTGGACATTGAAATCATTTCCTTTTTCTAGATTTTATTTTAACACAGTGATGCAATTTTATTTGCTTTTTTCTTTTTTTTTCTGGCCATTTCGCTCAAGTGTTTCTTGTTTGCTTGCTTGATTGATTTTGTTTCATCTGTAAAAGTACATGCTATCAATATCCTCTGGAGTTTTGCGGTGTTGTAGAGCAGTAGGCCCCGCAGAGCCTTGAAACAAAACACAAAACAAAACAAAATCTGTCCATTTTTTCAGTCACTTTTTTGCAAATCAGTAATGACACTTAATTCTCTTTGAATGATTGGCTTGTTCTCATTTTTTTTCCTTTCAAGTAGTGGATTAAACAGGGATTTTGTATGCCTTCTGTTTAGTAATACTTAACTTTTAGGTGTAATGCCTAAAACGAGAATGATAACATTCTTAATAAATGAGCAGCCATACAGATGGACAGAGAAGCATAAGTATTTTTTGCTTTAAGAATCAGGCATAAACAGAAGGAAGGTTTGACTCAAAGCCCACGTCCCTCTCCCTTGCCTCAAAACAGATCATAGTGCCTTCTGAATCGGAGATACAAGGACGCTGCTAGCTGAAATATTCAGTGGAGTCCCTTTTGATGTTTACAGAGTTACTAGTTTGTGGTAAACGTGTGTCACATTCTGCGCTGTTTTCAATATGAGTTTTGTCTGAATAAAGCCGAAATATTCTGGACCAAGAAAAATAAAACAAAGGATGTAAGATAACAGATCAAAGAAGTGCTTTAAATGCTGCGGTGGCTGTCTTTCTTCACATTTATTTCCAGCTGCCTGCCTTTGGAGAATCTAGTCTCTTTACATTTTTAACCAAAGATAGTTTATCCCAGGAATCTCCAAATTATTTCCTTGGAAAAAAAGACAAAAAGTGAAAAACTGGTCAGAGGTCTATGACATGTAGCCCAGATTTTCTGCCTCTTTGCTCTACTTCACTCGCACAGACTGTACCACTATACCACAGTCACATATGAAAGTTCTTCTAAGAAGTGGTTTCTTCGGTTTGGTTATACTTTTTAATATTCATATCATCCATTCTTAGGGTAGTTTCATAATGAATTCCTGAAATTTAGTAGTTGTTCTCTGTAATCTAACTAACCTAGCCATTTGCAAAGCATCCAGACCCCAAAGTACCCAGGTGTTCTCCCTGAGACAGTGGACTTTGTGGCTCCAAGCAGCTCCTGCTCACAGCCATCCATTTCCCACGTCAAAAAAGCCTTTTTACACCTTCTCTGATGATTTCTGATGCAGTCACCTCCTGGACATGTTGAAGCTTGCTGCCCACAGCTCCCAAATGTAATGGGAAAAAACCCTTTCTCTGGGAACAGAGAGGCAACCCCTCAGCACGTGGCTATTTAAGCAAGAGTGATGGGCACTGAACATATTCACAGTGAGCAGAGAAGCAGTTTACAAACACTTCTCCAGCAGCCAGTCGTACCTGTGCTATCTGCTGTATTTTTCCAAATCTCTTTTCAGAGAAGCCTTAAAATGACTTTTTTTCCCTCAAAATGGGAACTGCCAGCTCTGACAGTTCAGACTTTAGGCTCAGAGAGAAGTGGACAGCTTCAAATATTTTGTTTGTTTCATGCCATTTCCTGAAACTGAAATTACAGAATTTTACATAATGCATTTGCATTTCAAAATTACAAGGTCACTGTAAGAACTTTTTTTTTTCCCAGCCAGATATGTAATACATGTGACATTGGCTTTTTTTTTTCTCCATCCACGTGGATGCAAATCTACTTTCTTCACCCTGATATTCTCGTGCCTTTACAGATGTTATTCTGTTATTTGCAAAAACAGAACTATACCGAAGGCAAAGGCATAGAATCAGACATTAATACTGTAGATGTGATTTTGCTGAATGTATTTCCCCACTACATTGCACATATGGATGCCAGCAGTACAGTAAGGCCAGAAAAGGCCACTTAGTTCCTCCAGAAAAGCTGCTCAGTCTTAAGGACTTGAAGGACTTGCTCTGGACTTTTTAAGGACTGCTTCTCCAAATAAGTTACGCTAGTTAATCTATAGACAAATCTATGCCTGAATAGCTGTTAAGATGGTCTATTTGTTTCCCAGCATTACATTAAGAATTGCTTCCTACTATGCTGTTTCCAAACACCTTCTCCCAAATTCTCCTTCTCAACTTCTGGCCATTTTATTTTGATCTGCAGCATCCTAAAATTTTGCCCAATTTATTTATTTATGTCCCTTATATACTGAATAAATTTAGTCAGTATCAAGCATACAGAAATTTTAATCGAGCAAAATCAAGTTGTTTGTGAATTTAGTAAATTCAGTAAATTCTCATGAGAGTGGTGACCCTGTTCTGAATTGTAGGTATTTTCCTTTGAACTGCCTGTGACACTTCATACCAGAATGCCTCAAACATTATAGGTGTAGTTGTAACAGCACTATACATAACAACTCCTTATTAATTAGCTCCTTAATTTTATCTATTTTCAGACATAACATATGAAGAGACAGCATCCTTCTTATAATCCCTATGAGTTATAAGTTTGAGTTTACATGTTAGATTGATATTTCAAGAGCTGATTTTGCCAAGTAAAGTACAGAGACCCTCAGCACTCACCAGAGAAGCTGAAGCCCTTGCAGAATCTGCACATTGTTTTCTCTCTCTACATCTGAGTAACTTAAATGACAGTATTCAACTGAATGCTAGCAGATCACGTTCTAATACTGTTCAACTTGCCATGTTTTCTCTCTCTCTCTCTTTTTTTTTTTAATGTTTCCAAAGTTAAGCAGTTAATCCCAGGTCTTAAAATAGACCATGAATGTAATGCTATTTCCTCTTTTTGTGTATCCCGCACGTAGCTTTCTACAACCTGTAAAATCAGAAGCAACAATGAAAACAACGGGTGACCTCACTAGGTCAAACTTTGACCTGGAACCTAATAGTAATTACATCACATACTGGCAAACTGTCCAAGTAATTCAGAGATTATATTAATCCTAAGATATTATTGCATATCCCTTTCAGAAATCTGTACAAATATTCAGTAAAGCACTTATTCCATCATGTGCAGGATGAGATCACTACTCCGAAGTATGCCCATTTCAGCATCAGATCCTTCTCAAAAGAACAAAACACCATAACCAAACACATTATATGCCAGGCTTGCATCCTAGAAGGAACTCCACATACGTAGGACTCAAAATACTTTATATTAATGAACTAAATCTATTTACCCAGTCATATGCTAACTTCTTTGGGTTGACAGTTGAACTAGATGATCTTAGTGGTCTCTTCCAAACTTAATATTTCTATGATTCAGTTTTTTTTTATTGTAACCTTGCTTCCTTGAAAAGAATCTTCATTCACCTACACAGCTTTCCAATTTCATTTAAATATACAGTCAAGTGAGCACTGCTTTACCTTTTGCTATTCTTCTCTGACTTTAACTTAGTGATTCATTTTCAGATTTTCTTTGTTATCTTTAAGTCACTTTACATCAGAATTTATACATTCATTGACATTTCTGTTGAAGAAACCATAGTCTGAAAGGTAACTGTAGATGAGTGGCTTTCAAGCCATTGCAGTTTTATCTTAGAGCAGGCTGTACAGCTGTAATCACCGCCAGGTGCACCTCGTTCATAAGGCTGATCTGTGTTACTGAGCTGAGCAGGGCCCAGATGTGTGCTTGGGCTCTGCCATGGGACAACCTATGGCTTTGAGCTGTTAGCGTGCTTTTTGGTGTGCTTCTGGGCCAGGCCGAGAAGCACTGAGCTGAAGGCACAGCCAGGTGTGAGGAGCAGCATGGGTTGGGTATCGTGCTCAGCAGGCAGTAAGGACAGCTGCCGCTCAGAATGGCCAGTTGTGTGCATGGGAGCTGTGACACGCTATCCACCTGCAGCTGCACCACAGCCCTTTTGTTTTCTAGCGCAGATGCCTAAGAAAATAAAGGCAGAGACTCAGTGCATTGCCTCGTGCTCCTGTTATCAGAGAGCTGCTGGCATGGAGAGGCCCCAGTCAGCTCCCAGCGGCCACAGCAGGGGGCTCGGCCTGCTCAGAAGCGGCACAGAGCTGGGCCATGGGTGCTGTTGGATACCTGTCCGTATTTACAGTTACCGTGTTTGTTTGCTGTCTCTTCAACTGGGGAAATCTGTTTTATCTTTGCACAATAGCAAACTCACAGTTTGCATTCCCAGTTCCTTTTTTTGTTTAGTATTTTGTGTTTTACTTCACTGAACATTTGTTTTCAGGGGAACCTTATTCTTATTTTATTGCAGTGTTAGTGCTGAACCAGCTTTCTGCTGTCACTTCCCAAACCCTGCAGTTTTCTGCCACTGATGTTCACAATGATTCCTGTTTTTTCTGGACCGTATATTGAACTAGAAGTACTGTACATACTTAAGGTCTTCATTTTAGGTTTGTTGTTGGTTTTTTTTTTTCCTGATTACTATCAGATTCAGGACTGAATTAGCTGTCATTACTTCTTCTAGAAGTACTGATAAAAAATACCCTCTATCTTGGATATAATAAATATAATATGAAAAATATTCTCTATCTTACCAATATCTTGTAGCCTATTTGGGAACACTCTTGCACATAATTCAAAATCCTCTGTTAAGCTTTTTCACACCCTTATTTTCATATACATAGCACTGTCCTTCTTCCCAGCCCTATAGTGAGTCACATGAAATAAACCTTCATCTTAGCCTTCGATCTTCCATTTCCATGTGTAATATTATTGCTGTGTCTGCCAGCCATGTGAACTGCAGGGGCTGCATGCAGGGTGGCTGTTTTTATAAATTACGCTCCCTCACCTGATCGTCCTTATATAGAAACAGATAGTTATATTCTATTTATGCCTTAGCCAGGCCTGTTTGTAATGGAATCAAAAAGCATTTCATGGAATTTGTTGTGGCACTGCACCTCTCAAGACCACATGCACCTAAGCTGTGTTTATGAACAGAAATATCTAATTTCACATGATTATTTCCTGGAGTTTCTAGATTATGTATATTTTCACATCTCAGTGGAGTAGCATTCGCTCAACGTCATTCTTCTCTTGCAAGTGTTTCCCTATGGCTGCATTGTTTATTTGCTCAAAAACTTGTCTTGCTTTGTTAGTATTTCCAGCTATGCTCTCCTCACTATTCTTCATATATTGAAGAGAGAGAGATTTTAACTGGTTATTTTTACTGAGACATTGTCACCCAAAAATTGCAATTAAGAAACCCAACACAAATTTGAGTGTAAAAATACTTCTGTCTTCAAACTGCAACCCTGTATTTTAGGTTAGTAGTACAGTTAAACAAGCAATAGTTTTGTACTTTATGTAATGCCAATACAGTACTCCCAAAAACAAAGTTGATTCTCCCATGCTAATTCAGTTTGATGTATTTCCCTCTAACAATAATATGCCAATCTTAAAATTATATTATTTTTCATGATAAGACCATGTTCCATAACTACTGTAAAACTGATAAAGGTATTAAGTAACAGTCTGCTTCAGGATGTTATTATGTTACATTAAATAGTTAATGAAAAGGACAGAACTTCAGCAGCTATAATTTAACTGTATGCGTGCCATTTTATATAATGTGAGGATAATGCTAATAGGCTTTACATAGAAGTCTTTCTTTCTCTCTCCATGGATAATTTTTGGTATGGTTCATTCGATAAAATTAATTGCAGCAGATCCATTCTAATAAAAAACTTACCACTGTTATTATACAACCCAAATCCTCGTCTTCCATATAACTACTTCTGAGTCCAATATTGCTCTGCTTTCTAATTCTTGTATATAAGGTCACCCTCATACTCAGAAAATGAATCTGACTTTAAAAAAAAAAAAAAAGCTCTTTTAATGGACTCAAAATTATGCAGAATTCTTGTAATTACACTGGTTTAAAACTTCTGGGCATCACAAATGATATTCTCAGCCACACTCATGCAGTTTGTCATAAGTTACTATCATTACTGTAAGCTATCGTAAGTACCAGAAGAGGCTGCAGAACCATATTGTACATATCAGAAAAATTCCAAAATGTCACTATTTTATCATGTACTTAGTTTTCCTTTCACTGCACTATGTCAAATCCAAGGAGTTCAGATTGTGCAAAGAACATTTAGTAAAGATTACAAAATGTGTAGGTATCTACCCCTCAGAAAACATTAACTTTTATTGCAGATTTCTGCTGTAACAAGCATGATTTATAAAAAAAGATCAACTACTTTTATGGACGTACATCTTCTAGTTGTCTTTCTTTTTTTTACTTTAACTGTTTCCATTACTGTCACTACAAAGCTCTCTTTGTGCTAGCATTTCCTCTTAGATCTATCTGCAAATAAAATCTAAATACTCCTGCAACGCCAATTATGAAGGCAGAATGTTTGCTTTCTTTCAGATGCTCCTTTTAAATTAGCAATCCTATACTGAACCAATACCTTAAATTTGTATTTTTATGGGAATGTTTGTGCCTGTCCATAATTATTATGCCACTGATGTGGATGGCATGGTTCCCGTGAGCCATGTGTGGCGTAAAATACTTTAAATGCTGTCACTGAGTGGTTAAGTTTCTTATCTATTGGAAGTCCTGAAACAGCACATCTGCTCGGTGTTTAGAAATATGTATGATCGTGCTTAAGGCAGTAGTTTAGGCTGATGGAGGTATACGTGAGAGGAAAATGGATTGGTTTTGAACCAAGAGAGTTAGGAAAGTCCAGTGCGAAAAGGAACAGGAAACTTAAGCTAGTAAAAGGAAGTAAAAAAAGAGAAGACAGAGAAGGAAACAAACTTAACAGAAGGAGAGATTTTTAAGCGATGGGTCTGAATAAAGAAAGTACTACCGCAGGGAGGAGGAAAATAATTTTATCCTTCAATAAGTCAGAATTTGCCAGTCCACAACCTTTAAGATATAACCCACTTTCTGCAAGTGAGCCATGTTGGTCTCCAAATTAAAAAAAAAAAAAAAAAAAAAAAGACTAATGCTATATTTTGTTAAATTTAAATGACTTTAATGTGGTTCACATTTGATTTTACATTTCTACAAACATCTTTAAATTACAAGTTCATTAGGAAGCCAGCACACTTAATTTGCAATCACAGCAATACTTCTAGATGATTCAAAACCGTACAAAAATCAAATCACAGCAGTGCCATCTTCTTCTCTTTCTGTCTCTTCACTACAGCACTGTCTCTCACAGAAAACACTGATATCAGCATCAGAGGAAATGGTCAGCAGTCATCCAGATCAGAAGTTAGGACAGTGCTCTCAGGACGGGAGGCAGGATGATCAGAGAGGGAGCAAATGAGAAGCTTCAGAAGAGACAGTAGCTAAAAAAAGCCAGGGAAAGATAAAAAGACAGAGAAAGATAATATGATGAAAAGGGACAGGAAAAGAAAAAACAAGTAGGAAATACACAGGAAACAGTGACAGTAACAACTGTACTTATTCATTTTATAACCGGTACAAGAAGAAGAGTGACAAATAAAGGTGAGGAATAAGGTAGCTATTCTTAACAAATAGAAAGGCCTACAGAAAAGACCCAGCATGGCTTAGTTATTCCTCTCCTCTGGTGACAGTCCACTCACTTGACTTTTAGTTTAAGCTAGGCAGTTAAGGCAGGATTCCTGTGAAGCCAGTAGTCTGAAACGGGCACCTCCAGAGGGCGATTCATCCCATCCTAAGGCTTAAATTTCGGACTCTGAACCGTGTCTTTGGAATGTTATTAATTTCTTGAAGTTCACTAGGTTTCTGTGAGAATAAGTAACACTGAATACTTACAGGTAACAACGCTAAGATTAAAGTAATATGAAAGAGAGCACATTTGCAACTTCCTTTATTCTGAACAAACAAAATTTACTAACAGTTTTCATCTGCACAGAATATTTATGTCATGTTTATGTCATCTGCACAGTATGTTTGTATCATGGGTTTTTGTTGCTGTTGTTGTTGAATTATTATTACCAAACATTAATATATTGAGCACAAAAAAAGAATTCTGATCCAGTCAAAATTAAGTTTGCTCTTCTGTTAGGCATATCTATGTACTACTGGGGCCTTAAGCTTAACTCCTGTAATCTAAAGTCAAAGTTTGGCATGACTGGGATTCTATATTCCCAAGGTTAAGATGTGATTCAGGAAATATCACATGTATCTGATACTTAAAATGGCACTGCTGATATTTCAGTCATTTGCCACCAAATTCAGTGATTATTTACAAATAGGATACTCAGATTTTAATGGTTACTTTAAATGAGCTATACTTAAAGACGGGAGTCAAGGGTGCAGGAGTGGTTTTAATGTTGATACATAGTCCTGTCTGTGTGCAGAAGCTCCAGTCTGAAGGGATAAGCTTTTTATCCCCCTACACCAGATTGCCAGCCCTGATGCAAAAGCAAGACACTGCTCTTAGAGAACTGCAGTACCAAAGCATAAATAGTAAGAAAAGAGGATGGGAAAAGGAGCTTCCTCCTGAGCACTGCTCTGGGGAATTTGCAATACACTCCAATGGGACAGTGTTCAGAGTGTGCACTTTTTTGCATAGTAAGTCTGAGACATAATCCATACCACCACCACCATACCATAATTCATATCACCTTGGAGAGCTATGCATGTAACAGTCTTGCACATACTATGTTTTCAGTGACTATTTCAGGATACAGCCACCCCAATCCTGCCTATTATATAAGGACAACATGGATCTGTCAATGCAATTAAAAAGATGTCTTTAAAACCTAAATATTACCCTGCTTGAAATACAGTTCTGCACTGAAGAGTTTACATCATCTAAAGAATGACAGACTTTTGATGGAACATAGTACAACGCTAATGCAAAACAACATGATGGTAGCAGCTAAATTTAACATACAGCATGAAGTCTGTTATCTAGAACTTCTCAAAGTCGTGTCTGCTTTTAATTTCATTTTCCTTTTTGAATGAACAGAGCACAGCTACATTAGTTTTTCAGCCTTCTTACAGTTACTGGGTGCCCTTACAGACTGCTGTCCAAGTTCTCCTGTGCAATGGCACAGATGCTACACATGAAAATGAATCCTGTAACACAGCAATTCGTAGTGTAATTCTTATGAAGGCCTGTATCTTTTTATTAGTAGAAATTAATACTGTGCTGTTCTACCTTCCAAGAAGTAGATGTTATCACCCAAAAATTAACTGTGAATTGGCACTGGTGGTGCTGTCCCTGCACCACCCATTTCTGTTCCCAGTTTTGCAGGGATGCACTCTGCTGTGCATCAGCTTAGGGCTCAGTGACACTGAAGTGGTGCTCAGGTGGAAAGCTAAGGTGTTTTATGCATAGCACCAAGTGAATGTAAGAGAACAGGAGGTTTGTTAAAAAATAAACAGTTTTTAGCATTATAACTCATGAAGACCAGAACTACTCATTATATAAATATTAATTGTGCAGTTAAAAAAAAAACCCATACTTTCCCAATTTACTCTGCTTTAAGGCCATATACACTCTTTAGAAACATATAGACATATAAATGAACAAACTAATGAATTAAACCTTTTTTTGCCATCTTCCTAATTTACGTTCTTTTATTACAGATTATGGATGAAATCCGTACGCTGATGTCTAACTGTAATGAAGGCTCATGTGAGTAGTCTGTTGATCTATACCTACATTTGCTTACAAAGTGACTTTGCCTAGTCCGGTTGAATGATGATAAATTAGCAGTTGGAGTTTATGTATTTATATTTTTATAATATATTTTAATATATTTATAGTTTTCTGCTCAGTCTCACTTTCCATTTAAGTTCTGACAAACTGATGTAGAGATGGATAAACCTCTTCTTGATTTAGACGACCACTTATATTTCATATTGCTCTTTGAAGATAGTATGTAAAGTATTGGCTATAAGTGTTCCATCTAGAATGAATAGCCTCGAACACGGTGTGGACAAAATTAACAAAAAAACAACTTGAAAAACAAGGCCAATTTTCACTTCCATCATTATTACAACAAAGTTTTGCACAGAATTTTTGCCACTGTTGAGTGTTACAGCCTTTCTGTATGCCTGTCCCCTGCCCCAAATGCCAGTGAGTGGAATTAACAACAGCAAATATATGTATTTATATATATATTACTGGCTTTTTTATTATTTGTGTTTCCAGCAGTGTTTTTAGATGGCTAGGTTAGGAAGACAGAACATTGGGGGAGACATTTTTTAGCAGGATAATGCACTTTGTGATTTAGGTTGCCTCAGAAAGATCATTTCAAGCCTTCTTTAGAAGCAACCACACTAAGGCAAAAATGGAATAAAGTACGTCTCAGCACAGCAGTTAGTCAGAAAACAAAAGTTTCAATCTATCTTCCATGCAAGCACAAAGCATTACAAGCCTGAGCACTAAACATTATTCCTCCCCTTTCACCTTGTTATTTCTCCTGTGCTCATTACACTTTCATCTTGCCCTTCCTTCTGTAAATCACAGAATGGCCCAGGTTGGAAGGGACCTCAGGGATCATGGATCTGCAAACCCCCCCACCACAGGCAGGGTCACCAACCTCCCCATTTAATACTAGACCAGGCTGCTCAGGGCCCAATCCATCCTGGCCTTGAACACCTTCAGGGACAGGGCATCCACAACCTCTCAGGGCAGCCTGTTCCAGCACCTCACCACTCTCTCTGTAAAGAACTTCTCCCTGACATCTGACCTAAATCTTCCCTTCTTCACCTTAAAACCATTTCCACTTGTCCTGCTGTTATCTACCCTTTCAAAGAGTTGGTTCCCCTCTTGTTTGTAGGCCCCCTGTAGGTACTGAAAGGCTACAATGAGGTCACCCCGCAGCCTTTATTTCTCCAGGAAAAGTAAAGGAAGTAAAGTAAAGGAAGGGAAATTTCCTCCTCTCCATCTGATTTTTTCCTTTCACATTTGCTTTTCCCTATTCACCTGCACATTCCCTGTAATTGCAAAACTTGAAGGATTATGGATCCAATCCTGGGGGGAAATACAAAGCTTGTGCATGCAATCTTTTACCAGGGACAAAGAGCGATTACTTAAAATTTAAGTGTTTATATTTCCCCCTTTTTCTGAATAAAGTTACAAAATCACCAGGAGAAAGTTTAGTCCTAAAAATCTATGTAGGTAACTGTAATCTGGTAAGGTAGAATGAGATCACCGTTCTGTGCAGAGCTCTGCTCATATAGAAAAACAAAATGATTTTTACTGATCTGGAACCACACGATTATTTCTGAATCATTATTTTTATGCTTAGCTGTTATGTGAAGTGAATCCACCTCTCTCCTTTGGTAGTAATTTTAAATGATGCACTGAATGCTTTGGCAAATGCAATGACTCGTATCTTTAAGTACTTTACGAGCATACAGGAAGATACTTAGAAAGAGATTTTAAAAAGCTAAAAAGTTAAGACCAGTATATTGTACACAAATTAAGTTCTTTTTCCCCTGTAACAGTTCCCAAGCAACATTTATTACCTATATCCATTACATACATTTTTAGATGTCAACTCTTCTAACCACACAATCTATTTCATAAGATTTCTAAAGCAGTGTCATAGCCATTACATCAAATGCTGTTTCACAGATGGTTATCAACACTTGGTGTTTCACAGATGGGATAAAAGAAAAAAACCCAACACCTGAATTTAAAAAAACCACCAACACAGTAACTTGCATTTAAAGATATCCCCTTAGAAAGTGGCTCTCAATCTCTCTGCAGAGTCTTGCGGTTTCATGAACAATTTTTAAGTGGGCTGCAAAATAGTAATTAAAAAAATGAGGCATACTTCAGAAGGCTTCAACGTATCAGCAGTAGGTGCCATCATCCACTGGATTTTTAATTTTTTTTTTAAGAAGGTCCTAGATCACAAGGAATTGTGAATTAGAAGAGATTAGGCACTAGAAATCCTGAACTGTTCTGCTTCTTGGTAAGATAAACATTATCAAAAAACTGTATTTCACCACAAAGGAAAAAAAAAATTGTCACATTCTAATGAATAGGAGGAAGAAGAATGAACGAAATCCTCTTTGATGAGCAGATTTCAAATGATGGGATACATTCCACATGGAGAAGATGCAAACTATCTGGTGAAGCAGAGGCATTATTTTGCTCCCAGGAGGGGTTTAAGGGGCCTTTTGTACTACTGTGTGTCCTTGTTTCTGGAGTAAGCAGGAAAGTAAGGTTTCCAGCTCACAATCAGACAAGAAGCTGGGATTCCAGAAGACATGGGAGAAAACAGGTAGGGAAAGTGTGCAGTGAGCCTGTGGTAGAGAGCTATAGCCATGTTTGGGGTACTGACTTCCAGCTGACCCCAATGCATTTATCCAGCTGTGACCTCTCCAGCTCCTACAGGAATCCTGTCCTGACCCCTGCCCCTAAATCTTTACTCCTATACACTGATCTTCAGCCCTATCCATACACCCCATTGCTGCTTCTGTACCCATATGCCTTGCTTATAGGCATATTTATCCCTCTCTCCAATCGCCCCCAGGTGACACTGGTAAATAACATTTTCTCATGCTAAAGTGGTAGAAAAACACTCTCTTGTATGTTTCTTTCTGATACAAGGCAAAGATTTCCTCCTGACCTCATACCCAGCTTGGCCCTGTGCATGTGAACAAGACCAACCATATGCACTACACATATTAGAACACTGAAAGGTAACTGCAGAATCATATCAGTTAGCAAAAGACATTTAGTAATAGTAATATAATATTAATAACAATAATATAAAAGCATTCACAAAACTCACTTCCTATATATGTATCAAAAAAAAAAAACAGGAATAGGAAAGATGCAACAAAAAAGGGTTACACAGAGCATGCTAGCCTGACAAACTACTTTAATTCTCTTAGAACACTATTACTGTAACTTTTGTTTCCAGTAGTATTTTGTTTACATTTCATATAATACATATGCTACAATCTAATTTTAGATTAGACAGTAGACTTCTTCAGGATAAACACATTTATACCATTTGAATAAGATTTATAATTTGGCATATAATTTGGCATTTCTCCACTTCAACACCACCGTGATTACAATATGTTGGAAAAGATATAATCTCTGCAAGTTGTTTATTGATGTGCTTGTACGGTATTCATGACAACAGAAAGTAACCTACATTGGGGCAACTGAAAGCATAAATACATTACGATTCTGGAAAACTGTCAATGTGGATAATATTAATAATAACAATAGGAGGCTTGATAGGAGGAAAAGGAAGGTTTTTACAATTAACATCCAGGCAGCTTATATAATTAAAGAGTGTGGTCAAACAGAAGTGGATTTTTTTAGAGTAATAAACTGATCCTGTAATAAGACATGCTGATACTCATAAGAAAAGCTTGCATCTGCTAATGTTGATAGAAAATCAGATAAGCATTCAAAGATGTATATATTTTTTCATTTGATTAAGATGAGAAGTCTAATCTTTGTGCGATGGGGACCCAATCCTCACTTCTTAGGCCACTAAATCCACTATTCATGAGCACAGATGGAAAGGAAGAGGAGCAAAGACTATTAGTGATACTTAGGACAAGGCAACAATTAAAAAAGCAGCAGCTCTGTTACTAGTTCCTGGGAAGGACATGGTGGGGACAGAAGGGTTACTGCTACCAGCTTGATCTTCCTGGCTCCCTCTTGGGAACCTCTTGCTGCTGCTTCTCCTGCAGAGGCATGTGGCCTATCTGATGTTGAAAAAGCAGGCAGTGCTCTCTACCTTTTCATACACACTAGAAGAGCAGAGCCCAAATTTCTGGAGCAAGTGATTGCTGTCAGCCCTTAACATTTTTCACAAAACAGCACACACCCACCTGATACAACTTTTAATTGAAGGTGCTATTTAAAACACCATTAGATATGGCTTAGCCCAATTGCTGTTCAAATTACCATAGCCTTGTAGCCCATCAGGGGTTAGTGGACCACAGCTTGGAAACCATTCCTGCCATTTCAGAAATATGATGATGTTCCCTACTCCCTCCCTCCCTCCAGACCTTCTGGATGCTGTGTTAAACATTTTTGCTCTTCTATCTGATTTCCCCTAAGATTGATTTTAGGACCTGCTATTTGCTTCTGGCTTTCTGAAATAGCAGCAAACTGACATTCTCCTTTGCCCATACATTTGTAAATAGAAGCAAGGCCAATATGACCATAACATTACTACTGCTAGACAAAGGAATAGACAGAAGCATAGTTTAAATATCTATAGATATATATATGTATATCTTCAGGTTTAGGAAGAAGGGACCAATTTACATTTGATTTATATTTAAAAAATTATCATCAGACAACAAGGCCTACAAACTTTTATTTACAGAAAAACTATAATTCTACACAGGTTGGATTTTGGCCACGGCTGATCCAGGACAAACAGACGTGCAGTTTTGTGCCACAAAGCTATGGCAGATGAAACTGGTATCTTCTGCTATCTTAAAGGTCACCTACGATACAGAAAACTCTGTCATCAACCAAGAGCTCCTTGTTATTCTATTCTAAGAAATAGAGAGTTAGAGTCTCCTATTAAATACTTCCACATATTCATGGTTTTAGAGATCTTTCTTACATTATTACTCCTCAGCCAACATTTTTCCAAAATGAAGAATCCTGATTCAGTTACTGTCCCTGCACAATAACTATGCCACATCTTCATCATCTATGTCTATATTGTACGCAATTCTCATCAGTGCTCAAAACTGACTAGTATGCCAGCATGACTCCTTTGTTTCAAGTACCATTTTGCATCAACTCCATCCAGAATGATTTCAGGAAATCAGCAGGAACTGCTAAAAATCCATGCAAACGTTAGGAAAAGGCTTGAGAACCCAAGCTTTTCACAGCAGCCAGACAGCACCCATCAGCTTAACAATTAAACTTCACCTCTGTGACAGGCAGGAATTCCAAGATCAAAGTCTGTATTTCAAGCTTGCCTAAGGCTCTGAAACCCTAAGAAATAGGGAAGTAGAACTTCCAAGCTGCACTCCCTGTTAGAACAGCTGCAAGTCCCTGCCTCCTGAACGGCAGGGCTGGCTGCAGCCTGCAGAGCTGGCAGGTGATGGGGTGATGACCCTCTCTGCTGACAGGTCTGGTTAAACAGAGGGTCAGCCATACCTGGCCTCTGGGACGGCCGTGGCTCCTGCAGCACCACAGCCCGTGCTGTGAGATCCTTCTGCAACTCTTCAGGGTGAACGTCAGCTCTGACTCCAAATGCACAGTAGCCTTTTATCATTTCTAAGCATTATCACTGCACTTTTTCATACCATTTAGGAACAGGTAAACCAGAAAAGGTGCCAGTACAAATTGCTGGGAAGTGGTGTCATTAAAGCCACCCATTAGTTGCTATAGTCTTCTTTACCTTGTAACATTTATTAATCCACAAGGAATCTTACATATCTCAACACTTCACTGTGTTAACATCCTTTGGTGACAGACCTTTTTAAAAATTTTTTGGGTGACCCACTCCCATGTATCTGTTTACTGCTTCAAGTAATAAGCAAAGCCATAAGACAAAACTACCTTGTACAAAAAGTCAAGGTGATGGTTGTCTATCCATGTTCCTAGTAATTATATTCTTTATCACATTCGCTGGCATTTTGCCTGCCATGGAAGTCAAACTTATTAGTACATTAGTCCATGATCATCCCCAGAGACCTTTTTAAAATGGTGTCACATTTGCTGCTTTCCATTCCTCTGTCATCAACACCAATTTAAATGATAGATTATACAACACAGTTCACAGATAACCAGTTTCATTTCTGAATTTCTCTAGAACTACTGAAGGAATAATGTGCTATCTGGCAATCTGCTAACGCCTATTTAATCAAGTAGTTCAAAAATCTTTAATTGATATTTAAAAATTGAAATACTTCTTATAAAGAACAACTTTCATATGGGACTGTTCCTAATCTCCCTGGAATAAACTGCCAGTGCAGGGGTTTGTCCACATGTTCCTTTCTGCAATGGCTTTGCTTTTAAATGTTCTATCTCTTGAACTCAGTGCCCTGCTAGCAGAACTAACTGAAAAATTAAAGCTTATAGATTTTACTTTTTGCTTTTATGATTTTAGCCTGTTCCTCCTCAAAATCTTTTTGCCCCTCCTTACAATAGGTCTACATTTAACTTCCCAGAACTGTGCTGTTCTCTTCTTTGCTTGTTTGGATTTCACTCTTTGAAAAACATCTACTTATTCCTAGTAGCTTCCCTTATTGCTCAGTTGTCATGAATTCTTATTCACTTGGATCAGAATTAGAAAACAAACACTCTGTGTCTCTCATGGCCTCTTATAATTTCTATTTGAACGATTTCTTCATTGGTATGCAATTCCTTTTTACAGTTAAACAATGCTGGATTGTTTATTTATTTTCATCATTTTCTCTCATACAAATGTGACAAACTTCAGTTTGGTATGATGTGCCACTACCAATTGTCTTTCCCATAGTTACTTTGTCAACCAAGTCCTGTGCACTAATCTAATCGAAATCAAGAGCTGTCCTCTTTCTACTGGATTCTCTAGGTAGTAAAAAATTAGTTCTTGATGGTAGTTAAAAACACAACTTATGCACGATGGCCTAATGTTAAGCTTATCCAGACCACAGTTTGAAAACTGAAAACTCTTGTTACTCTCAAGCTTCTCAGTTGTATAGCCACTCTAGCCTCCTGCAGCACTTCACAGTCACTGTGTCCACTCTGTCAGCTCGTTCAGAGCTCTTGCCAGGCTTCTCCTATTCAGATACGGAACAGTTTGTCATTATATTTTATGGTTTAGCCTGATAAATTTAACTTATTTGACTAGTTAGCATATAGAGACCAACAGACCAATCCATCATCTCTCTATCAGCAAGGCACTAACATTTCATCATCTCTGTTATCATCTGTATGCTGATATTTTGGTGTCAGTTTGAAAGAAGGAAAAGGGACACATGCAGGCCCACTTCCAGAAACAGAGTGACATACCTGAGGAATTCCTGTTGCAATTCACACTTACCACTCTTCTGAAGAGTCATTACCTTCAAGGTACCAGAGAAACAGAGCAACATGAGGCAACAATGTACCTAGATACTGAATCAAAACTAGTGTGGGTTCCTTCTCAACAGAGAATCAAGTGGCATTTGACAAGAACTGACCAACAGAATGGCCTGTGGTTATTGAAGATTTCTGTACCAAGAGATGCTGTGTCAGGAAGGGAATGCACTAAGGAGCAGAAGGACACTATGGAAGTATTTGAATTCCTTTAATCTCTTGTATACACTGGAGAATTTTGTAATACTCACATTAACTTCTTCTGAGGAGGGAGAGTCTGCTGTTACTGCTGTGGAGAAGATAAAGAGGGATGTTTTCTGGACACAATGCCACTAGCTATTGACTTGGGTTTGACAGCTGAGAAGACCTCTGGGGTGCTACATTTTCTGTGTTGGCAAACTCACTTCTCTCCCTTTGTGAGGCCTCTCTTTGGAGCACCTTATTTCTGCATTAAGTATGATGTGACTCAAGGCTCAGCAGAATCCAATGGCTACGCTGCAGTATCCAATGAGTATTCATTATTATTTATTTGCTTTACCACAAATCCTAGAAGGCTACACGCTGGACCACTTCTCGTTATGCTGGATAAGCATACAACAAAAAGTCTACATGCTTGAATTCTATGTAAAGAGACAACAGAGATTACTGCAGAGTACAAAGTATTACTGTGACAAGCATTGGTATTAGTATACTTGTACAACATACTTATTTTCTAGTTGGATTGTCATAAGCTTCATAGTACATAAAACTTTTAAGATATTAAAGGAAGACAGCAAACAGTTCTGCTCATGAAGGAATCAACCAGTACATGAGAGGCAGCTGAGGAGAAAGTATCCAGTGTGAAAATTTAACAACTGAATGATGGAAGCTGGCATCATATGTTGATCAAAATCAGAGTCAACCTCTTGATATTGAAGGAAAAGTATCAGGTAGAAGTAGTCTTGATGGGCCTTGAAAACAAAGACAGATAGCTTATCTTTACTGCTTTAAATTGAAGGAGAAAGTTTAAAAAGCAAAGGAGTAAATCTGGAAACTGATATTTACAGTAGCACTTGGAACACATAATGACAAGACTACATTTGTCAAGGCAAAAGAAGATTTTCTAATAACGACATGATCCACTGAAAACCTGGATGAAAAATACAAGCAACCCACAGAGAAGAAAGAGCATCCCTGAAGGGTTGGAAAAAGATTTTGAAAACTAAGATTTAGCCTCGATTTGATGACTTAAAGCAAACAACAGCACGATGGTGTCATTCACCGAGGATGCAGAGAGGTTTTGTGAGGACCCCAACCTAAATGCGAAAAAATTACTAACAAAAGTTGTATCTGGAAATAAAGAACTGATGACAACACTGAAGAAAATTTTCATGCATTAGATCTGCTTAGGAGTAGAAAAGAAGATGGGAGGAGGTATATGAAGTGAAACATGAAACATTGTTCTTCCTGTACTATGAAATGAGAAGATTCTTTCATGCCACATTTATTACTAGGTTATTACAGCTACCTGAGCTACCATGTTTTGACTTTCAAGGGTTGAAGAAGAATAATGTTCATGACATTGTAATTTGATGGGTGCCTCATTCAGCAAACAAAAACATGCTACATCCAGCTCAAAGACAGGACAGCGGTGATACAAGCCAAGCACAAACAGCAGTGGAGAAAAAGATCTTACAGCTTAAAGTTAAAACAACTAACTAACACACTAAGCATTCAGGCACATTCCTTTCCTCTTCCTTCGTACTGTACAGAACCAAGGCTATCATTTCAGCTTGCCACTGAAGGAAAATTACTCTCCTTTGCTCTAGTTTGGTATTTCCAGCCCTTGAAGTATTCCCAAACCTACACAAAGTGTGCCCATGTAGCAAATGCCCACACCCTAAATTCCACCAACATCAACAGGATCTCTTCATGTCTGCTTTCTTGCCATTTCCTCGTTTTAGTTATTTACAACAGCACAGAATGGGTTGAACCAAGAAACAAGCAGATCAGGTGCTCAACCACAGAGGTTAGCAGCCATGAGTACTGAGACCTACAGCAGGAGACAATTCAGAATTCCTTTTCTTCCAAACAGTATTCTGTAGCAGCATTACCTCAGGCAGAACAGAGCCAAGCCCCTACATTCTTTCTCTCAAAGCAAGGGAACTTGCTTTCTTGAGAAGGAGATGCAGTCAGAGCGGCAGATGTATGAGCTGCCCTCTGTGGAGATGACTGAAAAACCAGGGGACTCCTCATACCTCACTAATATATCACCTTGCTTCTTTTTCTCTTCTGAAACTAGATCTTTTCTGAGGCACTTTTTTTTTTTTAATCTGGTATGGAGAGGGAACTTTTTGAAAGGGTAAATAACAGCAGGACAAGGGGAAATGGTTTTCAGTTGAGGAAGGGAAGATTTAGGTCAGATGTCAGGGAGAAGTTCTTTACAGAGAGAGTGGTGAGGAACAGGCTGCCCAGAGAGGTTGTGGATGCACCATCCCTGGAGGTGTTCAAGGCCAGGTTGGATGGGGCTCTGGGCAGCCTGGTCTAGTATTAAATGGGGAGGTTGGTGGCCCTGCATATGGCAAGGGGGTTGGAGATTCATGATCCTTGAGGTCCCTTCCAACCTGGGCCATTCTGTGATTCTGCGAACATAGGAGGTTGGGTTTGGTTATTGTGCAATCACCTCATGTCTCTCTCCTTTTCTTTCCTTTGCACAACTTAGGGGAAGTAAGAATAAATATGGTACATAGAACTAAAAGATGAGAATAGTTAACTATTAGAACTATGCATTTTAAACAAACAAACAAACAAAAAAAAAACATTCAAGATTTTAGATGCAAAGTGAAATATTCAGTGTTCTCATTATTCCAAAGAAACATTCAATGTTCTCAAATAATCGTTTCATCTCATATTGAAAAATAACTCCATTTCGTGTTCAGAAATTATATAAGAAGCACATAATGTCCTGTAACAAAAATGATCTCATTGCATTTTGAGCTCTCTTCGAGATGTTAAAACTTAAAATGGTTAAGTTATGAGTTTGAACAAGAAACTCTGTCTTCTGCTTAGCACTAGCCACATTTTAACACGTGTAGACCACTGACCTCTGTTCTTAGTTGCAGCTGTCATCTCTAATACTCTTTTTATACAGGTAATTCAGTCACTAACTCTCCAAAGCCCACACAACCTCTCCAAAAAATTGCAGAGAACTGTAGAGAAAGACATTTGCTGGAAGTTTTGAATTAAATAGGTAAATCAACCAGATACTTGATGAAATGAAAAGTGCCAGTAGCTACACATTTCAGTTCTCCTTCTGCCACATATTCTTCTGTTCAGTTCCTTGTTTCTTTTTGAGTTTTGTTTGTTCATTTCTTTGTTAATTGGACTCCCAAGTCTGTTTTTGATCTGTTTATGATTTCTTCTTTCGTCTTGTTCTTTCTTCAAATTAATTTCATGTTACTTTTGTGCCAAGCAAAAAAATAATTCTACAATCCCTTAATCTTTACTACCCAATCACTATCTGCATCTTTGTTCTACATTGAGGAATCTCTAATGGGCCATGCCTACAAATCCTCTACAGCTTTACACTTCATTAATAATTATTCACAAATTCAATACCGATTCTAGTTCTTCCATTTTCCAGATATAAGATTGCCTTCAGAACATTTTTGTACTTGAACACCAGAAAAGAAATACACCATCATAAAAAAGGACACGGAGTTTATAAAACCATTAGCGTTGCACAGGTAAAACACCTACACATAATTTTTGCTCACTGGATATAAAAATAGGAATCATAGCAAGGCCTGTACCCATAGATACAAGAAAAAAAAACTTCCTCTTCAATACAAGTATATTTATAGTTATTTTGGGTGAATCCACTGACATAGGGTATGGATAATTATCACCGATTAAGCACGGGGTACATAGTTAAAATTAAATATATAGTTCTTGCCTAAGAAGACTATAATTAATCAGCATGTGTGATCAAATTGCCACTCATAACGTCAGATCAGTTTAGTTTAATTTAAGCAAGTTACTTTGACATGAGCATAAGTATGTATTTATTAACATTTCAACGTTCAACTCAGCAAGACAATTATGTTAGTAAATCTGCTTGCAGTAGCTACACAAATACTGGTGGTATAAACAGTTTTTATAGATCTATAAATTTGGAAAATTTTATGGGTGAAGATAGAGAGCAGGTCAGAAACACATTATTCTGAAAGCAAAGGAAATAAAGAAATTAAAACCCCCTACCTAACAGCAGTGCTGAAGGACTCCAGGTTCACGTGGTGAATTACCCAAGAATAATGATATCCCTAATGGATATATATTGTCTGTATGCTCTAAAAAGAACCAGAGTCGCACATAAATCACACCTCTTGATTAACCCTTTTATCATTATTAGTTTGTCAACATCAGCAAAGACTAACTATTGAAAAATTCAATCATTTCAGTGTACTTACAGCTGAATTTTCTCATCATGTGACCAACTATCCACAAAGCCTCAGTGCCATTAAGAAGTTTTGAGGAATATATTATTTGGTACTGCCAAAAAAACATAATTAAAAGAATGCATGTAAATTATATTTATTTTCTAATTCAAAACTTTTTTTTTTTTTTTAATGATTATTTCACGTCTAAAGTACAGTTGGGGGAAAAGCAGAACTTACATTATCCCAAAAGGCAGGTTCCAGCACAACCCATGATACACTGACAGAATTCACAGTAAGAAGGCACAGTAGGGTCACACAAACAGAACCCCGCACTACTGCAGAATCTCCTTAATTTCAATAGGGCCCTACCCACATATAATCAGTTACAGAGTCCGCCTATGTGGGAGTAACAACAGTGAGCACAGGACCCGTTCCTCCACACACCTGCAAAAATATTGGGATAAAAAAAAAAGAAATTAAAATTAGTAACATGCAGCAAAACCTTCTGATAGCCCGTTTTATTACAGCGTTTAGCACATAATAAAGGAGTTCCATACATCTTTAAGTTGCATGTTATTTATAGGAATTTTTAGTTCCTTTTTTTTTTACAGAATGTTGACTTAAAATTGCTTACAGGCCTTACATGTAGCAGCAGCACATTATGGGAACTTTTACTGATATGCATTTGAAGGTGAAATTTAGATGTATTTTTAATTATTACTTTATAAAAAGTCATTGTCATAGTTGCTTCTTAGCGTTTAAGTCTGCTTAAAATCAGCATACAGTCTGGGGAGACAGCATAGGTTAGTGAATTTCTGAATTTCTGAGGTCTTCATGATCATGATCCCCCAGCACAGGAGGGATGTGGAGCTCTTGGATCAGGTCCAGAGGAGGGCCACTAAGATAATCAGAGGGCTGGAGCACCTCTCCTATGAAGAAAGGTTGGGGGAACTGGGCTTGTTTAGCTTGGAAAAGAGAAGGCTCCAGGGAGATCTCATTGTGGCCTTCCAGTACTTGAAGGGAGCATATAAACAGGAGGGGGAACGGCTGTTTGCAAGGGTGGATAGTGATAGGACAAGGGGGAATGGTTTTAAACTGAGACAGGGGAGGTTTAGGTTAGATATCAGGAGGAAGTTTTTCACTCAGTGGGTGGTGACGCACTGGAACAGGTTGCCCAAGGAGGTTATGGATGCCCCATCCCTGGAGGCATTCAAGGCCAGGCTGGATGTGGCTCTGGGCAGCCTGGTCTGGTGGTTGGTGACCCTGCACATAGCATAGAAACTAGATGATCACTGTGGTCCTTTTCAACCCAGGCCATTCTATGATTCTATGATTCTATGATTCTATGATTCTATGAAAGCATCTGGCCACATATAGCAGCATCGAAGACTAAAGCACTTGAAAACACATGATAAACAGCAGTCGATTTTAGATTAAAAGTGATCTTTTTTAAACAAAAAATCCTTACAAAAATCAACTGCAATCATTTCATAAATTTAAGCTCCTATGGAAAACTATTTGAAATGCAGGAGGTACAAATGTAATGTTAAACAAATACATACCACCTCTTTGCCATTCACACAAAACTTAACATTTATGATTTGACCTCACTGTTCTTATTAAAAATACATCTACGTTGATCTTTAAGAGGCATTTTATTTTCAGTTACAGTGCTTTTCTATATCATAAAACATTTACGAACACATTAACTATGGTTTCCATGAAATAATATTTAACTGGTGACACTGTGCAAAAGCACTGATGATAAAGGATATAAGAACCAGATCCTAGGAACATGCAGAAGACACTTCTTCATTCCTTTAATTTAGATGCGGTTAAAGAAACAACAATATTTAAAACAAACAAAAGCTAAGAACACATTAAAGGATCTGACAATCTACCAGAAGAATGAGGAGTTCCATAAAGATGGAATGCAGTCTTTTTTTCTTCTCTACTTTTGGTTTTCTTTCTGAGCAACTGGTTGTTCTCCTACTGGCTGTGATTTTGTCAAACAGCTGTTGTAAACAAACAGAAAATGGAGAAGAGTATCACAGTTTTTTGTTCCTTGCCAGGCTTAAAGCTTTCAACTGGGCAGGAGGACAAGCAAAAATTTGAAATCCACATTTCAGACGTTACAACGAATTTCAAGGCAGTTGTCTTAGAAGTTATGGAATTTGAAGTGTTTCTTCTCCTTTTATTCCTTTTAAAACTTTTGGTTTATATGCATGACTTATAATGAAAAATTCAATTCTTTCTAAAGATCAGTGCTCCAGCTCTAAGTTCTGTTCAAAAAGTGTCTTAAGATATAGAATCATAGAATCACAGAATGGTTTGGGTTGGAAGGGACCTTTAACATCATCTAGTTCCAACCCCCTGCTACAGGCAGGGACACCTCCCTCTAGACCGGGTTGCTCAAAGCCCCATCCAGCCTGGCCTTGAATGCTTCTCCCATCTCATGTTACACAGAAAAAAATTAAAAATACCAGGCATCAGCCACGTTAGCCTGCTTGAGCCTGCAAGTGTGAACCAACACCTGAGCCTACCTGAGTGAACTGGTACATCTGGCAAGTGTAATGTACCATTTCTTACTGACTGAGAACGAGCAGACTATACTGTTTGGGACAGTCAGTTCTCTAGGAGCCCATGACCATGAAGCTTGGGAAACATGGCATTATCCAAGATGCAGTGCAATGTGGTAATTTATGCAGTCAGATCCTAATACTGCTTCTGCCCCTCTGCCTAGCTCCACATCTTTCTCCAATAAGGAAATTAACTGGAATACAATGCACTGCTCCAAGAGTACAGATTGTAGGAGAGGTCAGGGACACATAGCTGCAGTCCAAATGACAGTTTCTGAGAAGAGCTGAAAACACTGTTACAAATTTGACAGCCTATGGAATATCTCAGAGCTGACACTCAAACCATCAAAGGAATGAAATACTGAAAATGCCTCAACAATTCCCTTCTCTGATAAGGACAGGAAAAATGTGCACCTAGGTATAGACCACCATAAAGTTGAAGGATACACGATTGGTTTGGGAGACTGGAAGACTCTTGCAAAAGGAAGGGTTTCTTTCATGACCAGCAAAATAACAAAGTCTACTTACTTACTAATGTGCTTGACATGCCCCAAAATACTTGTGCAGCAATCCCAAGCTGACATTACCCTGGCTGGATTCCCACTCCCTTCTAAATAATTTCCCTAAATTCCTTCACAAAACACCAACTTCTTACTACTGGGAGCAACGCACATTGTGACTGTCAGACCAACCAAGGATGCTAATTTGCAAGGCAGCAGGTTGAATGGAATAGAAAATTTCCATGCTGAAGCTTTTTCTGTCCCGGAGGCACACATTTGAGTCATTTTTCTAATCTCATCTGCTAAGTTTCATTGAAACTGTAGAAACTTGACCTAGTGACCTCTATCTCTGTATCAAATACAGCTCAAATGAAGCAGTGGATTGAAAAGTTACTAGGAGAAAACTCATTCCTATATCTTGTTTTATTCAGAAAGTGGGAATGAAAACACAGTTGTATAATCATTGTGAAAATAACTATGAATTTTATGTCATTTACTGTTTTCATTCAGGAGTCACACCACAAACTCAGCTATAACACAACACAGATTTTTACAGGGTAGGAGTATAAAAGAATCCACAGAATAGAGACTGCTTCCATAAAACTGCCTTTGTTTTGTCCCTGTGCAAAGCACCCTAAATATATGTCAATTCATAAAGGTGAAAATTTAACAGAAATAGAATTTTATACATGTTTTGAACCTACCAAGAATGCAGCGGACTGCTCTTCGTGTAGATCCATGCTTCTCTTCCAATTCTGTGTTGTATCTCCCAAGGCTTAAGAAAAGTTCAGTGATACACAGCTTAGTAACAGAACACTGACATTAACTTTAAAGAATCAATCTATTCAGCGGGTTTTTCTGCTTTGTTTTCAAAGAATAAGCATAATGGTTATTAAAGAATCACCTTAAAATCCTACTACTGCTACCTGGCTTCAGATCCTAATTATCCCAATTTAGAGAATAATTTTTAGTAACGAGCAAGTCTCAGTTCCCTTTTTGAAAAATGCCACCCACTGTGCTCTTCATAGCCTTTCTATTGCTCTAGAGACAAAGAATAGTCAGCATAGCAAAGTTAATAGAAAATTGGACATTACAGGACAGGTTAGAAGGAAACAATGTGAACAGGACCAGAAGTGAAAACGACTTAAGAAAAAAGGGATGGAATAAAAGAAACAACATTACTTTCCTAGCAGAGTAATAAAAATGGGATTTTCAAAACCATCCAACTTCTATTGAAGCAAAAGAATTACATCAATTCCAAATATGCTTTTAGAAAACCTTTAAGCCACTTATCTTTAAGCATTTAACTTTAAGCATATGGAGTATCTAAACTCTACTCAGCTAAACAACTGAAGTGCTTAAATTTAAAAAACAAATGTAAATCATCTTGAAACCATTCACCCCGTTTGTAATACCAAGCTTACATACACATCTGAGCCCCAACTCCTTACCCTGCTTACATGCTGACTCACACTTGGGCTGAATCCAGCCTATTGGTTCTCAGATAGGCAAACCCAAGTATAAAATGTGAGGGACTAAAGTGCATTCAGACTTCTCTCTCACAAGCTGGACTCGTGCAAGTATTATGACTTAGGTACAAGACTAATTGTTTGGTGAGACTAATTGTTTGGTGAAGCAGAGTGCTAATAATGAAATGCTTAAAGTTAATTCGGGAAACGGGTCTCAAAAAGAAAACTAAAGAAAGTGCCCGAGAAAGAAAAAAGAAACTGAAAATTAAATCTGGATTAAAAATAAATGACCTCTGGGTTATATCTCAGTGCACTCTGCCTGAAAACCGCTGCTTCTTTTTGGCTTAAGTATTAAATCTCATTTTTTAATATGCAAAATGGTAACTAACTCTGACAAAGGTTAAATTAGTTCAGTGTTTGCTGACAGTACAGTAGTAATTCTTAACACAGAGGGTCATTCAGTTATTGGTATAAAGGGCTCACCATTTCTTCTGCCTTGTAAACACACCTGAGCTTCCAGTCCTGCTTTGGTAGAGAGCAGGGTGAGGGTTAATACCCAGTATTCCAACCTCTGTGGTAGCAATCATAAAGGGAGGAGGAAATGTGGACATCGTAAGCTGCTAGTAGGGTTCTATACCTCTTACTCCTTACTCTACAATACAGTTACTAAAGGAAAACATAAATTGAGCCACCGAAATCAAAACAGTGAACCAACAAAGTTCAGGGACATCTCTCGGCATCCTGTGAACTTCTGGTCATTGTGATCTGCCTCCTAAACTGCAGATCATTGTATACACCGTTATTTTAAGCTGTCACCTCTCTCAACTACCAGGAAGCCAGCACCAGTGCTTAACAGCTACATTCTCATGTCCTCTCCCGCTACTAATATTCCACCCTTCACCTATAGCTATAAAAAAGGAAATTCTCTCTTTTTAAAATGCATGCTTAATAATCCCATATGTGTAAAAATCATTATTTTGTTTTGGTACAGAGCTAGAGCAAGGTTGAAGACCTGACTAAGGCAGTGAGTTACTGATAGAATTAGTTCCTCTCTAGATTCAGTTCCCTTCTCACAAAATGGTTAAACACAATAACGTTTTGTTCCTTTTATGAGAATCATGAGCATTACTAAAATTTTACAAACGTTTTGAAGCTCAGATTTCAAAATTTCCCAGAAATTGGGAAACTAGAGAAGCAAATGAACAATTTACATCACGCTGTCTTAAAAGAAATGAATTGAACAGCATAAAAGCAAACAAATTAGTGCTAGCTAAAGCATTTCCAGACCTCTCACTCCTGTATTAATTTCAGTAGCATTTCATTTAAACGCAGGAATACATATTTGCAAAGTCTGAGTTTCAGTCTTTCCAACAATTCTGCATATCCGAGCTGTGCTGCACTGATTGGTGGTGCTGATAGAAATCCTCCTATGAACACAGCTGAGCACATGCACAGGACTAAGGCTAAATCAAGTAATAAAAAAATAGCTCATAAATTCAGTGTATCTCTAGCAATTATTTGGAAAAGTCCAGGATGAATAAGAAGATGATGAAGCTGAAGAAAGTAACAAGCGAAATAGCAGGTGGGAAGGTGAAAAATCAGGTTTTGGCCCCAGCAATTATCCTACCAAAACCAATCTAACTTTGATAGCAGTTAAATAACAGAATTGATACCAAGAAAAAAAAAATAAAAAATAGAGCATCCCCTCAATAATTTATAGCCCCGCCAACCACACTTATTTTCTCACCATTTGATGAGTCCTCTTCAGTGTAAGGCCAAAGTTCGTGGGTGCTGTGGAGAAGATCACTTGGCAACTGCTCTGCTGTAATTAATCCATAAAGAATGGGCTTCAGTTTTCACAGATAACGAACCAGCACATTTCACAACCACTAACATGCAGAAGAATTTTTACAATGTTTAGAAGTTACAGCCAGGCTGTTTTAGCAAAACTTCACCACAGAACCTAAGTTTAATAGCAAATGTTTCCCGAGGCCTCAAGGATATGTTCATTATGGGTCAGGCCTATGGCTGTGTTAGAGTCAATACTGTCAGGTCTTAAAGAAAGTATCATAAGCCCAACCTTTGGATTATACCAGCTGCCTTTATGCTGTGTGAAGCATCTTAGACACTGGGGAAAAAAAAAAATTATAGGGAATTTAATAAAAAAGATGTGCATCCTAATCTAGCACGTCCTTCCTGCTGTCCTTAATACCAAGAGAAAGATCCCTAGATCAGCTCTCAAATGGCAAATTCAGAAGTTTGTTTTCACAGCCATTGAAGTCTAATGAGACCGCACAATAACAAATGGTGCACACTTCAGTCCTTGCTACATGACAACCATAAGCAATGAATTCTAAATCCTACGTTTGTCAGGATACATCAGAGATTTAATGACCACAGAAAGAAGTAGAAAAGCCAAAAATGAAAGGAGATGTTCAATTACAGTCAATTATTAAAGTAGATTATTAAACAGAAACTTCAGCTGGTACCAAACTTTCAGAAGAGGTCTGAGGAGAGGCCTTGGTGAATCTCTAACAGAGATCCAGCAAAGGCTGGATAAGCACCAAAAGCAAGGCAGGGCTTAAACTAGAAAAATAAATACAAAAAAAAAAAAGTTGGAATTTCTACTGGCTATGCACACATATGCCATACTAAAACAGGGAACCCAAATAATATGTTGATGTGCAATTACTTGAAAACGTTATTATAACTGCTCCATGTTGGGTGTACATTGGTAGCCTCCATTTGGTGTAACTCACTTAGCAGCCGGACCAGAAGAGAGTGGAATAATATGCAAGTACCCAGGCAGACCAAAGAATCCAGCTACACAGTTACACAGTAATGACACAATGCCAGTTTTCATTACAACAAATTCCTCTAATCCTCACGGTTGTAAAATAAATCTTAAAAACACATAGCAAGGTAATTTGCAAAGTAAAGCGTGCCTGAGTCAAAAGACAGCCTCCAGCTTTCTAACCATCCCTGACGAGCTGGGAGCTCCTGTGCCTTTCTGGGAGATCAGGACCTTGCTTTGGTTGTGCCACCTCACAGACAGATCCTGGCAGTTTGGTATACCCAAGTGTGATGCCTGTTCCATATAGGGAACTCCCAAGTATAGAAAGCCAGAAGGAATGTCATCTCAGTGGTGTAGGTGAATTCGGGGGTGAATTCCCCCCGAAAGTCCCTCTCTTCCACTTAATGATGATTTTCTATAGAACTTTAAATGACAGATTTAGGTTCTCCAGATCCTCCAGGGCCTAAATCCAGGTTTCCCAAAGAAATGCCTGGGTCTCCAGACTACAGCCTCGTGTCAGCAGTTTCTCTCACCTGACACAAGAGAATTTACACAACTAAGGGAAAAAGCTGACATTTATAGAGACACACTTTCTCAGGAGCTGGAGCAAGTCAATGGGATGAATACACCCAGGAGCTAAGGGCCACCAGGAGCCCAACCAACCACATAGTGCTTGGAGAACAAAATACATGACTTTGACCTTGCCTCACTACTGTAAACACACAACACGTATATTGAAAAAAAAAAAAAAAGACAGATAAACTCAAAACATTCAACTGCACATGCTCCTCCCCCTGGCAACAGGAGAGCAGATAACATGACAAATGCTGGTCATGTCACGTTACAGCAGTGGAAGATTCTCTGAGAACGTAATGACACCCTCTGAGGAGAAGTGCCTGCAGTGGGGCATTTGCTCTGCCAAGAGGTGTGCAGGTTGTGCTTCAGCAAGGAATGTGTGAGGAAGGGAGTGCAGCACAGAAATTGCAGCTCTACCCTCTATTAGCTGCCACAGCAGATAGGACTTCCACCGTTCTGATGAGCCCACGTTATCTGGAATGGAAATCTGATCTAAAGAACTGACATCGCTTTTGTTAAGGCTCAAAATCCCTCTCCCCTGCCTTCTGTCCTCAGCTGTGCCCCTGCTGTGACTCCTTGGCTTTGCCAGTCACTGAGGAAGCGAGCTGACAATCCTCTCCCAGATGCTGCAGCCAGAGAGTGCAATACCCACCTCCTATTGCAGGGGCTGTTAGACAAGAGTGACTGCCCTTCCTTGCCGTTAAATATTTAACCATCCTGATCCTAAAATTATGATAATTGTGCATTATTTAGCTTCAATCCCAGAGATACGGGCAGATGATGCAAACCGAGACTATTGCATTGGCTTTACGCTTCGTGCAGCCCTAAGTCATACTGAGAGCAGTGATTGTGTAATACGACTTCCAGCTTAAGTCTGGAACAGGGGCATAACGAAGCACAGAACCACACACAGGATTGGGCCTGTGTGTGTCTGCGAGCACGTATGGGACAGCAGTGTGCAGAAACTTCAGTGCCATTAGAAATCCTAATGAAACCTCAGAAATGCCGTTTGAGAGGACAATAGTGTGATCCCTATAAGAGAATACCACATCCTGGTAAAAAAGGCCGACATCCTATCTGCTAGATCTTATTTCTGCATCACAGTTGGGAAAAAAAATGGGTGCAAAATAGCAGCTAGAATCGCTTTAGGGCAAAACTATCCGTAATCTAAATACAGACGAGCGGTATCGGCAACACTGTATTTTTTATATATTTTTTCAGTGCTCTAATTGCTGTTTCTACCACAAAATCCTGCTTTTGTGGGCACAAAAAAAAAAAAAAAAAAAAAAAATCCAAGCCGTTGGCTGCCATTCCTTTCAGTGCTTATTGAAAACTTCACTCAGGGCGGTTTTAATCAGCTAAGCCTGAAAGTGTAAATATATGGCCAATCATTTATACTTTAAAAAAAAAAAAAAAAAAAGAGGGGGAAAAAAAAAAAAAAAAAAAGATGTGAGGAAAGAGCAGCTCTCTCTTTTTTTTTTTTTTTTTTGCTGAGGACTTGCTTTGGGAAAAAAAAAAAAAAAAAAAAAGAGTTGGCTCTGTAGCGATCCCGAGCTTCGGAGCTGAGGCGCAAGCAGCCGCAAACGGGCGCGCTATCAGCGTGCGGTGCCTCACGCACCGCTCGGCGCTCAGCCGGCGGCCCCGGGATCGCGCGTTTCTGACGGGCAGCGCACTTCTCGTAGCCATGACGGTCCGAGCGAGCCCGGCAGCTCGGAGCTCTGCGCGTCGGTCGGTTAAGGGAAAGAAAAGAAAAAAAAGAAAGAAAAAAAAAAGGCAACGAGCGAGAGGAGAGTGAGAGCGCGGGCCTGGGAGCGGCGGTGCGCGGCGCCCGCTGTTCTCTCCCTCCCGCAGAGGGAAGCCCGGCGCCGGGCTCAGGCGGACCCGCCGCAGCCTCACGTCAAGTGCAGAGCGCAGAGGTCCGGAGCGCCTCCATCTCGCTTCCCCCCTCCGCCGAATGGGGCTGCGAGCGCGGGCCGAGCTCCGTCCGCTACCTGACGGCTCGGCGCGGCTCCGGGGGGGCGGCGTGAAAATGAAAGTTCGCTTCTTCCCCCCCCCTCCCCTCCCATCCCCCCCCCACCCCCATCCTCCCCGCCCCGCGTCCCCGCAGCGCTATTTTTTTTCAAACCGGCTCTGCGCGGGGCCCGGCCCGCACGGCTCGGCCCGCAGCGACTCCGGGCGGGGCGGCGGGGGGGACCTGAGCGCGGGGTCCCGCGGGGAGGGACGGGGGCGGCGGGGGGAAAAGCACCGCCGCGTGGAGCAGCCCCCCCTTCCCCGCGGCCCCTTTACCTTGACAGCCGGCGGCGCTCCCCGTCCCTCCGTCCCCTCGCTCCGTCCCTCAGCACCGCGCCCGCCGGGTGACATTTCCCTCCCCCCTCCCTTTCCCCCCCCCCTCCCACCCCCCCAATCGGTGGCGGTTGGGTCGGCAGCGCGGGAGCGCGCGCTTGAGCGAGGCGGGCGTGGAGCGCGCGCGGGCGGGAGGGGGGGGAAGGGGGGGGGGGAGGGGCGCGCTGTCAGCCCTCGCCGCGTCCGTAAGCGCCGCTCGCTCAGCCCGGGCCGCGCGCCCCCCCCCCCCCCCCCCCCCCCTCCGTTCCCGGCATGCCCCAGGGCGCGGGGCCGGCCCTAACGAATTTGAATGAAGAGCCCTGCTCTTTCGGCGCCATTTTCGAGTGATGCCCGATCGCATCGCTGCCGCGGGGGAGCCGCGGAGAGCGCGGCCGCCGCCGAAAGCCGCTTCGCTCCGCCGCCGGCCCTCGCGTTTCTCTCTCCCCCTCCCCGCCGCGCTCCGGAGCGGTGCCACGGGCGGTAAGAGCCGGGGGGAGCGGGCGGGGGGCGGCTGTGTCAGGCGGTGCTCAGCGCGGGGAGCGGCCGCGGGCAGCCGGGGGAGGGGGGAGGGGGGATGGGGAATGGGGTACGGCGCGGTGCCCGCTGTGACAGCCCCATCTCCTGCCCGCACCGCGGGGTGCGGCGCTCGGGACGCGGCTCCCCCCACCCAACCCCCCCCTTCCCCCCCCCCCCCCCCGCGTTCCCCCGCGCCGCGCATCGCCCCCGCTGCTCTCCTTCCCCGCTCCCTGCTGTGTTTTCGTAACCCGGATTAATGCCCCTCGCGCTTTTTCTTCCCCCACCTCCACTTCTTCCCCCCCCCCCCCTCCAAAAAAAAAGCATAACCTTCGCTTTCCCCCCCCCTCCATTTCTCCCCCCGCATCCCTCCCCCTCCCGTGTCAGCAGCACATTAACATTAACTTCTCCCTGCTCCCCGCCCGCTGCCCCCCTCCCCCCCCCCCCTCCCGCATCCCCCCCCGCCGCTCCGTTACCCCGAGCCGTGGATGGCCGCTCCTTTTTCCCGGCGATGTCCTCCTTCCCCCCCCTTCACCCCCCCCCCCCCCCCCCCTCCGGACCCCTGGGCCCGGCCCGGCGCTGCCCATTCACCTCCTCCTCTCCGCCTCCGGAGCGCTCCGCTCTGTCACCCGGCCGCCGTTCGTCATTGGCTCTGCTATTTTTTGGTGCCTGTTTCCATGTCACCCTTCGGCGGATCGCGATAGGCGATGAGCGGCTGCGAGCGGCGCTCCGTGACACCGCCGCGCATCTCGCCGCTCCCCCCCCGCTCCGCTCCCTTTCTCAATCCGCGGTTCGGAGCCGCCGGGATGCGGCCGGGTTCGGCCCCGCGCATCGCATCGCCCCGCGCCGTGCCGTGCCGCGCCGGGGGCGGGCAGCGCTGCGGGAGCGGAGCGCGGCGGCGGCGGCGCCTTAAAGCGAAACGCAAAAGTTCGCCTCTCCCTTTTCCCTCCGTCCCTCCCTCCGGCGCGGGGCTGAAGGTATTTCGCGTGTCACGCAGGGATCCCCGCCGCTTCGCTCGGCTCCTCCGAGCGCGGGGCGCGCACCGCACTTTCCCAGCGCCGCTTTTTCCCGTGGAGAGCCGCGCCGCTCCGCCGGTTTGTCCCTCGCTGCCCCGATAGCCGCGAAACGCGGCGGGCTCTCGCTAGCATCGCAATCTCGGAGTCTCCGCCGCAACGCAGCCACTCGTTTCAGTGCATTCGCGTCGCGGCTCGGGAAGCGTTTTTAGCGGCGAGCATGGGAATGCGTGCCGGGCCGCCTCGTCGGGCCGCGCTCTCCGCAGGGATGAGGGCTCGCGGAGCGGCGGCACCCGGCAGCCATCCGCCCACCGGCACCGACTTTCGCTTTCAGGAGCTCGGCGTCCTGCCCCGCTCGGTGCCGCACAGGTGCGGGGCGTTTTTCAACACCGCTCGCCCGGCGTCGGTCCGCAGCCCGCGGTTCGTTCCCGTTTCTCATTGAAATGAAAGCCCGCGCCCTGCGCCCGCTGGGCTCTGTCGCTCCGTCGCTCCTTTTGGCTTTCTTATTTCTCGAGCTGCACCGTTCCCATATTTTATAATTACATAAAGGTGGGTGTGGCTAAAATGAAAGCAGTAAGCGATCTAATATCGATACGCGGGCTGTGGAAATTAGGTTTTCCTTCCTTATAATTGACGTGCTCCTCATTTTGAGACACTTAGGGGGGTTGGGGGGGGGGGGGGGAACCGTGTAGCTTCAATGGACCCTTGTGGAACTGCTTGCATTTTTCACCTCAGTTAAAATGTCAAACATTAACTGGATGGCTTGGCCCTGCAGAAGGCACATTTGGAGGAAATATCAAATGTGCTTCAAGATCGAAACCTGTGTATTTACACGATGGCGATAACTGAAAGCTGAACTTCTGTGCTTAGTGGTGTTTCTTCGCTGTGCCGTGCACTGCGTACACGTACTTTCTTAATTTTTTTATTTTTTTTTTCAGACTTATTTTTTTTATCTCAGCTGTCAGAAAAACATCCAGATAAGCTTCTCTTGCCCTCTTAATTTTTTGGTAATTTTTTGGTAATTTTTTAACATATTTTTTTGCTACTTTTTCAATAGCCCGGTACCAAGAAAAACCCCACCAAGTTGTACTGAAAGTTTCCAAGAGGTGCATTCTCTTTTCAGAGAGAGAAACCTTGTGCAGCTTGGAGGCAACTGTGCTGTTTGTAATGCTGAGGAGCAGCAGCAATGGGAAGGTGTGGGGCTGTGGGCAGCGTGTTGCGGTGCGGTGTACAGCCAGGCTGTGTGTATGGTCACAAGGTGTGCGAGGTGCTTTTGCTGCTTGGTTGTCGATTGGGGTTTTTTTGTGCGTGTGTTTTTTCCCTTTTTTTTTTTTTTTTTTTTTTTTTGCTTGGCTTTTGGAATCCTGGGCTTGTTCCTGCTCCATCCAAAGCGCAGTGTCACAGGAGGGATTTTGCTCCTGAGCTGTGGGCTGCGTTTCCTTAATTCTCCCAGTGCTAATGAATCAGGATGTGAGCAGAGTGCAGCCGGGGCTGCAGACGCTGCCTGTCAGTGTGAGCACGAGGGGAAGGTGCACAGCCCATCCCTCCCAAAGGGCACGGCTGCCCAACAGGTGTACAGCACTGCTACCTATTTGAGTGGGCTGCACCCAGAGCTCTCACCTAACAGCGAGCATTGCTGCTACAGCATCCTGCTGCTTTTCAGTTGCATTGGGAAACAATTACCTACCGAGCACCTCCTGTGTCCTACCAATATTCTGCAGACACTTTGTTTCTTGGCTCCATCATCTGCCCGTGCCCAAAGGCCCCTTAGCTCTCATCCCAGCAATTTACATTTATTAAAGTTGTCAAAAGTGCAGTGCAGCTTGGCCTTGTCCTGCCTGCCTGGGGAGGAAATGGGGGATTACTCTGTGCCGTTCTCTATACCAACAGGGAAATATTTTTTGATATTTTTTTTTAAATAAAAATAGCTTTGTGTACACATAAGTTGTCTTCCACAGATGCACTGTTTGTACTTATTTATATAAAAATAAATGTACACATATATACATATCCTAAACACTTAACATCTAACACTGGAACCTGAGATCAAAATGATGATATTTTTTTTCTATCACTACTAATACCAGAGAAGTGTTGCTTGCCCACATTCCTCGTGTACATACTCTGACTCTTCACACAGCCTTTTTTTTTTTTTGTTATTTAATGGTGATGTACTCTAAGGCAGGAGGACTGAAGATTTGTCCCACAGATGTGAGGGGGACGTGATGCAGAAGGGAGGTGTGTGGCATGGATTCCTGATGCCTCATTTCCCTCAGTCAAAATGCTGCTTTGCCATTTTATTTATTTATTTTGCAAATTATTGGCAGGAGCTGAGTAGGATTTTTTTTTACTTTTTTTTTTTTTTTTTTTTGTAGGTAACTGTGTGTTAATGCACAACAAACAGAAGAAGTTAGGCTTACAGGGGGAAATGGTATTTTGAAATTACCCTAAATTTTGGATGCTGGACAGTATCAGAAATGGTTACAATGAGCTAGGTAGAAAAAAACCCTGCCCATTGTTTAATGGGGTGTGAGGCAGTGTCTGTGCTGAAGTTCTTTTTTAACCCTTTGCTGCAAATCCTAAAAGCAGTCTAGCTGCAGTGTGAGGAGCTGTGCCTGTCCCTGGGCCAGAGAATGGGAGCGGGGCTGGGGGGCAGCTCTCAGCTCAGCCCCTGTGCTGCTGTGTGCAGGGGCAGCAGGGAGAGCAGCCAACACCTGGCAGTTTTTGACTTTAATATTAGCATCTGATCATATTTTAGCACATCATCTCTAATAATAAAAAAAAAAAACAACAAAAAAGTTATCTTTAGAGCGAATATTAATGACTTTGTGTAATTCTGAGCACTTCTTCCTATCTCGGCAGTGCAGTTGCCAGTTGTGAGGATGACCTCGCAGGCACACACACACACACATTCATTGCCACATACACACAAGAGGAGAAAAATGTCAATTCTGTACATTGAGCTTCTATTTTATGAAAACTTTCCCAGTGTGTTGCTCTGAGATGATACTATGCTCACAGCTGAAAAATAGCTGTGGCTCGCAGGGATGGTTGTTAATGTCTGAAGGAAGCCACTGTTAGAAGAAGGGGATAAAAAGTGACTTTTGGGTTTGTTTTCAGAAACTGTAATGAGTGTATCCACAGTAAATGGATTATTAATAAACTTTTCAACGTCTGATCTAGCTGCAACTGATTATTTTATTTAACATGAGCTGAAATTCACAGGAAGGTCTCAGCTGAGAAAGAGATAATTACACTCGGCTGAAGGCTCAGCCTCTGTTTTCGTAGAAGGTGCTTTTCTGTGAGCTTGCTTTCAGTATTAGCTTGAAGGGTATTAAATCTTAATATGAGCGTGGGGGGGAATTTTGAGAAGCATTTTTGCGTTTCTGCTTGAAGAGCAGAAACTTTTATTTTCGTGGATCCTTCCCATAATTTTTTTTTTTTTCTTTTTAAATAAGGCAAATTTTCTGTTCTGATTAAAGCAGAGTGCTTATCAGAGCTCTGTAACTATGGGGATTTTTTTTAGGATTTTTCTGGACTACGATGAAGGAATAAAGGGGCAAAATGATGGGCACGTTTGTCAGCAGGTGAGCTGAGCCGAGGCAGCTGCTGCCACGTTTGTTAGGCACTGCATGTGTCACGTCCTGCTATCTGCAGTGAGAAAAGCTCCAATAAATGGAAGGATGGGGCTGTGTGGATGCACTGCTTCCTGCAGTAGATATTTGATACAGTTGTTGCCTCTATCAGCTTATGCTTTGTTCCTACCTGAATATTGTGGCCAATTTTTTTTTTTTTAGTTTTTCCTCTTCCCAGTAAGCTTTTAAATTTTTGCTCAGAGAGCATTAGATGACTCTACAGTTTCTCCTACACCTTCTGAAGCGGCTAATATTTGTGCAGCTACATTTTAACAAACGTAGCAGTGCTAACTGCCCTTGAAAAGAAGCAGCTGAAGCTCCTTCAGGAAAAACGTGCGAAGTTCAACCCTGCTCAGTCAGCAGCACCGTCTGGGGAGTGTGGCAGCAGTCATCACACACCCATTAAGCAGTTTGTACTCAACCTGTTTGCTGCTTTCAGGGTGGAGGGAGAGACTGGGAGAGGTTCTTCTCTCCCCCCCTCCTTCCTTCCCCCCCCCTTTTTTTTTTTCTTTCTCTTGCTTTCATGTTAAAATGCTGCAGGAAGAATGAAAGCGGGGCATGCTAATCTGATTTGTTTCGAGAGGCTTCTGATAATAAAGAGGCATATCACAGGTGTTCCCAATCAACTCGGTTTGGTTTAAAATATATCTCTCTCCCTCTTTAAAATTAGGATTTCCTGTAACATAGACAATGCGAGGGTCAGCCCGATGACCTCTGTCTATGTTTGGGGATCAACCATGAAACTGTGGGTGTTGGAAATATGTTATAATACATGACGTTTTTATTGCAGGTTTCGACCTTTCAATAGAGAGCTGATTTTGGAGAACGGCTTAGTCCTGTGATTGAAAAACTCTTTCTGGAAGGTTGATGGAGCAGGAGCATGGTATATATTATATTAACATTTCTCTATTACACATGTTCTTAATTTAAAAAAAAAAAAAAAAAGTATATGGTGTAACTTCTTTTGGATTATTCAAAATAGGCAAGTTGTGCTGGGTTTGCCTGAGTTTTTTCTGTTTGGTAAAATAATTCTTCTTTACACTCTGTCTGTAAAATTCTAAGAGGCTGAGTAAAAGTGAGGCATTCACACGAGCTGTCTTCAGAAGGAAATGAAGTGGCCAAAATTTGTACAAAAAGCTGAGTTTGCAGCAGCCTTGGTCATAGAAGTTATATAAATTCTCTATATAGTATTGTTCTCGTATTCTTGTATTGGGAATTAGTCCAAGTGAAATGTTGCTAATCCAAAAACAAGGTATAGAGGAGGTAGTGTTTATTTTTAAGTAACATTATTTTGTTGTTGTTGTTGTTGGGAGGGTTTGGTAAAGAAACGAACAGAGAGCTGAGTGCACTTCAATGTAGTGTGCAAAACTTATTTTTAAATGTGTTAACAAACTTGCTGCTTGACGAGCTAAGAAGCAGGAAACGAGACAAAATGGGCTTCAGAGGTCCCTACCTGTAGCAAAGCAGGCAGAAATTTAATTTAATTTCTCTATTTGTCAGTAAATAGATTTTTCTATAGCAAAACAGCAAATATTTAAAAAATAATAAATAGGGACTGGCTACACTCATACTGCAAGTCCTGCTTTGCAACAGAAGTACTCATTTGGCTGAAACTGAGAAATCCATTCAGAGTAATCATAACCTACCTACTTGCATGTGAATAATCTTAACTAACCATTTCTAAAAACAATTGAAATTAAAATAGTAACTGTTCTTGGATTGAGTAAATTTGTTTAAATACTAAATGGAGCAGTAAAAACTGTAAAACTTTATCTTGAGCGAAATATATTACAGTGCAACAAATTTTATGAACATGTCGTGACTTTAGCAATTCCAGCTTTCAGCTGGAATCCACTTTTTATCCTTAATCAAATCTGTCTGTCTTCAAGAAGGCATTTTTTTTTTTTTATTTTGCAGGAAGTAATTGTATCAGAAAATAAGAGAAATTTGGAGGAAAAAAAAATTGTAGATGATTCTGGTAACTGCTAATTTGTACTAACCAAATCCAGCAAAGTGTAAATTGCAGCTTTCCTCAGTGTTGTAAGTAATGTCCACTACACCCGAGGAGCAGCTGCTTTTGCCACTAGAACACCTTCTGGCACAGATCTGGTTGAGGCAGACACATTCTGAAGGTGTTCCTCATATAATGAAAACTATACTGTGATTTTTAGGGGTTGCGAAGACCACCTACAGGCAGTTATCAGTTGAGAAGGAAAATCGTGACTACAGAAAGTGCAGGGATCCAGAGGAAAAGGAGGGAAACAGAAGTTTCTATGAACTTAGCAATTTGTGATTAGTGAACTGGTGATTTTTCATTTTATTTCCTCTTTGTGATTAACAGTTGTAGTAAAAGTTTTTTTGATTAATGCAGTTAGAGTGCAGTTTGGGTGACATGTCTAACATGATCCCAAAGAAATATTTTACAGTCTGTCCAGAAGCTCTGCACTGAGTGTAATGCATATGGGTTTGGGTGGTGGTTTCTTTTTTTTTTTTTTAATCCTGCTTCTCTTAAGAACATAAAGATTTCACAGAACACCTCTTTGAATTTGTTCCTCCTTTCTTCTTTTTTTTCTAAATTTTTACTCTTTTTTTTTTTTTGTCCCTGTACAAAAGCAATTACATTCTTGTTAATGAAAATCAGGATTATATTGCAAGGCAAAAGTATCTAAGGCTCCCTTGTGACATATTTAAAAGGTGAAAGTTTGATGGAGTGTTCCTTGGGCTGACACGAGTTCAGAGTATTTCTTATAGATTCTTATTCAGCAAAAAAAAAGATATAATATCTGGTTCACGACTGTAAATCAAAGGATTTTTAAATTTAGGGCCTGAGCCTGCAGAGTTCTAAATACACAAGTAGTCCTAATAGCTCACTTCCACAAATAAAGATTTGCAGAATCATGTCGGTAGATCCAAACTTTTATTTTTTTTAATGAATAAAAGATATCAAAGTAATTTGAACTTTGGGACAAGTTAAATAATTTTTTTTTCAGGAGCCCAAAGGGGAGAGTTTTGCAGTAGTGCAGTTACAGAGTGTGACTCGTGTACAAGCTGAGCTGTCTCTCAGGAGTGCTGTAGTTGTCAGTTACCATTAGAATCCATTTTTCAAGTGTTGATTGGCTCTAGAACAGTTTTTTTGCTGAAATTTGGCCTACATTAATTTTGTTGTAGAGCTGGTCAGCATGTTTGCTGTAGAAGTGCTCAGCGTGGCTGTTTTGTGCCCCAAAGAGCAGTGAAGCATTGCAGAGAGCTCTGGGGTGTGTTTTAGTTTCTAACTCCCTGTTTCTGCTGTTGCAGTTCTTATATAGGCAAACTACCACTGATTTTGTTGGAAATTAAGCCTGCAATAAGGGCTGCGGTGCTGGCCCCTTAAAAACTGTTGGTGTGGCTATTGCAAATAGTGTGCTCGACTTCGTGGGCTGTTTTGCAATATCTAGTTGTAATGAGCTGAAGAGATAAAAATGTGCAGGCTTCTTTGCTGAAGTGCTTCCCGTGTGCAACTTTCCATGGCCGCTTTTACCACTCGCAGAATAGGTACATGCTTGAGCCTCTACAGACCTTGTTGCCTAAATCATAATCTGATAGCTGACATTGCAGGCTTGCTGCTCTGCTCGTCTGAAGGAGCTGCTGCAGACATCTTTGTCAGCTCATCAGTGCTTTCTTTAAGGACTTCTGCTGCTTTTTTCAAAAGCAACTTAAATAATTTTCCTGAAAGGGAGATGTGGCTAGAAGGGCACCCTGTGCCTGGTTATTACAGCTCATGTAAGATCAGCCCTCCTTTGAAACCCCTCTGGTAGCTCAGACGTGGCTGATTTAAATTTAGAAATCTGAAAGAAGTGAATTTTCTGGATTTTGTTCATTTTAACTAGATCCAGCCCTAATATTATTTTCAAATGGAGTTTTGTGTACTGTTGAATTTAAATAAACCTTAGCTTTTGTTATTAGGCTAGAGATCTAGTGAAACATCTCTATGGCAAGGATTTGAGGCTGGTGTACTTACACTTCAATTTTTTCTTCTCTGTTGATGAAGTGATCCTGCGAAACACTTGTAAAAGAAGAACAAACGACCCACAAAGTCTTCGGGAAAAATAGTTAAAAAATGCTAATTGCCATATTTAAATGCTTATGCTTCCCCCTCAAAGCCAGATGCATGAAAATAGGCTCTTGCTTGTATTTATTTATTTATTTCAACAACAACAACAACACAAAAAAGCAGTGCAGAAATGTGTGCAAACCCAAACTTTTAAGCTGTGGGTAAGGGAAGAGAAAAATATAATTAGAGTTATCATAAATGTTCAGCTACTGTATTGACAGCTTGTTAACCTACCTTGTTTGGGACTTCTGCTCACACACCAGCAGGAAAAAGAGCCTGTATGAAGATGTGAGTGCTAATTCAGTACTGCTATTGAATAAGCCCCTGTTTCTGGCTTTGTCAAGTTTGAATTTATTTTAAATACATGGATATCCACAGTAGCTTTTTAGTTCTGAGTCTGTTGGAGGGGTTTTAGGTTTGGGGTTTTTTTCTTAATTTTTTTTTAATTTTTTTTTTTTTTTTTAGAACATGTTATACTCTGTTGCATTCAAAATTTTTACAGCAAAATTTTGAGGAAAATTACTGCTTTTCAGTAAAATATGGTAATCAATTTAATTCAATTAACTAAGATAATTAATTTAAAGCAAAGGATCGGCGGTATCTATATTTTTAATTTGTACAGTGCTTAAAAATTCTAGCAGTCTGCAAATACCTCCAAAGTAATTACACCTTTCCCTTATTCAAGTCAATGTGAAGAGCTTGCTTCTTATTTCTTGTGAGTGTACTCTGTTGGTTTTTTTTCTGGATTTTTTTTATGACTTCAAACCAAAAATTTTCCTGATTTTATCCATCCATTTCTTAGTTGTTATGAAGAGGAATTTTTAATTATTTTTAATTAATTTTTTTTCCCTAGAAGAATATGGGTTTAAGCACTAATATGAAAGTTAACATAAATATTTTGGAAATATTGTAATTTTCAACATGATCAGAGTTCCCAACTTGAAATGATAATTTCCTACATCAAAATAGTTGTAGTATATTATAATTCACTTGGGCTTGCTGAAGATTCTGGGGAGGCCAGGAATTCCAGTGCATCTGAGAAACAAAAAACATTTGATTTAGAATTTCTGTATTGTCAGAGCAGTGTTTTCTCTGGTTGAATAGGCAGATACTGTGGTCTGAAGGGAGTTAACACTCAAGTTATCCTGCAAACACTTTGCTTCCCCCTGTTACAAACTATTACACGTCTTACTACAGATCAGGAATTAGAAAAGGAGGATGCTCCATCTGTTGTGAAACGTTGTAACAGCTCTTATGAGAAAGCCTGACTATAAATATATGCAAAAGCCTATTGCAGAGCAGAGTTCTGACACAAGTCTGACAGCAGCAGCAGTACCTTGCACAGGCAGACAAACCCCTTAGCAAAAGGAGAGTGGTCTTCTGCTAATGTAGTCCTCCTGATGCTCCCCAGAAGATTTCTCCAGGCTCCCAGGAGAAGGCAGATTGATGCTGTCAGCGACAGGCACAGTAGTTACACAAGCAGCAGGGAAATGTGTATTTTTCTTCATCTGTTTTATAACCTGAGTCTGTTTCAGTTCTCAGGCAGTGTGGCTGTTACTTCAGGGGCTGTAGTGCTGTCTGACAGTCATTTCTTTGTTTTATTCTTTAAAAAAAAAAAAAAAAAGGTTCCTATGTTGATTTTCAGTGTTGTGTGTGTGTGTGGCTATCAGTAACCTATCTGAAATGGAAGGGTTACCAGGTCCTAAATTCATTACCTCTCTGATCAGTTCGAGAGTAGAGGAAAACGTGGTTTGAAATAAGATCAGAAGAAAATGCTTGGGCTTTTCTTTCTGGAATTAGCAGGTTTAAAATAAGGACTGTTGTTTGCACAGTGCCTGCTTGCATCCAGGTTTGGAGTGCAACTACAAGATCCTCGAATCAGCAGGGAGAGAATAATTCCTTCTAGAGTGTTAGTGCTCGTAGGCTGGGCTCTGTTTTTACACCACCAGCTCCTCAGTTTTCATTAAAGTTTTGATTCCAGCTCTGTCACTGTAATTACAGTGGATCTGGCTGTCAGTGCCTCCTGTTTGTTTCAGGAAATGATATTTTTGTGAAACTGCATAAGAAACTGATGGAAGTGTAAAATACAAGAATGTTCCTAAGTTCCCTCTTAAACTTGCTGTCCTTGATTTTTATCTCTCTATTTAGAAGTGCAGATTTCCTCTTGCATTTTTGGTCTGTAATCCTCACTTTGTCAATCTCTCAGTCTTCTGACATGAAAATGATCCTTCAAAAACGCTGCTCGGTTGTTGTTTTTTTTCCTCAAAGTTTTATTTTTAGCTTAATAAAACTTAAGTTGTTGACCCACTTTTCCATTATGTAAAAACCTGAGCAGAATTTGTCATTGAGGCAGGAATTTGTGAAGGCTAACACTAGAGGGCAATTCGAAGCAAGAGTCTGCCTGCCCCGGAGCTCTTACGGTCCCTCTTGAAAAACAGGGAGCCTATGGGGGCTGTCCCTGTGTCCCCCAGACCGCAGCCAGCCTCTGTGATTACACTTCTCAGTCTTCTATTTAACTCTCTTTTCGCATCCACCACATAACTTGAGGGTATGTTTGAGTGCTCTGCTGAACGAGAAGGAACTTAAGCCAGGTCCTGTGTTTTGCTGCATTATCAGTTAACAAACCCCTTCTTCCCATCTCCTTTCCTTCGCTCTTGCTGCTGTCAGAAAGGCATAATGCATTCGGTGGCCTTCTTTTGTTTTGTTTGTTGGGTATTAATCTGATCATAACGTGCTGCACTGAGCCCTCTGGAAGTGATGCGAAAGATGCTGAGTTTGGGGAGGTGAGGTGACATTGTACTGAAACTGAAATGCCTTTTATTTCAAAGAAAATAAAAGAAAATAAAATGGTGGGTGAAAAATAGTCTGAATTTGCTGCATTGATAGCTGAGAAGTCAGGTTTTGTGGAACTGATTGTAACAAATTTACAGCAATACTAATAGCCAGGAAAATACTGCTAAATTATCTAGATTAACAAGAAAATATACTATATTTAATTTTTAATGAAATAAATTTATAAGAGATCAGACGGGTAGATGATGCCTGTAATTTTACCAAACCAGTATATGAAATGTAAAAATGGAGTTGAAGTGAGATGATCACTCCCCCACAGTTAAATACAGCACTTGATTGCTCATCTGTGTGTATTGTGAAGGATTTAAACAATTTACATAACAGTGCATTACATAATAAACTATAGTTTTCACAGGTTGCAGTGTTCATTGTGGTCTACTGGACATCCTGGTCGCTTGTAAACAGCAACCTGTAGTGCAAAGGGGTGATGTCATGGTTCTTGAAATGCACTCAAGGATTCTTATTTTAGGAATGCAAATTCTCTCACTGTATCAAAACGTATGCATCCAGCAGTGTAAATGTCTGTAAGTGCCGTGGTACAGATTTCAACACAGGGTATTTTATAGATGTGTGTTCACATCCATCTGTAGAGTTGCACATTATGTATTACAGGAATATGGCTAGAAATATTGCCATGCATTGTTGCAGTAAACATTTACACCTATCTCTGCAGGTCTGGTCTGCAACTTCAGTGCAGTTTGAAAATGTAATCTGCTGGCAGTGATGTGCCCAAAGTTAATCAGAATTTGTGGAAGGGAGATTGTTTCATTCTACAGCTTGTAGTCCTGACCTGGATAAAATTGACAAAAGGAAAAAAAAAATAATATGAAGGGAGGGGGGGAAAAAAAAAGGATAATAGAATGCTTCGGTGATGAAAGTGTCTGGATCATAGAGGAGGATTTTGTTTTATTTGGGGAGGATGTGGAGAGTGGGCAAGGAATTATCACTGACCATGGTTATTAGCTAGAAGAAATCCTAACTGCACATTAAACTCATTCTTGAGAACATGAATGTTTAATACAAAATCAAGCTGAATATTCAAGTGCTTAAACCAAGCATGCATATAAGCTGCTAAGAAATTGAATTCTTAGTACTCTGCAGGTAAAACACTATCAATTTTTGCCAACATGCATATTTTATCTTTTTTTTTTTTTCTTTTACTGGCTTGATTTTTGGCCTTAAATCAGCTAGAGAAGTTCAGTTGTTAACATTTCAAGCTGTCTTCAGAATTTTATTATTTGAAGAAAGCAAGAACAAATGTGTGAGTATCAGCAGCGTGCAGAGCAGTGCTGCGATATTGTTCTGTTCTGCCTTTAAGCAGGTGGTTTCTTGTGGCAGGCTGGAAGAGAGATTCTTTCTTCCCAGCTTTTGACAAAAAGATGACGCATATGTCTCAGAATTAGAAGGGGAAATCTGCCAGTTTGCATCAGTTCCTCAACTTGTGGGTTGCTTTTCACCACAAGGAAAATTGGTATATTCGCACCAGTGCTTCTTGAGAGATGAGGAGTAATCATTTCCTTCAGAAAGTGTAGGATGATTGGAGTAGGCCCTTCGTATGTTACACTAGGCTTTTCCTATAAGATATCTTTCAAATATATTAAATATTTAGGAGGAAAAGAAAACAAAGCATGTTCTTAAATGCTGCTCTTAATGCTTGAAATGCATGGGATCGTGCATCTTATAACTTATTGCAGGGTAAAAGCAGAGGAATCTGCTTCCTTTAGAAAATACTGAGCTTTTCTTCTGCTGGAATTGTAACTCAAAAAAAGCCCTGTAGATCTCCATAGCTGAAAGGTAAGTTGTTTTGCTTTGTTTTTAACCTAATCCTATGTATCTCAGTCTTCAGTTCCAGCCTTAAATTAAGTTAGTAGGGCTGGGGGGAAAAAATTAAATACAGTGAATTTGAGGGCTAAAGATATTTGCTTTGTTGAGAAAGCATTTAATATGAAGTAAGGAAGCTCTAATTTTCTACAACGTCATGCTGTAGACCTGCTGAAAAAAAAAGAAAACCAAAACAGGCAGTAGCTTATATGAAAGAATCTGAATTAGCACTAAGGTTTGGGATATGGGGGAGAGAGTTCTCACAATATCGAGGTTTGCTCAAAGGGTGCACTGCTAACTGGCCATTTATTTCAAAAATAATATATTTTTTTAAAAGCTGGGTGCTGACTGTTAAGGTATTGGTATCTTTTTGTTTTGTGGCTATTTATTAAGCACTTGATAGGGCTGATAGTACCACTTAGATTTCTCAACTGCTACTGTGGTTTTAGGCATTGGATTTTACATTTTTTCTTAATATATTAACTTCTGGTTAATTCAGTATGGTTTTACTTTAAGCTCGTTAGTGAAATATTGAAAATCCAGCTTAATATAAAGCCTTAGGAGGTACCCAGCATCCTCATCTATTTTTTCCTTTTTTTTTTCTTTTTTTTTCTCAAGTGGATAAAGTTCCTTTCATTTAGCTAAACTCTTGTTTAGGGCATATCCTAAACACATCTTGTTTTCTAGCTGTGGAAATGAACTTCACCGTTTAGCAGTCAGCCTTAGAAAGCACCGTATTCCGTGCACTAGCTCAGTCTGTGAGTCATAGGTCTCGCTGATGGGGGAGTGGGTAACAAACCTATAAATGTTTTTGAATGGGAGTATTCATGTGTGTGTGCTTGTGTGTGTGCAAATAGGTATCTTTTGTATGAATAAGGGGGGGGAGGGAAATGATCGGCCTTCCATCGGGGCTGCTGCTCCTGCGTATTTCTTCAGCTACTGTTGACTTAAGAAAAAATAAGTAGGTAGTATGACCAGTAACCTGTACCCCAAAGATGTTAAAGGCATCCAAAACTTGTGCTCAAGTGACTGCTTACATCGTCAAGCTGTAGAGATAGAGCTAAGGGCTGGAAGAATGACAGCAGTTGCCGGTAGGTGTTCCCCTGATGTTAACTAGAGGATTCCGTTAATAGTTGAGTCAATCTCTTCTAACAGCAGTTTTACCTTTCGTAAGTCATACGTTGTCTGGCATTACATAGAAGTCATGTAGTGATGATGTCAAGAGACAGAAGATAAAGACAAATTTACTGTCTGGGCCAGAAGGCAGGCTCACAAGAGGCAACTTCTTTCAGGACACGAAAAGCTCTTTGTTCTGTGGCCTTGGTCTTTCTGTGCTTTGACCCTTATTTTACAGCGTTGTCACTCTGACCCTAAATCTTTTGAAGCAGGCGGGCAGCAAATGTAGCCCTCTACAAGTGGGGTTGCATTCTGAGCTACGGGCCTGGTTCTCTGTCTTTCAGGCATTGTAGTTCCTTGCAATTCAGAGAGGCAGCAATTGAAAATTAAAGATGGGTGCTGTCGTCTAGACGAGTAGGATTGCATAGCAGGGTCATTTTTAAAAACATATTCACTTCTGTACGTGTTGCTTTATTGCCATCCTACGATTCCTTATGATTTACCGATTTCAGATAAGATGGCGACTAGGAGGGCAGCCTGGCTACAGCTAATTATTTTCCCCTTTCCCAGCAGTAATTTGGAAACTGATCCTTCTGTAGAGGACAGGAAGAGCTTTGGTGTAGATGCTAGAGTTAAAATACTTAAAAAGCAGTACCTGCCCATCTTTCTTTCACAAAAGAGTGGGTGCCAGCTTAGAAGAGCACAGTGTTTTACACCAGGCCTGTGTCTGCTGCTTGGGCTAAAAGAAAAAACCTGGTGAGAATTTGGGTGGGGAAAAAGGGAGCTTCCTTTTTTTAATTTAAGAAAGCTAGAAAAAAAGGGAAAGGACAGAAACCTAAAAGTTTGCTGAGATGTTCTGAATCTTTATCATTTACCTTTATTCTTTTATAGAACAAGCTAGGAGAAATGTGATATATTTAAGAGGAGAACCTGTTCCTCTGCCTTAATAACTTTTCACTGTACAATGTGGGGGTTTTGTTATTTTGGCAATTCTTTTTTTTTCTCTTTTACCAGTAAAGTTCTACATGTGAGGTTTCAGCAACTTAAACTGTAAAAATAGGATAATCTTTTCTGGGGGTAACGGTGTAATTATCTAAAAATGCACATTTATTGGAGAATTGGAATAAAAAGATTTTTTTTTAATCTTAAAGGATGTCATAAAAAAAACTTTCAATTAAAAAAAAAAAAAAAGACATTTAGAAATTGAAGTTGTGTTTGAAAAATTGAAGGTGATCCTGGCTTTCTTTTTGGTAGGTTCTACTGACCAGGTATTGATCTTTTTGTGATGAAAACAGTAGGGGGGGGTGGGGGGTGGGGGGGGGGGAGGAAGGAAGAAATATTTTAATAACTACAGTAGTAACATATAAAACATAGTTCCTCGAACATTGAAAATAGTGTATTTCTTTTTCTAATTTTGTATGTATCCTCTCAAGCAGAAAGAGTACAGATTGAAAGTGTTCACACAGTTTTCGTCTTGCATGTATGCCAAAGGTGCAGAGAAGACAGATTTCTAAAAGTTGTATGCATGCTGCAGCAGTGCAAAGAGGGATGTGGGAAGCTATTCTGAAATACAACTTTCCCAAACACTGTTGGGACACAAAGCTTGTTATACTTCATGAGTTCACATTAAAATACCTCATATAGAAGTATAGTTAATGCATCAACATCTGACAAAACACTTTCAAGAAGCTGGGAAAAGAGGTGTGAGGAGTTGGTCTTATTCAATTTTATTTTTAAGCTAGAGTCAAAACTGAAATATACATTGATAATATTTGTCTGCTGTCTGTCAGCTTCCCTTAGGGCTCTTTTTTTTTTTTTTTTAGCTCTAGCAAGAAAAAAAAATAGTTTCAAGTCTTGTGCTCGATTTCTCACTTCAGATCTGAGTACCTTTTAGTTTCTTTCCTTCCACAGAGCATTTTGATTGCCGTCCATCACTTCCACAGAAGCCTCAATATTGCCATTCCAAATGACTCTCTTTATTTTTGTTTGTTGACATGACTGCAGTGAAGGACTGGTGCACCTCCTACAACAGAACATGCAAGTCAGGTCAGTGTAAGCCATGGTTGGAGTACTGAGATGAATTTAAAGGGGTTTAGAGCTGAATTTAATACTGATGGACCATAACTGCATTCTCAGACTTCCATATATTTTTAAACTGCAGACTTTCTTAACATTTTGGTTTTTTTTTTTAGCTGACTTTGTTACTTTATGTTTATCTTTTGCAGTAGCTCTCCAGATAGTCTAAATATGTTTGTTTATGATCCTTGGAGGAATGGCTGGCCACATGTTATAGATTCTCCAAATTTAGCAACAGTAAATTTCTGTAATCAGCAGTTATCTGCTTAAATTTCATTAGTAATATTTTACATTGCACAGAACTTCTGTCATTGTCTCAGTCTCTCACTGTGTATACACAGGAAAAATTGTTGACACGATTGTGAAACAGTTAACAGATAAATACCCTTTTTTTCCTCAAAGTTTGTGTGCTTGACCTTACCCATAATTTACAACCAAAGCTGCAGAGCAGTTCTAGCTATCTCTGTTCAAATAATCTTCCTTGTGTTCAGAAAATTATCCAAAGCACTGTGTCTTTTTAATGCACATTGATGCTAGTCTTAAAAATATTTAGCTGCTTGGTAGAAGATAGGGGAAGATTTATGGGGAGAGTGTATAAGCTTGATCCTGAAATGACTGCACCTTTCTGTGGTGAAGTGATGCTAATTTATTCCCGCATTACAGTCATTTAATAATAATAAATAATACTAAAAAGAAAACCCACAGAATTGTTAGGTCAAAAAAAAAATTGCTTTTTAGAACTGCAGTCCTAACTGTGAGTTCAGAGTCTTACTATTACTTCCAGATAAAGGTAATTAAGGTATATATTTCTCTCCATTCTTTTTGCTCTCTGGACCACACAGTAGTCTCAATTAAGTTGAGAGCATTAAGTGAATGTCATAGGCTATACCCAAACCAAGTAACAGTGCAGTCGTTGCCAAAAGTGCACCAGTATCTTTAAAATAATGTTTAGAGTTGGTATTTCAATTGAATCTTTCCTCCTTTTCTTGTTATCTGCATGTCACTGAAAGCAAAGGCTGTGAAGAAGCCCTTTAGTCCTAAATATTCATGTCAACTAAAGCAGCCAGTGGAGAGGGATGGCAGAATATTTGACTCGCATCTATTTTAAAATGTAAGTTTTAAAAATGAACAAGGCTATAAATTCCTGCATGTTTGCAGTATAAATATTACAGTGTTGAGCAAGCATAAGACAAGAAGTGAAACTACTATTGTTTAAACTGGTGGGGAAAAAAGCAAACAGTGCATTATCAAGACTCAGCTCCATACACTTTTAGATATCAAAACGTGGATGCTTAAGAATAGAAATGTTTGTTTTTCTTAATACTGTGGTGACAATGTCTCTTCAATTCTGTCTTTTTCACAGAGGTAAGGTTTGCTGGTATCCCAGATTAATTTGATAGAAAGTGTGTATTTGAAGCAAGCATTAACTGTTAATGTGCATGTTTGTGCTGAACAGTGTTTAGGTGGCGCTGACTTGTGGTCTGAAGGGGCAGCTTTGCAAGTTTACCTGCAGTGTAAAAAAAAAAAAAAAAAAAAAAAAAAATCTCACTGTAAAATGTCTGTCATATGATTAAGTTATGCTCTTCTTGGAATGCACAAAACAGATGTCAGAACTGCTGTCTGCACACAACCCCATCTCACATCAGCCTAAAGGGGTTAAACTGGGAGAGCTTGCATATGGGGATGTACTTTCTGATGACTGTGTTATGGGTGCTACATAGCACTGGTGGGAAGCACTGCCATGCTTCTGACTTGAAACTCTGAGAGCCTTCCAGTCTTTCACCCTTTGTTCTCTAGTTTTAAACTGCAGTGAGGTTGGAAAGGGTGACAGTGAACAGCGAAGCTGTGCTTTCATAGTGTATCTGTGTTGCTTTGCAGTGATGAACAAGTAACCCAAACAAAGAAATATGGCTGTGTGTGAATGGTGTCTGACTATCAGCGTGGAAGGTGCACTGGCCAAGAAATATCAGGAGAGAGCTGTTGGTGTCTGAGCACAATGTGCCAAGTAAATGTTTAAGCTTATGGCACATTCCTGGGCATCTGACACGATGTACTATATTTAATAGAAAGGCCTTGGTTTGGTTTATTCCAAATCACCGGGCTGTCAGATTGCTGGCTGGTAGCACCTCTTGGAATATAACTTGTTATTTAAATTAAACTTATTAGTAGCTATAGTTGCCACAAATTCACTTTGAATCCCATGAAAATCAATTCCGAAAGAAAATGGAGTTGGTGTTATCATAAACTCTTTACCATAAGCCAATAAAAAACTGATGGCAGTTTTTTACATTAGGCTGTTCCTTGATACATCAACTGAAACACTGGAATCGAGAAAAGGCTTTCTGACCACCACTATTTTTCTTTTCTTTTTGTTTTTTGTAAGCAGTTTCCCTGCTTTTCTAATTTCATTTTCTATTTTCTTATTCCTTATTTCTCTGTACATGTAAAGAGCCTCCTTCATTGGTATTTAAATTCCAGCTCTTCAGAACTCTTCTATCTTTCTCAGCAGAGCTCCTGCTTGGAGGGGGCCTAGTGGAGAGACCTAATGGAGTTATCTGTACACACGATCCCCTGCTTTTATTGAGGCCTCCTCAGTAATTTGTCCCCCAGCAACAACTGAAGACATAAGGATAGAGATAGAAAAGCAATCATTAGCACGACTGTGTCAGCTTTGTGACCAAAGCACAGAGGTACAAGGCTTTGTGCAGATGCTCCTGGATATCAGTGGATATCTTGCTTAATTATCTGTATGCTTTTTATCTTGGTCTTCTTCCTTTCATCCTTTTCCTGTTTTTCAACCCTTTCTCTCAAATATATCATCTTCAATTGTAACTTGCTTCTACTCATTAAAATGTATTTTTAATAGCAAAGTAGAAGATGTACACCCGTGGTTTTTGTTTTTAATTTTATTTCTTGGTTGGGGGAATTTTTGGTAGTGAAGATCTTTTTAAAAAGTAATCCTATAATGCATGTGAAGTTTTGTATTCATGTTTGGGGAAGGGGGGAAATTACCTGCCAGTTCTCTTAAAGTATTCACTGGGGAAAATAGCGTAATAGTTCTGCCAAGTCTTCATCTCTTGGGGGGCGTGTAGTTTAATTTTAGAGGGATTTACTTATGCAGAAGAGGAGGGGGGATTAATTTAAAAAAAAAAAAAAAAAAAAAGCCCACTCATTCTGAAGCTAGAAAGCTAAAACAAGCAGGCAATTAGGCAACTGAAACAACAGTATCTAGTTTAACACAGCTTAAAATTAAAAATTTGGCCTGGATGTATAAATGAGAAATGCACTTCCAAAGGTATTAAATGTTGTAGCTGTCTTTTTTAAGAATCATGAAATTCTGATATCTTAAGGTAAAACTTACAAGTAAAAGGCAGTATTTGATCTTGTGAGAAATTTTCTTGTCTTTTCCCAGAAAAGTTTAAGTGAATCTTTTTCCTGCTTTCTGGCTAATATCTTTACAAACATATTCTTCTTACCTTCTCCCCTTTTGCTTTATGCATACATAGATGCAGATACACGCAGTGGATTATGTTTGGCATAGTTTCTTTGGAGGGATGATCAGCTGTGACAACATACTGTTGCAGTTAGGTTCCTTTTGCCTTTACATTCAGATTCTACATCACCATGGTACTGGGTAAGTTGGGCCTCTATAATCTAGCTTGCTTATTAATGAAAGCAAAACAAGATATTAAGAGGGGAAAAAAATACATGTAGATATAGTTGTGCATATACAAAATATACTGGAAATGGCTCTCTTATACAGTCTCTAAAGTAGCATTAGTACCTTGACAGTCAATATAAAGTCTTGTGTTGCTGCAATTAACTATCTACTGGCAAATCTCATTTTTAATTGATGCATCTCTACCAACAGACCCTTTTAGCAGAGGCTGTCCTGCTGTATTACTATAGGAGCAAACACTGGAAAGAAAGGAAGGAAAACTTAGCAAACTTTCCCATATGTGGCCTGCAAAACTGCTTTGTGCTTACACAGATAGTCCTGTTAATTTAAGAGGGTGATTTCATCCTGCACTGCCTAGAAGACTCTTCACAGTGGAAAGAAGTACTTGGGTTGAATCTGTGTAAGTTGCTTTTCTTAAAATAATTTGGTATTTAAAAAAAATCATTTGTTTTATGTAGGGAACCATAAAAGTACCATATACATTTAAAACACTGATGTACTTGAGCATGAGAGAAAAGGGTACTTGGTGAGGATGTGAACTGAGGTTTTTCACCAACATCTTCAAATAAATGCAGTGTGATCAGTTTGGGGTGGAGGCAGATAGCAAGTAGCTTGTAGCAGCCTAACTTTTTTTTCTCCTCAGTAAATATCCACATAATCTTTAGTCCCTCAAATTGGATGCCATTGTCCACTTTCTGGTTTGTGGCCCATTAAGGTCTCATGTACAGATTTCAATAAAGTCTAAAGCTTTGTGTAAATAAACAAGCAGCTTGGTAATGTTTTATAAGGATTTTGTAGTTAATACAGTTCACGTCAATACACAAAAACTGTTGTTCAACACAGTTCTGCATTTAGTTCTCAACATAGGTTTCTACGTCCTCAAAGTGCAGTAGACACCTTGGCATAACGTAGCAGCACATAATGGTTTGTGGGTTTTGAAAAGGTGCAGGCCATATTGTGCTGCCTCAAAAATACAAGGATTTCATCATCCTGAAGAGAAATGTCATTTAGGAATTAGTCAATCTTGTGATGCTGATGTCTGTCATACTCTAGCAGCACGTAAATATTGGTGTTAAAACTGTAAATATCTCCAGTATTAACTGTGCTGCTGAAGTAAGGCTAGCCACTTCTGCATGTGAGTCATGAGAGAGAACGTTTGTATTTCCTGAAGCTGCTCTGTTGTTGCTTATATGTTGATTGTTTATGAGCATTTTCTTGGCTTGGTTTGTGTTTTCATCTAGTTGGTAACAATATATAGGAATTCAGATTATCTGATGGCAAATGTGGAGTAGGTGCATATGTAGTCTTGACTGCTTTGGTTTACATGAAAGCTGAATTTATTAAAGGAGTGATCTCAGCCTATACCTGTCTAACAGTGCTTTGGTAAGTGTGTTTTAATATATATTTATTTGTATGTATTTATTTGTATGTAATTATAACAATGACATCACTTTAAATGCTAGTGTATCTTTATTAAGACTCCTGTAGCTATGTTAATTTTTACAGCATTTTCTTAATGGATGGAAATTGGGAAATGTTTTGTGATATTTTTAGCAAAGCAAGCACATACAGTAGAAATACCTTCCAAAATTACTAATGAAACTTATTCAGATCTCTATTTTATATCTTAAATCAAACATTCTTTTCTTAATTCATTTCTTAAACTACAAACAGCTGAAAATTCTAACCCTAAAATTGTTAACTATGTAAGTGACTGTGAATTTACTAATTCTTTTCTCATCTTCCACTGACATATTTCTTTTGCAAGGGAATCTTTCATTGAGACAATTGAAATTGCTGCAGTGAGAATAGAAATTACTTGGGATCCTTTCCTTTTTAAAAGCTGTATGCAAGAACTGTGTGGTGAGTCAAACTTGGACTAATGGTTATGTAAATGTCACTAATTTTAGATACAGGCAAGATCTGAAAGTGTTTCCTTTCAGAATTTTATTTTCTTCACTGTCATGACTCAGTATCACTTGCTAATCTTGTTTTATTAGCCCTGTTATATATTGCCATTAAAACACTTATTTGAAGACTGCTTGTGTTTTACAACTTCAAGTTTATACGTCGTATAGATGTTTTAAATTGAGGGGAAAAAAGGTTTTCTGCACTGGAGATTTCTTTTGACTCCAGAGATCTGCTACTGGTGCAGCTGCACAGGTACAAACATGATGTAATGAATATGAATGCAAGTGGTTACAATTCATAAATTTGCATTGCTTTACCACTTGGATGTTCAGCCTGCTATACATACTGGTGAAAAGTCACTTTTTTTTTTTATTCCTGCCCCTGCTTTGAATTCAAAATAATAAAACTACTTTTGACCAAAACTTTCTAATTTAGTTCAGACCTGAGCACTTCTCAATAGTGAAGCTATCCAGTCCTAATTAGCCCACAGCTTCTCATAAAGTATCTGTGCTTCTGTGTGCCATTTCCCTACTGCGTCTCTTGAGATGCACAGCCAAAATGAGGTTGACTACTCAAAAATGGTTATCTGGCTCAAAGTTGGATAACTTATTTGTAACTGTGCACCTCTGCAGACTGTGGTGTTTGCAAAGGGCCATCCATGCTGTCACTCCCGTGGATCCAATATTTAATATCTCTGGGCTGTATCTCTGAGGTTTCAGAGAGCGTAGATGCAAATCTAAAAAGCCAATCAGAAAGATCTGAGAGCATGCAATGGACAGATCTGTTTGCATGGCATTGCTGTGTGAATGGTGAAATAGACTGCTTTTTTCTGGTTCTCCTTGCAAACCCCTATACTGACACAAGGCAGAGAGTGGGAAGCAGCAGCAGTATGAACTTGCACTGCTTTGTTTAGCCATAAAGGCTAATGTTGATGAAAATACAACTTGAGTATTTGCAGAAACAAGACTCAAACAAGGAATGAAAGTTCCAGTTTAGTTTGATTGTCAAGATGATTTCAAGTGCTTGTGAAAACCTATCCATGTTATTTGGTTCCTAAACCTTTGAAAAGAATGTCACCTTTTTTGCATGGTTCATAGTTGCCTTAAATATTAGTTGTTATGTTTTCCAGAGATAAACCTGCAAGGATGCAATGTCTCCAGTGGTGGAATGGAACTCTCCTACATTTGCAGTTCTGAGGTCCTATGGATTTTGACTGATTGAAGAAAAAAAGGTGTATTATATTCAATCCAAATGCTTATTTTCCTGCTAGTCTTAGGAACTGTGAAGGGAGCAGATGCTTAATTCATAAATAAGGGAAATAAAAGAAAGGCCTGCTTGAAAATATCTTGAGATTAGTTGCTATTCAAGAGTGAAGACAACTGGTGAGAGGAGCATGTCTGAAACTCCTGTGTTTGAAAGATTGGAGCTGCGAACTGATAGGGGAAAGAGATGTAAAACTGGAAAGTTGGAAGGACTGGTACAGGTTGGACAATGATTTAGGGATTTGTTTGTTTCTTGAAGATGGAAGAAGCAGCAGCTTAGCGGAAGGAACCCTGCCTGATACTGTGAAGAGAAAGCAGGGGAAAGCAGGTCAATGTTAACATTTATTAGAATGCGTAGCACTTGAGTCAGACCATGACATAGTAGTTTTTGCTATGAATCACTGTCACTTTCGTTTCTCATCCAAATCCACAGAGAAAAGGGTGTCTTTATTACTACAGTCAGCTACTTCATGAAATTTCATCCTGAAAAGGCATTTCAAAAGTTACAAAGTAGTTGTAAGAGGTGGAGTAGATGTAAGCTATGGAGATCATCTAGTCAACTAGTATAAGCAGAACAGGCCTCTCAGGGCTGTATCTGATCTTAATTTGCCCCCTTGTGTTAGTCTACTATGAAGCAATCTTCATGATCGTATGGAATATTCAATGATAGGACCAGTGTGGTGTGCTGCTGAGTCAGGGAAGATGTTTGTAGGCTGTACAAGGAAGAAGCTCAACCCTGCTACAGAAATAGGTTGAAAATTCTGTAGGGAATGGACCAAAGCCTACGAGCAGAAGAAACTATGTCTTCATGTTTGCGTGAAAGGAGGTATCCTAGGAATTGGAATTTATATTCATTTTTCTGTTTTTATTTTTGTATGGTGTACTAATTACTAGGCCATTGATTTTTGTAGTGCTTATGTTCCTCGCTTCACACGTGGCCTTAAGCCGTTGTGTCCAATGGAAACACTGGATGTCCACATTTGCAGCTGATCTGCGTAAGGATTGTAAACATGAATTTAAACTGTATGTAATGTTATGTCTGCCTGTAGTCTCCTACATATTTCAAGTGGGACACCTCCAACTGTTGGATACTACTGTAGTTTCTGTATCTTCGTGTCACGTTTAAAGTAGGGATGATAGTCACTTGAAGGGTTGTTTTTCTATTTTTGCTTATTTCAGGCTTTGTCTATTAGTTGTGCTACAGGCATGTGTTTCCTCGTGGGATTTTCTATGGCATTTATGACTTCAGATCACGGAGGAAGAGGTGAGCATTGTCTGTTAGTTACCTTGTTAGCAGTTCAAGTAGAATCACTTGGTTAGCACCCTACACAGTTTATTTCCATTGGCAGTTATTCAACAGCTCTCAGGTACTGCTCTATTTTTCAGAATCTGCCTCGCTTATAGTAGTCCTGTGTTAATAAATAAAATGTAACATATCTAATATTGCTCCCTTTTCTTACTGTAAAATTTGATCTCTGTATTCAAAATTTCTGAAATAAACATTAACTATAGTAACATGCATCCAGATTGAATCTTCAGTCTTAAGTTGATAGTGCTGACCAACTTAGCTTCTGCTGAGAGATAGGGATCGTTCTGTAGCTGTAATGTTGGGGTTTTTTTCTGTTGCTTGTAACTGCAGGAGATGCCATAAATGAACCATGGGTTCTGCAGGGTAAGCATGTGGCTCTGCATAAAGGGATCTTTTATTGGAAGCTTCAGTGCTTTGAAGTAGTTTAAAAGGCATAGTATTTTTAAAATCTACCATAAAATACTCTGAAATCTTACGTAGTTCTGATCTTATAACATGTAAAGCATAAATCATAGAACACAGAGTCTCATATGCACACACTTCTAATAGTTTGTTGAAATAAAGGCAAAGAAAATGCTTCAGAGATTATATTACTGGACCAGCTAGAATAGTAGACAGAAACAAATGAGTGTGGTACTTACAGTTCTGTGATTCTCAAGCAAGACAAATTTGGGGCTGACAGAGTCTTCCTGTTCCCCTCAGTATTAGCCTGGCTCTGATGTTTCCATGGTGGTTTCACTGAGTGACTTTGGGTTTGATTTTGGTAAGCTCAGCCAGCTGACTGTGCTTGTTGTGAGAGCAGCAGTGCTGGCACCAAGGAAGAGTTTCCTCCACCCTCCTGAGAATGGCAGTCCAGAATCATCCAGAACTTAAGTTTGTTTCATCGCTTAAACCAGTGTCAGGAATATTCTGGGCCTAAGTCTTCCTTTCTTGACACTCCTACTGACTTCACCTATCTGTTCCCTAAATCCTTCAAAGGAGTTTGCAGAAAATGTAGTCCAGGACCTGTAGGTACAGCATGAGAGAAACATGAATAGAGGCAGTAGAAAAAAATTGCAGGAGTAACTGCTTTCATAGTTATGTGAAAGGCCAGGAGTTTGTAGGCTTCAAGAAAAAAAGATCAGTTTGCCTTTTGTCCTCTCAGAAGTTAGTATAGGCTGTCAGTATTCACTGTGTGCTTTGGTGATAATTGGGAGGAGACTCTGAACAAAGAGAAGACAACTATTCAATGCTGAAGGGGCTGACAGCATCCTTTTCTACTTTTCCTTCGGCAGAAGAATATCTTTACATAAAAATAACACAAAAATGCTCACGTACACATGGATTCTTAGTGTATGGAAATGGCTGTGATACCTTTCCTACCATCAAGGTGATGTGGAAGTCTGTCACTCTTGCAATATGTTATTTTCAGACATCAGTAAAAACGCTGACTTTCTATATGTGCATATGAAGTGAATCTTAGGACATCAGAATAAGAGCGGTCGTGTCAGGCAAAGATAAAAAAGAGTTACCATGTTGTCACCGTGCAGGTTATTTAGGAACCGTGCTTGTCTGATCGTAGGTTGTATGCTTGGAAAAGGTTTTCTAGGCTGGAAATGTAACATCGTGTAGCCAGACAGCCCCCTGTTGGCTGTATTGTTGTGGAGGCTCCAGGAACCAACTGTGCTCAAATCCAACAGTTTGTTGCACTTGAGCTGTTTTTTGAATGCCATATCTCAAATAGCAAAAACAGGGGGGAAAAAATGTGTGAAACAGTTACCTGTGAATCAAGTTTTATTCCATCTGAATGAGGTAAATGTCAGAGCTCAGTTAAAGAGTATCCATGTCCAGTTTATTAATGGCTTTATAGAAGCCAAATTTTAGAGAGATGAGAGAAAATATAGAAGGGACTTTGTCCTTGTGATCAAAACTTAAGATTAGGCAGACAGTAGATGTGATAAAGTATGATAATGTCCAGTGTTTAGATTAACTCCTCTTAAGAAAGCAGGTAATAGATTTTAAAACATACATTTGCCAACTATCTGTGAATTAACAAGGTATAGATTCCAGCCTTATTTAATGATTGGGATTCTTGAAGGCACGTCTACAATATCTTCTGCTATTTAACCAAGTGTAATTTTACCAAGAGACTTGCTTTTTAGTTATTCATTCCTGCTTTTCTTCGTTCTCTTCTTTACTTAAGTTGCTACATGTGCAACAAGCTGGTTACTTCCAGTTGGTGTTTTCCTGTATATAAGGACATCAAAAGCCCTTTTTTATTTTTTACCTAAACAAACAAAAAGACAACCCTAAAATACTGGAAAATTAAAGGACATGTATTAAGTATTAACAGTTCATAAAGGAAACCAAAAACCTGTCTTGTAATTATCACTGTATATCCATGTAGCAATGGGATAATGGATACTATGTGTATAGATACTATATGAAAGCAGTTATTGTCTAGAACTGTATGGTGTATCCTTGCTCAAAAGGCACTGTTCATGGTGGAAGTAGGTGATCTGTGGAGAGTTCTCAGGACAATGGGTGACTCGAGGAGATTTGTCAAGAATAATTCTGTTTCAAAGGCACTTCTGCCCTGCATTAAGCAAGACATTTTTTTTCTTCATTGGATGTGGGTGAGGGTATAAAAGGTCATCTTCATTCGAAGAACTGGATTTTTAGCTAAAAATCTGGAGCTATAATGATTGCAGAGACACCAATGTGAAAGTAGCCTTCTAGGGCAGAAGGCTACAGCATGAGAATTGAAGTGCTTAAAGACTCTCTCTTTCTCCTTTTCAGATGAATTGTAATCTGGTATAACAGTTGACAGTAGCAAGAGAGGGCAAGGATACATGCTGTGCTTGAAAAGGAAGAATGGGAAAGATAGACCCAAAGTCACTAAGCCTGGTGAGCTGCTTAAAAATTGGCATGACCACCTAAAATCATTCAGACCAGTGTAAGATATTGGCTGAAGCAGTTCCAGGGCCAGGGGGCTCACCTGGGGAACAGAACCCAGGTTTCAGGTTCTTCAGAAACCAGGGGGGATTCAAGTTCACGTCTCCTGCTTCTGAAAAATAGTACTTGGGGAAAGTTGCCCACAGATGTTCCTCATCTTTCTTGTTAAATCAATGATATGTGCAGAAAGGCATAGAAGTCACAAAACGGTTTTGTTCAACGGTTGTTGGCAGTGATAACTGTTAGCATTACCAGATGAAAGCAAGCTGCAGGTAGGATTTCAAAGGGTAGTGGAATTTGTTTTTCTTGGACTAACTGCAGTTCTTTGCAAGTTCTATATTTTTTTCTTAAGATGTTTCCTAAGTAATAGTAAAAAAGTTCATACAGTAAATACAACAGCCCATTAAAATATGCTAAAGGAATACCTTATGTTTTCAGTAGATGAACACTGAGATAGCTGAATATTTGTGAACTAGATCACAGATCTCTGTTATGCCAAAGTTCTGTTTTGAGTTGCTGGAGAGAGTACCAATAAAGATGTCCTTAAACTGCTTTATACTCTTGGGTTTTCTACAGCTGCTGAAGAAAGGAAGTAACAGAATTAAAGAAGGGTTGCTCAGCAATCAGCAGTGATTCACCTCTTCACTAGTCTGGATTGCTTTTGTTTTGTTTTTGACAAGAAGGTTTTACGCTCTCCCTCCCCCAATTAGTGTGATCTACCAGAGTCTGCTCCGGGTAAGAGATTTAAGCAACTTGCTGTGAACAGAAAAGCTACAACTCTTCTCAGGAGTGGTTACTTAATTTTCAAACTGTGATTAAACTATAAGACAGCCTCAAGGCTTGTGTGCAATTTATACTTCATTCAAGCAATTCTAGTAGCTTAAAATATAAAGTTTACTTGGCAAAGCTGTGATAGCATGATCCTATTATTTTATGCTTATTCAGGCATATTCAGCTTTTGAAAGACACTGCCTTACTCTATGAAGGTATCATCAGTCTGTTTCTTCCAAAACTACACCTTTCTCTGAGTGTTGAATTACGAGCAGCCAGCCAGTGTAGGGCAGTGGATATTTTTAAAGGTAATTGACAAGTTCTTGCCTGTATCTCTACTTTTTCACTTTTATTTCAGAGTTTTTGTAAAAATAGCATCTGTTCCTGATGATTTGTAGTGTTTATTTCTCAGGCTGCCAGTAGGCTCTTCCTTTGAGACTTCTAGGCCTAAGTGAAACTCCTCTGATTCCTCATAGAGCATGCTCTCAGGACAGGAATTTGTCACTCTCTGTATTAAAAGCAAATCGTATGTCTTGAACTCCTTTTAAATTTGCCTGTTCCTCATCTTGGCACTACATAGACAAAACCAAAAAAACCCAACCAACCCTAGATTACCAAGAATACTTGTAATTCTTCTCGCTGTATATTTATACCCAGGCACCACATTCAAGCACTGATTGGTACTTGTGCATCTGATGTTCTTGTACATGGGTGTTGTTCTGCATCATATGTGAAAGCAACAGCTGTAAATCAGTGCATGAGCAGTGTTAATCTGTCCAGCCCCTTGTTCTCCAGACTGACAGTGACTGAACAGAGCTCTTCATTAGCCTGTGATATTGCAGGTAGTTGTTTATTATTCACTAACTTGTACTTCAGTCAGCACTTAAATAGCTGCTAAGATTGGTTTTAGAAATGGTAGCATTTGTTATTTTCCTGCTGGATGAACTGCTTTAGGCTGGGAAGAATTTCATATCAGTACATAACTCATGAATGAGTACAACTTAATGCTTAATGGTCAGAGGCATACTACATAATGTAGCACTGTTATTAAGGGCTGCCTATGTAAGATACAGCTTACTTGGTTTGAAGAGCATTACCTGTATCTTCAATGAAGGCCAAAACATCTTGCCTCAAGATGTGATAAGTGATACAGGCATCTTGTCTCTGGTTCTGGTTTGCCTGAGCAGAAATGCTGAAAAAGAGCAGAACCTACTTGTTCTTCCCATTTTGTGCTCTCATTTGTCAGCAAGTCTCCTGATATGCCTTGGCTTTGATTAGAGGGTGACAAGGAACAGAACTTCTGCAAAATCCATCCTAATTTTCTCCTTGCGTGTAATTTGTTTGGAAGGTAAGCACAGCTTGTATGCTAGGAACACTAGGCAGTTTTACGATGCAGGTTTGGAACTACCTTGGGCGTTTCATGGGCTGTGGTCTGCAGTCTGTGAATCCATTAACAGCTGTTGTTAGAGCAGAAATCATCAGTTGCGATGATACTGGAATTAATTTGTATGAGGTTGAGTCACTTTTGGATTGTTCAGCTAAAAGCAAACTAATCAATCCAGCGCTCCATTATCAAATCTGGCTCAGACCCTTAGAAATCTCTATGGGCATCCATCCTTCAGTGATGACTGAACTGTTTTCTACTCTGCTGGTGCTGAGATACTTTTCTTAAAGTCTCCAGTTCCCAGTAAGACCAGTTCCATGGGAAATACTCCTGTGCTCAGAATCAGAAAAGGACAGAAGGATCCTCCTGTAAAGTTCTCTTCAGCTGGATATTCTACACCAGGTAGAGGCACTAACTGTGGTTCAAAGTAGGATGCTTATAGAGATGGAGACTTGCTGCATTTTTCAGCACCTCCACGTTCTCGTTGGTATTTATTAAATGACAAGGGTCCTTGAGCTGCCATCCAGATATTTGACTTCAGCCTTCCAAGAAAGCCTGTTTTTGCCATGTCACGGATTGAATTGTCTCTGTCCACGTCATTCGTTCTTATTCTCACCACGGCAGCTCCTGACTTGTTACCTGCCCTTACTCAGTACAGAGTCTTCAATTGGCAGAAAGATTTACCAGATGCTAGAGACACTCCTAAGTGTGATCAGACTCAGTGTTGTCTCAGGCCAGCTCTCACTGGTAGGAAAACAATCTCCGAATGCAGCAACAATTGGAACTCAGAGTGATGGGTGAAGCAGATGAACTTTTCTATCTGGTGCAGGAAGAGCTACTCTTTTGGGAGGGAGAGATCCAAGCTGAATAGGGCACTGATGATTAATTTTTGTGAATAACAATTTGAAGTGGTAAAAATGGCCGCAGACATAAAATCACTCAGGTTGGAAAAGACCTTAAAGATCATCAAGTCCAACCATGAAGACATCTAAGAAGAAATTTAGATGTGATGCAGTAGAGGCCGTTTATAACAATAATGCTTCCAGAAATTGACATCTTAATAAAAGGCAACTTCTTTATGTGCTTTCTGCAATTCAAGTGGCTAGTAAATGTTTTGTGATTGGATTGGCATAGGCAGGGTCCTGCATGATGTTCCTAGGTCCCCAAGAGAAAACGGTCACCAAGAGAAAACAGTCCCCAAGCACAGAAATCATAGCATAGGCTTTGCAATTGCCTGGAGCTACGTGCCTTCCAGCAAAACACAAAATTTTGAGAGAAAAGGGATTAAAAAAAAGACTTGTTCCTTGAATGTAGCTGTTCACCTGCTTCTTTCATCAGCATGGCAGGGTGTCTGATGCTTAGATCTGGAACGGTGTAGGGTGTTTTAAAGTTCTACCTTTTCCTTTCAGCCATTGAAGTGGTTTTGTAGCAAGTTCATGCCAGGTGTCACAGAGAGATTGGCAGTCTGTTTTAGTTACTTGTTGGCTCTGTTCTTTTCTGGGTTCCATTTTATGGGACCACACAAGATTTTTAGTAACATCACTTCCTTTCTCATGCAAGAAAGGAAAGTGAAAGAGAGAAGAGATCCTACTTTATCTTTTAAAAACAGAGGGGGAAAAAAGATGCTAAGTTAATGACAGGATGGTGTTTGCTTTGGCCTGCCGTGGATCTGAAGAGGTGTGAATACCTACGCCTGAGAGATCAGACACAGAATAATATTTTCAACTGTTTTTTTTTTTTTCTTTCATTTTAGTCACTTGATTAAAATGCCCTGGTTTGAGCTTTCAAAACACTTCCACACTGTTATCCACCCAGCTAAAAGAAGTTATATGATCCCTGTAGCAGTAGTTATGGCCTCCTGTAGAAGGTTGGCATTTGTCATCATCTGTTTCAGAAGAACAGGAATCCCTGTCTTCGTATCCTGAATGTGTTGGATGTGAACCCCTGAGAAATGTCGTCGTGCCTTTCACTCATCATGGCTGTGTCTTGGTACTGTGAGTAGACAAGAAGTTGGGTTTTGAACCATCCACAGAATTGAGATTATCAAAACCATAGCAAAGTTATCCCATAGTTTTATCTTGTTCAATTTCATGTAATGTTGGACCATTCAACTCAAACCTCCCTCAGAAGTACATATCAGGCTTATAGCTAAGCACAGCAAGGTGCTGCAGGTGGGCAGAAGTGTCTTTCTACTTGGAGGTGCATTTTCCAGATGAGGTTCTGCAGAAAATATCTGAAATGAAAGATGAGTCTAGCAAGAAGCAGGTCTTTTGCCCACGCTTTTCCTTGTGCCTTTGTAGAGGTTTCAGGACAGATGAGCACAAGCAAACTTTGAATTGCATCATCATGCTTCAATTGACAAACATCTTCTGAATGTTGGCAGACGACAATGTTGGGGCTGAAGGCTCTGCTTGGCCTTACCAGAGAGGGAAGAAGGATTCAGTTACATCCAGTTACCATTTCTCATTTGCATTTTTGATAGTATGGCCATTTTAATCATTAACTGTCAGCATGTTCCAGGCACCTACAATATACTGAACCATTTTCAGAAGATAGTTTTGGGCAATCACAGATAGCAAACAAAGATTATATGGCTTAAGGACTTATTTGCAAATGGGGAAAATACAGTGTAAAACAATCTGTTGCAGAAGAGGATGCTTTTATGATTTATGGAAAATTGATAGGGAACTTATTTTCTATTAATTCCTCCTTTAGGAATTTGCTAGTAGGGTGCTTTCCACCGTGCAATTGGATTGGAAGCAAAGGCCACCAAAACCAAATGTCCAAGTTAGCAGAAGTATCACCCCAGTGCAGCCAAGGCAGTGCTGGTATCCAGACCTTCAGTGCTTGTCTGTGCAGCCACCAAAAGCCCAGTTACTGGTTCCAGATGTGGGGTATCACGATGACTGACTCAATGTCTGGATCCTGCAATGGCTCACTTCCTAGTGCAGGTACAGAACTGACCTCAAGAGAGATTTTGTTCTTCAGATATGCAAAACATCAGTGCAAGCTGTTCGGCAGATCCACTTATTTGGCAAATTCTAAGTTGCTATAGTCTTTTATATGTCTGTGTCCCACCCTATGTCATTCTGTGCCTTTTCCAAATTCCTGTAGCAGTTGTCACCCGTCTATTCATTCAGCCTATCAGATCTGCTTTTCCTTATCTGACAGTGTTGGAACTTCTGGCAGCTCTGCTAATTCTCCTTTCAATGCAGTAGAATCAGAATAATTTTGTTTGGAAAAGGGCTCTAAAGTCATTAAGTCCTACCATTAACTTAGTACTGCCAGCCCTACCACTACACTGTGTACGCTTCCTAAGCACCGCCATAAAGTGGGTTCCATAAAGGTACCGAGTCCCTCCAGCCCTGTTTGTTATCTTTTATCTCCTCTGTAACAGGAAAGTAAGTTGGGTTTGCTCTCTTCTTTGGTCTCTATCCACTCATAGAGCATGCTCTCTTCCTCTGCTTTGCCAGTGATCAGTCCCTAGGAGCAAGCTGGAAGGCTTATAATGAGATGCAAGGACTGAAGAAGGATCAGCACGTGTTGTGTTGTGTCTGTTGCTGAATCACTGAATTGTAGGGATTGGAAAGGAGCTCTGGAGATCATCTAGTCTAAACCCAGTGGCATGCCTGTCAATTACTTTTATCACACAGTTATCACGGGTAGGAAGCATAGAGCAGTCTTTTCAGAAGGCCCTCAATGAGAGCTGCAGACTGCCTTTGAAATTCAAAGAAAATTGAGTTCCTAACACCAAAGTATGAGTAAAACCCCAGAGTTGATGTTTCCAATCCATTGCCTTTTTTCCAGCCTAGAATGAGGATGGAACAATGCTGTAACATTTAATTCTCAATTTCTGCAAGCACTCAGCTGGCTGTTGTGGCAGTAACTTGCTTAGAAAGCAAAGCATTAAATTCATTCTGCAAAGCAGATTTGTAGACATTACTGTTTCCAACCTTTAGGGCGACATTCATCATCTTTCTAACCAGAAAGAAGCCACCAATTACTGAGCCGCTGCGTTAGAATGGAAATGGAGTAAGAATTCTTGGGGAAATTTACACGTCAGATCACTGCTAGAGATAAAACTTCAGGGGGTTATTTCAGCAGCAACTACGCTACGGTCTAGAACGCCGACGTTCCCTCTTTTTTAACAGAAGTCAGATTTATTTTGATTTGACATGAAGACTGGTGATTTACATCCCGCCCACCCATCTGAGAGCACTCTGAGCTCCAGGCATATCTCCAGCCATTTCCAGACTATTCAAATCACGGTTGGTCCATCCATTCGCTAGTCACAACAAGGCCTTCTGTGACTAATTACGGCCTGACTGCAGCAGGAGATGCAGCTTCAAAGAGTGGGAATCTTCAGATGCGCTAGCAGTTCCCTTGGTTCCCAGTTCTTTATTTATGTGGCTTACATTGAGCTGACAGATTTAACTGGGCCGTTGAAGATATGGTCAAAGCAGCGGAGTCACTCCCTTCCCTTTTATTGTTTTCTGAAGACATAAGAGGCATATGCATCTGTCAGTAGAGAGGAAGTTCTCCATCGCTGGGCTTGCTTTGGGCTTTTACATGCTGTTTCAGTAGCATCTGGGAATAGATCAATATAATATTTGGTAGGGAGTTGTATTTCCTCGTGATGCACTGTAAATCTTTTATTGTAGATACTCCCACTGTTTATTGTTGAAAATCAATAAAAATAAACCTTGTAAAGTTAAAGCCTGGCAAGGGTTCAGCACAAATCACAGGGAAGGAATAAGAGGCAGTGAGTCTCCCTCCTCCTCTTGGATAGTTCCCAGCTTGTTTCCCAGTGAATATTCAATAACACTTTCCAGCAATCTGGGAACAGATTTTTATTTTTTTCCTAATTATTCATAGTTATGCACTTGAATTGCTGTGATCTCAAACAGGACTGACTTCTTATCCACTTTGGCTGCTTTCTGGCGCTGAATTCAGCTGTAGATCAGAACTGCATCCCACCCAGACTATGGGTTGGATATACTTTAGCTTTATCCCTTCCCAAAACAAAGACACTTCAGCCTTGCAAAGCTCAGGTTCAGCGAGTTATTTCTGAGCATTACAATTGAAAATGAGCCAAACAAGGTAAAAACTGGGAACATAAAAGACCTTCCAAGTGCTGAAAAAATAAATATAGGGTAAAATCCAACTATAAAAGAGGTGGAAAATGTTAACATAAGAAAGAAATACAAGATTATCTCAGGTGATGACAAGTTGTCTCAAATTGCACCAGGGGAGGCTTAAGTCGGATATCAGGAAAGATTTCCTCACAAAAGAGCACTCAAGCAGTGGAACAGCCTCCCCAGAGAGGTAGTGGAGTCCCCAGTCATGAAGATGTCCAAGACACGTGCATGTGGCACTGAGAGAGGCAGTGTAGTGATGGGACTTGGTAGGTCAGGCTGATGGTTGGACCTGGGGATCTTGAAGGTCTTTTCCAACCTCAATGATTCTGTGTTTCTTTCCAAATGATCCACTTTTTACAAATGAATCATAGAAACATAGAATGGCCTGTGTTGAAAAGGACCACAGTGATCATCTAGTTTCAACCCCCCTGCTGTGTGCAGGGTCGCCAACCACCAGACCAGGCTGCCCAGAGCCACATCCAGCCTGGCCTTGAATGCCTCCAGGGATGGGGCATCCACAACCTCCTTGGGCAACCTGTTCCAAAGCATCAAGTGAATGAAAGCACCACTCTTCTATCCAGCAGAGACTGTATTGGGAGATGCCATAGCTTGTGGACCTGCCAAGATGTGTATGAAATTAGTCAGTTTAACACGTCATCTGGTTTTGACCAAAAGGCTTGAAAATCACCCAGACTTGTGGTTAATTTATGCTCCGATCAGCCAAATTCAATTCTCCCTCTGCAACTGCTACCTGCTGGGGAAATGCACCAGTGTGAAAGGCTCTGCTGCTGATGCACTTGTTGGATAATTGCCATACACACATGTGCTCTTATTCTTCCTAAAGCAACTATAAAGAAAAGAAGAAAAAGAAGAGAAGGAAAGGGAAGAGGGGAGGGGAAAGGAGGGGAAACAGGTGCAAAAATGACACATCTCAGTTCATTGCTAAGAATAAATTACAGAAAAGCTTTGGAATCCCTGTTTACTAATTTTCATACGCACAGGTTCTTGGTACATGGCCCTAACAGGTCAGGGTAAAGTATTTATGGTTCTTTACAGGACAGGAACTTTCACTGGGGTATTCTTCCACAGCCAAAATATGAGGTACATAGGATGGTGTTTGTGCTGGATAAAAGTTAACCCATGAGGGTGATCTTTCTCCTCTACTCAGCACTGCTGAGGCCACACCTGGAGCACGGTTTTCAGTTCTGCACCCCCCAGTACAAGACAACCTGGAAGAGAGAGTCCAACAGAGGGGCACAACGTTGATGAAGGGCCACAAAAACTTCTATGAGGAGAGGCTGAGAGAATTGGAACTGCTCAGCTGGAGGGGACTCAGGGATCCCATCAGTGTCTATAAATACCTGAGGGAAGCTGCCAGAGGCCAGAGCCCGGTTTTGTCAGTGGTGCCCAGAGCCAGGACCAGAGGCCATGGGCACAAACTGGAGCACAGGAGGTTCCCTCTGAACACCAGGAGCCCTTCTGTGCTGTGCAGTGACGGAGCACTGGCACAGGCTGCACAGGGGCTGTGGGGTCTCCTCCTTGGGGATCTCCCAGAGCTGCCTGGACGTGGCCCTGGGCACCCTGCTCTGGGTGTCCCTGCTGGGGCAGAGGATGGAGCAAAGGCACCCAGGAGGCCCAGCCAGCCTCAGCTGTGCTGCAATCTGTGAAATGGTTGTATCAAATTTTTCATTTTGCCAAAACCACAGAGTATGAGTAATTGTATATATATTTCTTTTTCCTTACACCTTAAAAGATTCAAATCTCAGTGTTCAAAATGGCTGTTACAGCAGTGAAAATAAACTCACTGCTTCTGCAGTAGGTAAAATAGCCTAATTTTATATTGGTTGACATTACTGACAAAAAAAAAATCCAGTTTGAAGTGAAAGCATACAGGTTGACATTCCATAATATTTACTACATGTATGTAGCCTGTAAGCAGCTTAGGAGATGTCGTCCCATAATCACATTATTTTACCCCTGGAAAGCTCCAAAACACCTGTGTCAAGCTAAAATGCCTTATGGAAGCATAGAGAAAATAAACATCTGATAGCAGCACCAGAAGTCTGGAATGATCCGTTTCATTGCAAACCCTACAAACATGAAACAGAAGACTGATCCCCACCAGCCATCAGCATTCCTACATGCTGTAAAGAAATTCACACTTTAAAGCTAAAGGAAAGCTAGATCTAATTAATCAGTCAGACAGGCTGATGTAGCGTTGGAAAGATGGTGTTTTCTCAACAAGAAACAAAATTAGATTCAAATAATGAATCCTTGACACTGCCATGATTTGCCTGTTAGGCAGGACAAAAGTTTCATCATCTATAAAGCCTTATTAACTCAGCTCTCCCATCTCTCCCATACCTGAGCTAATTCTGGCACCTTTACAAACCATCGTACAGGGTTAACATTCCCAAAGTGACCTTCCTAAATATCTTTTCATTTAACAAGCACTAAGAGATGCCTTGTACTATTTTGTTTAAAATTTCACCAATTCTTCCATCTGAAGGACTATTCATCACATTTTTGTTCTTACAGTTAAGGCTCTAAGAACTGACTGTCTCTTTGTTCGTATCTCAAGTATTTTCTGAGGACCTTTATCATTTAATTCTCAGCACTAATGAGCAGCTCAGCGTCTTCAGAGTGTGGGGAGAGGACAGAAGAGTATTTTGCAAGAGACAGTGAGACATTATTATTTCATGAACGCCAGCAGTGGCTTCACAAAGCCATGCTCTCGTGTCTCCAGGCCCACAGCAACATAACTTGTGACCTTGCCATTGCAGGAATTGGTGTGTGTTTCCAAAGCAGAAACAACCTCCAGTCTTTTAGGTTGACATTCCTCCTCCAGCCACTTCTCCACACTGCTTCAGTGAGAGTTGTCAAATTGCTACTCCTTTGCATGTGATCGTATTTGAAGAGCACAGAACATAGGAATAATTTTCTAGAAGGAGTGACTGATTTTCTGTGAGTCACAGAAGTTTTAGCCACAGAGAAAAACAAAAACTGCCCTTGAAAGTACTGCAATCTGGTCCACAAAAACAGCATTGAATCTGCGGTTCTTTTATTTAGAATTAAAGAGGGTGGAGCAGGGAAAGGCAGGAAAGCATTTTTTTTTCCGCCTCCTTTTATAACAAGTTGTTTGTTTGTTATTTCCCTCAATAGCTGCAGTTTCAAATGAGCAAACAAACGAAAAAAAAAAAAAAGGCCACTGGTGCTGACACACACCTCTTCCACCTTCACAGGAGTATAGCAAAATGCCTTATTTCCCCTTCTGCACTCGGCTTTTCCTTGCCTGCACCATCCCAGAGCTCTCCGGGTGTTGGTTTGCAGCAATGCTAAGGCTTGCAGGCCTCTGTGTCCTTTCAAAACTGTAGCATTCCACTTTTTCGTCACTGGAAACTGTCCTGGTGCTTATGAGGTGAAATCCATCTTTGAGCAACGTGTCAATCAGCAGGCCTAGCACGTTAGTACCATTTATCAGCATTCTGTTGTCAGGTTTTATGGAAACATACCTGAAATAAGAAAAAAAAAAAGCAGTTACAGAACACTTGTAATACTTTTCTTGAAGGATGTAATCAAACAACAAAAAAAATAGAACAAAATCAAGTGCTCAGATGGAGCATGCCAGCAGTTGGCTGCACAGACCTACAGCCAACATGCTGGATCTCTTCCCCCCTTTGAGGACAACTTCACTCCTTCCCTCTTTGTAAGAGCAGCATTCCTCAGCTTGCTGTTTACAGACTGAGCAATAAACCCTTTTCCTTCACCCCCCCAACAAAATTTACTTAAACCAGCAGAGAACCCTGAATTCATTGCATTCAGTGCAAGAGAGGTGGACAACATGCTCTGTGTAATCTGTGACAACTTCCCAGGTAAGAGATGATGGAAAGGACAGCAAGGCAATGCACATCCCAACAGCACCACTTCCCACCACACAGGATCTCTCTGGAAACAGTGACATTTATTGCAGTCACCCTGTCAGCAGCTCTGGTGGTAACAAATAAGAAAATCATTTTCACATCACCTCAAGATTTTACTTGGTATCAAGTACAGTGTAAGAATCTATCCAATTGAAGGAACAGAAGTCAAATAAAAGTACTGTTACAAAATACATAAGCTGAGGACTGAAACTGTTCCACAGTTCACAGGGAAATACACCAAACATTTATGGAAAGCACACAAGAAAGACGCCAGCACAAAGACCGAGTCAAGAGAAATTCAGCAGGCTACGGAGCCAAAGCTGCCTTGTTTCAGGGGGGTTCAGCATCAGGGGATGCTCTTCTACTGATATGCAAAGGAAAAGTCCTACCAAGTCAGAATTAAAAAAGGAAAGAATCAGGAATATTCCACTTAAGCAGCCATAACGTGCTCAGCCAACTGTCAGTCCAGTAAAATAATTAAAAATAGATAAAACTGAGGTTTGCCATATAAATAGATGTTGCTTCACAAATGCAAAGTAGTTCTCTCTCCCCTGTGCTTGCTTAGCTGAAGAGAGCTAAAAGGAAGATAGGCTCTATTGATTTTTTTAAGACACAATCAAAGGACTGCTGTGTTAATTCAAATATTCGGAGAGAATAACCCTTTTGGAACTATTTCAATGAAATTTCCATGAAGTTCCAGATGTTCTAGCTGCCACAGAGGACAAATGAGGTTACATTTTCTTATACAGTAAGAATGTGTCCCCATACAATAGAGACATCCAGCAAGAGCTTGTTTTAAAAATATAAGTTGCTATTGGAATATGATACTGCTATCACAAAAATCATTGATTTACAGAGATCTTAATTAAACAAACTTGGCTCTGAGAAAACCCACTGTGTAACCCATAGTTAATAATATACCCCTTCTTCATGGAATAAAAAGGCTCTACAAAAGCTCTCCGGTCCCTGAACTGCCATCTCAGTTCCTCTGGTGCTTTTGACCCTGTTTAACCACCCTTTTTTTCCTCTTTTCAATATGAATGTCTACAGGCCTGTAAGCTAGTGGATTTTATACCTCACTGCTTATTTATTTTGCTTTCTTTGCCTCATTTCATTTCATTTTTCGAGTTTTCTACGAGGTCACTGATGCTATGAAATTCTAAAGCCTTGCAGAGAGAGCACAGAAGAGAGACCCAACCAAACACAAAAATGAACATCAAGAACAGTATTTCAGACAGTCAGGAACATTTTTAAGAACATGATAGAAATCAAACAGGGTACTTCAGAGCTGGAAAACATAACACTAAGCTAGCAGAAAGAAGGAAACATTTTTTTCCTCTGACAATTGTCCAACAGTTTCTTCTCAATGAGCTTGCTAAGTGTGCGGAGTGCACTCCATGAAACAGAAGCCAGGAAGCTGTTTCTATCATGACAAGTCACATTCTGGAGAGTACCTGGCCACAAACCGGTCACCAGCAGAGCAGTCGGTTCCACACTGAAAAACCATGTCGTGATGAGAAGGTCTTTCCAAAGGAAGTGGAATTAGTGGTTTCTGAGAAGGAAAAGGACTGCTCCAGCCCTGCCCTGGCAGCTGCCCCGTAAGCACAGTGATCTGCTCAGCCAGTGTCTCCACGGTGCTACTGCAGGAACCGAAGATCCGGAAAAAGGCCTGCATCTCCTGGAGGAAAAAACGCACCTCCAAGATCTCCAGCCTCGGCTTCAGGAGGTGTTCCTTGCCCAGGAGCTCAGCCAGAGGGTACAGCTCATAGAATTCCGCTTCTCTGCGCAGCCTCTGGAAGTCTGAAAAATCAGGAGGCAGGGAGACCTGAAGAGTCCTCAAGAAGTCCATGATGTAACTGAACAAAGCGCCGTCTCTGTCCACAAAAAACTCTCCATTTACCAGTTTAAACTCCGGGTCGTCACCACCCAACATGCGTGCTAACCTGGACTCGGGGAACTGCAGCAAGGTGCAGGGCCGGGTTACAAATCTCACACCTCCCACACTCAGAGCAACCACCTCTCGACCGCTCATCGCTACCTCAGCTCCGCTCTGTATGTCCGTGACTTGATCTCTGCTAACCCACAGGCCATCTGCAGCAACGTGTGGGGCAGCAGCAGCACTCCCAGGTAACAAAGATGTAAATACAATACTTTTGTTTGCAGGGTTTGGTTGCTTGGAAACTTTGGTTCTTGGAACTGAAGCTTGTAAGGACTACTGGAAGACAGCACACTGATCATCACAACATAATAAATCACGATAGAGGCCGAGGAACATCCCCGAAGTATGGCACCCATTTCTTTTGTTTCCTGGAAACGTGGACAGAATGCTTTTATTCTATATATTGCTGTTCATAGGACTACCGTAAGAAAAAGGGAGATGTACTTCAGGCCACATATTTCAGGATCATATGCTCTTAAAGAAGGGCACTTCAGCAAACTCAAGCTTACAGTTCACTTAAAGCCACTGTTATCCTACAAGCAAGCCAATACCCTAGAAAACTCAATTCCCAGTACATTAAAAGATCGTATCTATATCTTCAATGTTAAAACACCAACAACATCCTTATTCCCAAGGCCTTACACACCATTCCAAGCAAATCATCCCATCTTTTTTCCTGGCTCTCAGAATTACAATCTGGATCGACACGGATGGAGAGAAACTGCTCCACCTGCAACCTTTGCAGGCCTACAACACAAGCTGCCTTCTCACCACACTGACTGTCAGCATCAGAGCCACATCTTAAGGAAGCGTGGCTTCAAAGAAACATGGACAAATCAAGACAACCCAGTGATGTCATGCTGGAGAAGTAAACTGCAAAGAATAGAGTACCTTGCGGCTTGTTCTCTTATCAACATCAGTTGATTTCTCTTTACCTCTAGAATTTATTTGAGGTGTTTACCCTGAATTTGTTTTTGTAGTATAGAACATGTAAACAATAAGCAGTACCTACAGTAATCAGAACACACAGGAAAATTCAACTCGTGGTTTTACAAAAATATATAAAAACACATATACATACATGTATATATATTAATCTACGTATACACATACATTTATTTTTCAGGGAATACAGGTAGAACCACCCTCAGGTAGAAAGGGATTCCAGACTGAACTCTGCACTGTGTTTTGCAGTAGAAGGGCAAGCTTAAACCCTTCAGTACAACACTCTTCTCAATCACAGCTCTCCTATTTGTTTCCAAATCACCTCCAAATTAAGAAAAAAAAAAAAAAATCAACTATGCCCTTTAGGAGTGCTTTCTATCAAAGAGTATACAATTTCTTACTCCACAAGCATTTTGTCATTATAGTAAGTACACAGGCCCTAAATTTCAGTAAGGAAAATGATTTTAAATGAATATTCCATAATCACCACCACAACAGAAGTCCAGGAACGTGTTTTTCAGAGCTGTTTCACCTTCAGTTTAGTAGTGCTCCAACTACGTGAACATTACAGACATTCTGAAAACATTTCAAATCTCTGATTGCTTACAATGAGAGTCTTTAAAAAATAATAATTTTACAATGTTCTACACTTTTTTTTTTTCCATCAAATCTCTTTTACTTCTTACATTTCAGTAGGGACTTCACAACAGTTTGTACTTGCACACAAACTGTGCAACATTATCCAGTACAACCAACGTATAGTTTTTACACTTCTCGCTCAGAAGCGAAGCTCCATCAGTCATCTGTTCCCAGTAAAAGACTGCATGATCAGCTATCTCCACCGTATCTGCCAGATAAGACAAGCTAATGGTAAAGAACTGAGATTTCCAGCACTGGAAGTTGTCAACCACAGACTCCACAAAAGACATTCTGGTGACTGCAAGAATAAGCAAGCAAATGAGAGAGGCTACTATAAATCTGCGTGAAAAGACTGAGGGAATCTTCAATTTCAGACTGTTGTTTTCCTGAGGTAAAGAAAGTTTGTCCACATCAACCAATTTGATTCCATTCCACTGGCTGGTATCAAAGCTCTTCATTGTAGGGGTGATGTCCACATTGGAACAAGGTAAAGGGGTTTCTCTGAGCACCTTGATTTTTTCCCTGAACTCCTGCATCTGTTGCAGAAATACAATGGGTTCAGACACGTCTTTGAAGGCCTCTGCAATGTTAAAAGCCATCCGCTGCTCCTGCAGAATCGAGTTCAGTTTATTGATCTCTGGATCGTAGGCCTGCATCACTGCAAGCTTCATGGTCTCAAAGTCAGAGAGAATCTCGTTTCGCTTCTGCTCCAGCGTGTGCTGCAGTTTATCAAAGAATTCTTTCACCTTGTCAGAATCCTTGGTCAGCATCTGCAGAGCTTTCCGCTTACTGGTTTCCAAGGTATCCAGCCGAGAGAGCGCATCTCCACAACGCCACGTTTCAAAGCCCTGAAACAGGGTTTCAAAAGCCCGCTTCTCCTGGGAATAAGCTTCCTCGATAGAACAGAACACGTGCTTTGTATGGTCACCACGGGTGGCACAAACCCCACAGATCAGCTGCATGTCTGTCCGGCAAAAAATGTTCAGGGGTTGCCCGCTGTGCACTTTGCACACGGGCATTTTTGGAGTTATTTTGATTTTGTTGTACTTCTCCACGATTCCCTTCAGGGAATAGTTGACCTGTAAGCTGTTGACTCCAGTAACAGGAGTTTCCTTCCTGCACGTGGGACACTTGAAAGGGGATGGCCTCCACAGCACGTTCCGCACATTTCCATCCAGTATTCCCTCCAGACACTTTCTGCAGAAGTTGTGTGAGCAGGGCAGGACACGAGGATCATCAAACAGGCTACAGCAAATGGGACAGGTGAGATCTTCTTCAAGGAGCTCCATCATGTCCTAGGAAAGAGAACAAAGATGGTAACAGAAAAGAATGTGCTTCTCCTCTCTGGGAAACACACAAAAGCTGATCTCCATTTGAGGATCTATTTTTTTTCTCAAGGATCCGAAAGGCAGAGCCCCAGATGGGCTGTGACAACCCAGGCCAGAATCAGATCTTCCCCAAAGGGATCAAGTTAGCTGTGGAATCTGGCCACCAGATGGCAGGCACAGGAACGGCCCGGGGTCCAGGCAGAACCATTTTCTCACTCTCAAATAAAAATGCTGGAAAAGGGCTTGCCAAGCGAGGCTTTCCACGTCAAATGAAAATAGCTCATGTGCTAATAATTCAAGGCTTGTATCTTCCTGCACTGATGCAGTATGCAGAAAAATAACAGATAAAAACTTAAGGAGATTTTCCTGCTCCCACCACATTTGTAAATAACCAAGTGAATGTGTTATTGTTGAGCTGTTCAGCACACAGCCAGCATATTTCAAAGAACAGCTGCCCATAATTTTTGATAATTCAGAGCAAAATAAAACTGTTAACTACTTTTACTCATCCACCACCTCTATTTCCAATTCTCACAGCACTAATGCCTCAGTAGTTTCTTCTTGTGGACAGGACCTATAGGAAAAGGATTTACCACACTCCTCAGTGTGGTAAAGTCTCAGTGGAGGGATGCATTCCTCCATCTTCCCAATGCCTCTAAGCCAAGTTCTCAGACATCCTGTCATCAGAGCAGGCTCTAAGAACACAAATCACTAATAAACACCAAACAGGACACCAGCTTGTATTAGCCAAAACTCTTACACACTTAGATTTGAGCTATAATTAAAAAGATGCTTCTCTTGGATAAACTCAATCCATGTTATGTTTTAAAGTATGTAATAAAATGCCTTTTATAAATTAAAAGATGTATCACAAGAAGAGCATCAAAGTAGTCCTGTAACAAGCAAAGCATGAATGAATGAGCTCTTTTATCTAGTTCTGATGTTATTGCTATGGTTCCTGTCCCCTCTAAGAAATATAAAATGGCAAAGAAAGAGAACCAAGAGAAGAGCTACAAGGAAAGATACATGCTGCATAGGACAAGACTAATAAAATACCACTGATCCTAGCAGAGCACAGGGAAGAATGGCAAGGCCAGTCCTGAGTTTCCTTCACAACTAGACAGTGAGACCTCACAGTTTCCATGCTTCTCCAGCAACAAGGAAGAGGGGAATTCCCCATGTTTGCTTGGATAAAGGAGTTTGAAAGAGCTGCCAACTTTTCTACTCACCCTGAGGACCAAGGTCATCAGGTAGAATGCACCTGTTAGAGGTAGGGACAAATGCTGGAGAAATGGTCTAATTACTCCATTTGCCACCTAAGGTTTCCTTTAAGGCCACAGATCTCATTCAGAAACTTCATTTTCTGTAAAAAGAAAGCAATTTTGAAACACCTCTCAATGCTGGTACAAGCAAAGTTTCTCTCTTGCATTCTCTTTGTAATGGTAGAAAGAATGGGATGAAGGGAAGAGGGTGATCTTGCTCCTAAGCTCCCAAGTACTCCTCCTTAGGAATGATTCTCTTTCCAGCCTTCATTCATTTTAGCCATAGTGGCAGCACACATCAATTTTGCAGTTAAAATGACAGTTCTACACCTTTAATAACTGGAAATTCACCATGCAGAAAATATTTATTCTGGTCCACCTCCTTTACCAGGAAGGATTTTGTTTCTTAGTTAGGGAACTGGAAAAGAAACAGCAGGCCACAAGTAATGCAAAGCACTGCAGAAAACACTACACATTCTATCAAAACTTTAGGGCAAACACTGAAGGCTTTCATGCTCCTAAAAAATACAAAAGCATATGCAAAAATGTTTTGTGATCCATCTTGGTGCATTCCAGGACCACTTATCCAATGAAAAAAACTACGCTTTATAAATGCAACCTAATTTCAAAACCATTGTATGACAGCATTACAAGCTTAGGATTTTAAAAAAAGAAACGGGCAAATCTATAAGCTTTTAGTTTTCCCCCTCTCTTACTAGAACAGTAGTCACACCAAACCAAATATACTGAAAACTTGTAAGACTGGTTGGGACAGCTGACCTGCCTTCTTCAGGAGGTTAATTTCACAGAGGAAGCTGCCTGTGGACTAAAACATCCCTCTGAAACAGGGAAGGTCAGTATTGGTGTGATTACATGTCAAAGCCTAGCAACTTGATGGGACTCAGTTATCCTTACGGGTTCCTTCCAGCTTGGGATATTCTAACTCCTCCACTTCTCCATTGAGGTGTACTCTGTGTAACTTCTGATTTGAGTGCGAATGGCCCAAAATTCACCACCTGTGGTGCACAGACCAAAAGGCACTGAGGTTTATTCCTTCACCTGAACTACACAAACTCTCTGGGGACAGCCACTGAAGATGTCCCCCACTAGAAAGACCAACCTGCAGAGTTTCATCACCCAGAATGGCAGAACAAATCAAACCACAGAGGCAAAAACAAGCTACACTGTAGCTTTTTACTGAACTCCAAAGACAAATTCATCTGGCATGTGCCTCAGCACAGAACTTGGGTCTGTCAGCTAGCAGAAAGCAAAACAGAATTACCAAGCTTCAAGCGAAACAGAAAGAGAGCTCTTGAGTTGCAAGCTTCCCACAATGACATCCAAGCACTGTAAATGAAACTTAACAGGCCGTGCTTCCCCAAGGAGCTGAACTAGCCAGGAGGGCTCTCATCCCTCTCCCTCTACACGGCCCCCCACTCCTCATCTCCTCGAGTTGCGAGTGACCAGCCTGGTCTTCCTCGGGTCCCTGTGTCCAAGCCACCCAAAACACTGGGCCTGGAGATAAAGGCAGGATAGGAGATGGGAGCTTCTCCTTCCAGCACCTCACTGGGGAGAAGCACAACCCGCCCAAGCACCAGCACGAACATACAGCACACAACTGCCCTCCGGTCCAGCGGCTGCTCAGACAGCAGGGAGCTGCGGAAAGCGGCCACGCTTGGAACCGATTATTTCACCGCCAAAGGTGGTTTTACTTCTGAGGAGCATCAGAAAGATCCAACGCGTACGGCTTCCAGAAAGCCGGAAAGGCCTGGGAAAAGAAAACGACAAGCACAAAACGAGGCTTACGGGGGAAGGAGAGAAACAAGCTAACGAGGATCGCCCCTTCCCGAAGCACCGGGCTCAGAACAGCGCCGACGGCCGCGCCGCAGCCGCACACAAAGGCTGCCCCGCCGCCACTCACCCTCCCGGGCCGGGTCCCGCCCGGCGGCCCCCAGCCAGGCGCCGCGCCCCCCCTGCGCGAAATGGCAGCGACGCCGCAGAAAATGGTCGCGGTTCGGGCGCGGCGGGGCCGGCGCTACCCGAGCTGCCCGGGCAGAAGAGGGGGCGGCGGCCGCCGCCGGACCGGGGGAGGCGGGGAGCGGGCGGCCGCGACCGCCCGACAGCGCGGCCCCCGCCCGCGGGCCGCTCGTATCGAGCCCTGCCCCTTCCCGTGCCGGTCGCTCTCACCTCAGCGCGGCGGCGGACGGCACCGAGGGCCGCCATTCCCGGCCGCGCCGCCGCACGCCCCTCCTCCTCGCTCTGCCGCTCGGGGCGGGCAGCGCTGGAGGAGAGCGACGGGATGAGGGCTGCCCGCTCGCCTCGCAGCCTGCCGGCACAGCGGTGGCACTTTAATCCCTCGCTCGGATACGCAAACCGTACTCGAGATGTCCCAGCACTTGGGCTTTTATGTCTCGGGATGCCTTTCAGAGAGACCTGGGACGGGCTCCAGCTGTGGGCTCAGGACAACCTCATGAGCTTGAACAAAGCCAAGTCTTGAACCTGGGTTACTGCAGTCCCTGCTATCGGTGCGAGTTGGAGCCGTAAGGATGGAGTGCAGCCCTGCTGAAAAGGACCTGAGGGTACCGGCAGGTGGCAAGCTGGACGTGAGCCAGCAGCGTGCCCTCGCAGCACAGAAAGCCAACCCTATGCTGGGCTGCATCCATAGCGGCACAGCCAGCATGGTGAGGGAGTGATCCCACCCTCTGCTCTGCGCTGCGAGACCTCACCTGGAGCACTGCATCCAGATGTGGAGTCCTCAGTGCAGGAGGGACGTGGACCTGTTGGAGTGTGTCCAGAAAAGGGCCACCAAAATGATCCCAGGGATGGAACACCTCTCCTACAAGGACAGGCTGAGAGAACTGGGGCTGTTCAGCACGGAGAAGAGAAGGCTGTGAGGTGACCTGAGAGCGGCCTTTCAGTATCTAAAGGGGGCTGTAAGAAGGAAGGGAGCAGACTCTTTAATGAGATCTTCTGTGACAGATCAGGGGGACATCGTTTCAAACTAGAACTGAAGAAGTTTAGACTGACCATGAGGAAGAAGTTTTTTATAATAAGAGTGGTGAGGCAGTGGCACAGGCTGCCCATAGAGGTGGTGGATGCCCCATCCCTGGAGGCACCCAAGGTCAGGCTGGACGGGGCTCTGAGCACCTGATGGAGCTGTAGGTGTCCCTGTTCATTGCAGGGGAGTTGGACCAGATGGCCTTTAAGGGTCCCTTCCAACTCAAACGATTCTATGATTCTGTCTTTCCCAAGTGTGCCTTGTCTACGCTTTCCCAACAGCCATCTTTATATTAAGAATTTTACTGAACTAATTTTACTGAACTTCTCTTGAATATTTTGGTTAAGGTTATTGACGTTCTTGGCATTTTAGATTCCCCTCTCATTGTAAATTACATATTTCTCATACAACTTCTTTTCCTCGTGTATTTCTTGAGTATAGTTCATTGCCCATTAATTCTTTTGATTGAAATGAGCACATTTTACTGTCCTATTCTGTTCCCTTATAAATAAAGAGGAAACTGCTTGGGTCAAAAAGTGCAGACCAGCTTCCTAGCATATTTCTTCTTTATCTGGACCATCCAATAATTTTCTTGTCCTACCTTGCTTCAACTCCCATCAGATCAGAAAACTTAGACCTCAGGACAAACACAGCAAACACAGTTTCAATTCCTATGCAGTCAGACAGGATTTCTGTGTTTAATTTAGTCATAACATGATAGTCATCAACACAACCAAATATATTTTTTTACTATTTCTACTGGAGTGATTATTACACAAACAAAACAGGTAATAGGGCTGCACACAACCAACTGTTTTGCACAAATGTAGTCCATCTTTAATCAGTACAGAACCATAGAATAGAATCATAGAATATCCTGAGCTGGGAGGGACCCACAACCATCATCAAGTTCAGCTTTTTGTAAACACTTTGCTGCTAATGCAGGTTTTTTCAATGGCGCATTGCTAATGAGGTTGCATTCCCACATCTCAGAGTGCAGAGTGTTTTCCTGGAAAGCACCATCATAGGCCACTTGTTGAAGTTTCAGAGAAAAGTTCTGGCTGGTGAAAAAGAGCACTAGTAGATCTGTGGCAATATTTCCCTAACTGAAAAGGAAACAGAACCAAGGAAATCTAAGCCTAAAAGAGAGTCCCAGTTTGAAGGGAAGTGTTAGGATGAATGTCATTTACCCTTGGGAGAGTTCAAAATCATAGAGAAATGGGATGCTTTGAGTTGGAATTACAGAACAAGAAGTCCAACCCATCTTTTACAAGATCAAGTTGTTCAGAGTCACATTGGACTCTGAACACTTAGAGTGATGGGGCATCCACAGCTTCTCTAAGAACTTGTTCCAGTGTCTCACCACCCATGTTGTGAAGAATTTCTTCCTTATATCTGGTCTAGTTTGGGAGGAGTAACAAAAATAGTGGCAACTACCAGCTTTACCAGACAAGCACCCTTATTTGTTATAAGAGAAGGGGGGCAGCAGTGCCTATTGCCATCTTTCAACTACAGATAGGACCTAAACCATGGTTCCTGTATTAAGCACAGCGAGGGGAAACTGCACATTGTGATTCAGCCAACAACCCGATGGAGCTCTGCTGTTGCTCACCTCTCTTGTACCGACTCTGCCACGCTTCATGGATGCCCTTCCAAGCTGAATTGCCCCAATTTACCTGCAGAATGCTATTCCCTTTTCTGTGCCTCAGTTAGTTTTCTGCTGATTCAACAAGCTAAACCAGTTCATTGCAAGATTAGACGACCACCAGACCTCAAGTAAGAAGAGGGAGGAAAAGAGGGATGAGGTTTTCTCCTTATTGTGGAAGCAAGCCATTAAACTGACACAAGCTGTATGGAACAGGTACTTCCATTCTGAGAGGTGGATTCGTGGGGAGTTAAGCCAACTGTGCTGCTGGCAAAGGAGCAAGCTCCATCCTTTTCCCTTCCCTTAGTCATGCTTTCCTGATGCCTGCTCTCTGCTGGCTGTGACATCCACGCAGCCACATGTTAGTTTAGACCTTCTTGCCAACAGAGCCGAGAGCTAATCCAGTTTAAAAAAAAGTTTTCAGCGGGATCAATTTCCTCACCCAGCTGATCCCACAGCCGAACAGACACTGATGCCAGCATAAGGGAGCCAGAGAGGGCCCTGTCTCACTGGCAGCCTGCACACGTGTCAACATAAAGCCGGAGTGCCCCCCTCAGCCATAATTTCCCAAATGCATCCAGCCAGCTCTTGCAAGAGTCGCTGCCAAAAGTAACACAATCTTGCCCTTTGGCCACACCAGCTCCTCATTGTGGGCCCCAGCCACCCTCTGTGTTGTGCTGGAGAAGATATCTATCACAAAACTGATGGATAAAAGTAGCTGGAGGTCAAAGTAGCTCCTTTTATTTCCAGGTTTGCCTTCCCTGTCAGTAAGGCTTCTTGAAAGCCATGCTACCAAAGACATGTCAGGCTGCAATTGTCTCCTATGGTGAAACACAGAGAGTGAAGGGTTGAGGACATTTTTCCCAGACTTACCCTTGACTCCAGGTCTAGTTTTCTTTTCCCTGGAGGAGGTTCAGGCTTCGTGTCCCGTTGCAGAGGTGTCGGAGCACACCCAGAGCACGTTCCAGCTTCAGGCTTGTTGAAGCACGCTGCTTTATTCGTATGAGGATACCTCATTTGGAGAGAGGCAACCTGAGATGTGCCATGTAGCTGCTGTCGGGTCCTAAATGTGGAAATCAACCTGCCAGCGGTGCCAATACAGCTCAGTAAGAAGACACTATAAGACAGCATAAATAAACTATTCAAAGCAGCTCTGTGTATCAAACACCTTTAACCATGTATGAACGTTGCACAATTACACTGCATCTGACTACACTTGTTTTTTGACAGATACATCTGGACTACATTAAACACTCCAAAAGAAGGATCAGAGAAAGCCATTTCTTATTATTGTTCCATAAAAACTACTTTTAATATGCACTGTAAAAATACCGGGCATTAAAAATCCATGAAGGATCATCAGCAACTGAAATGTTCGACTGTACTTTCGAGGTCTGAATTTCAGAGACCACCTCGATATTCTGCAAGGTCTCCAATGACCGATTCGGCAGCACTGAAAAGCCCCATCGTTCTACAGGCAGAGCTTTGACCCTAACTAATATTCAGCACTTTGCCAGATTTCCCCACGAGGAGGAAAACTTGGTGATGAATTCAGTTATCTCCTCGGTGTAATCCTATTTATTTACAAAGAATGTACAGCCACGTCCCATTTCCTTGCACGCAGAGGAAGCAAATGGGAGGGAGCGCGCTGCTGCAGTCCAAGTTTGCTGCTCTAGCCAGGATGCTTGCCCAGAAGAAGCTGTCCCTTGGCTTTTTCTCAGGGCCATGCACCACTGCTTCTCCCACTGTCTGCTGGCTCTCGCCTGGTGTTTCCGCTCCCTGACATGCACGCAGGCAAACACAGCTGCAACCAATCTGGGCTCTTGCTGCCGCGTTCGCAAACCGTCCCCAGAGAAATCTGACTTTCCCCAAATTAGTGCTTGCTCATAGGAATTAGCTCATCTTAGTGCCTGGCTGTGCAGCCCTGTGCTGTGGGCAACGGTTTCTAGTTTTTCTCTCTCTTGTGCCATTAAATAACTTAATTGCTCTTTCCTGAATGAAGCCTGGCCAGCATGCCTGTCAGTTTTAATGAGGTTTGTGACTGCCTATAGATCAAAGCTCTGCCCCGGTGCGTTTTGCTTATATTGCATAAAAAGGAAAGGAGAAGTGACCTCCAAAGTAAATAGAACAACGAGGAACGAAGTTAATTTTCATACACCATTTCTGCTGTGCCTTGGCAAGTGTCGGATTAACTGTGTAAAGCAGGAGACTTCCTACAGAACGTAAATCCTCCCAAGAACACATTTTGATGAAGATCTGACGCGCACAAGCACAACCTGTTTTTCATCTGAGACCTTGTCTGTATCATCTTCCAAACCACAGGCCTGACCCTGTGAGTGCTTGCAGTAAACAGACCTTGATTTTCCAGTCCTGCGCTATCATTTACTTCTGTGCAAGCTGTGTGAGGAAGTTACTACACCCATTCCAGCGTATGTAATAACCTTTTTTTGCACTGGTTTTCACAGGTGGAAATGCCTCCACCAAGCTCGTGGCAGCACAGCAGTGAGTCCCAGTGTTTTTTTCCTAGCAGGGCTCTAGAAGCAACGTGGATTAAGAGGAATCATTTTGCTGAGACTTATTAGTCATGTTGTATTACGTGCTGTAACAACCAGTGATGCATTACATAGTTCCCTTCTCTCCTGCAAATTCGATGACATCAGGGAACCTTGCTGAAACGTATTCATCTGCAGCCTTTGGATCTAGTTTGCAGGGCTCATGAGAGGTAGTAGTGTTTTGTGAATGAGGCTCAGAGCAAAAGAACACGAGTCAGTGACCGCTTTCTTCTTGGAGCATGACCTCCAAACACTCCCACATTTGTGGAATGGATGGGACCTGTTCTTATTTTCCGTTCTTTCTCCTGTTCTTCTAAGATGGTTCCCAGACAAATTGTCTCTCCTGCTACCGTTCAAGGAAAAGAAGCTAAAACCCTATGAGCAACAAGCATGTTTAGGCTTGTGGAGCATAATTTTGCTTCCAGTGTGGGAGGACCCGAAATACTTGGCCTCCCCAGTGAAAGAAATGCACACTCAAGAAAGGCAGATGCTGAATTAACCCTTCATTACCATCCCCAGTTGGAGCCCAGATCTCTATTTCCTTGGGGCAGCCGTTTGCACAGCACAAACATTTTGTGCAACCCCGCTGTTCTAAACAGGCTGAAGGAGAAAAATATACAGATCTGGTACTATCCTGCTGGAATTTCTCACCTCCTCCCCCACAAAAGGCATATGAAAAAGCTCCATGCATTACCAGCTGCTTTCCTTGCTCTGGCCTGACCCATACTGTATGCTGTTGGTTTTCTCAGCTGTGCGGCTTTACCCACATATCCCATTGTGACACCGAGCTGTCACCAGCACTGGGGGACACCAGTGGAACCAGGTTTCCAGCTAAGGGAGCAATGGGGCCCAAAAGCCCTGCTCCCCTGTGATCCAGCAGGCGTGGTGATGCTGCCTTGCTGCGACAAGACCTGCTCATTTCCCCAGTGGTCATATGGGGGAAAAAACAGTAGAAAAAATAGGATGGAAGTCATTTGTAGGCTGGGTTGTTTTGTTTTGCTCTCTAAAAATTATTTTATTTTTAATATATTAACATTTGTCATTCAGCATTTACTGTAACAAACCCACAGTGTGCAATAAAAACCCCACAGTGCCTTAAATGGGACTAATTGTGGGAACACAGAGCTACCAACGAGAACGGCGATGCCCTACATATGAAATGAATAAACATCAGCTTCCACCTAATATTTACTTCTCAGAAGTCCAGGAATAATCCCATTTGGCATATTTTAAGGAAGCGAGCTCTTGACCCCAGATGTTTATGGGTTGTAACAGTAAACCCAATAAAAAAAAAGGAAGCATATTTTCAAGCTGCTCTTAAAATCAGATTGGTTTTAGGCACTGCTTTGTGTAAGGCCGCTTTGCACCTCGTGTTTCACGTGGAGGGCTGAGTGTGACTGACACAGCCCGTCCTGACCAAAAAGGCACTTCTTGCTGCGCCCATTTCCTTTCACATCGCCTTTCCAACACCCGCTTCCCACCCGCTGTGCCACACGGGTCTCATTAGTCGCTTCATTTTCTGTATAAAGCCCCCAGGGAGCGTTCTAGGTGAAACGCCAGGAGGAGAGAGAGTGGCTGAAAATCACGAGAGACTGCAAGTTTGGCCCAAATTGATTTGGAGACGAATGTGCCTCTAAATAGAGGCACTGCAGTCATCTGTTGTCCACAGGTTGTCGTAGACCAGCAGCTCACTACGTGTGTTGGAAGCCCCCCCTACGGATCAAGAAGAGCAGGGCTGGCGGGACACCGTTACAAGGCGGCAGCGAGCCGCGCCGGATGCTGGATGAGGCGGGAGGACGCCGCCCGCCATGCCGCAGCGCGGAACCCGCCGGCACCTCCCGCCCGCCAGGGGGCGCTGCTCACAGCGCCCCGCCCGCCGCCACCGCTGCCCTGCTAGCCCGCGGCTGCGCGCTTCGGCCCGTCCTGGCCCGGCTCGGCTCGGCTCGGCTCGGCTCGGCGGAGCCCGGCCAGCTATGGCCGCCTCCGTCTTTTGCTGCCTCCGCTGGTGCCGGGATGGCGGTGCCGGTCACATCCCGCTGAAGGAGATGCCGGCCGTGCAGCTGGACACGCAGCGTATGGGTGAGCGGAGCGGCCTCCGTGGCTGTGAGGGGCGGCGGGGCTGAGAGAGCGGGAGGCTCGGAGGGGCACCGCGGGGCTGCTGCAGGGCCCGTGCTCTGCTCTGGGCACAGGGAGGCGAAGGCTTCTGCCACGAAAGAGAACCTCGTGTTGTTGTGTTTTCAGGCAGAGTGTGGGCTCGGTGCTTCCTCACAGGGAACCTCTCGGTTCAGTTGTGCGTTCCGATGTGGCCTGTCATCAGCCCCAACCCCCTTGGCTGAAATTAGGGCAGCGTACAGGTTTTAAATAAATAAAGCCCAACTGAAAGATGAGCCAGCCCATAAACTTCCCTCTGTTTCATAGTTCAAAGCGTGGCCCGTCGTTGTAATTCTCACAGACTAATGAAGCTCTGCTTGGAGCTGAAAGAACAGACATCTTCTTGGTGTTGAGGGCTTTTAAGGGCTCATCCAGGCTTCTGAAAGAGTTCTGAAGTTTTGCTTTTCTTTCTTCTTGCAGGAACAGACGTCGTCATTGTTAAAAATGGCAGAAGGATATGTGGCACTGGAGGCTGCCTCGCCAACGCACCCCTCCATCAGAACAAGAGCTATTTTGAGTTTAAAATCCAGTCCACAGGTCAGTCAGCAACAACTTGTAACTTGGAAGGTGTAACAAGTTACTGAGTGGTCGTGTCTCAGGTGCCAAGCATGCGCGTCTTTCCAGTTGCATCCTTGAACTTTGTGAACGTCAGAGACTCTTATAAATGGGCATTTAGTAAAAGGAGGTTTGTTTGTTTGTTTTTTAATTGAGATTCTGCAATATTGAAAAGAATAGTAAGTAAACTTCTTAACTAAAGCCAACACTAAGGTGGTGCATGGTATACTGTTATGTGCCTGCTTTTTGGTTGGTATATTATAGAAACAGACTAAGGAAGTGATCCTGCCCCTGTACTTAGCATTGGTGAGGCCTCGCCTCGAGTACTGTGTTCAGTTTTGGGTACCTCAGTACAGAAAGGACATTGAGGTGCTGGAGCAGGTCCAAAGAAGGGCAGCAAGGCTTGTGAAGGGCTTGGAGAATATGCGCTATGAGGAAGGACTGAAGGAACTATGGCTGTTTAGTCTAGGGAAAAGGAGGCTGAGGGGAGACCTTATTGCTCTCTTCCAGTATCTGAAAGGTGCTCACAGCAAAAGCAGGTCTCTTCTCACTGGTGAGAAGAGGGGGAATGGCCTCAAGTTGCACCAGGGTAAGTTTAGGTTGGATATAAGGAAAAACCTCTTTACAGAAAGGGCTGTTAAGCACTGGAATAGGCTCCCCAGGGAGGTGGTTGAGTCACCATCTCTGGATGTGTTTAAAAACCATTTGGATGTGGTGCTCGGGGACATGATTTAACAGAAGGTTGTTAGAGTTAGGGTAGAATGGTCAGGTTGTGGTTGGACTTGATGATCTTTAAGGTCTTTTCCAGCCTGAGCAATTCTATGATTATGATTCTACATATGATCACATAAACCATTCGCTATGAACTCAGTTTTTAACAGTGAGGTTTATCCAGCAGTATCTGTAGCTATTTGTCAACCTTGATTTGTGATGAACATGTACTGTGATTGCCTGAGCAATGGTAACATTCCTTGTGCTACACTTTGCTCTTCAAATAATGTGCAGCATTTATTCCAGCACTACTTAGGTTGAGAGGAACTTTTCAGCATCTTGTTTATTTCTTCTGCACCAATTTGCAATATAAGATAGCAGAAATAAATGGAATTTGGAAACATTATGCTTCTGCTAATGCAATCAGCTCTGCTAGTACAGAGGGCACTCCAGACTTGCCTGTATTCCAGTATTAGACATGATCATTATTTTTAAAAACATAACACAGTATCAAAATGAGACTGTTCTTTCTCAGAGTGTAGGAAGACAAAAGAAGAAGGGAACTGTTACTCTGGAGACAGGCCTTAATATACTAACCAGAGCTTGAACCTGACTCCTTCTGGGTAAGGATTATTTGTACCCAGCTTGGAGGACAGGCAGTGTGAGCACAGATCTGCTTAAAGCACCTCATGCTCAAAACAGTTGTTTAGTTTTAAACTATGTATAAACCCCAGTTCAAACAATTTTACTGTCCTTTCTGTTGGAGGGGGAGAATCAACTGCAGCTGTTGTTCATATATGGCTGTTATTCACACAGGTGCAGTATCTGTGCTCCTATACTTTAGAAACACTGGAAATAAACTGTTCTTGTCCCACTGAGTCCTGTCTCATCTATTCCTGTGCCCCAAGGCAGGAGAACTGTAGTCTACTCAGCTTGAAACTTAGATTTGTAGTCTACCAGGGATCATCTAGCCTGGCTATTAGAAAGATTTTTCAAGTCTAATCTGACTCTTGTTCAGATTTATGTGCTTTTCACTCTGGACTCATAAGTATTAGAATAAATTGTTCTGCATTTTTTTTTCTTTTGAAACTGATTTATTTTTGCTTCATTTTAGTCTTGTGTAGATTAAGCAGACCTAGTCTTTTCATCAACTACTTAGTAGTTCATATTTTTCCTTTTTTTTTAATTGGTTTTCATGTTTCTTGTAGAATTTCACTAATTGACCTAATTCATCATAGGGTACGATGCTTAAAATGGCTGCCATGCTCCAGCTGCAGTGGACATCCTTCACATCCTTTGCATATATTTCCTTTATACATGTCTTACAACCAGAATTTGTTCATAGCTTTAAACTGAGACGGGGGAGGTTTAGGTTAGATATTAGGAGGAAGTTTTTCACTCAGAGGGTGGTGACACAATGGAACAGGTTGCCCAAGGAGGCTGTGGATGCCCCATCCCTGCAGGCATTCAAGGCCAGGCTGGATGTGGCTCTGGGCAGCCTGGTCTGGTGGTTGGTGACCCTGCACATAGCAGGGGGTTGAAACTACATGATCATTGTGGTCCTTTTCAACCCAGGCCATTCTGTGATTCTATGACTCACAGTCAACAGGTGCTCTGTGATAACCCTCAAATTATCTATCAGCTGATTGCCAAGCCACTATTGTATCTGTGCTACTGATTGTTCCTACCTAACTGCTCATCTTTGTAATTCAGAACAAGGAAACCCATTTGCCATGTTTCAGAGCTCTTAACCACTGTATCAGGTTCATTTAAAAATGGAGTGGCTTGCACTCCTGGCAGGCTGATATCGGTGGTGCGTTTAATAAGCACGTTGTTCATAAATCCATCCTAGCTGGATTTGTTTTTCACGTCCTCCTAGATGCTCAGTGTTGGTTTTCAGTGTGTTTTGGGAGTAGAAGTTAAGCTTAGTGGTTGGAAGTCTCTGGATCCTTATTTTTCGAGATAGATACTGTTTTTCTTCAATCTTTTCTGACTGCTGGTACTTCCAGTATAAGCCTACTGGTAGTACTTCTTTGGCACTTGTTAAGAACATACTCTTTATGCTGTCCTACTTCAGTCAGACAGTCTAAATCATGCATATTTATTTTCTTACCATGTTAATGTCACATTCTAGGCATTTGGGGTATCGGAGTTGCAACCCAGAAAGCAAACTTGAATCAAATTCCACTTGGCCGAGATGTCCATAGCCTGGTGATGAGGAATGATGGAGCTCTGTACTACAACAACGAGGAGAAAAACAGACTACCAGCCAACAGCTTGCCACAGGAGGGCGATGTGGTGGTGAGTTTCTTTGTGCTTTGTTACCTTCCCTTGCTGTTCCCACATTTCTCTTGTTTACAGCTGTGTGGTCAGACTGACTGTTTTGGTCGAGTTATTGTTTGGCTCGTATCTCACAGTTTGGAAAACATAGATATAAACTCCTGTTGTGTTTGACTGGGTCAGCAGCCTGGACATAAGTGGGCTTTGTTCTGAGCATTACAGAATCATTTTTGGGTTGGAAGGGACCCTTAAATGTCATCTAGTCCAGCTGCCCCACAGTGGACGGGGACACCTACAGCTCAGTCTGACTATGTTTCTGAGTGGAGAACCAACTTTACCTGCGTTTGAACAGCAGCCTCTAATGCTCTGCTGTAGCCTGGTATCTAGCTGGCTGATGAGTCCCATCACAGGGGTTCTGCATTGGTCCAGTGAGATTTCTCTGAACAAACAGTGTGCTAGAATGCATTGCATAGTCATTTTCCATGCCTTGCTCAACTCAGTATCCCATAACTGACTGGTTAATGATTAGAATGATTGAACTGAGCAGAGATTGGTCCTGGGTGATAGAGGGATTGATTTTTTTTTAGCCAAATTTGCAAAGAAAGAGAGAGAGATTATGTGGGGATTAAATGGAAAAAGGATAACATTCACTGGGAAGATGACTGAAAAGCGAAAGCAAATTGAGAATCCAGAAGTTTTTGTACTTAACTGTTCTATGTTTCCCAAAATATCTGTGTGACTTTGTGTTCTGTTTTATTGCTGTCATTTTCTCAGTGTCCCTTTAGAGATTTATTTGCAAAAATACTTGGGAGCGTATCACTGCTACTTTTTCTTGCTAGGTAACCTTGCTTCTGAATAGCAGTGATTAGAAATATCATCTATAGAAGCCCTAAACAGCTAAAGCTGCTTCCTCCACCCTTTACCTGCAGACTCTATGTTATTCTTTTAATCCCCTTCTGACATCATTTTCCTGGAGGGCTGCAGACTGTGTCAGGGTTTGGTTAACCTCTGTAGTCTTGAACAGCTTCAAACAATTGATCACAGAACTGAAGGTGATGCATCATTTGGTAACTCCCCAGTTGTCATAAATTTCAATTTATTGTGTGACACAAATTGTCACGCTCCGACGTACCAAAACAATTGCTTAGCTGACAAATAAGTAATTTATTACCTTGTAGTGTTTGCTTTCTGCTCTGTGGTGAGCATATTTATAGTGTTGTTGTGTATGAAACCATGGTCTGTTACTGCTGGCAGAGAAAATGAGCTGAGAGCAACTTCCATGCATGGTTAGGGACAAATACACAAATAGCATCCTTATTTATTACAATTATTCCCATGGAAAGATACAAACAAGAAGACTGCAAAGTGCTTGTTATTCTCAATTATTAGAAATGTTGTGATTCTTTACTTTGTTGTGGAATAGTCAGGAAATCTGTGTTGTGAGCCAGCCTCATTAAGATACAGCGTGTGATACTGTTTTCAATGTGCATTAAGGAATCCTGCTGTTCCTCATCACTTACTGACTTCAAGTCAATAAGTCCTTTTCAAGTCAAGACTCCTTTGCAGGAGTATTTCAGGTGAACTTTTCTAGGATTGCATAACAGTGTTAAAATCTACCCATGGCTGAAAAGTTGAGTGGTGTTCTTGTATGTGTAAACTTGTTGATGGTATTTGGTTTTGTCAATCTTTTGTGTTTCATAGGGCATCACATATGACCACGTAGAATTAAATGTCTATTTAAATGGGAAGAACATGCACTGTCCAGCTTCAGGTATCCGAGGGACTGTCTATCCAGTTGTCTATGGTAAGTCAGAGATTTTCAAACTTTTATATTATGGACATTGTTTTTGCACCAAGTCTAATTTGTGAATTCTTCTCCTCACTTAGATGGAACGCATATCTTTCCAGTCACACATCTGTCATTTATTTTGACAATGAAAGCAATTACCTGTGTGGAAATACAAAACTAGGGAAGTAAAGAAGTATATTTTCACTTCATTTGCAATGCTGTTAATAGCCAGAAAACAAAGAACATTGCTTCCTAGCAAGGTATCCACCTTCAACAAGCAGGGATGTTACTGCAGCTGGTCCATAAATGGCCAAGTAAAAAAACCTATAAAGAGATGAAAGAAAGAAAAAGAACAAATTCAACATAGGATAGATATGTGAGCTAATCTAGTTTATCTCTGAAGCTTGATGTTTATGCCTGGTAATTCCACATACTTGATAAGTGCTTTCAGTGTTAAATACAAATAGATACTGAATTGCCATCTGTATTCTTGTACAGAAGTAATAACTGTCATGCAGTACCAGTACAGCTGCTTGCTGTCTAGTGGGACAGCTTCTTTCCTACATTACCAAAATGAAACCCAGTTCTGAAATCCAGCAACTGTTGCATGAGTTGTGGTAGCTGCTTTGCCAGCAGCCGTCAATGCAACAGAGCAGTTTTGAGCAAGGAATAAATACCATGTCCAATTAATCCCTGCACAGGCAGTTTAAGAAAGAATTTTTGAATTATGGAAGCTGGAATTTGGCCAAGACATGTGTTAACAATTTACTCTTCTAGAACTTGGCGGTGTTTTTGTAGTTCCCAAGTAGTCAGAATTCTGTTTAACATCTCGTCTGAAAGGCAGCACTTCCCCTTGTTCAGTGTATAATCTATGCTGTACTCTGGGTTGCCTTATAGTTTATAGCAAATGATAACTGCTCATCGGGTTCCCTTTACTACATCTGCAGGCATCTCCAGTTTATTTTTGTTCCCGTGTGAGAGCTTAGTCTGAGTAGTATCCCCCATCTGAGCCTCTTGAGATACCATTAGCTATATGATGTGGATAATTAGTTCATTTCATGGTCGGTTCCCACTAATATCTTGACACATTCTTAATACTGCATTTTATGAGCAGGAAGCAGATACTGTTAGATATGCCACAGAGCCTTCGAAGTCTATAAATCCAGACTTACACCTTTCCAAGCTATTAAGAATGGAAATTGTTTTCACATTGTTACTTTATGATGTGTGCTTAAGCCACATGATGGCGCTGCTAAAATGCTGTGGCAGACAATAGCTGCCCTGCAGCACAGCTCCTGACAAGCTGGGCCAGCAGCAGGAGAATAGTTGCTGTGTAATAGCTGATTCTTCTTCTTCCCTTTAGTCTAGTAGTGGTGTTAGAGAATGCTGGTTGCTTTCAGTAAACATTTGGTGACATGTCATTCTATTGTAAATCTTGTTCTCTCAAAGTTCTGTTCAGTGGCCTTTGTTTTGCCAGACTTGTTATCATCTTCTACAAGTGGGTGTGATTTTATAATAATCATCATGTTTCCTATGTAATGCTGTAACAACTGAAGCCTGCAAATTGATTTTGCATGGCTCTTACTTGCTATAAATTTGGAATACAAACTTCCTTTTAATGTGAACTTCTGGTCAGCGGAAGGATTTGAACACAGAAGAGAATTTCTTAAGCATTTGCCCCATCCATAATTCAGAGTGCAACTATAATGATAGGAGAAGGGAGAATGGTTTTATACTAAGGCAGCAGAAGTTTAGGTTAGATATTGGGAGGAAGTTTTTCACCCAGAGGGTGGTGACACACTGGAACAGGTTGCCCAAGGAGGTTGTGGATGCCCCATCCCTGGAGGCATTCAAGGCCTGGATGTGGCTCTGGGCAGCCTGGTCTGGTGGTTGGTGACCCTGCACATAGCAGGGGGTTGAAACTACATGATCATTGTGGTCCTTTTCAACCCAGGCCATTCTGTGATTCTATAATATGATTGTGTTCTTCTAAAAGAAACACAGTGGAGCAGGTGAACACAGCATTAACTTCCAATTTAAAGACACAGCTGAAGAAGCTCTGTGTGTATCACATCCTAGAGCAGCAGTCTGACACCAACCACTGCAGACATCTGAAATCTTTTAAACCTCCAGAAAAATCACTGTAGACGGCTGAAAGCCTATAAACCTCCAGCAAAATTAATAAGTGAATAGAAAAAAATATGCAGCTGGGAGCTGACTACTCTGCAGTGTGTGTTTAGTAGTGTCCTTACTCAACAGATTTACAGAGAAATAGAGTAGAAAATTTGAATGGAACTGCCTGAAGCTCTGCTTGTGCTCCCAGTGAAATCAGAGGTAGCATTTTCCTTGCTTCAGCAGGGATTGCTATCAAGAAGAGTAAACAGCAGAAAAGAGAGACAATTTGATCTCACTGTGTATGTGTAAAGGACTTCAGTGAGCTTGCTGAAGAGAATTATTTCAACTGTGTTACGTGTACATAAATATTCCTCCTGTTTTAAGTACAGTAAGCTGACATAATAGAAGACGAGACTGTAAGACTTCCTTCTCTAATTCCTTTTGTTTGATTCTTTTCTGCAGTTGATGACAGTGCCATTCTGGATTGTCAGTTCAGTGAATTTTATCATACTCCTCCACCAGGGTTTGAAAAGATCCTCTTCGAGCAGCAAATCTTCTGAATGTCAACGTGGTGAACATTTGCACCCTGCACTGTTTTAAAAACAAACAAACAAAAAGCTTTTTCACCTTAAATAAAGCTTCACATATTACCTTTAGGAAACATATCTGTATTTTTAGTAAGTACTTGTGACCATTGTCTGCAGAATTAAGGTGTTAACTGCAACATCAGATAATTGTGTTGCAAAGACTAGATTTCTGGCGATGTTTTGTTGTTGCAAACCAGTGTTTTGGACCAGGTTTTTTTCTGATTGATACTTGATGCATAAGGAGACTAAGGGATATAACTGACACCAGTGTTCAGTATTCTGGATGAACTGGAGCTCTGTAAAGCCTGTAGTCCTTATGCATATGATAGCTCTGGAAATGGATAGTTCTCATGATTTTTTCCCAACTTTTTCCATACAGAAGTTACGTACCTTGTTAAAAGGAAGTACTGTGTTTCTAGTCTGTACTTTGGAATTGTAGTGTCCTGGTTGTGCACAATGACTAATACACGATGGCATAACTAGCAGCTAGGTATTTTTTCCTTTGCAAGGTGTAATTTAATCCATTCCCTCAATCTTAAAATGGCAAATCTGTATTTCTCCTAGCTTTTCAATTGCTTTCGACTTTGACAGGTAATAGGATACTTTGAGTAATACTTCAAATACTGCTCTGTTGAACCTTAACAAAGTAAACCTGAACACCACCTGTATTATTACTTTTTTTTTTTGAAGACCGCAGCGCAATGTTATCTGATAGCAAAGTAAGAACCGATTGCTCAGCTTGGGTGTGTGAAGGATATAAGATGTTCTGGTGAAGCCTTACTTGTACACATTATTCTTTTATGGAATATCTTATTTAATTTCTTGTGAATCATTTATAAATGACGAGTGGCGAAGACATTGTTTTAAAATGTGATGCCCGTAAATATAAATTGAGATGCTTCCGCCCCACCCCCCCTCATTATTATGTATTTAATATACTTCCTAGAAGAACTGTAAAGAAAATCTTCATACTGGATGTTTGTTTCTTGGTTTTGGCTTTTCCTGGGTTGAGGCATTTGCATACGGGAATTATTTATTTAAGTATTTTTTAGAAATGATCTGATTCTGAAATTTTCAAATACAGCTTTCTCAAAGCCTCTCACCTTACGGTTTTGTGCATCTTGTCTTTTCATTCTGGGCGGTCCGTTTTCCTTCTGTTTCACCTTGCTGTCACATGGCAGTATGAAACTGCTCCCAGAGAGTGGTCAGGCACTGGAATGGCTGCCCAGGGAGGTGGTGGAGTCGCCGTCCCTGGCAGTGTTCAAGAGGCGTCTGGATGAGGAGCCACGAGATTTGGTTTAGTGCTTGTGGTAGCAGTGGTGATGAGAGGATGGTTGGACTAGATGATCTTGTAGGTCCTTCCAAACCTTGTGATTCTATGATGATTTTGTGATTCGATTCTATGCTATAGAACCTGATGGGACTGGTGCCCTTTTCAGCATGATGGTATAAACTGGGGAGATTTGAAGTGCAGTCCTTTTTCCCCTTGAGATCTGTTCTGCTTTGTTATGTCATATATTTGAAGATGATACTAAATGCTCATCCTTGAGTTGATTTGGCTCTATTTGACACTTACTCTAATGTTTCTGTAATCAAGTCTCAGTTTTTCAAACTTGAAATGAGTATATATGCTGTTGTGTCGAAATAGAAAAGGGAAAGTGTATGCCCTTTTTCCTTTTGGTATCTTTGAACAATGCCTTCAGTAGTGGTTCTTTGTCATCAAAGACTACTGAGAATAAAGTGTGGAATTCTTGTGGAATTAAATTTATAGTCTTGGGGAAAAGGAAATATTTAAAGGAATTCTTACCACTTCATCTAAGTGAATCCCACAAACAACTTTTTGTCTGTTAGGTTAAAGAATATTTAGCAGTAAAAGCTGCTATCTTGAGCTTAATGTAGACTTGGTGAGAGAATTTGGCTTCTCCTTGGAGATAGAGAGAAGGCCATCTTCAAAGTTGAAGGCTTGAAATGGAAAACATTTCGATAAATAGGAGGAAGTTTCTCACACAGAGGCTGGTGACACACTGGAACAGGTTGCCCAAGGAGGTTGTGGATGCCCCATCCCTGGAGGCATCCAAGGCCAGGCTGGATGTGGCTCTGGGCAGCCTGGTCTGCTGGTTGGTGACCCTGCACATAGCACGGGGGCTGAAACTAGATGATGACTGTGGTCCTTTTCAACCAAGGCCATTTTGTGATTGTATGAACTATAAAAATGTTCAAAATAGTTGCTAAGCTCATCAAAAATTCAGGAGGGTTTGCTTTTACAGCTGAAACTTGCTCATTTTGCATCTTTAGCAGTAAGATGCATTTGTAAAACTGCAGTGTAATGACACCTTTAGTCTGAAAATAGGAAACTTCTTGTTCTATAATTGGTTAGACAGAGAAACTGTCTGAAGTAAGGAGGATGAACAGAAGATTACCATCCATTTTTTGAAATGGGAGGAGACAGTTTTCACCTGAAAGTGAGCTGTATGGAGACAGTTCATAAAAGAATCGAGGGTACAGTTAACACCATTGCACGGGTAACTTACTGACCCACAGGAAAGCAAGTGAATTAACCTGTGTCTGAGGGTGCCATTTCAACCTCAGGCAGTAAAACCAGCCCGCTGTGTTTCCAGCCCCAGCTTTGCCCAGGGAAACGAGTCAGTGCTTATTTCTAAAAGCTTCACTAGCAAGCGTTTTCAGTTAGAGATGTAGCAATACATTTACTAGTAGCTAATTCAGTTTAATAAGTATGAATCATGCTTCCCAGTGAAACTGGCAAGGTATTTCCACTAATTGTACTCAAAATGTTTTCTTAATCTTTGAATGCTACAATTTAGACACCCTATCTCCGAGTGCAAAATTTTGTATTGAGTAATACTGTATATTTTCAGAGTCCTTTTGAGATTTACTGTGGCAGAAAGATACAAAGTCTGAACCAGACTGCACATCCATAACTAAACAGAACTGACAGAGTACATAATATGGGTTGCATATTGATCAGTAGAGCAGTTATTTTTATAATATTGGAAGTGCTTATGATGCTTTGAGGATAGATGTAGTCTGGTAGTACTATCCCAAGGAGCTTAAAATCCTGGTGAGATACTATAAAGCTACAAATACCTTTCAGCAGTTGCCTGAAAAGACGAGGGGTTCAAAAACGAGAAGGCAGATTGCATTGGGTAATGGTGGGTAATGACTTAGATCTAAAACAAAGCTCTTTATAATGAGTAATTCATTGGGTTAATATAAGTCCTAAGTCTGCAGTAAATAAGTGTAAATGAGGTGTGGGGGAGCGTTTCTACCAAGCTTATGTACTCTTGGACAAAAGAGTCATGTCAGGATACTGCAATAACCACTGCTCGGAGCAGCTTTGTGATGTGCATTGGGTCTCTTAATGCTCATTGAGAGCATTTCTGCTCCCAGACCACAGCGAGCACTTGGAGGCTGTGCGTGCCTTCAGGTGCACACATGGATCTGAATACACACTTGCAGGAGGGCTCATGCTATGGTTTTCTTCCTTTCTGTGGGCCTTCTTGCACACACATTCACCACGTGGAAAAAAAAAAAAAAAAAAAAAAAGGATGTAAGACTCCTGGTCGTTGATTTGAATATCTTAGCCATCTATGAGTGAGTTCTTAGAATATTTTTTTTTGCAGCACTCATTCAGCTCTGTTATCAATTGGGGTTGTGTTGGTGTTGCTCTGCGTACTGAGAACCTATCAAGCTCCTGGCTTGGTTTCATGAAGTGAATCAGTGAAACAGATCCTGTGTCCATTATTTAAGGCACAGGGATCTGGAAGGAGCAGTCCTTGAGAGCAGCCCTGCAGAGAAGGACCTGGGGATCCTGGTGGATAAAAAACTGAACATGAGCCAGCAGTGTGCTCTTACAGCTCAGAAAGCAAATGGTATCCTGGGCTCCATCAGGAGAGGGGTGCCCAGAAGGGACAGGGAGATGATTGTCCCTCTCTACTCTGTCCTCATGAGGCCCCATCTGGAGTACAGGTGTGGGCTCCCAATGCAAGAAAGACAGAGGGCTGTTGGAGAGAGTCCACAGGAGAGCCACAAAGATGATCAGGGGACTGGAGCACCTCCCCTACAAAAACAGGCTGAGGGAGCTGGGCTTGTTCAGCCTGGAGAAGAGAAGGCTGTGAGTGACCTCATTGCAGCCATTCAGTAACTAAAGGGAGCCTACAAACAGGAGGGGAATCAACTCTTTGAAAGGGTAGATAACTGCAAGACAAGGGGAAATGGTTTGAAGTTGAGTGAGGGAAGATTTAGGCTGGATGTCAGAGGGAAGTTCTTTACAGAGAGAGTGGTGAGGTGCTGGAACAGGCTGCCCAGAGAGGTTGTGGATGCCCTGTCCCTGGAGGTGTTCAAGGCCAGGTTGGATGGAGCCCTGGGCAGCCTGGTCTAGTATTAAATGGGGAGGTTGGTGACCCTGCCTGTGGCAGGGGGGTTGGAGATTCATGATCCTCGGGGCCGTTCTGTGATTCTAGGATCCAGATGCCTAAAGATAGCAAAACTTTGTAATGTTCTAGAAACTGAGTGAATTATTGCCTCATGCTGATGATGGACCTGCTTGTGGTGTCCAAAACCACGCAGCTTCAAGATTTGCAGGAATCCTGTACCGGAAAACCCTGAACTAAGTGCTAAATGATCCTGTTCACTGTTCCTTCCCTAATTCCACAAAGTGTTTTGCAGTTTATTAATGCCATGGAGGTGGATTTCTACACAAAAGCTGAGAGGGTTGCAGGGAGCACTGTGGCAGACCTCTGCATTGCAGCAAGTCTTGGTTGGTTGAATGGTGAATGTCTACCAGCTGGATGTGTGCAAGAATAAACAAACGGTAGGACCAGTTCCTACATGAGCTGAGTGATTTTTTTTTCTTTCTTTCCAAGCAGACACTTTAGCATTTGTAGCCTGTGTTGGACCAAAAAAAGCCTGCTGCTCTGACTGCCTACATGAGTCAGCAGAAGAGCTGCTTATCTCCCGCATGGTCCGGGTGTCTGACACTTCCAGGAAAGAGGAATAGTTGCTCAGACACTGGAATTTCCTTTGCTGCAGTGGAGAGGTGGGCTGAGATTAAATGAGATCGGAAGAAGGTTCTCATGGGGAATTGCCTGTTAAAAAGCCAGAAATTCCATGTGACGAGAAGTGCATAAATAAACCTAATGCCACTTTTCCCTTATTCCAGAACCCGTCAAGAAAAAAAGAATTGCATCGTTGTGTGTATGTATTTAATACCAGGAGAGCAAAAATAGAAGCCAAGTCGCATCTGTGGAAAACGCTGGCACATTTAAGAGACAAGACGGTTCCTAGCTCTGAGGAACATGAAGGCTTGAGTCATGGTTCTTGGATGCGCTCATTATATTGGCGAGCTGCACATGTTACAATCCCTATTGTTGAAAAATCTGAATTTCCTTCTGCCTTAAAATATCTGTACTCAGGATAAGATGTACTCAGGATAAGTGAAAAGGGATGATATCGATCATAATGTCAGTCAGAGGACTTTTTTTTGTGGGAGCAGTGCAGCCCTGGGCCAAAGTAAACTCTGGCAGAATAAGATAAGCTGGTGGAAGTGCTTGCTTCAATGCTAGCTGGCAGCACGCTCCCCATCAAGTCATCTTTTCCTTTCTGTAGGATGGAAATAGTCCTTTCCCTTCAGCATCTGCGGAGTGTGAGGCAGCTGGGGCCGTGTTCGGGCTGCTTCTGTGCTGACGCCTGTCACAACTCCATCTCTCCATTGTCTGTAAGATCAAGTCTGGGCAGCCTGAATCACTTATGACTAATTTGAGTGTAGTAGTTATAACTCCTAAATTGGGCTCGCAGAGTAGGGGGTGTGAACACACCTTCTGATGTGACAGTACGGGGAGGGCCATTATCCTGGAGTCTGTATTTTGCCACAGATTTCTTTAGGGGAGGATTGGGCTGCTCAGAGCCCATTTCCTGGTTTCTCATTTAATTCTTTACCTGCTCTGAGGGCCCATTTTCCCACAAGTAGTAGGCCAGCTATTTGCTTATCACGTGCTACAATTATGGGAAACTTTGTCCTACTTAAAAGGAAGTGGTTGACACAACCCCATCGGCTGAAGCCCCTGCAGGAGATGCACGACCATGCAGCAAGAGGGCTGTGCTGATGTTACATGATAGGGAAGCAAACTGAGCATCCGGGAGGCTTCTCAGCAGCACGAGCATGTTGAAAGTCAGAGCCCTTGGGAGAGGAATCAGAATTATACCAAACCAAAATCCTCTGCATTTGCTGCCACCATTGTCTCAGTGGGGTGGGATGAGCTGATGGTTGGGACTGCTGGCAGATCTGTATCCTAAGTATTTTGTCCCAGGTCACACGGAAACCCTGAACTGGGAGAAGGCAGCCAGCTCTGCCAGCAAGGAGAGAGACAGGCTGACCTCCTTGGCTGCCACAGCCATGTGGGTGGGAAGAAGCTCCGGGCTAGTGAGCATTAAGGTGTCAGGAGCACGGCTTATAGCTGCATCACTGCTCATGCTTTCAGGAGGGTGTTACTCTGCTATAAAATAAATCCAGTTTTACAGAAATAGCTCTGTCCTCACCAAACAAGCTTTGCAGGATAACACGCTGCTATTCCCGTACTGATAATGCTGTACTGTTACGGAGATCGCCTTAACGCTGCTGCTGTCTGTTCTCTATAGAGTGGGAATTGTGATACTTCTCTCACCTTATTCCTTCATGCAAAGAAGTGAGGGTGTCAGATCCGTGCTGTGGAATGGCCAGACCCTCCAGATTTGGCTGCAGCGGAAGGCAGACCATGACCTCATGCAGCAATGAAATGCCATGCAATATTGTTAGTGCCTTGTTGTTGCTTTAGGAACTGCTCTGCAAGAAAGTAAGTTCCCTTTTAGGGCCATCTCTGCTTCTGCTCTTTGTTCCTCTTCCTTCCTTACCTTCCTGCTCTTGGACGTAGCAATGTGAATGATTTATACCAACGTGTTGTGTTGATGTGAAAGGCTCTGCAGCTGCTGGTATTATCCTGACCAGTGAATTGCTGGTTGGCATTGGCTCTCGAGAGCCTGGAACCTTGTTGCACAGTGATCACCCCTGCTGCTGCAAATTTTTATGAGTGCAGGATGAAGGCAATAATGCAGTTAATGGTGGTGACTGAAAAATAGTGCTTTGTAGCTGAGAATTTCCTCTATCAAATAGTGTTATTGTGTTCTTTGTATCAGTTGTAGTTTCCATGGAAATAAATAGGAGGCATTACCTTCAGAGCAACTTACATACATATGTCTAGATAGGTCAGTGCTCTGGTCACACCACCTTTACCCAGTCCTGCTCTCTATATTCTCTGAGGAGAGACATAAGCACAAGCCCTGTTTTCCCAGCCCATCTGCTTCCACCACACACAAAGGTGCAACCGTAGCAGTGACTGAGCAGAGCTGCAAGCAAGATGTCATCTGGAGAGGAACGAGCTGGAAGAGTCAAAGTTGGCCTGCAGGAAGGCTGGAAACAAAACCAAGTGTGAGCTTCCCAAGCCAGGCAGCCTCTTCTTTCCCCTCCCTGTGCCACACTGACCACGGGGCACTGGCTGACTGCTGCTAGGTGCAGTTGGCAGTGAACACCTTGCAGTGAGGATGCCTTTCCCAAACCGCTGCTCCTGGCCCGAGGCACTGAGTGGCATGCAAATGCTCAAATGTGCTCACTGGCTTGTTTCCCTTGATGGCAGCAGATAAATCACGCAGAACTGAACCCTTACACCAGCTTGCTAGCGGGGAAGGATTCAGCATCTGCTTGCCCAAGTCACTACTCTTCTCACCCAGAGCACCACCAGTGGTTCTCACCGGGATGTGACGCCTGAAGGGAGCTCAGCGCAGCTGGAACTGCTTTAAACCTCCTTTTAACTAACAGTAGCTGTCCCATGTTCTTTCAACCACCTTGAAGGAGACTCTTCTTTTAAATAAAAAGTCCACATTGGGTGAAGCCAGCAGTTTGCTTAGCTCAGCACGCTCTACCCTACAGAACACCGTGCAATTAACCAGCACTTGTGTAGTGTAAATCACAAAACAATTCTCGGCATGGGAACGGAGACAAAGTCACCCCTCAGCCAGACAAGGACAGCGATCTCCGGAGCACAGAGCCACACACCTGTTTATCCATGAATTTGGAAGCTTCAAAACTGATGCAGTAGAAACTGAGGACAGACAGCACTTCCATCCAAGAGCAACCAGGAGCCCCATGGTCGGCAGGCTGCCCCACAGGTTGATGGCTTCGATCTCTGCTAGCTGAGGAGGAGCCTCGTTATCCAATTGCTGCCAAAAATTGCAATATAGAACAAGAGTGCAAATAAGTAAATAGTGCAAGCAATGCAGAAGAGGCATCGCTGCCATGTTTTAGGACAAGAAGTAATGGCCTTCAATTGCACCAGGGGAGGTTCAGGTTAGGAAAAAATTATTTTTCGGAGGAATAGTGATGTGCTGGAACTGGCTGCCCAGGGAGGTGGTAGAGTCACCATCTCTGGAGGTGTTCAAGTGTTCCTCCTGTCCTTTGGAGAGGGATGAGGAAGGCTGCTGGAAGCCTAAGGGCCTGCCTGCACACAGCTGTTCTGTGGTTTTAGAAAAAGGTTTGGAAGAGTGTTTGCAAAATTCTTACCATGGTATATTCAGGGTGCTTTGCACTGGTACATTGGCCTGATATTTCCCCCTTTTTGATGGGCATAAATCAGTGCCTTTTGGCTGGAATACCTGCTTCTTCAGAGATGAGAAAAAGAGGCTGGGGATGATAAAGCCCAGGGGAATGGACAAATCCACATCCAAATCCTGTGCTGGGATGGAGAGGAGGAGCACTAAAAGCAGAGCCACCGCACTGAGCTGCATGGTGCAGGCTAATTCTAGGCTGTCAGACCGTGTCAGAGAGATTTTTGTAATTTTTGATAATTCCTCTTCTAATGCATTTTGGTTGAGCAAGGTCCTATGACTGAAATCTTTTTTTCCATTTCAATCTTTGGAGAAAGTGCAATGTTCTGACTCCAGCTCCAAGCAGCGCAGCAACACAGCCACATCCATCGCTGCTAAAGGGAGCAGGGCTGCCAGAATGGCACGGCGATGGCAGCAAGACACCAAATGCATCTGTCTGTCTTTATGCCATGCAGAAATGTCTCTCCTTCCCTGATAAATATCCTTCCTTCTTTTTTTTTTTTTCAATATGTGAGTGAAAACAAAACAAAACCAGTTCAGAATAGCAGAACTTACGTGACTACAACTGCATCTTTTTAAAGATGTTCGCTAGTTCTCGCTGAAAGCTGGTCAAACTTGCAAGCAAAACTGATTGTAAATTTTGTTTTCAGTACAGAGTGACTGCTGAGGCTGCGTGGGATAAGAGAGAATCCAGCTCCGTAGAGCATCCCTGCAGGCATCCAAGGCCAGGCTGGATGTGGCTCTGGGCAGCCTGGTCTGCTGGTTGGCGACCCTGCACATAGCAGGGGGTTGAAACTACATGATCATTGTGGTTCTTTTCAACCCAGGCCATTCTGTGATTCTATGATTTCCAGTCCTATTGCAAGGATGCATCACTCCAGAGGGAGTTCCTCTTGGCAATAATTTTGCAGGAAACAAAAAGCAGTTCTTTCTGCTTTCAGGTAGGTCACAGGACCATGGAAAATAGCTGCTAGCAATGCTGTTTGCATTTGCAAGAAGCATTCCTGTTTTTTTCCACTATGTCCTAATGAATTTTTCTAACAGCGGTAACAGCTTTGTAGACATCCCGGAGCGTGGGGGTGGAACTGCAGTTGGTGTGCTTTGGTTGAAGTGGAATACCCACGTTAAACAATAAAATGGGTGTCAGGTGTTCTGGAGAACATATTGTTTAGGCAGACATTGACCTTCCCATAAAAAGAAAACCCTCTCTGAAGCCCTCTGCAAACAAAACCTGTCTATGTAGGAGTGCAGGGCAGAGGACAGATGCAGTCAGACAACAAAGGCCATATTGGAGGAGGCACAGCCCTGCAGATGCTAATTCACACTGAGCAGCCGCCCTGCACAAAAGCAGCTGGGATTGAATTCCCTGCTTCTTTTTGGACATCAAGGACATGAAAAAACTTGTAGCAATAATGACTGAATCACCCCTTGGGAAAGGCTTTCTGTGAGAAAGAAGCAGGGCAGAGCCAGCAGAAGACAAGGGGTTGGGATTGGGTTTGGCTTCAGCCAAAGCTACAAATGCAAAGCTCCGGCGACGACTGCCTCTGTAGGCAGTGCAAAGCTTGAAGAAGGGCAGAGTAAACAGACAAAAAGTAATAGCAAATATTGCTGCGTGGATGGGAGTGCTCCATTTATTGGGCCAATTAACGCATACGGACCCCCTGCGTGAGGCTGGCAGTTGGGGTGTGCTGCTGCTGCTGTGCAGCCCGTCATTATCATTAGGGCACATTCAGCCGCACATCCAGGGAGGCTCCTGCTCTGCGCTGGCTGCGTGCTGCTCTCCATCAGTCCCCATTGTTTCATAATCTCACCCTACCCGAGGCTTTTTTTATCCCAGTGAAGTCTGCTGTGTTCGTTACCCTCCCAGTGACTAAGCCAGAGAGCGTTAGCGATGCGTGATTTCATTTGACTCTTTTCTCGGGCTAGCTAAAAGACAGAAGCCTTCTCCATTAATTGCACAACATCTCCAGCTTTGCAACAGCTTGTTTGAAAAGAAGGCAGTGAGACATCTGAGAACTCACTGGCAGGAGACATGTCTGCTCACTCCCTCCAAGCATGGCAAAGCCCTTCTCACCGCACCGACACATTTCCATGGGATGGACAGGAGCCCTGCAGGAGTGGGACCAGCACAGTGGATCTCTCCCTCCATCCCCCACCAGATTTAGCATTGTGAGCCACTGACGTGTACTGGTCCTGAGCTGAGAGGGCGGTAACATCCTCAACCCAGCAAAGCTGAACTGATGAAGCTCGTGAATCAAACATTGGACACGAGGACTTCGACACAGTCATCCCCTGTCCTGAGAGCATCATCTGGCTTTAGAGTCAGGTAAGAAATAATTTATGAACAAACCCAGGAGCTTCTGCCACATTCAACTGGTTTCCCAAATGTCACAAGGAGGATCCTCTTCATCTCTGAGAATGAAAGGCAGCCCCCAAACCTTGCAGTGCTTCCATTCTGGCACCACCTCCTTCCTCCCACATTACCTCCTGCTTGCAGCATCCTCCCACCAGTGAGTTGCATCCATTGGGAATCCCATCCCTACCCGAACCCCAGACTGCTGAAATCTCAGTGTCCTTCCTTGCCCCAGGCTGCTGAAATCCCTCCCTCAGTGAAATCCTCCTCTGGCTGGGCCCACCATCCTCCACAGAGCCTTTGTACCACTCCCATTGAAACCTCAGGGGAAGCTCAGGAGAAACTCTGAGCTTCCCCTGGCTCAGGTTAAACTGTGACAGGAGCTGGGTTGTGTTGTGCCCTTCTGCCTGCTGCACCACACAGGTGTGCTCCTCACATGGCTGAACCTTTCCTGCATGAAGAGAGGAATGCACAGCATGGAAATGTGTGATCCTTATGGAGCCTCAGAGCTGATGGATGTAAAAAATATAAAATGTAATGTAAAAAACATGATCCTGGGCAACCTGCTTTAGGTAGCCCCACTTGAGTATGGAGATGACCTCCAGAAGCCCCTTCCAACCTCAGCGAAAATACATGACTGTAAAGAGTTTGTATATATTCAACATGTACTGAGATACAAAAATGAATACAGATCTATATTTTTATACTATGTTCATACATTTATGAAGATACAGTAGTTATGCAATGTATTTCAGGCACTCTTTATGGCTTTTTAAGATATTTTTCAGCCCAGCCTTTTCTCCCAGGACAGTGGAGAGAAGCCTGCACCCAGATGTGGATGTCTGTAATTCTTGTGCCATGAGTGGGGACGGGAAGGTTGGAGGAGGTTTGACATGATGAATGGGGAGACCTTTACCAAGGATAAAGTACTTCAGAGGGTGGTCAGGCACTGGAACGAGCTCGCAGGGTAGTGGTCATGGCTCCAAGCTGCCAGAGTTCAAGGAGCATTTGGACAACACTCTCAGACATAGGATTTGATTTTGGGTGGTCCTGTGTGGAGCCAGGGGTTTGACTCAATGATCTTTGTCAGTCTCTTCCAACTTGGGATGCTATGACCACAGTCACTAAATCCTCCTCTGGAGCAGAACCTTGGTGCAGTGCATCCCCAAGGCTGCCTTCCACTGAGAAGCCTGCCTGGTGCTACAGGATCCCTACAGGGGCAGCCAGCCATAGGCAGTCACCTGTGGACCTGTTCTAAATCAGCAAACATGCTGAGTTATGAAACCCCAGAATAAGCTGAGATGCCTAGGAAGAGTTTTTACCTTCAGTCTGAGGCTTGAGAGTGCAGCAGCTGTGCCAATCCAGTACTAAAGATGTTAGTGTTAATACAGACAAAACAGAGAGTGACAGAAGAAAATGTAAAAACCAAAATAGTTGTGTTTTGCAATTTCTGATTTCTAAAGCATGCAGATATACTAACAAGAATATCTTATATCTGTATTCCCTCCAAAAGAGGAAAGCCATAATGAAATGCTGGCAGAAGTGTCTTATCTTCATCGAATGTAGGTTTGCCCGCTTGTAATTTTCTCATCTCTATTACTTTAAGGGGAAATGGTTTTGAGTTGAAGGAGGGAAGATTTAGGTTGGATGTCAGGGGGAAGTTCTTTACAAAGAGAGTGGTGAGGTGCTGGAACAGGCTGCCCAGAGAGGCTGTGGATGCCCCGTCCCTGGAGGTATTTAAGGCCAGGTTGGATGGGGCCCTGGGCAGCCTGGTCTAATATTAAATGGGGAGGTTGTGGTCCTGCCTGTGGTAGGGGGGTTGGAGTTCGATGATTCTTGAGGTCCCTTCCTACCCAAGCCATTCTATGATCCTATGATTCTATTACTTGTGAATTCTTACATTCATTCCCACATTTTCTGTAATTTCTCTGTATCACCTGCAGCTGAATTCTGTAGCAATTAACTCCCCAGTACACATCAGTGATGGAAAGAAAACCACGACCTGTAACAGTGGTCGGGTCTCACCTCCATCCCTTCACCCCATACAACCCCAGGGATAATGCACGCTGCTCATACAGCACTGAGTGTAGTGTGAGAGCCAGAAAAGTCAGAGAGACATGCACAGGGCATTCCTGAAGGTGGGCACTGCATGGCTAGTGATTAATAACAACATGCATAATGATAGTGCTGGCGATGGCTGTGCAAAGAGTAACATATGGCAAATGGCAGTGTAAATATTCGTCACTCAGCCATTTTGCTTTTTGTCTTGACACTTGTTTCGCTGCGTGGAATGTCAATATTTAGGAAGAATTAGCTAAGAGATTAAATTACACATCCATCATCGCAAAAGTATTGTGTTCCTGCATTTAGGATGTAAGGAAGGTATAAATGACTTCCTCACTGGTTATTTTAAAAACATTTAGAGTCAAATAGAAAACAGGCATTAAATCACTCTGGTGCTGATGGATGTTAGCTTACCCAGTCTCGGCAGCCAGTTTTTGCTGAGATGAAATGAGCTTACCTGGCAGTGCTGAAGCAGGAGAAAATCATGATTTCTTTGGCACAATTGATCCACATATTTCTGTTGGACTCAGGCTCTGCACATCATCTCCCTCTACAGTAGGCCACTGCAGTGCCCTTTGGCCATCAGGAGACATCCCAACACCACAGGCCATCACATCTGGCCACATCAGAGGAATGATCCCACATCCCTGGTAGGGATGGTAGCCGCTCATGCCATGTCTTGGGGTTATCATGAGCATGCTTAAAAACTCAGAGCTTCCCTGAAGCCTCCACCCTGGAAGTGGCAGCTGAAGTTTTGTCTCAGCATGGGACAGAGAGGTGGGTGGTGCACCATGACTGTTCAAGAGACATTTGGACAGTGCCTTCAAGTAATACACTTTTGATTAGCCCTGAAATGGTCACACAGTTGGACCAGATGATCTTTGAAGGTTCCTTCCAAGTGAGCTATTCCACTGAGTTCCATTTCATTTCATCCAAATGCCTCTTGAACACTGACAGGCATGGGACATTAACTACATCTCTAGGAAGCCTTTTACAGTGTTTGATCACCCTTACAGTAAATGAGTCTGAGCCTCCCCTGGTGCAGCTTTCATAGAATCACAAGATCATTAATGTTGGAAAAGACCACTAAGATCATCTAATCCAACCATGAACCCACCACCACCATGCTTACTAACCATGTCCCTCAATGCCACATCTACACGGTTCTCAAACACGTCCAGGGATGGTGACTCCAACACCTCCCTGGACAGCCTGTTACAATACTTCACCACTCTTTCTGAGAAGAAATATTTCTTAATATCCAACCTGAACCTCCACTGCTGCAACTTAAGGCCATTCCCTGTCATCCCTCATCCTATAACCTGGGAGAAAAGGCCAACTCCCACTTCACTACAGCCTCCTTTCAGACAGTTGTAGAGAGTGATAAGGTCTCCCCTGAGCCTCCTCTTCTCCAGACCGAACAATCCCAGTTCCCTCAGCCACTCCCCATAAGATTTGTGCTCCAGACCCTTTGTTGCTCTTCTCTGGACAAACTCCAGGTCCTCAATATCTTTCTTGTATTGAGGAGCCCAAAACTGAACACAGTTCTCAAGGTGTGGCCTCACCAGTGCTGAGTACAGAAGGATGATCACCTCCCTGCTCCTGCTGGCAACACTTTTGTGATACAAATCAGGAAGCCATTGGCTTTCTTGGTCACCTGGACGCACTGCTGGCTCATGTTCAGCCAGCTGTGAGCTAACACCCCCAGATCCTTTTCCTCTGCACAGTCTTCCAATCACTCTGTCCAAATCTGTAGTGATGCATGGGGTCATTGTGATCAAAGTGCAAGATCTGGTACATGGTCTCATTGATCTTCATCCCATTGGCCTCAGCCTATAGATCCAGCCAGTGCTGATCACTCTGTAGAGCTTTCCTACCCTCAGGCAGATCAACTCTTCCTCCCTACTTGATGCTATCTGCAAACTTACTGAGCGTGCACTCAATCCACTCGTCCAGGTCATCAACGAAGATATTAAACAGGATGGGCCCCAGTACCGACCCGTGGGGAATACCTCTCATGACTGGTCGCCAACTGGATTTAACTCCATTCACCACCACGCCACACAGTTCTTTACCTAGCAAAGACTGTACCTGTCCAAGCCATGGGCTTCCAGCTTCTAACGTCTTAGATTACAGCTTTGTGCCATTCCTATGTTTCATCAGTTCCCAAGGGGCAGAGCCTGCTACCTCCCTCTGCACTTCCACTCCTCAGGACGTGGTAGAGAGATCATAGCTTGCATGTAATTTCATTCTTTTTTTGGGAGGATAAAACTCAAAATATAGTAGAACTGTCATTTTTGTCACCCAGAAGAGACACAAAAATGTAGTATTTTTCCCCTGGTTTCTTTCCCAGACACGCTGCTATTTGCTGTGCACTGGAAACCATCATCATTCAGTTTTCTCCTTGAAAACTCACCTAATCTCCAATGCTGTCAGCATGTTCCCATGTCAATCACCAGGAGACTGCACCAGAACACCATGGTGTTGTGAAACTGCGTTGGGATACAACTGAACACCTTGACACGCACTGTTCATTTCACCTTTTTCTGCACTGCACCAAGATCCACAAACAAATTTAAGAGGGTGACTAGCATCCCTCAGCGCTTTTCAAGGAGATGGTAACCTCTTTAAAACAATGAATCTGGGATTCATGGCCAAGGTGTCCTCCTCTGTTGGGTCTAGGATAAGGAAAAAGCCATCATCCCTGGATTATGCACACCCATGCTAAGAGGCTGAAGGCACAGTGCATCTCACCCACGCTCAGTGCTCTGGCAGGCTGGTGGGCGACGGCTAACGGAGATAATCTAATCCTTAATCTTCCTACTTTCTCACTAGGGGTTGCTGGCTGCTGCCACACAGATCCGGACCATCACACGGAGCAGGCACAAGCTGTATGAAAGCAGAAATGATTGCACTGTTGGCATCAGCAATAGCCCATGCTATGCATGCAGACCCCAAAACAGGAGTGCAGCCCACTCCCACATTTCCTGATGAAATCTGCTATCAGAGCCCATCCAAATGTCCAAAAATCAGGAGAGCTCAACTGGCCATGGGGAAAATCAAGTGCAACAGGACTTTGTACCTAAATCTAAACACAGAAGACAGTGCTTGGAAAACAAATGATCTGAGCTTTTATTAGGTTCTTAATTCAGCTGGTTTTCCCCTCTGTTGGACTCCTGCTGCCTAAGAAGAGATCTTTATGATCAGGGCATAAGTTCTGCTGAATGTTCATGAGAGACTGGAGAGTTCCTGGGGTCTACTGGGATAAGAGGGAAGGGCTGGTGGCACCTGATAGGCAGCTGGTCTGCATCTGAAGCCAGCTGTGGCCCGTGCTTTATTAGCACTAGACATCTATTTCAGGTCCCGTTCCTGTTCTCTGGCTTCTCAGAGGAGGTTTAAAAAACCCATTCCTTGTGCTCTGGACAGGGTTGATATTGAGGGAAGACACTGCTGTGACAGACTGCTTTGGACCAACATTTGTGACAGTTATTGTGGCTGCTGCTGGTGTTTCACATTCCCATCTCTATGTTACTCCCATAGCTCTGAGTGGCCTTTGCAGAACTCTCTTACTGATCTACCAGAAGTGCAACCTGGGTAGCAATTAAGGAGAGCTTATGAAAGGCATCTGCCCTCTAATTCATTGTTTCTCTCCTCGGTGTCCTTTTGAGGAATAAACCAAAATGTAGGTGCTAAATAATGTTCACTACGAGGGATTTATTGCTATTTTAATTTTATACGTAACTTCCAAAAACTACAGCTCCCAATAACATGTGTATATTGGTCAGATATATCTAAGATATGAAGTTTTAATAACTCCATTTGTCTTCCTGAATTGCATTTCTACTAGACTTATAAAACGTGTTCATATTTCACTCTCTCTCTACCAGTATGGGTTTCTAATGATCTGCATAGAAATAGTGTCATTTCTGGCTTAACTGTTATATGTAGAAGTTAAATGTGAAGGGAAGGTGAACAGAGGGTGACTTCTTCGCCCTCGTGATCTGCAAGGATTTCCCCTACAGTTTCCACATCCCCACATATGTTCCCAGTGCTCTACACTGTTCCAAGATGTAATAATCATCAAGCCACTAGCAGCATCTACCAAGAGCCTGAACAAAAACCCAGACATGTTAGCTATCAAAACAGGTATTTACATCTAAATTGCTTCTCAGTTTTTTGGATTTCTGGAGTACATAGAGATGTTTATTCAAGCACTTTCCCCTCGCAGCCTGGGAGGTTTGGGATATAACAGCCATCAGTCGATGCAGCTTGGGTGTACTCAGAGCAGAGAGACCCCCTGCACTGCTGTCACAGCTGTAAGCTTAAATTAAAAAGCACAGCTATCTTTTGTAGCCTGGAGCACTGTTATCTCTCCAAACACAGGGACGCCCTACTCCTTTTAAATGAATGGAGCAATGCCAAGGATTCACCTCTATTCAACCTCAGATACAAACATATATATGATATATTTAATATGGTACGCCCACATTAATTTCCAAACTCTCGTTTGTTATCTGAATCAAGGAGAAATCTTGGGGAATCTTGGCAAAAACAGTGCCAACTTCCTTTGCAGCCAGGAGGGTTTCCCATATGCCTGGCCTCTCTCTTGTGCTAGCACCATCTCACTGAGCTCTGATGAAGACATGCAGATGGATGGACCAGCTACCTATATACAGCTATAGCTATTGACCTATAGAACTGGACCTAGATGCTATCTCTTTCTCTTTTTATCCTGGCTCAGTTCCCTGACCAGTTTCACCAATATTTTGTAGGAATGCTACATGGGCTGGGCATGGAGCCCTGCCTGCAGCCTTCTCACGTGCTGCTGGATGCAGAAGGTGAACAAACTTTGCTGCTCTGAACCTATTCCTCCCTGCTATTCTTACCCCTCCTGACTAAATAAATTGGTATTAAATACCAATGTGAGATATATTTCTGTACCCACACTGGGCTGGCTCACACCCAGGTCAACTCAGCCAGATTTTACATTGACTATGTTGAATCATCACAAAACTATCTGCAAACAAATGCTTACAGAAAGCACCCTCCCCTCCCTATTACTCCACATCCACATTTTTTATTTGTGTTGTTACCATTGCCGTGCTTCAGCCTGGATGTAGCATTGTCAACAGTCCCGCTGTTAGAGATTGCACTTCAAATCCCCTGCAGCTTGAGACAAGCGGAGAAGTAGGAATTGTGGCCCTTCCCTTCCCTTCCCTTCCCTTCCCTTCCCTTCCCTTCCCTTCCCTTCCCTTCCCTCTCCTTCCCTCTCCTTCCCCTTCTACCTCCCCTTTCCCTTCCCACCCAGAGCTGGTATAACCCAGCACAAGTTGGAAAACAGCACTTAGTGAATCCTTTTTACAAACAGGTTGGATTTCTCTGCCTTGGAGTGATGCTATCCATCGGTCAATGCAGGGGACAGGAACAAAGTCAACTCTAACAGTGCCTTCAGGCTGCAAATGGATGCCCTGTGTCATTCTTATGTTATTCTCAAACCCTGCACCTGCAATCCCTGATGGTGCTGTTACAATGGGCTTTCATGACAATTGATCACCACTGATGTGAGACTCACCCTTTCTTTTCCTGTTTTCCTACACGTTGGCTGCAATCCTTGGCTTCCATGAGGGAACTCCCCAAAATACACACAACAGAGCTTGATAAGTACTAGCCCCCATTAACATGTGCTTCCAAGAAGCATCAATGGCTTTACAAGAAGGAACAATTGATAGGGAGCCTAAGCAGATCAAGACATACATGCAAAAAAATATATAGTTATGGGAAATTTGTTGGGATTGGAGCCAGCACTGCACCAAAGAGGGACACTGTGCCCACCTGTATCTCCCATAATGGAGATCATGTTGGGATGAGCTCCAGGTGGTACCCAGTGGCCCATGGATAAGGTTCTCCACACACAGCCTGGACAAAGTCAAGGTTCATCAGCAAGGCAGAGCTGTGAGCAAAGAAACTGCCTGAATGGGTGATTCTTGCATTGTCATATGCTATCTTCAAACACTTGAGGCAGCATCAAAAATGAAAACAGACTGCCATCCTTAACAGAAACAGCCCGGCATGCTTTCTATTGTGATTAAATGCTTCAGTTCAAAGGGGGGACACCTAAAAATACAAAGTGAGGCCAGGATCCATTTTGCTACCTCTCCTCTCCCGTGTCACCATTTCAGTGGTATTTTGCTGTGAAGATTAAAGCCAAATGGGTTCACAGTACACGGAATACATCTGATATCGTTAGGAAGCCGTTCAGAAGGATGAATGCCGGCCTACTTTAAAAAGTGGTGGTGTAAAAATAGCACTCCTGCACTTGACACGTCTGACCCAGTAGAGCAGATCTCTCTGTGTGCTCAGAAAATAGCTATTTACTTTCATGGCTGAAACGAAACCCTCTCACTGCAAACATGTACCCATATGCTTAGCCTTATGCGCGTGTCGTCTGGTTTATCCAGTCAAAATAGCTGTGCACATTGTTATTTTCAGGATTTAAGATGTTATTACCATGGGGACTGAAGATCCAAATAGATCTTGAGATCAGATCACGGGAGGTTTTAAAATAAAATTGCCATTTCTGCCAATAATCATGTGAAAGCAGCCAAATGCTTTGATGCGTGAGCATGGGGACTAGCTGCTTTGCTGTCTTCTTACACATTGAAGTTACTGAGACAACAAGAATATTATATGTTTTTCTTAACGACGCAGTACCAAATGTGCAATTATTTGCAGGCTTTAAATATGTGGAATGTCTCCTCCAATGAATGGGACGTGGTAGCAATATAGCCAGCTGTGACGGGTATGACTCAATACCACAAACATAACTACACTTGAATTTTCTCCCATTAAGGCATACAAGGGGAAGGGGGGCTTATTCCACTTACACACAGCACTGCACCTGTGATATCCTACATGTGATACACACACACACATACAACATATATAGGAGTGGAAACTAAAGCTTGTTATGCAGAACAGAAGCTACTGAGATATGCCTCTATTTCTGTTGTACACTTGGGTGCAACCACTGCAGCGAACTGACCTCAGGTCTCTGGAAGGAAGCAATGTCAGGGCAGGTTAATACTGTGATGCAAGAACACGAAAGCAAATCCACCACACTTAGGATGCTGTAATCAGAGCTGCATTAATGAGGGGCAGGGACAGCCCAATCTGTGGGAGAGTGCAGGAGGCAGTGGCTGTACGACATACACACAGCATGGTGATGCATGCTGCTTGCTGGCATCAGGGGGAGTAGAAGCATCCTGAGCCACCCCAGTAAATCTTCACCTTTGCTGCAGTAATTATTCACCTAAAATTGCCTTTGCTCACAAGAGAAGTTCTCAGTCTGAGCTACTGAAATCACATCAAGTCCACTCGAAGGCTCTCGATAACCTTTGATGACGTGAGCACTAAAAATTGCCTTGGTGGCACTGCAATTCTAAATTGAGATGCTTCTGATAAAAAATGCCCATTTCCTACAGCACAGGTAGTAAGCCTTGTAGCTCTCAGAGATAAGTGTTAAGGAGAAAAAACGTATCACTGACACGTGCCGAAGTCTGAAACTGGGCATCACGCCTTGTGATGGTAAACACGTGCTGGTTAATCAAATCTGGGCTAGCTAAATGTATCTGGCCATAGTGAATCAAACCACAATTTCCCCATCCATCCCAAGACATTAGCACGTGCTAGTTAATATATATCACTTAGTACCTGATCAAAACAGCAGTGTCACGGCACCGTAGTCTTTAGGAAACTGGCAGTCCATGGGGCATTCAGCATTGGTTTGCATTATGATTAGGAGGCGTTAAAGGTCACTCCTACCCCATGCACATGTTCCAACCACAACACAGTGTGTTGCACTGTCACCCTGTCTCCTTGCAGCCATGCAGAGCTGGTGCAAGTGACTCCAGTGAGGTCCAGCCATGGCAGATTGCCTCAGTTTTATTACAATCTTCAGTGCAAAGATGTCTGCTTTCTAGACAGTGGATGCCCTTCTTCATGATTGGGCATACAAAGGGAAAATGTTAACCTCTACCCATGCTCCTCCACCAATTCAGGTCCCCTTGTAACTAAGTGCCAATTTTAGGTCAAGAGGAGAGGTACACACTGGTGGGAGCAAGCTGTGGGTCTTCCCATGCTGGCTGGCTGGGTCCAAGAGCTCCAGAGACAGACAGGCTTCCCCTTTGCCATGAAACAGAACCAAACCTCTCCTGCTACAGAGGGTGAGGAATGTGGTAACCCATACTCTGTGACCACTATGTTTAAAGTAGGCTTTCATTATCCCTGCAGAGTTTCCCAAATCCGATGACATTATTTTCCCTGCTGTAGAGCACTTCTGCAGTTATCTCCCTTCCAGACACACTTCCTTCTCACTGCCTCTACTGCGGTATTCTGCGCATCTGTAATGAAGAGAAGAAAGCAAACTCCCAATTATACCAATAAATTATCCACTTTGAAATATAAATTAAGAGAGCTATCCTGCAGACAGTCTTCCCCTGGTCCTCAGGGACCCTCTCTGTAAACATCCCTTTGCTGTCTTCTTCCAATGCAGCTTCACCTGTGCCAGGAATTTCCTGCTCCTTTTTGGGGCTGAGCATCCCCAGGCTGCCTGTACCAGAGGGTCTGGGCCATGGAGCAGACCACACACAGCTGTTTATGCCAGGAAAATCAGCCAGCCCATCAATTTTTACTGCTCACAGCCCAGCCTAGCCCAGCTTTCCAGTATTTACATCCTAATGCCAAATACCAGGAAAGTGGAGGACCCGTAGTTCTGCAAACTATACCTCAGAAGATTTCCTTGCATCAAAGCTGTGGGTAGGATGGCACGGGCTGCTAATTGTTATCTGCCTTAAATTTGTGAGGGCTGGCCTAAGGCCCTGGCTTACGTCCCAGTGACCCCTCTGGTTCTGCAGTGGCCTGGAGCTCAGATGTCAGGGGATATCTGCAGCTCCAGGTGTGTGTTCTGGCACCAAGGACATCTTCCTCCTCCTCCTGGGGTTGGCTGGGCCCACGGCCAGCTCTGACAGCGCAGCTGGTTGGCCTTGGATCAATGATAGGATTGAGATGTGAGGAGCACTGGCAGGGACTCACTGTCCTTCTTGGGAGCTGCTGGAAAGCAGGGCTCTTGTCCTTTATTCTCTGCTCAGCTATGATGAAGCTATGCCCATACTTGGCCCTATAACTCACCAGTATGGACGCTGACTTGACCTGGGATCTGACTGATCACTGTGGTCTTGTCTGGTGATCTGGGCTTTTGGCTGGCCCTGCATACTGTTACCTGACAAGCTCATCTTGTTTGGGCTCCATGGCAATGAGCCGCTGTTCTAAAAGACCACACCCCACATCCACCTTGCTGTCATCCTTGGTCTTCGTTCATCTCTCACTGAGCAGTTCTTGCTCCTTGCTGGCAGTGGGAAACAGCATAAAATGAGGAAGATCTGGGATTTCTTACAAGAATAGCAGAGGAGAAAAGTGATACTTGTCCCTGGGGAGCTTCCCCTAACTGTTCTCACAGTCAAAGTATGGGCAAAGTTGCTGAAAGCAGCAACTTGCCTCTTAGACAGCACAAGGGAGCTGTGAATAGCCAGAGATTTTATGGTTCCTCCTTCACTAGAAATGTCACCCAGCTTCTGGAAATGCTAGTGCAAAAGCCAGCTGCTCCACCAGTGCACCTGTTCCTTGTCTGCAGATACCAAGGCATGAATAAACTCATGCCTCTATGCCTGCATAAGCCCTGGTCCCTCCAAAGCAAGTCTCATGTCAGCTCTTCAAGTCATCCCCAGAAGCAACTTCCCCCAGAAGCAAAGCCAATCCTCTGGGACTGTCCTGGCACAGGTGGTCTCAGGAGGGTCCTGATTCCCTAAGCTTCAGATCACCCTATGTTGCTGTGACAGTCTTAAAGTGGGGATGACTGGTCTTGCAAAGAGCCATTGGCCGTCTGCCTGTGGGAAGCAGTAGATGATGTACTGCTATAAAGAGCTGCTTGTGACAGCCAGACCCATTGAGATACCATTGAAGAGCACAGAAAGACACCAGAGAGCCAAATTTGATGAAGTACATACTCCTGATAGAGCCAGTATCCTTGTGTAAGCCATCCTAGCCTGTAGCTGAGTTTTCAGCCCAAAGAACTGCATTTTTCACCCCAGACTGGAGCCTGTCACTAGGTAGAATGCCTCCAGTGTGGATTACTGAAGAACTTGGACCCTGGTGTGAGAGAGACAAAGTGGCAACAGGAATTTTATTTGGGTATCAAATTCATAGTGGTATGGCTCATTGAGCACTAGCTTGCTGATATAAATATAAGGATTATGCTGGGTCAGACCAAAAGATCATCACAGTCAGTCCAACCGACAGCAGTAAATGGATGTCTTAAGAAAAGCATAAGAACAGGAAAAAAGCAACAATTCCCACAAACATTTTCCCAGGTTCATTTTCAGATGAGGAGTTTTCCTACCTGGGTGTGTATCTTTATACACTTTCAATTTATTTCTCTTGTGGTGGATCTATCTTACCTCTCCTTCAGTGGGTGTTATCTCATCTTCGATGTTGGCATTTGACAAAGCTTGAGTCTTCACCAGGATTTACTTTGTGGTCATTACTAAGTCCTAGTCATCATGAGTTAAGAACATAACTTATCCTATCAAGACAAATTTTGACATCAGTGAAAGAAAGTTCTTCAAACGTTAATAACCTCCCTCTAACAGGCAACAGAAAGCAAGCTCTAACCTTAAGAAGTTAAAATAGAGTTGTGCTGGGAGTTAGAGAGCATGTGAAAAGCAGCAAATTCTGCAGAGAAGGGTCCGTCCTGCTCTGCTATGTCAGTAGTCCTACACTGTCCCAGAGGTCTTGCAACTCAAGTTGTCCCATTTTGTGATGTGCCAGCGAGACATGAGACTGACAAATGGGTTAGGTGAATTTTGAGGATTAATTAACAGTGTGATTAGAAGTTGTATGATTATACAGATTGTTTTTGACAGTGGGTTTTAAATCATACCACCTCACCAGCTGCCCCGCTCTCTTGCGGGGAGCAGCAGGAGGCACCCACATCTCCCACATCTCACCCACATCTGGGTCAGCTTGTTCTGCTGAAGCCAATAGGTCATCCCAGAAAAAAAGCAGCACTCAGCACCAGGCAGTAGTGGGACACTCGAGGAGATGTTGCAATCCTTCATCTCTGAGTTGTTACAAAAAATCCTCCCTATGACTCTTAAGTGACAAAACATACGTTGTTGGGGCACTGAAGGCACTCACAGACTTTGCTGGCCACAATCAGCCTTCCTTCCTTCCCTTCACCTTTCCCTATTTCAGCCCAGACTGGACAGCAGCCCGCATTCAGATCTGTGGCTGGGCAGAGCTGTAGTGGAACTGGAGACCAGCCCTTAAGCAGCAGTGCTGGGGCAGGGACTGATGCCCCCATAGCGGGCTGAAATTGAGTATTGGGGGGCTGCTCAGGGCCAATAAATCCTAACATCCTGCTCTTAGCCCTGCTATGTATCTTGAAGGTCTTGGTGACTAGGAATCCATCAGTACGAAGCTCATGTGGTGAGGAAGAACAGCCACCCTGAGCCATATAATTCGTTCAGTTTCCAAAGCAGCAAAGTACTCACTCCTCACATTTTAGTAGTGTCTGCTAATTATAGTGCCAAAAAGCAGTATTTGCTTAACTACATCAGAATGTTTTCTCTCTGAGTACATGCAAGTTTAATTATCTAGTCAACAGCTCCACCAAGAAGCTTTATTCAGGCAGTAAAACTAATCAAACTGCCATGTAGCTCTAAGAGGTATCCAATTCCTGAGCGTCTACTAGGACTCGCCCAATTCACCGCAGCAACTGACAGGCTTATATGATGAGCAGGAAGAAATGGGGCTCAATGATCCTCAAGGGTGCCTTCCAACTTGGGTTATTCTATAATTCTGTGATTCTGATTTGGAGTCAGTGGTAGCAATTGGCAGCGGGACTTGATGATCTCTTGAGATCCCTTCCAACCCCTGCAATACTATGATACTATGATCACCACCACCGTCTATAAAAATACCATCTATTTGCTGGGTGTAGATTTACGGATTGGTAAATTGAGTTGCCTCGGTACGTTTCCCATTTTTTATTCACAAGTTTTCCACTTTACCTCATAGGTTAAGTTAAATGGATCTGAACAAAGCTCCTTTGTTGCCGGCACCGCTCTGATGTCCGAGTGGCTCTGAGCAACCGCAGCTGGCGGCCGCACCACCTTCCTTGGCGGGCAAAGCAAAGTTCTCAGCTACTGAATCTGCTTCGGCAGCTCTCCTGAAGACAGCTGGGCAGCTGGATCCAATTCTCCTTCACAGCAGCGAGTGTCAGACCTAGGAGCCAGCCCTGACACGGCCATCTTGACAAATGTGGTCATGCTGGCCGAGTGCTCCCAGAGTGGCAGGTACATGCTCAGAGGAACATCTATTGGCAGCTACTCGGATACAAGAGGGATGGATACGTTACACTGAGCCCTGAGATACAAGCATTTGGCACGCGGCTGAAAAGCAGAGAACAAGTGCTGGTTCTCCAGATTGCATCCATCCCCGGCGGGCTGCAGGCCTCGGTTTGCAGAGCTGAGGGACAGAACGGGGCTGCAGGAGGCGGTGAGAGAGCCCAGCTGTCCACGAAAGGGAGGCACTCAGACCTGTCTCTGTGGGGCTGTGGTAAACGTGAGCTGGGTGTGAGCATGACACGGCTCGGGGTTTTTGAGGGGAGTGGGTTCTGGGCTTTCTAGGATGCTATTCCCAAGAAACCACTCTTCCTCACGGCAGGCGCTCACCACAGCACATCACCTCAGCGCTCTGTACCCGATGTCGGCTCACCTCACACCACCCCCGTGTCCAGCCTGGCAACGCTACGTGCGACCTAAGTACCTCAGACCCACCGGTAGCACGGTGCTACTTTCGATGGCTTCGGGAGGCCCGGCCGCTCCCCCCCGCGCTCAGAGGCCGGCGCAGAGGCGGCGCACACCCCGCGGCCGCCGGCCGCCTCAGGCCCCAGCGCGGCGCCGCCGGCTCCGCCCGCTCCACGTGCGAGGCCGCCGGCCGCCGGGGACTACAGCTCCCAGCGCGCCCCGCGCCGCCGCGGCGCGCGCCGGGAAGCGCGGTCTCTCCTCCAGCCCGGGGACGGCGAGCGCGGCGGAAGGAGGGCGGGGCGAAGCGGGCGGAGCCGCGCGGCGATTGGCCGAGCGCCGCCCGCCGCTCTCCCAGTCACTCGGCAACGGCGGGCGCGCCCCCTCCCCCCTCCCCGCCGTTCTCCTCCCGCCCCCTGTGGCGCGCGCTCGTCACGGCGCGTCCCCCGCCCCCCTCTCCTCCCCCCCGCCCCTCGCGCGAGCCGCCGCCGCCGGAGCCGCCTCAGCCGCCGGGAGCCGCCGTCGCCATGGCCGAGAACGCCGCCGCCGCCGCCGGCCTGGAGAACCACCGCATCAAGAGCTTCAAGAACAAGGGCCGCGACGTGGAGGTAGGCGAGGGGCCGGCGGGGCCGCGGCGGGGCCCGGCCTCCGCCTCCTCCTCCTCCTCCTCCTCCGGCAGCGGGCGGGCGGGCGGGCGGCGAGAGGAGGGGCCGGGGCCTGGCCGCGCTCGCGGCGCCGCCGGCGGGAAGGAGGCGGCCGGCGGGGGGAAGCGCCGCGGGGCCGTTTCGCCTCCGTCACTCGGGCGCGGCCAGCGGGGAGCTGGGGGGCGGGACGGGGAGGCGGTGGGGCCCCGCGGCGGGGTGCGGCCCCCGGCACTGCCGCCCCCGGGGCCCGGCGCGGACAATGGTGCCGCCGCCTTTTGTGGCCGGGGCCGTGCGCCCATCCCGGGGCCGCTCCCTGCCGCCCGCGGGGCTTCCCGGCCCGCTCCGCACCGAGGCGGCCTTCCGTTCCGCGTTTAAATATCGGTGGGCGCGGATTTGGCGTCCGGCTGAGCCGGGAGCTCCCCCGGGCCGATGTGAGGCCGGAGACCCGTCTGCCCCCCGCCGGCATCCCTCCGGAGCGGGCAGCGGCGCCGGGGCCGGGCTGGGAGCTCGTCCCTCCCCGCTTGTGTTTGAGGTTCTGTAACGGGAAGGGAAAGGGGTGGGAGCCGCGCTGGAGCCGCACCGGGGCTGGAATCGGATGAGGGCTGACGGGAATGCAAAGCCTCGATGTGTGTCAGCGTGCGCTGACTTCTCCTCGCCTCCAGCGCTGTCGCCGAGATGGACTTGTGCAGTCGGCCCTTCGGAGCGCGTGTGGTGTCTGTGCAGGATTCCCACCTCTGCTGCTATTGTCTGGGTGGGGACGGCTCTCTGCGGGTCGGGCTCGGCGGCGGCGGTGCCTTTAAGCTGACATTCCCAATGCGAGCTGATCTTTACCTTGATTTTTTGCTGAATTTATGACGGCAGAGCTTCCTCACACAAATACCGTGTGTGAGGAGCGCGTTGATTTCGACACTTCTGGGTAACGCTGGGAAATGTTAGGAAGTAGCTAAAAATTCCCGTCCTTTCTTTAAGCAGTTGCTTCTCAGGGCAGGAGGAGGCGTGGTGGATTCCTCCTTCCCTTCTCCTTCAGCAAGGCTCTTCCTGCGGCTCCTCATTCATTTAGCCCGTGCTGATCGCTGGCTTTGTTGCTGCTTCCTCAGCCTCTGGCCTGAATCCATTGGAGCTCCAAACAGGGAAAGGTTAGGTATGTCGGTGCCCGGTGCAAACTGAGCTGTCATCCATCCTTGCTTATGTTATAGCGTGCCCAAGACGGAGGGGAATTAAATATCCGCCTCCGTTGGGGGGGAGAGGAGAATTGACAGCCTGAGCTTTGCTGGGATTAGTTAAAGCAGCCCTGCTGAGGTACCTCTGCTCTCAGGAGAACATTTGCTCCTGAAGTGGAGTAATTATTTTGGAATAGGGTATTTGCTGTTACAGAGAAGTCTATCCTCCAGGGTTATCTTCCAGTCTGCTGACTGGCTCCTTTTGTGGCTGAGCCCAAGACTGTGGTGGATAACCACATTAACTCTGCTGGAGCTGAAGCTGTCATCCGTGCTTTTGGGATGGGTCAGGCTCTCAGAGGAATCTTTCTTTTGTGGGCACCAAGCAGATGAAACACAGGAATAAGTAAAAGCAGCATGCTTGTGGATACTTGCTAGAGTGAAATTTAGATTCATTTAAAGGACTATTAGAAATGCCAGTGTCTGTCGTGTCTTTCAGGACAACTTAATTCATATCATGTGTCTGAAATTTTCTACTGTAGCTCCTTTTTGACTTTTTTTTTCCTTATCATGATCCTTATTTAAAAGCTCAAGTTCAAAGTGCTTCTATAAGTAAACTTTATGTAACTTGGGTGTCTAGCATGTAAGCTAAATTTATAGCAGAGGAAGAAAGAAGCTCAGCAGTGCTGTATAATTGCTATTACTTGCTGCGCTTCTCCTGAGATACCACTGTACGTTCTGACAGTGCATCTGTATTCAGTGAGATTATCGGTTCTCCACACTACAGTTCTTGCCTAAATCAAGTGCTGCATGTAATTCCCTACTGTCAGCAATTAAATGCACTTGTTTTGGTGCGTGCTGCAACAAGGAGCGTTACCTTGAGATGCTGCCTCCAGTTTTTGTACATGTCTTTTAAAACCAGACTGAGAAGCGCTGTCATTGATCTGCATCTGTACTTTCTATTAGATTCCACCAAAGGGAAAATAAGTGGTTAGAATGATGGAGCAATAAATTGTGGTCTGGTATCTCTATTATATCCTTTGGAAAACCTAAACTATTCCATACTGTACGTTCCCAGGTTGGGTTTGAAAGCAGCGTTGTTTGAGTCACCTTCTGCCTGGAGACAGTCCCTGCCTTTGAACTCATCAGGCTCAAAAGCATTTTAAGAATACCTTAGCAGCCTTCCCTTGGCTTCTAATAAATACTGAAGAGTTGTTATTGATCCCCTCTGGGTACAGACTATTATGGCAGACCAGAACATTTACTCCTTTAATTTGTAGTTAACTCATATTTTATTACTGGGTTTGCTAGGCCATGATCATCTTTGCTGTTTGTTAATGCAACTTTAAAAGGGAAACAAAAGATGAGTAAGTACTTCTGTCTGACTCTAGGACAGACCTTTGTGCCCTGTTGTCCTCTCGTAAGAGGAAGAGGATCTGTTGGGCAGATTATAGTAGTCTGTTGCACTGACTATTTGACCTGTGCACTTCTCAAGTCTTAGATTGGGTTAGAAGTTTCTTACGTTGAGTCACAGAATCACAGAATGGCCAGGGTTGGAAGGGACCTCAAGGATCATGAATCTCCAACCCCGCTGTCACTTGCAGGGCCGCCAACCTCCCCATTTAATACTAGACCAGGCTGCCCAGGGCCCCATCCAATCTGGCCTTGAACACCTCCAGGGACGGGGCATCCACAACCTCTCTGGGCAGCCTGTTCCAGCACCTCACCACTCTCTCTGTAAAGAACTTCCCCCGGCATCCAACCTAAATCTTCCCTCCCTCAACTGAAAACCCCTTGTCCTTCTGTTATCTACCCTTTCAAAGAGTTGACTTCCCTCCTGTTTGTAGGCTCCCTTTAGGTACTGAAAGGCTGCAATGAGGTCACCCCGCAGCCTTCTTTTCTCCAGGCTGAACAAGCCCAGCTCCCTCAGCCTGCCTTTGTAGGGGAGGTGCTCAGGTCCCCTGATCATCTTTGTGGCTCTCCTGTGGACCCTCTCCAACAGCTCCCTGTCTTTCTTGTGCGGGGGGCTTCAGACCTGGACACAATACTGCAATGTTGCTGTGGCCTTCCTGCATTAAGGAGGTACGGTTGCGTGTGTAGGGCTGGAATTCTGATTTTGAAGAATTCATACTTGTTATCCCCAAAGGATAATGGCAAAATCAAATGCCAGAAATAAAGTGCTACTCACTTAATGTTAGCTTGTGTTCTTGCTTTTATTAGTAAGGAAACACTTCTATTTTTATAGGCACTGAAATGTGATTAGCAGCAGTCAGAACTAACCTGAACCTGCACAGCTGGGTGACAGAAGCCAAGACACCAGTGTCTTCATTTGGATGAACAAGTGCCAGAACAGTTTATCCTCACAGCCTTCTCCATTTTATATTCTCCAGAGATGTGAAAGGGCTTTTAAAATCGTCCCATGTACAAGGAGAGTGCCTTCCTGTGTTCATCGCCAGCATGTGGTCTTAAGGCTCAGTGGGTGTTTCTCTAAATGTACAGCACTGATTATTCCAACACAATTGAGGCTTTACAGGAAAAGATTGAAGAGTTGCAATTGCTTAATTTGTGATACTCCTTATAACTGCTGGGTTTATTTGCTTATGATGACATCTTGAACCGTCTGATTTTTCTGCTCGTGGTTCTCCAGCTTCATTCTTTACTTCATAATGTCATACTGAGAGCTTTTTCCTCCTGTCACTTCTTGGAGCAGAAACGTGTTACATATTCTCTATTGCAGTAGCAGGCACCGTCTTGAAGATGGAGATGATAGATCATAGAATGGCCTGGGTTGGAAGGGGCCACAATGATGATCTAGTTTCAACCCCCCTGCTGTGTGCAGGGTCACCAGCCACCACACCAGGGTGCCCAGAGCCACATCCAGCCTGGCCTTGAAAGGTCAAGCCATTCAGCCAGTTTCTCATTATCGGGATCAGTCAGCATCGTTGGCTAAATAAAATTTAAAAATTCTAGATAAATTGAGATGTCACAGCCACCACTGCTTCCTCCAGTTACTTTTTTTTGGGCCCGCTGTATCACCTTTTGTTCTGTGTCATCTGTGGGCCCAGGGACTTTGTGACATCCATTCTTATTCCTTGCCATCAGCAACCTGATCCCGAATGAGGCAGAGGAAAGCACGGGCTTAGCCCAGATCTCCATCAGCAGCTCTGGCATCTTCTGTGTGTTTGCTGTTCCCGCTCTGCTAGCAGTGTGGATCTAGCTCTTGAAAATGCTCGGATTTATTCACGTTTTTCTGTCACGCTGCCATGAATTTTTTTTGCAAGCAGAGGAATATAGCTGTGGGGAGGCCAAATCCATGTGATCACTGGGCATCTGAGAAGGGTGTGGGCTGACTGAGAGCCGTGCTCCTGTCAGATGTCCAAGGCGTATTGCAGTGGAGGTACCATAGCTGTGCAGTGTTAACAAATGAGGGGATGTGACGCTACTGGCTCATCTCAGGGTGCTGTTTGTGCACTGATTGGTGCTTTTGTGGCCTCCCTGTAATTCCCTCCAACACCAGCTGAAACAAATAAGGCTTGCAGCAATCCCAGAAAGCCAGTTGTTTCCAGCTATTTTGCAGTAACCTGTCTTCTTACCAGAGCACACTCTTGCAGGTTGATCAGCCTTCTGCCTCTCACTTTGCTGGCGCAGGATCTAATATTGACAAGCAAGGGCTGGGAGGGAGCAGAGCTGGAGTGGCTGATTTAGGTTGGTTTAAGCATCTGTGGTCCTGCTGCATTAAGGGCCTCAGTGCAGCTCAGGAGTCAAAGTGAAAGCACAGGTGTCAGGTAGCTTCCTGCTGGGAACTGCATTTAATGTAACATCAAATATGCTCAGGCAGAGCTTCTAACCTGCAGATCTTCAGCTCTTTTATTAGCCTTTCAGGCCACTGTGCTCTCGGGAGAATGCAGATGTACACGCCTGCACCACAAGAAGAACTGCTTGGGTAGGAAATAAGATGCAGATATGGGAAGCTTCTTGCTTCCTTGCTATTGCTACATAGCTCTCTAAACTTCAGTTACTCTGCAAGTAGAAAGTGCAATACTGTCAAATGTTTGTCACCATTGGCAGCAAACAGACACCTCCTTAGTTCACTTTGGTTTACTTTTTTCTTGTGAAACTCAATCAACTGCATTGCGTTTGGAAATGTTTAAAAACGCATACTTTGGGGAGGCATTGTTTGTTTCAGAAATACCTGTAGAGAAGACAATTTGGAGATAGCTTCTAATGATGAACGTAATCTCTCTAAGCTAATCAGGATCTGTGCTTGCTGTATTGAGACCCAATTGTTATTTGTTCTTGTGATATCCCAAGGCTTCTCTTCCTGTAATTACAGAATTTGGTTTTCTTCATTCTATTGTGTGTTCAGCAACTACAGCTCTTGCTCTGGTATTCCTAACACTTCTTCTATCACGGGGTCAATTTTTAACCTGTAGTCCAAGTTGGTAAGTTGGTAGCAGCATAACTATCATGCTAATTTAAAGAGCTCCTTCACTATATCTATGTAAGTTGTTTGAGGTTTTTGTAATGCTATTGCAGTACCAGCACAAAGCCAGGGATGATTCTTTTCCTCTAAAACTGCATTACCTGAAGAGGTGGTGATTAGGAGGATGTAACAGCTACCACCAAGTGGTCAGATTTGCATGTGTTGTGGGGTTAGAAATGGAATTGGACATCTAATATCTAAGCCCTAAAGAGGCAACAAGCTGCCTGAAGCTGATGTCATTAAAGGAATAAAGACAAACTGCTACGAAATGTAAAACCTATGTATTTTTCCAAGAATACAGCCTGCTCATTGTTCGGAAAATACCTAGGGCTGTGAAACTGATGCTGAGTTGGTATTTGTGGATCCTTCCGTAAGAGCTGGGGCTATGGACTTTGCGTTTCATTCTATTGTTTTGATGTTGGTAATCAAAGAGCTAGTTTTTCTTCCAGAAGCTTGTCCTGCACCAGAACTAGCTGTCTATGGAGTCTGCCAGTGGCTATGCTCTTTGTGCTTCATTCTTTTCATCTTCTGCTCCCTGCTTCCTGAGCTGGTCAGTCACATCTGGAGATGAGTGGTTGCTCAGGGAGATTGGCATGAAGAGGAAAGTGTACACCTCTAGAGGGAGGTGTCCCTGCCTATAGCAGGGGGCTGGAACTCGATGATCTTAAAGGTCCTTTCCAGCCCAAACCATCCTATGATTCTATGACTGTTAGCCTTTTGCAGTCAGGCTGACACCAGTAAATTTGCTGAGGAAGTTCCATGCTCTTTCTTCAGGGTCAGCTGACACTTGTATCCTTTCCTGGATTAAGCAAAGCTACAGTCCATTTTCAGTTTGATCTTGTGTGTGTTTAGTGAAACACAGCAAATACAAAATAGGAATGTATGCTGCATGGATGGCTTCAGGAGCAGAGATGAAATGATTATCTTCCCCATTCAAACGCCTATTGCTGCATTGGTCATTTCCCTCATTCTTTAATGTCTGTGTTCAGCTGAAGATCTCTCCTTATATGTTTTTAACTGTGGTTATTGTCAAGTTCAATAACGGATGGACATTGGAGGCAGTGATGGATGGAATAGGCGATTGTGCAAAATCAGCTTGGAGAAATAGCTTCCTCACAGTTTGAGTTGTTAGCCTTGATGGAGGTGCATTTTAATGAATGATCATATCCTGTTGCAAACTTGCTGTACAGAAGATAGTCAGACCTCATTTGTGTGAGGTTTGGGTGGTCAGGTACGTGTGGGGCACCTCATCGCCTGCTTTCCAAAGATGCAGGAAGGGATTCCTGGCCAGGCATAGCGTGGTATCTCAGGCTTGTAGTCCTTAACTTCTCCTAAGTAACTGCAGTCTAAGTTACAAACTGGAATTACACACAGACTCTGGAGCTCTCTCCCAGGTGAGCCAATGTCACCCTGACCCACACCTGTCCCAGTTTGGGGGATGGCTCACTTTGTCCCTGGGTTCTCTTTGTTCTCTGGCAGTGTTTTCCAATGGGTCCCCTAGCTGGGAGTTCCAGAGGAGCTGTGGTACTTGGCCATCAGAACCACACTGCTGCTGGTGGTGGCAGCTTCTTAGCAACAGCTGATACCCTTCCATGGAAGGGTGTGCAAATGGGAAGTTTAAGAAACTGAAGGCACACCAAAGAGAGGTGATATAAGCATGGCATCAGGGCTCTTATCACACTAAAAGGTGAGGTAGAAGCACCTAGAGCTCATGACATTGCAGTGATTAAATTCAGAAAGACTGCTGATGTTAGAAATCAGTGTATTTTGCAGCTCCTAATGCTCCATTTTTTCCTTGGCCTGTCAGCTGAGTCTGTTCTCTTGCATCTTGAGGAGAACAATCTCTTCATAGATTTAATTAGGCAGCTTGCACATGTTATACTTAATATTTTTAATTATTATTATTATTATTATATCTTTCAAAAATAGAAGAAAACAACAACAACAACAATTTTATTTGAGCCAGGTAATTTTAGACCAAAAAAGCTTCCTATGGTTGAATATAGAGTATCTCTGTAAGATCTTTGTTTCATTTTCCTTCATGGCACCCAATGAATGTGTGCAAATTGCATTTATTGTTTCCCATTTTATCGATGGGAATAATTGGACTTTTCCCCCACTTCACAGGGAGGATGTTTATTAGTATAATGTGGGAGGTGCTTTAATATTACAGCTGAAGACTGTTCAAGTATCTGGAAACAGAGTGTCTTTGTTGAAACACAGATTGCTCAAGAAGGTATCTGGCTTGTCCTTAGCTGAGTGTTTTGTCTGTTTGAGGGGAGAGATGTAGGTTTTGTCATTAGCCTGAGCTGGTGTTTTTGGAGAGAGCATAAGGAAAGTGAGTTGCAAATTCAGTGCCCGGGTTATGGAAATCCAGCAAGTCCCAGCAAAGGGGTCTGCCACTTCCTGCCTTAAAGAGGAGGTGGGGAGAGTTTGTTTGCTCAGAGTTTCTTCATGTGAAGGAGGGGGAAGGGGAAGCTAGGATAAATATTTGGCAAGCTTGAGAATGTCTCATCTTCTGTGGCAGAAGTCTGTGAGGCCCTTCTGACCAAACACTTCATTTTGTAATTAGATTATGGAAAGTAGTCATCTGCAATTTTATAAGAAGCTCTTATATTTAAAATTAAGCTTTTATGTTGATTTAAGATTTAATGAAATCTGATTGTTGCACCATGAAGAGCCATTTTAATTTTATTCTATTTTCTCTTGTCTGACGTCCAGTACACAAGTAAAGACGATATGTTGGCTGTGAAGTACTGCATTAAAAGTGGTGGATTTGGTTTCTTTTAAAGTCCGTTAGCTGGGGAAGAAACTGGACTGCCTCTGAACTGGATTCTTCTACGCTACGTGCCCTATGGAGGGCTCCCCTTCTGCAGCAGCAGCTGGCTGTGCTCCTCAAGCAGACCAGTGGGTGTACTTCCCCTCCTCAGTCAGGGAGTAGGAGGAACACTGGCTTCCCCTCCTAGGAGAGGACAGATTGCTTGTTCTTTCTGGTGGGAGCTTGGAATGAGTTGGTGATCCTGGCTTGGCTGCCTGTCGGCCTGAGCAGACAAGCGTTGTATGGTGATGAGTTAGCTGGTTTTAACTGGAAGCTTGGCCTTTGGTGAAGCCCATGCAGATGCATTGAAACCTCCTGTCTGCTCTCAGTCAGGGTGTGATGAATGGCCTACACTTGTGTTTTGATGTTAAGCAGAGAATTCCAGCCCTTCTTTCATTCTATATTAAAACAGCAGATAACAGTCGTATTCTGGATTGCTTTGTGTCCTTCAGCTTCAGTGCAATTTGTGTTGAATACAAACAGCTGAATTGCTTTGAGTCCAGCCTCCTGAGGGCTGGTTGATATACCTCTGCCTTTAAACTGGATAATTAGCGTATGGAAATTAAAACAGGAGTGCTCACAACTCACATCTTTGGTAGTAGCTCAGTATGTAGGTTAAAGAAGTGCAAAGAGGAGGTGTCAGGACCTCGAAGAGTAGGCTTACAAAAGAGTGTGTTAGAAGAAAACTCAGCAGCTGCTTTTCTGTGGAGGTCACTTGGAATAGAAGAAGAGGATAACGTGGATGGGCAGCTTTGCATCCATAGGGCTTTCAGGTGACTCAGCACTATGAGCAACCGTAATTGGAGGCTTGTGGCTTTTTGTATTGGCTTGCATGTCTGACTGCAGTGAGTCATTGCCCGTCATTGAGTAAAAAACTCAGTGGGTACCTGATGCACCCACTCTGCTGAGACTCTCTAGATTCAGATATGCCAGAACAGACGGGCAAACAAAGAGCCCCAGGTAATCATTTTAGAGGCTCCAAACAAAGCAAACAAACAAACGAACATGGCAGATCTAACTGAAAAAAAACCTAGTTTTCATTAGGTGGCCTTTTTTAACCTTGAGAATTATGAGTCCCAAACACATTGTGGCATAAGAGTAGCATAACTACTGCACAGTGCTTATGTCTCTAATAGTACTGCTTAGTAGCCAGTGAGCACCTTTATAAGATGCTGCAGTATGTGGAGATCAGGTTCTAATACTTTCTGCAAAGTAATACAGTGCTTTCTTAAAAGAGTGACAGATACCTTTTGAGTCAAACAGTCATCAAATGAAATAAAGCTCTTTGAGTCTCCCATCAGGGTGCAGGTATGACATAGGTGTATATAGTTGCTTTGGTAGATCTGTGACCAGAGTTATAATAGATCTGAATTGTGGAATCCATGCACTCTGCCTCCCTGCTTGCATTTTAGCCATCTGGGTTACCTTAGCTCCTTTAATAGAGCTGTGGTAACAAAGCTGGAAGTGGTGGTCTAATTTAATAATCTATGTGACTTCAAAAAATAAAAATCATTCTTCAGAGGACAGTTCGGAGGTTTATAGGATTACTTTGTAATGAGGTAAGTCTCAAAGTTGGGCACAGGAAAGAAGAATCTGCGTTCGTTATACACTGAGGGGAAAAAAAAGGTTGGCTGATATCCCTTGGCGCTCATAGCTAAAGAAGTAAACAGAGTAGGAAGGGTTAATTCTGACAACAGATTGATTGAGTTTGGCATGGATGTCAGATCTTTCTGGGAAGAAATAGAAAGGATCCATGTCCACATTGTCATTGGTTTCAGTTCTAAGTACTTGCATTCTAAGTACTTCCAGTTTTAAGTACTCACATTCACACCACTGCGATGCTGTCCCAGAATTTTGTGTTAATAATCCCAGAATTTTGGATTCATGCACTGGTTTTGCTTGCTGTTGTTGGAGCAGACTCTGTGTGCTTTGAAGATGTGAGCGAGTAGAACAGCAGCATCAGCTTCTATCAGTGTCTCTTTGTCTGACGCTTTGTTTTTGGCTGAAGCCAGCTCTACCAGAACAAGTACAACAGTATCATCAGTCTAAGCCTCAACTTTGAACAGACAAACAAATTATATTCCTATGCAAATAGAGAACATCTAACTTCTAATGTTAACTGAAGATAGGCAGCTGCTAGCCTTAGTCATCTGGAATACTGTATATAAAGGAGCACTTGGATTTTTTGCCTTCTGACCAGAGCCAGCCTGGCTTCTGAGGCTTTTGCATTTTCACATAGGTTGTGCTATTTCATGCTTGCTCAGAGGTATCAGAAGGAATAAGGAAGAAAAGCTAGTAAAAAGATTTCTGGGGACAAACAGCGTTTACTTCATCAATGGAAACACCTTCTCTCACTGTACTGCACCCACAGCCACATTGTAAACTATTTAAAACTGTGCTCCAGGGTATGCTTATGTGCAGGGGGGGAGCTATTAGTTCAATCCAATCCAGCTGTTGGAATTGGGCCAGTTTCTCTTCAGCTAGGCAGGTGGAAGCAGATTGGAATTGACTTGCAAATGCTAAGCTTTCCTGGTGCCCTGTATGTCTAATCAAGCTACGTACTATTCCAGGTATGTATTCAGGATAGCTCTTTCTGTCGGCATTTATCTCTTGGTTTTCTGAATCTGGTTCACAAAATGGTGAAAGGCAAGAGCAGGAATAAAGAATTTCAGTGACCAGTTATCTTTTAATGAAGTTTATAGACTCTAAGAAATTAGAATCAGTCAATTAATTTCTTCCCTTGTTTCCTTTTTAATAGTCAAAAGACCAAAAGCAGCTAAATGCGTGTCTTAGCTGGGTTCCTGAAAACACACTTTGTGGCCAGAGAATCACCAGAACTCTTCCGCTGGCTTGCCTAAAAGCATCCGAGTCATAGAATCACAGAATCTCAAAATTCTTAGAGTTGGAAGGGACCTGTAAAGGCCATCTAGTCCAACTCCCCTGCAATAATGAACAGGGGCACCACAGCTACATCAGTTTGCCCAGGACATGATCCAGCCTTGCCCTCAAAGTCTCCAGGAACAGGGCGTCCACCACTTTACTAGGTAACCTGTTCCAATGCCTCAACACTCTCACTGTAAAAGATTTATTTCTTATATCTAACCTAAATCTATCCACTTTGAGCTTGAAACCATTTCCCCTTGTTCTGTTGCTACAGACCCTGCTAAAGAGTCTGTCCCCTTCTTTCCCGTCGCCTCCCTTTGGATACTGAAAGGCTGCTATCAGGTCACCCTGGAGTCGTCTTTTCTCCAAATCTTTCCTCTTCCAGCACTGATGGAAACGGTGCAAATGTTTTGATTAAAAGCTACCACTCCTTAGGTATTCTGCATAATGAGGTGGCAGGTCTGGGTGACACCACACTGAGCTCCAGATCTCCTTGTTACTGTGGTGGATAGATCGAGCCATTAAACGGTGGCTGTGCTTTCATCTTCCCTCTAACCCAACAGTATAGCTGAAAATGGTTAAAATGTTTAAAATTCATAGCACTTTGGGAGGTTAAGATTAGATATCAGGAGGAAGTTTTTCACACAGAGGCTGGTGATGCACTGGAACAGGTTGCCCAGGGAGGTTGTGGATGCCCCATCCCTGGAGGCATTCAAGGCCAGGCTGGATGTGGCTCTGGGCAGCCTGGTCTGCTGGTTGGTGACCCTGCACATAGCAGGGGGTTGAAACTAGATGATCATTGTGGTCCTTTGCAACCCATTCTGTGATTCTAAACTCTGGCAATGTTTGATGTATTTTTTTTTAAATGTAGAGAGGATGTGTGTTATTAAAACAGATTGTTTGTGAAATTTCATTTGTAATTTAAACAGGAAATCTTTATCTGGGAGTAACAGAGAAAGCGGTGACTTCAGATTTCTTATTAGTTGTATCGTTCACACATTTGAATTGTTTTTGCTTTTCTAATTTGTGCTACATCTGGAGATGAAGTAATCTTACCAAGTGCCTAGAGTTTCTTGTCTCTGAAACCAATATATCTCAGGGACTTCAAATTGCTATTAATCAATTAAGATTGAATTTTAGATAAAATGTAGACATTACAGATTAATGGAAACCCTAGGACTAGTTTCAGTTGTGGATTTAAATTAACTTGCCATAAAGAAGTACCAGTGTTGGAAATCTGTTACTACCTTCAGGGGTTGTCTTTCAACTGTGAAACTGCTGTATCTCCTGTGTAGTTTTGTCCTTTTGAATCTTTTGTTTTGTTTTTCAGGAGAAATGTGCTACACCGTGAATTTGGAAAATGCATTCATTTGTTCTGATATACCTTAGGCTAAAATAACTGATTGATTGCTGGATTCCTTTTATTTCTTTGTTTTGTTTCTGTTTGTCTATGGGAGCCCTGTGAGTTGCCTTTTCAAGTATGTAATGTATTGTTCAGTTAAAGGCTAAAGAAGCTTGTTTACCAGACTTAATGCTCTCCTTACAAACTTAATCTAAGTGCTATCCAGGACTTGAAAGTACTTGTTTGTTTTTCTTGGCCACAAAGGTGTGGATGGCTTTCTGAAAGGCAAGGAGTGGCAGTTAGAGCTCTGACAGACCCTTGCTCTTTAACATATTGTGAGCACCACTTACAAGGTTTCACAGATATTGCTGATACATATCATAGAGTGGTTGAGTTTGGAAGGGACCTTTAAGATCATCTAGTTCCATCTCTCTGCTATAGCACACCTCCCTCTAGACCAGGTTGCTCAAAGCCCCATCCAGCCTGGCCTTGAATGCTTCCAGAGAGGGGGCATCCGCAGCCTCACCAGGCAAATGTATTCCAGTGTCTCACCACCCTCACAGTAAAGAATTTCTTCCTAATATCTAGTCTAATTCTACCTCTTTCAATTTAAAGCCATTTCCCCTTGTTCTGTTGCTCCATGCCCTTATAAAAAGTTTCTCCCCAACTTTCCTCTAGGCCCCCTTCAGATACTGCAGATACTCTTCTCCAGCTTGAACAGCCTCAGCTCTCTCTGTCCTTGTAGGAGAGGTGCTCCAGCCCTCTGATCATCTCTGTGGCCCTCCTCTAGACCTGCTCCAACAGCTCCATGTGCTTCTTGTGTTGGGGGCCCCAGAACTGGATGCAGTACTCCAGGTGGGGTCTCGTGAGAGCAGATTAGAGGGGCAGAATCACCTCCCTTGACCTGCTGGTCACACTTCTCTTACATGCTTAAGCCAGAAGATCCCAAGTGTTCAGTGACCTAAAGATGTTTCTTTAAATGCACTAGTAACAAGGGTTGCTATTACAGTGACAATTCAGAAATTAGCAGGGTCATTTTCGGTCACTGCTTCTTGATATCGAGAATTTTATGCTCAGTTTTGTCTCCATGTCTATTGGCTGAAAAATGGGGAAGAAATTTTCCTTCTCCATAGGTGACTGAAATTGAGCTTTGACATATCTTGTCAGGGGAGAAATAGCACAATTGGAACACTGATCTGATGAGAATAGCTTCTGCCCATTGACAGTATCAAAGTCTGTTTTGCAGGAGCTGTAGCGTTCTTTGAAGCCTTGTTTGGGGACGTTGATTTGAAGAAGCTTGCTTTATTTTCAAGGCTTAGTCTCTTTTGACAAATTATCTTGTGTCAGCTTAGCACTGTTGTGTTTTGTGTCGCCCTGAAATAAGGTTCCTCCATATGTTAGGTTTGAGTTTCCAGCTCTTCCTGACCTTTGTCGCAAGGATGGGAGAGCCTAAAAAGGAGCAGTGGAATAATTGAATTACATTAGTAAGAGTTGCAGTCCGTAACACAGCAGCTCAGATGTGCATTGTGACTTTCTTTGCTGACTTATAAACATCAGTGTCTGTTTTGGTACTTGGACCGTGGAGATTAGATCTCTTTTAAGTGGAAGATGTCAGTGCAGTTCTTGACATGTAACGTTTTGCATCTGGCTTTGTGAGAGTATTCAGAAAGAACAGAAGTGAGAGTACTCATTTATCTAGCAGCATCTGGTAGATTTTTTTTTTTCCAGATTTGTTTCATAAGATAGTGAAATACCAAAGAGCCTGACATTAGAAATTTTGCTAAACGTCTGGTTTTGGCTTGTAAGCAGGCGTAGTGTTCTTGGGGCATGGCTGTGGGTATGTCAGCCTGACAGCTTCACCAGTAACTAACTGTTCCACGCAGACTACAGACTGGAAGAGAAAGATATCATTGCAAAACTTCATGAACTTAATTATGACTTGAGTGATGATAGAATCATAGACTGGCTTGGGTTGGAAGGGCCCTCAAGGATCATAAATCTCCAACCCCCTGCCACAGGCATGGGCACCAACCTCCACATTTAATGCTAGACCAGGCTGCCCAGGGCCCCATCCAATCTGGCCTTGAACACCTCCAGGGACGGGGCATCCACAACCTCCCTGGGCAGCTGTTCCAGCACCTCACCACTCTCTCTGTAAAGAACTTCCCCTTGACAATCTAAATCATCACTCCCTCAACTTCAAACCATTTTCCCTTCTCCTGCAGTTATCTACCCTTTCAAAGAGTTGATTCCCCTCCTGTTTGTAGGCTCCCTTTAGGTACTGAAAGGCAATGAGGTCACCCCACAGCCTTCTTTTCTCCAGGCTGAACAAGCCCAACTCCCTCAGCCTGTCTTTGTAGGGGAGGTGCTCCAGTCCCCTGATCATCTTCGTGGCCCTCCTCTGGACCCTCTCCAACAGCTCCCTGTCTTTCTTGCACTGGGACTCCAGACCTGGACACAGTACTCCAGATGGGGCCTCACAAGAGCAGAGTAGAGAGGGACAATCACCTCCCTGTCCCTGCTGGCCACCCCTCTCCTGATGGAGCCCAGGATACCATTTGCTTTCCAAGCTGCAAGAGCACACTGCTGGCTCATGTTGAGATTTTCATCCACCAGGACCCCCTCAGGTCCTTCTCAGCAGGGCTGCTGTCAAGGACTGTTCCTCCCAGTCTGTACAGTGATGTGTAAGGTTGTAGCACAACTTGTTAACTGTTGTATGTTCTTGCTTCTTAACAGCATATGCTAATCAATAGTTACTATATTTATTTGTTTTACCATTCTGCACCTTGAATATGATGCTTTAGTACCTTTGTGCTTAGGTGTACGTTCTGTGGGAATAAACTTGTGTCAGTTTGTGGTTTTTAAAGGATTGTGCCTTTGCTGAGTTTTCCCTCTTTGAGATTTGGAGTCTAGTTTTATGCAGTGAAATGGTTCAGCTTTGTCTTGTGGTGGCTTTGAGAGATGCCTTTTCAGCTTGGCTTGAGGTTACACATTTGAGTACGTTAAGCTGAGAAATGACTGCAGTCAGATGCTGTGGATGTCAAACGTGGTATTGCCTCCATCGCTAACATCTTGCTAGGCTGCAGCTAATCCTGTGTATGGAGGTTTTAGCAGATGGTTGTCCTCCCAGCCTGAAAGCTGGCAAGGAATCCATGGGCTTAGGTTGGGAGATCGTTTTTTGTTTTAGCTGGGGAAAATGTTAAAGCTTTCTTTCCATTGGTGTAAATTTCTTGTAAATAATACATACTGACTCTGTACGTGTTGGGGCTTGCAGGTCGTATGAAAGCTTGTTCTTAAGTGGTAATGCTTCCTTAAAGGGAAGCTTCTTTTATACCTGTTGGGTTATGCTGTGTTTACTTCTGGAGCTGTAAGAAGATGCTGATAACTGCTCTATTTTTAAAATAATTCATCTGAAGCATGAGCTTTCAATACCTACTTTTTAAGAAATTCTAATTCATTCACTGGATCATTTTAAGCCTGTTGCATAAAATAAAAACAGGTTGTGCCTATCAATCTGCACACTTCAAAGCTTACAAAAGCTCAGGAGATAGGTCCAGTACATAGCATGGTGCTATACAGCACCTGCCTTCCTTATCATCAGATGAGTAAAGCATGGTTCTGGTCTTAGAAGCAAGGTCCGTCAAGGCAAAGATAGCCTAACTGCATTGAGATCTGTCATGGAGCAGTTCCTTCACTACTGGGATCATTGTCTGCTCCTGTGGGAGAGAAGAGATGATCAAGAAGGGGGGGGGGGACCAGGCTAAACAAATCTTATTTAAACAGAAGGCATAAAACTAAGAAACGTGGCCAGTGCATACATGTATGCATACGTGTATTTTTCACAAACATTCTATAATTCCAACAACTGATGTATTTGATGTGGAATCTGTGGTCATATATCAGTATCTAGTGGCCAAAGGCATGAATGCTTGCATCATCAGGCCAGAAATCATGTCAGTGTGCATCTGGTCATGATCAGAGCATGGCAGCCAGGTGTAACCCTCATAGCCTCTTCTGTTCCATGTACGCGTGGGAGAGACCATAGCCCTAACACTGCACTGCTGAGTTTTGCATGGCCCTGGGTCCCCTGACACACTGGATTTTTAAAGGCATGATGATGACAGGGAGCCCCAGTCCTGGGAGTGAAGTTTTGCCTAGGTGACATCTCCTGCTTGCTCTGCAAACGGAGGAGCAGCTCAGCACTTAGTGGTGCATACTGCCTGCGTTGTGTCATTTAAAGAAGGAAAGAAAGAAAATGTGCCGGCACTGCTTCAAAGCTCAAACTGTGTACAAGAAGCTTAAAAGGAAATGCAGAGGAATGCCTAAAAGGTAAAACTCAGGTGATGTGGAGATTGCCTTAAGACATGTATGGAAGCTCAGAAAATGTATTCAGCTACTCAGAAAAACATCCACGAAGTTGATAACCTCTCTGAAGAATCTTTCTGAAGAGTGATAGCTCTCTAAATGAGGAAGAGATGGGAGATTTCTTGCACGTCAAGTGTAAAACCATAATGCAGTAGTCAAATGTTTTGAAAAGCAATTTGTTAAAAGCAAACAACTAGTGAAGAACAATATTGAGACAGGATTGTAATAGGATAGGATCATTGGGGCTGAAATAATGGGAGCGTAAAGCAAAGATAAAACCCAGTTGAAGAGCTGAGTGAATGATTTGTCATTAGAAAGAAGCTTAGAGTCTTCCCAGTACAGCTTTCGTGAAGGGTTCACTCTGAGTAACCATCTTCAGTTAAAGTATTGTTAGAGATACATTGATGAAATGAATAGTAATGCTTGCTTCATGCCACGCTCTTTTTATCTTTACTACAACAAAAATATTAAGATACTAAACAGTTGAAAATGGCATATTTTTCTTAAATCTGCCTTGTTTCTTGAATGGTAGGTGACAAATGTTATGGTTATCCCCTGAGGAGTTTCAAATGTGGTCTGATTTTTTGTGTGTCTGCTCAATAGAAAATATTCTCGAGTATTATCACAGATAATTGAGAAAATGGAGGTGGAAATCATAATTTGGGATCAAAGTGGAAGCTAAGTTCTGCCTTGCATCTATTAGATCTCTGAAATTCCATAATCTGGTGCTTACAGCACTGGATTTGGTGTGAGGGGAGATGCTAAAGGGGACTCAGGTTAACTGATGGGTTGTGCTGGGGTATGGCTTAAATGTAGAAGGTTTGTTGTCCAGCACGTCCAGAATGATCCAGAAAAAAAAGTGTTGTAGTAGAAAACTAAGACAGGTTTGTCTATCTAAGCAGAGTTATCACGGGAAGTATTGAAAAGCATTTTTAGACTATCTAGTGGCCTTAAATTTGACTTCATTATTGAGATAAGTATAAAATTCTAGTATGGCTATCGACTTGAATGATTGACCAAGCTAGCTGCATGCAGTGACTTTACAGGTTCTTCATCTTTCACCCATTCCCTAGCTCTCCAATTCCTTTCCATACCTCAGCGGTCGGGCTTAGGTGGTGGCAGGGATCAAGTGGTATAACAAAATGATGAGGGAGGGGAAAAGTGTGGTTCTGGTAGATGCTGTGGTGCGGGTGTCCTCTTACTGCAATGAGGACTTGTCTTGTTTGAGGCAGCACGTTTCATGCTTGTAGATGTAAAGTGAGACTTGAGTTGATCTGAGTTGGTTAATCAAGCACTGAGCAGGAAGCTGTGTCTTCCTTATGCTTAAGTCAGCCTAAGATAATTAAATGGATGCTGCAGTGCAAACGGGTTGAGAGCAGCAAAGCTGGGGGTAATGTTCACATTGAATCTGCGTCCCATGTAGGCTCATGTGAAGAGCTCTCATTTCATTTACCCATGTGTGAGCTTTAGGATGTTCGGTGTTACCCTAGATGGCTGGTGGGCAGTAATGTTGGTTTCTGTGTATTCCTCATTTTGACAGAAGTTATTTGCCCTAACTCAAAAGTGGCAATGAAGGTCAGTAGCAAGGATGGAACATAGGAAGTATTTTAATAGGTGAGTTTTAGTTAGTGTGGCTGATCTTCCTAGGCTGCCAGAAGTCATTCAGTCCTGATTTTCTTTTGGTTACATTCTGATGGTACACCTTCTCCACTGTAAAATGAACCTAGGGAGAGTGCTTTCAATAAGATAAACTGTTCTTACTGAATCTTTTAATCCCTCTTAGCTAAGAGGGATAACTGTACTGTAGGGAATGCATATTGAGTGCCTGGTATCTTTCTGGAATTAAGACTTGTATGGGCTCATTTTCCCTTACAGTGTTTAGGCTATAGATTTGAAGTAGACTCTGTGCCATTGTGCCACTTGGTTTCCTTTTGCCACGAGCCTAACTTGTCTTGACATCGAACTCAGTTGTCTTCTGTCACTCATGGCCTATTCTGGCCAGATGATAGGCGTAGGTTATGTGTTTGGGTCATGAATGTAGTCATAGCAATCTTGAGACTGTCTGAACCTGTATTTGCTGCTGCTTTTTGTGCATGTACATAAACACCAGAAGAGTCATTCCAGTGAAACTCTGTGGAGAAGTAAATATTTTCTGTCTTTAGGATACTTACTGTGGTTTATAGCAAAGCTTTCTGTAAGGTGTGTAATCTCTTTTTAAAAAACAAGAACAGAACTCCATCTTACTAGGAGAGATTGAGTTCTAAATTATGCACACTGTTTTCCCTATCTTTGAATGAATAACTGTACTTTTGACCTACATACACAACACTTCACTTATATATAACTTTTCTTTTTTTTTTCTTCCAGACTATGAGAAGACACAGAAACGAAGTTACAATTGAATTGCGGAAGGTGAGTGCTTCTGTTTATCAGTGTTGATTTTCTTATAATGCTTTGGTATCTCTGCTGAATATTTTCCCATAAACTTTGTTGTTTGAGCTCATACTTGTATAGAGAAGTTGTGTATTTGTAGGCTATGAACTGTGGATTCTAATGTTGGTTTTACTCTGCCAGCCCATAGGCATTATAGGGCAGAACTGAGTACTGATTTACTCAGATTTATGTCTTGGAAGTGAATGCTTCAGTTTCTGTACCAGTTCTCATATTATTGCGAAGCTGACAGCTGTTTGAATGTTTGAAGTCTCTGAATGGGAAAAAAAGAGTTTTAGCACTTAGAAGATATGAAAGTTAATGTATTAAGTTTGTGTGGCAAGATTTTGGTAACCAGGGCTGCAGGGCTGGCTTCTGTGAGCAGCACCCAGCAGCTGCCCTGTGTCAGATCACAGGCAGCTCCAGCTGCTCCAACAGAGACCTGCTGCTGTCTGGAGCTGAGCTGTGAGTGACGTTGGTTGTGCTCTGGGAGAGCAGACTTAGGAAAAGGAAAAACCTCTGTGCAACAGCAGCTGAAAGGGGAGAGAGAAATGTGAGAGAAACAGCTCTGCAGCCCCCAACATCAATGCAGAAGGAGGGCAGGAGGTTTCCCTGCAGCCCATAGAGAGGCCCATGGAGGGAGTAGGCTGTTCCCCTTTAGCCTTTGGAGTACTGTGTGGAGCAGATATCCTTGTGCATCCTATGGAGGAGCCCATGGTGCAGCAGGGGCAGAGAGTGACCATAAAGGAGCAGCAGAGACAAAGTGTTGTGGACTGATCACAGCCTGTTCCCCTGTGCTGCTCAGAGTAGGAGGAAGAAGGTGTTCTTAGTTTGCTTTTAATTTCTCACTGCTCCAGTCTGTTAGCAGGAAGCACTAAATTACATTGATCTCCCTATGGTGAGTTTGTTTTCTCTGTGAGTGATCTCCCTGTCCTTATCTCAACCTTTGAGCCCCTTTTCATTTTATTTTCTCCCTCGCTTTGAGGAGGAAGAGTAAAAGCAGTGTGGTGGAGTTGAGCTGCCCAGCAGTGGTGTGAAACGACCATAGTTAGCATGTTTTATTTTCTGCACTGTAGAGGAAGTTGATTTTTAGGGTCAGATTTTGGTTATATAGGTTAAATGCCAGTGTAGCTGGGAAGATAATAACCATGAGTAGTGAATCTGGTTCAGTTCTCTGCCTAAATACAGGACTTGTTGCACCTTTATCATTTATAAAATATTTCTGGCAGCCTTTCTAGGCATCTCAGAGGCTTGCTGCTGGAGGACATGTCCACAGGCTGAACTACATCTGGGCCATATATGTAAAGAGAAGGGTACCTTTGGGTACCTTCAGTGTACTTGAAGATAGATCTTGTCTCTTTTAGGCTTACCTTGTTGAGGCAAATGCAGTTCTTCCCTCTTTATGTGCAAATACCTAAATTTAACTCATTGCTACTCATCAGTTTCAGATTGCCAGCATTTTCCTGGAAATTTAGAGCCTCAGCTGAGGTTTAAATCGTACTGAGGACAGCGAAGGGCAATTCTTTACACAGTGTTCCTATTTATATTGAGTATGTCGTTGAGTAAAACTCAGCCTGTGACCCATAATATCCTTTGGACACTGCCTGTAGTACCACAAAACAAAGGTAGTTGTCGGTGCTCTACTTGCATAGTTCAGTAGATGCAGTTTTAGACATGATGACTTCTTTTGAATTCCATGTGCTTTTTCCAGACTTCCTTGACTTGAATTTCCATTCTGATTTCCAGTATTCTCCTCAGCTTGGTATTCCCTTAGTGACTTGATGGAGGTGCATGCTTTGAATATTCCAGATTTGGGCCAAGTTCCTTAGGGTTCCCTTTGATGCATTTCTCCATTCTGCCATTTGATTCACTTGATCATGTGCATAGGGTGTTCTTGAAAGTGCATCCTCCCCCCACGTGCATGTAAACTTGTTTTTTGCATTGTTTGCACACCGAGAGAAGTCAAAAGCCTTGTTAACATCAAGGTGAGATGGAAGCTGTATTGACTTTTTTTGATAAATCTTTTACTTGATTTTTGTAGGATATACCAAGAATCTTATGCTAATATTTTTTGGGATCCTTCTGTTCTATAAAAACTCAAAAAAGATTTTTTTTTTAAAGAATTACTCCTGTCTTTTGTTATGATATAAAAAAAAAAATGCCTGTGGGATTTATCCTTAGAATAAAAGGGATCATTACAGAAATCTAATTGGACCCAGATGACTGGAAAAAAAGAATCTTAACTACTTACATGAGTGTGATGCATCATCTAAAAGTTGTTTAATGCTTTCATATTTTCTTAATCAAAGAAACTAGCTGAACATGTCTGAAAGTTTTGTGCAGCTTAACTTGACTGTGGCCTCATCAATCCTGACAGAGAAACTGAGGTGTGGAGAAACCTGTCTCTGTATGTAGCTCGGCTAGCAAGTGGAAAATTAAATAAGCAAGCTTTTACTAAAATGAGATTCAGGTAATTAATATGATATTTGAATTATCATCATAAAATTCAGCTGCTATTTTGGCAGAGGCCCTCTGTTTTTCAGAGCCAGCATGTTGACTCAGTGTAAAACTTGCTGTGTAACTGAGCTGTGCCGTGGAGAGCCATTCATAGCACTTGGGCAGGCCTGTGCCCGTTAGCAAAGCAGTGCTGTAGAAGATGGCTTATCTAATCAGCATATCCTCATACAGCTGCTTCAGTTGTGAGACTGCTTACAAGTATTCCATCACATGAACAGGTCAGTTACACACTTGAAGACATGTAAGCACTGGATGTAGGTCGTGCTGTAAATCATGAGTGAACAGCAGCTGCAGAACACTTGAACACAGGAAGTTGTGTTCTTTTGGAGTGTTTGCTGAGTGCCTTCCACTGCAGACACCCAAAGTCATCTGCGTTAAAAGAGATTCAACGTGCATCCAAGTTGTTGGTTTGCAGCAACTGAACTACTGCTGCTGGTGGCCACCTGGTTTTCTGCAAGAGCTCTCTGGCAGATGTGAGGCCACTGCTTCTGGTGTAGACTTGGGACTGAAATGTAAAGGGGTAAATGATTTTACTAAGTTCCAGCAGTAGAGTGGATCAAATACAATGTTGTTGCTTCAGTTTTCAGCTTTACAGCTAACACTGCTACTCTAGCACGAGTGTGTCAAATTCAGGAAATGCCTGTGTTGGCATGACTTCAGTGGTCCATCTGTGTCCCTTCATGGATATCTTTTTCTCAATCCCAACCTTCCAGATGCTAAGTGTGCACCTGGCTTTTGAAGAAAACAAGCAAACTGAACATATTCTTGATTCCTACAATTGAAGGACTGGATAGATACAGATCTGTCTTCTGAATCAACTTGTGTGTAACTATTAAATCAATGGATCTGGTGAAGTTGCTTATATGTCTCTTTTGTAAGATGTGATTTATTTATTCCAGCTTTGAACAGTAATAAACAATTTGTGTGCATTAACGTGAGGTGCTTATTTTCTTGAAGTTCCAGACATCAAGTTGCAACACATAGTGTTTCAAAAATATATTAACCTTATTTGCTGTCTCCATAACATGCTGCAGCTCTTATTCAGAAGGCAACTTCAGCTTTTTTTACATTTTTTTTTTTCCCAACCACTTATTTGTGTATCAGCTGAGCAAGTGAAGTTGTTTCCGACATAGCAGTTATCCAGCAAAATGCTGGCCCAGTCCTGAGTTGGCACTGTCAGATGACAGTCAGATGACACTCCTACTAGTCAGGTGTCCTTCTCTGATTCCATATTGGCCTTGCTAAACACTTTAATTTAGTGTTTAAAACTTTGAGAGTGGACTTGCCATGCTTCTTTGATTCACAGAATCATGGAATTGTAGGGGTTGGAAGGGACCTGTAGAGAGCATCGAATCCAACCCCCCTGCAAAGCAGGCTCCCTACAGCAGGCTGCACAGGAAGGCATCCAGCTGGGTCTTGAATATATCCAGAGAAGAGCACTCCACAGCCTCCTTGGGCAGCCTGTACAGTGTGAAAAGAGCGTCTTGGTTTCTGGCTATACTATGAGTGCAACAGTGGTCCTAAGAGGTTAAAAAGTAGCCACCTCTCTTTCCAGACAAATAAAATAATGGTGCCAGTTTTCAACTTCTCAATATGTAGTGGTGGAGGAGGGTTAGGATTCAGTTTAAGGTTCTGTACTTGAATGAAACCTGTAACTATATTGCTTTTAGGGATCCTTTGGTTCTAGGCAATTTTTGTAATTTTTTTTTTTTTAAGGGAGGATAAAACTCCCAACTTGGACCATTTATTTGCTCTAAGATGGTAGTTAGCCAGATTAGTGCTAATACAGTCACTAGGTCACATGCTACCCTTCATTTGAAGTGTTATACTCCTAACTTCAGCAGAAACAGAGGATGCTGTCCTCCTTTATCATGTGCTAACTAGGGCCCTAAAAGTTTCCAGGTCCCTCACAAGGTGTTTATTTTTGACTTTGGCAAACTCAGCTGTCTGAGAGCTCACAGACATGAGCTCATAAAAGCTCTAATTGACAATTAATTTTGATGCAATACAAAGCAGTTATTTTCTAACCAGTGTGTGGATTAAGGAGCCATGGGCATACATCCATTTACCTGCTTCTCTGGCATACAGTACTTATCTCTACTCTGATCCTTCTTAAATAAGATTTCTTATGTGTGCAGTACCTCCCAGCTACAGTCATGAGCCTTGAAGAGAAAGATCTTGCCGGGAGAGATATGGTGGGGAAGATGAGAGTGCAAAAGAAAAAGCAAATCTTCCTAGAATCACCAAGGTTGGAAAGGACTCCGAGATCATCCAGTCCAACTGTCCACCTGCCATCAGTATTTCCCCACTAAACCATGTTGTTTAGTATAACATCTAAGCACATCTAAGCATTTCTTGAACATCTCCGAAGATGTGTTCAGGTTAGACAGCAAAACCTCCTTTGTTTATGTGTTTTTTCACAGAATGGCTGAGGTTGCAGGGCCTAGCCGAGGTGCCCAGGGTCACATCCAGGCACCTCTGGGAGATCTCCAAGGAGGAGACCCCACAGTGCTGGCCAATGCTCCATCACTGCACAGCACAGAAGGGCTCCTGGTGTTCAGGGGGAACCTCCTGTGCTCCTTTTTGTGCCCATGGCCTCTGGTCCTGGCACTGGGCACCACTGGCAGAGCCTGGCTTTGACCTCTGGCACCCTCCCTCCAGGGATTTACTGATGAGATTCCCCTCCTCTCCAGATTGAACAGTCTCAGCTCCCATAGCCTTTCTTCATGGGACTGGTCCCTTCACTGTTTCTTTCTTTGCTACACTCTCTTTAGTATGTGCACATCCTTCTGCTGGGGAGCCTAGAACTGGACATAGCTCTCCAGATGTGCCACCAGTGTTGGGTAGAGGGGAAGTCTCACCTTCCTAGATCTGCTTGGCAGCACTTCTCAGTGTAGCCCAGGATCAATGGGCCTTCTTTGTGATGGGCACATTGCTGGCTTGTGTCCAGCTTGATGTCTGCCAAAACTGCCATGTGCTTTTCCACTGAACTGCTTTCCAGCTGAGTGGTCCCCAGCATGTCCTGGTGCCTGAGGCTGTTCCTCCTAGGGTGCAGGGCTTTGTACATCTCCTTGCAAAACTTTCACGAGGTTCCTATCGTCACAACTCCAGACTGTTGAAGTCTGGATAGCAGCTCAACCCTCTGCTCTCTCAGCTGCTCCTCACAATTTTGCATCTTCTGCAAACTTTGAGGATACAGATCGTTAATGAAGATGTTAAAAAGGACTGAACCCAGTGTTGTCACCTGGAGCTCACTGTTAGTTCCTATTCTCTATTAAGATTTTGTGACACTGGCCAGTAGTTAGAACAGTTTTCAACAATTTTTCAAAGTCACTGCCCAGCCAGTCCATTCATCAACAGCTTATCTTTGAGAATTTCACAAAGGACCGTGTCAAAGGCTTTACTGTATTCACAGCTCCCCCTTCTATTCACCAGGCTGGTAATTTCATTGTCAAAGCTTCTAAGTTTGGTCAAGCATGATGTCTCCTTGATGAGTCCATGCTGACCACTGCAGGTATTTTCTTCCCCTTCGTAGAGCTGGAAGTGGTTTCCAGCTGGTCCATCGCCTTTCCAGGAACCAAGATGAGACTAATCAGCCTGTAGTTCCCTGTGTCCTCTTGTAGCCATTCTTGGAGAATGGAGGCATCATGTTTGCTTTCCTCCAGTCTTTGAACACTTCTCCCAGTTGCTGTGATCAGTAAGGAATTACAGAGTGGCTTCACAGTGACATCTGCAAGCTCCCTCAGCACTTTGGATACATTTCATCAGGACCTATGGATTTTTTTTATGTTTGATTTGCTTAAATGCCCTGACCTGAACCTCTTCCACCAAAGGTACATTTTCCTTTACTCCTTGATCTCTGGATCCGGGCATTTCTGAAGACCAGTCTTGCTGATGACAACTGAAGCAAAGAAGGTACCTTGACCTTTTCCCTGTTTTCTGTAACCAGATCTCTTATTTCGTTCAACAGTGGGCCCCCAACTGTCTTGCTTTTGTTACAGATACACTTACAGAAGCTCATCTTGCTGCCCTTAACATCCTTGGCCAGATTCAGTTCTGTTAGAGCCTTAACTTTCCTAACTTGTAGGATGTAGATTTAATTTTCTTCACTTCCCAAGATCACTGCTAATTTTTTTCTTCTGGATAGCATCTTTGTATGCTTAACAAATGGCCAGAGAGCATGTTCCTATGTCATTATCTCAAGGCTTTCTGATTGGTTTTTTTTTTCCCTTCATCATGCCCTTAAGTCTCTGTAGGTGTTAATAAGTTTTATAAGATGGTAATAATAAGACAGTAAGTAGAGCCAACTAATGGTCCTTTCCCAACAATTAAAGAAATTAAATCTTTCCCTAGGTTCATATCCCAGAGCTGTTTCTAGAAATCCATTCAAGCTTTCATTAAGAAGATGTTCAGTAGAGGTTTTCAGAACATCCCTTCACCACTCTGATGTTGGATCTGCAGGCATTTTATTCCTTTCATGATGGACTGCAGCCAGTGCTCTAAGGAGCCCCACTCCAATCAAAAATAAATCTAAAAGATTTTGAAATTATATTTAAGTGAAAACCCTAAGAATTAGCACAGCTTGTTCTCTCTCAGCAGTGGTACCTTAGAAGAGATGTCCAGACAGCTCAGATGTCCTTCTTACTAGACACTGTGTTTGTGGACCTTTCCCTGATGTGAAGAAGTATTTGATAAAGTTTCTTTCACCTGAAGGCAATCATTTTCTTGTTTCTTTTTACTTGAAGCTTCTTCAATTGAAGAAAAGTATATATGATTATATATTTCTTAACACCTTTCACAAGTCCATTAGCATGTCCCATTGCCGTGTTCTGAGGTAGTAAGCTGAACTCAATACATAGCTTGATGGATATCATTTTTGACCAGAAGAATTCTTGCATCTTGTTTGCATTGATAGGCATTTTTTTTAATCCTGTGGCCATCACCCAAGAAGGTAAACAAGAAGTAGCAGGATTTGCATGCTTAGTGGCAGTTAAATTTAACCTCCCCACTGTCAATGAACCAAGCAGGGTGGGTGTCTATCATCAAAGGCTGTGAATGGATCATCACAATGCTCTCATGATATTGTTATTGTTCCTGTTTGGCATTCTTGCCAGTCATATATGTCCACAACCCTTTTGTTCGTATGGAAACATCTGTAGACTGTTGTAGTGTGATCTTTACCAGAACACTGACAAGCTCATAACCAGCAGTCAGCTGCTGCTAATAAACTTGCAGACTTCATTATAGCTAACAGGCATGGTTCAGGCAGTGGTTCAGGACTTTCCCTTTTGAAGGAGAAGACCTGCATTGTTTCCTTGGTGACAAGGCCCTACCCTTCAGCAGGAATTCCAATCTCCTCTTGAAAGATTTCCCACCAGTCTTTGAGCAGAGTGGCTGTATCCAGGTGGGTTTATTTGTCTTCAGCTTCACCACAGAAGCCCACAGAGGCTGGTGCTGTGATATAAATGAAAAAAAATAAGGTTTTTTTTTCACCATTTGACAAAATGCGAGTGTTTTAAGATTATGCCAAGGTGCAAATCATGTTTTATTTTACCTTATGCAGGGAAGCAATCAGTCTATGGAAGTACTATATACACTGCTGTTTCAAATAGCCTTAGAGCTGCTTTTTAAGACTAGAAGGTTCCATGAATGTTTTGAATTTATCAGACATGCTAATAAGAACAGCTTCTTTTTTTTTTTTTTTTTTTTTCACTTAGATGATCTCCAGAGGTGCCTTCCAACCCCAAATATTCTCAGTAAGAAATTTTTAGTGCTTTTCAGTAAGTGCTGGCCTGTCTGCCTCAGGCCCATGCAGCAGCTCCACTCCTCTTATGTATGTTCTTGCCAGTTTTTCAGTCCAACCATCTGCAAACAATGAGCAGCTCCAGGAACTTTCTTGTTCAATCTCAGTTTTCCTGGCTCAGGTCATACTTTCTGAGCTTGTTGCACTGTATGACTGACAGCCTGAAGATGTTGCCTGCATTCAACAGAAATTCTAGCTATGGTCAGTTATGTCCTGGGAAATTCAGTTCTCTCCTACAGATAAACAAGGGCATTGTATCTTACGTGGCTGTTCCTGCAACATTAGGAGTTATTCTCTTGGGCACACTCATACTGCCAAAGGAATTGACTATTATGCGTGCAGGTGTAAGGGGCTCTTCAGGGAGCTACTTACTGAAACAGGGGAGAACCAGGTTTTTGGTTAGTTCAGTTATGCTGTATCTTCTGGCCATTTTTAAATGCATCTAGAAATGGAAGACTTCTCAGTGTTACGCAGTCTCTCCATGTTAAGAATTCTTAGTAGTCTGGTGCAGTTCTTCTTTAGTCAGGAGACCCTGTCCCTCAGTAGGATTTCACAGAAGCATAAGAATGGCTTGGGTTGGAAGAGACCTTAAAGACTATCAAATTCCAACCCTCTTGCCATGGGCAGGGCTGCCACCTGCTAGATCAGGATGACCAGGGGCCACATCCAGCCCGGCCTTGATCATCCTTGAGGATCCACAGCTTCTCTATGAGGTTTTATGGATCAGAATTTGAAATATTGTTGCTTTGCAGTTCTCACTATTGGTGGCTTTGCAGTGGGATGATTCCATTCCTGCTATCTGCAGAGTTGCTCGTGGGAGCTGTTTTCTATCATTAGAACAGTTTTCCATATCTTTTCATTTAGGGATTCATGAAAATTCCTTCCACGTAAATAGGATTTTTATGGGGAGTACTGTTTGGAGATACCCACTGCATCAGTGTGCATATGGACAATTTCTCTGTTCCTGATCTTCCTGTGCCCATTCCCAAGCTGCCCTCCTGCCCTCTTTTTCCAAATGCCTGAAAGATTTATAGGGAATTGGAGGAACTTCAAATTAATTAATTAAACATACGTGTGTTCACCACCCATTTTCTGGCCACAAGCAGAGAGAACTTGTGCACATCTCTCTAGATACTACTCAAGCAAAATATGTCAGCCTACAGTATTTGTATAGAAGCTCACTCACTCACTATGAATAAACATGAAGTGTGCATCTTGAAGAATAATGCCTTCAGCCAGGTAGTCTTTCTGAAGTGCTTTGTCTACTGGTATGCTCTGGAGTTACCACCTGGTGTTTGTGGGGGGTGATTTTCCAGTTGCTTGGCAGATGAAGGCTATTCCTTCCATTCTGTGCAGATGCTGTTCAGTCACCCACAAAGGGATTCATGCTTTTTTCCATCTGTGATTTCTGTACTTTCAGCTGTATTCCAGCTCTTACCATCCTTGTATTTCAGGATGTTTGAGAGAGGTTATCAAGATGCATCTTCCTTGTTTTCTAGAGTAACTGGACACCACAGCCTGTATGTTACACTGTCACAGAGACACAGCCCTGAAGAACATTGATAGCTCAAAATAATGTTTATTTTGAAGAGAGGCACACATCTATAGTGAGATACGCATCTGTATTCAGTACCTCAGTTACAGTGTGACTTTGCTTCTTGCATCCAAAAACTCCTAGATGTTTCAAGCTAGCAAGTGAATCATACAATTTCATCTGTTTCTAGCTACTGTCATTTCAGAGGAAAAAAAAATGGAGGGTCAATGAAATTTATGTTAGATATAAATGCAGTCCACATGTGTGTGAATATCTTACTGTTCATATCCCTTTTAATAACGTGGTTTTTGTTACAAATGGATAGCATCTATTTAACATAAACACAGTTGACAGGATTTGGACCTTACTTCTGAATTTCCACATAGGATAAGACTGACTTGAAATGATTCTTTCATCCCTTCCACATTTTGGAGGGATCTCAGTGGAGGATCTCTGAGCTGTGCCTGTTCTGTGCCAGCACAGGTGATTTTGTGTGGAGTAAGCAGGGTACCTCCTTTCTCTCCCTGAATATGAAGGTAGTTCCTTAAGATCAGTGGATTTGGTGGTGGGGGAATCCACTAAAACAGAGGTGTGGAAAAAAAACAATACCTAAATAGGAGAATTTGCAGTTAGAGCTCTTGGGAAGCTTTGTTTTATTTTTTAGTGATGGAAGGCTTCTATAAGCAAGAAACTAGAAAGAACAAATAGTGATAGGACAAGGGGGAATGGTTTTAAACTGAGACAGAGGAGATTTAGGTTAGATATTAGGAGGAAGCTTTTCACTCAGAGGGTGGTGATGCACTGGAACAGGTTGCCCAAGGAGGTTGTGGATGCCCCATCCCTGGAGGCATTCAAGGCCAGGCTGGATGTGGCTCTGGGCAGCCTGGTCTGATGCTGGTGACCCTGCACATAGCAGGGGGTTGAAACTACATGATCATTGTGGTCCTTTTCAACCCAGCCCATTCTGTGGTTCTGTGATTCTGTGACGTTTCCTATTGTTTCCTAATTTTTTTTTATTTCTATGAAAAGATAGTTCACATTTGCTGTAATTCTTGACTATTCTGGTTATTCCATCGCTGCAATCAGAGGATCTGCATGAGTCCTACATCTAAAAGGATTTCTAAAAAATGTAAGAGTAAAGATCACCTGTCTTTATTGCAGGATGTTGCAACGCATAGCTGAGCACCACTGATAACGAATCACTCTTTGAAAACAAGTAAATATTACAGCTGAATGGCTATGGAGAGCAATTCTTAAAACAAACATACTTTACAAAAATCCTGTAAGGCTCTCTCCCTGAATTTATGATTCAGCCAAATGCTTTAAGGGGAACTCAGTCTGAAAACTAGCTTTTACCACTGTAGTTTGCTGCTAGTGCCAAAGAAACTCAGTCCTTCTCAGTTGATGATTTGCAGTGAATTGTTTAACTTGTTCCAGCAGACAGCCAGTGGCACTTCTGCACTAAGACCCCAGCTAATTCAGCCTGCATCTTTTCTGTAGACAAGAAATGAATGCTGAATCAGCATATGCACCCTAATAACTATTTTTCTCCCTGTACATTCATGCATATGTGGACTCCAGTGTGGCCAGTGTGAACTGAAGTGGTATCTCTGGGTGGAAGGAGAAGGAGAAGGAAGTACTGAAGGCATCAGTACATTCCTTCAGCATCAGTCCATTCTCCCAGTTTTGGTGTGTTTTACAGTCACAGCACAAGTGCTCACGTAAGAGCCATCCATCTTGAGACAGGAAGGAACCACTTCCTCACAGGGGAGTAATGTAGACCTGCACCTGGAGGGGCCTCTGGAAATCAGATCTGTTCCCTGCAGTTGCCAAAGCATTGACTGTGAGTTAGACAAACAGTGGCAAAATGTGCTTGAGCAAGGCCAGATTGACTCAGGTAGAATGGTGTTTGCTCTTTGCTTAAAATGGCAGCACCAAGTACTTGGTGTGGGAGAATAAGAGGAATATGACACAGGTCTTCATGGTGAATCCATCTGTTAGCCACCCAGTACAGCTTGTCTATGTGATGGTGTCTTCTCAGCATTGAACTGCCTGCTCATTTTTGTCTTCCTTCACTCCAAAAGAGACACTGTGTGGGGGGCTCCATTGAACATAATTCAGTTCAAAGGGTTTGGGGTACATTATAAGCAAGGCATAATACGATACGATCTCTGTAGTCACTACTGACTGTGCAGCAGATAATTGTTTGGAAACTACAAAGCCTGCTGTTCAATGCTAGGATAATACATTTGGTTTTGCTGTTATAGCTGTTTAATACACTTTTCCAGTGTTTTGCTTCATTGGAGATTGAAATCTTAATGTGCTTATTAAAAAAAAAGAAGCAGTATTTGGATATACATGCTGCATCATCATTTTCTGCTGTCTTTTCTATCTGTAATTGTATCTCTAGACATAGCAAGCAAAAAATCTAACATTTGGAAAATGCCACTTTATACTTTTGGAATAATTATAATACTTCTAAGACACTGTAGATTGCAAAAGTGTCTGGATACAGTTGCAAGGACCGATTTGATTCCCTTCTTTTTTAATTAGGGCTCAAGGCCTTCTTATTAAAGGTATAATTATTGAACCATTACCTTATCACTGAAATGGCAGTGTTTTCTCTAATTCCCTAGAGGAGCTATGGATGGAGGGTGCTTTGTTGGAGCAGGCTTACTGTGAAATGCCACAGGTGTCAGTGCTGCTTTACACACAGGGCTAACACAGGGTTAAAACTAACGCAACAAGGGAACTTCAAAGTATGTTTAGCTGAAGATCTTACACTGGAAAATAGTTTCTGTTACATGTGGCTGAGCACAAATGTCATCCAGATCTACGTGTATAGTAATTTTGTTAGAAAATTGATAACTGCAGGCTTTTTTTTCCACTCAGATTTCATGGACTACTATAGTTCTGTCTGAAATACTGTGAATTCTGTTTGCAGTTATAAATGGCTTTATAAAAGCGATCCTATTTGAAGTCTTACTTTGAAAGGGGCTATTATATCATCACCCTACTAATTAGCATTGAACATATGTATTTTTTGCCATTCCTTTCCAGAACAAAAGAGATGAACATCTTTTGAAAAAACGAAACGTTCCCCAAGAAGAAAGTTTAGAAGATTCTGATGTTGATGCTGACTTCAAAGCAGTAAGTCCCTCAATTCTGGAAATTACTTCTATAGCTTTTGTATCTCAAAACAAAGTATTCTGTTTTTACTTTAACAGTGGAAGCCTTATAGTTATTTGAAAGCAAAATTGTGAACTGATGCACTGTTTAAATTAGTTTGCATAATATGTTGAAAAAGAAGGAAGCAAAAGCAACGAACTGACTAAAACATTTTGTTTTTCTTTTCAAGCAAAATGTAACACTAGAAGCTATACTGCAGGTACGTTACATTCATTTCTTCATTTATTTGTTTATAATTAGTAGTCTTTGTTCTGTGCATTTTTAGTTTTTATTGTTATTATTTCAGAACGCCACAAGTGACAACCCAGTGATCCAGCTGAGTGCTGTTCAAGCTGCAAGGTAAAAATGAATGAACAGAGGGACAGAAGTGAACTCTACACATTTTTCGTGATGAAAGTTACTTATTTTACTTCTACATTTAATTTCACAGAAAACTCCTATCCAGTGACAGAAATCCACCTATTGATGACTTAATAAAATCTGGAATTTTGCCAATTCTGGTAAAATGCTTAGAAAGGGATGATAAGTAAGTATGCTTTTACAAATGTTCATTTTCACTGAAAAACTCTATCCAGATGACTGTTCAAATGTAACTGAGGATCCATAGCATGTTACTGTCTAACACAATGGATCAGATTCCATGACAGCAGAATATAAATTCTCCAGGAATATTGTTTATTCTGCTGCTGAAACATCATTTTCTTTTTTAGTGCTTTCTTGAGTATATCTAGTTAATGGAGTATACCTTACTACATTTCTCATTGGTTCTGAATATTTCAGACTTTCCTGTTAACTATTTTTAAGAAACCTGCCTCAGACTTAGTGTGGGCATTTGAGAAGGCAGAGTGTATGCATGGTTGTAAACAAGGCTGTTCTGTATGCGGGAATACAGTTGTCATGTGTTTCATTGGGGTTATTAGCTCAAGTTTGTGGCTTCTTTCATTCCTATTGCATGGTGGGCTTTCTGGCTTTGTGCTGCTCCCTCGTGTGATAGAACACCACAGTAAGCACGCTTTGTGTTCTGATTCTTTGGTGGAAAACAAGAGCTTCAGTAGAGGAGATACAACATGTTGTGCATGTTGTTGCACGACTTTTGTGTCACGTAATGAAAAGTGCTGTATTCCACAATCTGTGAGCCTCTTATTGAGACAGATGGGGATTAACATGTTTGAGGTAAATGTTTTAGGCTATCTTTGGTCTCAGTGAGCCATAAATGTATTTACAGGATTTCCATTTTCAAAGTCATTTCTGCAACCACAAGGGCTAGGAGCTTCAAAAAGTGCAGACTGACATTTTGGGTGGAATGGGATGGCTGCAAAAAGATATGAAGTGTGACTAGCTTTGTTTCTAGTTTGTTTAGCAGAAGAGTTACTAAGAAAACAGCAGGCAGTGATGTCCAAATCAGGTAGTGTTTTGAAAGCAGGCAAATGCCTGTCTGCTCTAGTATTAGATGGTTCAGTGCTGTGAAAATTTAAGTTGAATTTTATTTAGGCTGTTTGTATGATTTATTTTTGTAAACATTTAAAAGGCCTTTTCAAACTGAACTCTGCACTTTCTTAGGCAGTCCTTTTAATTGTGATTGCTATGTAATGTTCAGTAAAGGTAAATTTTGCTAAGAGTTTATGTAGCAGATAATTAAAGCTGTTGTTTGTGTTATAACTGAAAGTTTATCCCAAGGGCACTAAGATCACAGGGGGAAGAAAAATTCATTGTGTGCATGAGGACCAATTCAGAACTAGAATTTTAAAGCATTTGATCCTAGAATGTAAGGTTTATAGATAGCTGCTTACACGTGCTGTTTGTTTTTACAAATTTTTATATACACATCTTGTACCTCCATCTCTGTTTCTTTTCCAATCCTATCCCCAATAACTCCTTAAAATGCTTTGGAAACCAATGCATGAGAAAAGCTTAAGGGAAGCAGGTGATATGGCTGTATGTAAAACATTGAGGAAGATGTCAAAAATGAAAAGTAGTCACCTAATAGCAAATATTCTGTGCTACTCCTGGGTCCTGGACACCTTGCTATTATTGTAATCACAGTAAGCCTTGAATTCTTTTTTAGTTTTACAACTCTTAACCTCTAAAATTTGCATGAACAAGTTTTCATGCTTTGTTTTATTAGACTGCTGTTGGCACAGACAACAATTGATGGATAAAATCTTAGTTTGGACATTCCCCTCACTTTTACTGTATTTGTAACTCTTCTTATCTGCATTTAGTAAGTTAGGATCAGTACGGGTATGATGCTGTCCTTTGGTACTGATTGGTGTGCCTGTCTGTGATAGAGTAGACAGAAGTCTTTGTCCTTGTGTATCTGCTTGCATTTGATCTTGGATGTGATGTTAGAAAGGTTTTGTCAGCATGGTTAATTTGCTAAGAACTCCTAATGGCAGTAAGGCAGTTGCATTTTCTTTACTAAACATGTATGGCCTTTGGGTGGGTTGGGTGTGAAGAGGTGTCTGTTGCTTATTAGAGGGGTGTAATCAAATTTTATGATGGTGTGTACCAGAAGTCTTTCATACCGGAGGCAATTTGTTGATTAGAATAGCAGTCAGCTTCACTAGTTGGTGGATATTTCAACAGGTGTTACTGATTTCCTTTCTTTTTATTTTTTACTCACATGAGGTCAGAATGATAAGCAGTTTAAAAAGCTCGTAGAATGTAAAATTTGTGTTTTTCTTTCCTCTCTGTTCTTCTGAAATGTCCAAGCTTAGAGTTTTTCTAAAAAAATCTTGTAGCCAGGTGGCACTGCTTAAATGTAGCATCATGGAGTGCATATAGTGAATAGTGCTGAAGTGAACCATAAAATAATCTGAAGATCATTTCAAGTTACCACTGTAAAATTATTTCATTACAGTCCTTCATTACAATTTGAAGCTGCATGGGCATTGACTAACATAGCATCAGGCACTTCTGCACAAACTCAAGCTGTTGTACAGTCTAGTAAGTATTACAGTTTGCTTATTGGGGATGTGGGTGTTTGGGGTTAAAGGGAAAAGGGATTTTTGGATAACAAATATCATTCGCTATCAGAACAGTTAACACAATAAAAACATATGCCTGTCCTCTTTCTCAGAACTTTCTACTTTTACTCTTAAAGGTTAATTTATTTGTCAGTAATGATTAATATTAAGGAGCCCAGACCTGAATTTCCCTTAAAGAAGATAGAGAATGACAGATGATACGAGTGTGACAAAAATGTTAGTTCTTTCTAGTGTTGATTTTTGAATTCACGTACTGTTAATTCCCCTACAACTAAAACTTACATTAAAAAGTAATTCTTTTTACTTCAGTGGTGTGTTCATAAATCTTACTGAAGTTGTTAAATACGTGTAGTTATGTAAAATTGCCCATCTAAACACAGAGTTAAAATTACCTTCCTTTCCTTGACTGTGTGATTCGTCTCTCCTGTACGCGCTGTGTTTGTTGTGCTGGCTTTGGCTCCTAACCAGCCTGTGAGACTTCCATTACCAAGAGACAGGAAATTAAAGTTAGTTGAAGATAAATTATGTTTGCTGAGTTGAATCAAACTGTTCTTTTTCGTTGTTGTTGTTTATATATGTAGCTTTTGTGGATTGACACGGTTATCTTTAAGCAATCACTTCTATGCTAAACGCAATGTTTTGTCATTAAGTGGGAGGCTACGGCTGAGCAGTTACAGAGCAAATTGTCTAGACATATTGATATTCAGTGCTTTTATATGGGAAAATGATGACTTAGTTATTTGATTTTTTTTTTTAAAGTGAAAATTAAAATGAAAAAGTGCGCAGCACAGCAGAGTTGAAAGCATTGCTGTTGGGTGCACAAACGCTAGGAGTTCAGGGTGGATATGTCCCTCCAAAATCTGTTTAGATACACTTGAAAAGAAGCAAGCGAGATAAAATGACTGTAGAGAAGCAAAAAATTTCCTTAGTTTTGCTTCTGAAGAGAATATGGAAGTTTAGTCTGAAAGCCTAGCTGCCTCTTTCTGGCAGGTGACCAAGGGACTCTGAACTCTGTTTAGATAAAGGCTGGTTTGCAGGAATGAAGCGATAGACCCTTGCAGCTACAGAGGAAGCTGCTGCAGCCTAAACACAAAAGAAGGCCTCAGTAGTCGGGGACAGATGGCAGTTGGAGAGCCTAGCAAGAGAGGGAAGGTACTGTACACACAGAACAGATCTTGGCAGGAACCAATTTGGAGCAGAATTAATTTTTTCAAGAGCAGTGGATCAGATAGCCTGCAGCTCCCACTTTCTCAGACTTTGCTCCTGCTCAAGTACTGATATGAAATATTTCCATTTCTGCTTTAAAAGCAGGATTGCAGTCAAGTGTAAACTACATACCTGACCCTCCTCTCTAAAATATGTTGAATACATGTACAGCTGCAGTGTAATTTCAGTAGTCATAGAGAAAAGGAAGCTTGAATATTCCCCTTGAGCTAATGGAAGTGGGATGGTTGTGACAAGAAAAGTGAGTGTTCTAAACGGGGTTGTGCTGCTGTCCCTCCCAACTTGTAGAAAATTACTCCATTACTCATCCATGGCAGGGAAAGAATTTTACATTCTCTTCATTCTTCATCCCTCTGCATTTTTTTCATGAAAATATATCAGGGATTTTTTTGGCTTGTTATCACATGTGAAATTATCACCAGGATATCGATTCACAGTTGCTCACAAACTGTGTTGTAGTTTTTTAAAATTCCGAAGCTATTTTGGTGCTTACAGCCTCTACAAGAAAAATATTTTTTCCTTCTACAGTATATAAATTGATCTATTTTACTTCACCAAGAAAGACTATAGGATGAGTATGATAATATGTAGAGTTTAAAAACTGCTATCAGGATTCCCATGTGAAAAAGAATATGAGTTGTCTGAGAGAAGATAGCTCACAGGAACAGCAGAGGGATGGTTTCTTAGCTCTTAAGTGTATTTAATGCAGCAGAGATTGAAATCAAAAATCAGTACCACTTCCTTAATCTGCTGTGTTGCTTCTGTTACATAAGAACAAATAAAAACTTGTCTTAGGACTGTATGGCAGATGGATGTAAATCTTCACTACACGTGGAAGCTAACTATAGCTGCTTCTTGGGAGGAAGCTATTTTCTTAAAACCAAGATTTGAAACACGTTTGCATGAGTAGGCATGTCATTCTGCTAGGTATGTATGGCCTTCTTGGATAACTCTAACATCTGAATTACCAGGAAATTAAACCTAGCGCCTACGTACTTGTGGCTCTTAGGTAGCACTTGGAGAAATGTGGGGAAATGTTGAAATGTGGACAGCGTTGTTGTTTAATTTGCTTGTTCTCAGGTCTGTATTTTCTGCCTCTATAGATTTTTATAGAAATGTTTAACAGATTCTATATGCTCTTCATAACAGAAACATGTATGTTAATGTAAAGCATGGTAAAGATGTTGAATATGAATCAATTGAAGTATTTTTAATTATTTCAGTTATTCGGTTTTTCATTATTTCAGAAATATATTACAGTGTTTGAGTTCCACTGAAAACAAATCCAATCTTTGCATTCCATAGATGCAGTACCCCTCTTTTTGAGACTACTCCATTCTCCGCACCAGAACGTTTGTGAGCAGGCTGTCTGGGCTCTGGGAAATATTATCGGTAACTGTTGTTCTTACAATGATTTGCATTCAGGGAGCGTTTCATTTTAGAATTTGACTTTTGAACATTGACATTATCATATGAGACTATGTTTCCTCTAAGTTCTGTGGCTTAATATATTTTTTCATGCGGCCAGAATTACGTACGTACGTACTGTTGTTTTCTAAAGAATAGTGTCACTTGCTGCACAAAATGTTAACAGGATAAATTTTGTGTCTCTTAAGATATACATACATATCCGTATGTATGTATATTTAATTGAACACGAACTTTTAGTAGTAAACTATTGGTGAGGAAACATAGAATTTCAGAATCCCAACATGCCATTGCATACATTTCAAGATTTTCCATTTTTAATGTAATTTCTTTTACAACAATTTTCATTTCTGTAGGTGATGGTCCTCAGTGTAGAGATTATGTCATATCACTGGGAGTTGTCAAACCTCTTCTGTCCTTCATCAATCCCTCCATTCCCATCACCTTCCTTCGGAACGTCACATGGGTCATTGTAAATCTCTGCAGGAATAAGGACCCCCCACCGCCTATGGAGACAGTTCAGGAGGTAAATACAGAATTATGAGACAGATACTTTTTTATACTCTGCACTAGAGGCCAGATATTTCACATTGTCATACTGTGAATTTATGCATGTCTTTTGCCACTGTCTTCTGCCACTTACTAGTTGTTAAGTAATTTGACTGAGATAGCAGCAAAGCTACTCAGCATCTGAAGATGACAGATAATACTGATTACTTATATATTAAAATGGACACAAGAAAAATTAACATTCTGTAAGGTGTTAACGTACTTTTTATTTAAAAAGACTGTAAACATGATTCTGTATATATTCTATAAACAGAGTCATTGGAGTGCAATTATTTTCAGTAAGAGAAAATATATATAGATTAGTGAATATAGTTTAGTTTGTGTTTTGACTAGCTGTGAACATGCAGTTGTTGTCAAGTCCCCACGTGAGAACCTCTGAAAATCCCTTTACACTGATGATCAGGGAGATGTCTATAATGTTTGCTTGTTTTCCTCCATAATATAGTCTACTCTTTGTGTCTTTGAAATATATTACTGTCTTATATTTTTACAAATTTTAAATAAGGTACATATTTTTATACATACTTCAGGGGAATGAACAGTTACAGGGAAGTATGTGAACATAATATACTAGTTCAATATCAAGCTAAGTATTATGTTGACACTATTTGGATTCATGTTTGCACAGCAAATTTTATTCTGTTGTAATGACTGATGAACTTCTTTTCAGATTTTGCCAGCATTGTGTGTTCTCATTTACCATACAGATATAAACGTAAGTAATTTCTGAAGTTTTAGACATTTTGCTTTTTTGTGTTGTTTAAAGAGAAAATACTTTGAGATTGTGTTTGTGCCAAACTTGGTTTTGTTTGTTAACTTACATATAATTAAGCAGTAAATGTACAATTAAGTACTAAAACTAATGTAATCATGGTCATTCAGAGCAGGAAAAAGGAAGTACAAGCACCGTTTCTGAAATATATTTTCTAAAAGTCTTATTTTTACACTAGAAACTACATTTTTCAAAAATCCTATTTTACAGAGCTCTGCTCTAGAAGTTTAGAATTTTGAGATTAACTCTTGGCCTTAATTTAATTTAATTTAATTTAATTTTGTCTCAGTTTGTTACTTTGTGTAGATAATAAGGTTTGAATTTTGGTTAGCCCTTTGTGTGGCAAGAAATCTGGCCTTTCTGATCCTTCTGGGTCTCTTCCAACTCAGGCTATTTAATAATTCTCTGCTATGAAATGTGTAATTCTGTGTATCAGTCCAGTGAAATACTGTGATCATATGGTTAAATCTAACTTCTGTAACCTGTTGGATGCCTGAATTTGCAACCTGTTTGACTAAGGAAATCACACAGGAAAATATATTTAAATATATTAATATTTAACTATTAAAGGTATTTAAATATTTATGCTCCTGATCCATGTTTTTTGCATACATTTTCAAAGTCCTAGAGAGTGGTCTTATTTCTGAGGTGTTATATTGTGACTTCAGGAACCAAGATTTATACACATAAGGGTTACTGAGCTGCTTTTCAGCTCTTCTTCCTATCAGGACTTTGTAATGTCTTGAATTGTTGCTCCCTGTAGTAGCACTACAACTTAAGGAAGCAGAAATTGAGCACCTTGGTGGGTCTGGGGATAGGGCATAAGGTTGGTGGAAATGTCTTAGGTTATTTCTTTGATGATGTAGTGGTGTTTCTGTTGCTCTTTTAATGGCGTAGTCATTCCACAAATATTTGCAAACAGGGGATTTTGCAAATTTGGGATTTTGCCAGGGCTATCCCAGTGTAATGTGAGTGGGAGACAGCACATGGTGACTTTACAGTTCATAATTTGGACAAACCAAAATGGAGAGTCATAGCAAAACCAAAAATACTTCTAACCTATAGGCTTTGGTTGGCTTTGTTTTGTTTTGTTTTCTGGCAAATTTGAAAGCTATTTGTAAGGAATGATTTTGTGAGAGTTTTCTTAAATTAGATGTGAGACTACGTGGTGCCAGGTTTTGACTGATCTCAGTGAGGGTGCCCATCTTTTTCATCCCAAGAATCCGGTGCTGTTTGGAGGTACCAGTGTGATCCCAGCCTCCCAGTACTGGAGCAGCAAACCTATCTGTGGTGATGAGTTAGTGATGCAGGTAGATCAGCAGGCAGTCCTGTGAGCACCTCTGGTGGCTGCTGCTCTCATCATCATCAGAACTGTGGGACAGGAAACTGGTGAAGCTCCATCTCTCACTGCTTCTGCTGTGGTGCTGGCTCCACTGCAGCACGTTCTGCTGTCCCTGTGGCAGCAGCAGGTGAGGGCAGCAGCAGGCTGCATCAGGAGAGCAGTAGGTACATGCTGTCTGATCTCTGGAGATGGATGGAAACAGCCTATGGGGCAGGTCTCTCACACACCTTCAGTGCAATATATTTAGCTTTCTTAATAGCTGGAAATTTTGAATGGCTATTTTGAAAAGTAGAGTGCATATGCCTTTACTTAAATAGCAGATGAGGTTTCTTTCAGTTAAGCTGTCAGAGAGAGGAAGCTGGCTCACAGATCTCCATTTGGGTATGCTGCATTGAGCCATTCTCATCTGAAGCTTCCTTAAATCTCAGTGAGCTGAGCTGCTAACTCCTTTTTGCTCACCATGAGACACTCTGGGCACAGATTGTGCCTACAAAGCCTTCAAACACTGCTTCAGACCATCTAACCTCAGAACATAAATAAGATGCTTGGATTTAGAGCCTATTGCTCTAACCTCTTTCTAGTAAATCAGATGAGAGCCCCATTCAAAAGGTCGTTTAGTTCACAGAATAGAACAGGTGTCTTAGCACACAGAATATGAACTGGGAGAGTAGGCTTATGGTGCTCTTAATTTAGACACTTGACTTAGGTGCAATGAGTTCAGGCTTTAGTCTTCCTTAAAATTCCAGAGGGTAACTGCTTTGCTTTGGTTAGCTTTGGAAATTGACTTAGAAATGCCCTCAGGGGCATCCAGGCTTCTCTTCCTATAGTTCTTAACATCACCTCCAAGTAATGGGATATTAGCTCTTTTTCTGCTAGCTTTGTTTCTGCTTCAAATCCTACCTTTAAAATAACTAATTTTTGCACCTCTCCTTTTTTTGGAGAGCTCTCAAATCATCCATATCAAATCACCAGTGACTTCATTGTTATTTTCTTTAAGTGTGTCCTGTGTGATAGTTGTTACTTTGTGTTTATTCCCTTCTCTTGAACAGTTGCCACCTTAAAATAAGTGCTCGTCTTTTAGCTGGTGTAAGAAAGTTTTTTCCTTTGCTGTAGATCTAAATCTCAATATGAAGGATAGTTTGCATAACTTCAGACTGCACTGTGGATCAGAGGCATTAAAGGGTAGCTAGATGGCTTAAAGACTAAGGACATTTAGTTGTTGTGTATTCAGAAGATAGTACATCTAACAGATGAGAGCAGGGCTGAGAAGTTGGGTCACTATTGTCTTCAGAAAGTTACTAGCTCAGTTACTTAACTGAGCCATTCATCTGTCTCCAAAATGCAAATCAAAGCCAACAATTTACCTTTGTCAGGTGGTGTGTGCTGTAACTTTATGTACCAAAATGTGTCAGTTAAAAGGATGTATAACTTATTATCACTGAACAGATGGCTCCAGTTTTCATTGCTGTACGTAATAATCCAACATTTAATGCATCAGGTTGCATTTGAGTTTTTCCTGTAACTAAACTGAATGCTTTTTTTTTTTTTTAATTTACCCAGACGTTGAAAATAATCACTAAATTAAGATTCAGTGATACGAAGTTTGCTATTCAGTGTTTAAATTATGTTATGTTCTTTCCAACTTCCAGATTCTTGTGGACACCGTTTGGGCTTTGTCCTACTTAACAGACGGCGGCAACGAGCAGATACAGATGGTGATTGATTCAGGAGTTGTACCTTTTCTAGTTCCCCTTCTGAGTCATCAGGAGGTCAAAGTTCAGGTACGTCTGCCTCAGTTTCCTTGCATAGTCCTTTGTAACCTGTTTGCTTTCAAATTGTGCCATGGAGTATTTATTACTGGGGCTCTGAGATGAGCACTGTAGCTACAGTTGTTGTGGATAAACTGAACAAAAAAGTTTCCTACACCAAGAAAAAACATCTAAAATTATATTGAAACTCTTTCTGAAGTTTTTTTTTATTTCAATAAAGCAGCAGGTTACAAATTTATAATGACAGTAGGTTTTACGTTTCTCAGATTGTGTGTACTCTTTTCTGGTTGCAGCATTTGAGTAACTCATGGAAATCAATTACAGTTTTGATACTCTTTGATTGTGAGTCTTTTTAGTAAATCTCTAATTTTCTACAAAAGGTAGGTTAACTGACTTTCAACACAAAGGGAAGCTTTAAGTTAGTTAATGTGTGCTTGATTTTTATAAATTAACCACTGGAATGTGGAAGCTTCTGTGCATATCTTTGCATTTGCCATATTTGTTTAGTTTGGACTTTGGATGAAGGTTGCCTGGCTCAAAATCTGTCAAACCAGTTCACTTGATGGAAAAGAGTCTCACCAGTTTTCTATCACATATGAAACATTTATTAATACATAAGGATATAATGTGCATTTTTGAAAGTCAACTGAGAGTAAATAAGAATATCAGTAGTCTTTTTTTCTTTATTATTCTGCAATGGAGATGTGAATTAAAAAGCTTGCAACATTTACAGCCATAGTCAAGGCCTAGATATGTTTATTGTAACTCAGATCAGATACATGACAAATTATTTCTTTTGTTATTCTAATCTCTTTCTACTTTCTAATCTTTTGGAGTCGATCTGCAGTGTGCTTTTCAGTAAAATACTGCCCTGTGTGTTTCTGTTTTGATGAAACAGTGCCTGTTCTAGAGTGCAGCTCAGAAGCTTTAGTGCTAAACTCTCTTCTGCAGTGTTTTTGTAGAGACATTCTAAAGTGATCTTTATTTTAACATAAGTAACAGCAACGTTTTTAACATGCAATTTTTTTTCCCTTCCCACCTTGGACGTTCAGACAGCAGCACTGAGAGCAGTAGGCAACATAGTAACTGGTACTGATGAACAGACACAAGTTGTTCTCAACTGTGATGTTTTGTCTTACTTCCCAAACCTCCTGACGCATCCAAAAGAGAAGATAAACAAGGTATGTTATCATCTGCTTCTTCTTTGCTTAATCTTGTTGTTTAAAAAATAGAACAGTGATCTGTAACTTTTTACAGAAGAATTTCTCAGAGCTGTTACCTCTGGGATGTCAGCAATTCTGCATGAAGACACCGCCTTTCAGTCTGGTGCATAATTAGGGCAGAAGTCAAACAGGCATATTGAGGGTCTGTTTGTTAGTGTTGATGTATCAGTGCTGATTTTTGGGAGGACTGATTTTTTGCTTTAACATATGAATTTTTTGTTGTTGTTTCCAAAGTGAGTAAGTGGTGAACTTACACTACAGGTTTTTGTATCTGAGGATTGTTGCTTGTTGTTGAATTCAGTGAGATGGGTAAGGATGGCCCAGTTTTTCCTCCCCAAAATTAAAGGGGTTTAATAAAACTACACTTCTCTTCACAGTGGAGTTTTTTCTCTTCTGTTGTCCATCTTCATTTTCAAGGGAGTACAGAATACCACCGTCCTTTTTTGAAAACTATCCCTCCTTCCTTTTGGCAGAAGGAACTTTGCTGTTGCAAAGGATTAGATGGAATAGGGAGAATTAGATGAAAGGAAGTGATAAGTGCCCTCCTTTCCAGAGCTGCATTTGATGATGTTTGCTTTATTTTTGGTAATCATCATGCCATCTTTCCCTGCAGAGATGGGGCTGGCTGGGAAGGAGGCTTTTTCTCTTTTCTCTGCCCCTTTGTTTAGCTTAGGAGATTTCCCCATTTTAGCCATATCACAGGGGGGATTCTGTTTCTTCAGGCCTTGGAAAATGCCAGTAGTGCTGAAGAAGTTAATCTTCAGCAGTTCAGACTGCTGTGATCTCTTTCTGTCTCCCCTTCTTGCACTCAGGAAAGGATGAGAAAGGGCTCTTTTTGAAAACCAAGAAGGAGCTATTTTGCTTTAAGAGGAGTCTATGAATACCTTTAAGTTTTTTGTTTTAATAATTTGAGGAACAACTACAAATAAAAGTCAAATGTACCTCCCTAAAAAATGGAACCCATTACGTTTTGTAGTATTTTATGATTGGTTTGATGGCTTATTAAAATCAGGTTATTTTTAGTTCAGGTTGAGAGCTTTTTTCGGATATTCTTGATTGGCTTGGCAAAATAACCTGTTGTAACCAGGAATTTTTTATTGCCAGTAGATGTTAGCTATGCTGATGAACCACCTGAATGAGGTAATTGCTGAGTAAGGTCTCAGAGCTGAAAGTTGTGTCTGATTATTAATGGGAAAACTCAAATGAGCATTGTAAGCTCTACTTCATATTTAAGGGAGTAAACGGTAGATGGAAGCACAAAAGGCTACTACTGAGCTGTCAGGTCCAAATTTACAGGAGTTGTTGTTTTTTTTTTATTTGGGGTTTCTTTGCAGAACTTATTTAGAGTTCAGAACGTGTCTATGGCTGTAGCAGTGCAAAGTGGATATAAGGTTTAAGTTGGTATTGCTGCCAGCGTGTGAAGTAAGTAATACTTTGACCCAGTGAATTAATCATATCAATTTTGTAGTGATCTTCTGTGTGTTTGGCTTTCACAGTGCAATAAAAGCTTGTGTGTTGGAAGTGCTACTGGGCAGGAAACCTGGAGGCTCTATTTAGAGGTGGTTGTGGTATGAGTTGAGGTTTTGATGGTTTTGAAGTTTGATTATTTTTTTTTTTGTCTGTTGACTGTTTTCAAAAATGTGTTTTGCTTTTTTATTTTGTTCAATTTTAGGAAGCAGTTTGGTTCCTTTCCAATATCACAGCAGGAAACCAGCAACAAGTTCAGGCTGTAATAGATGCTGGGCTAATCCCTATGATCATACACCAGCTGGCTAAGGTCAGTCAAGCTGTCAGCTATGCAAGTTGTCATCCTCTTTTTATAAACCTGACATGAGGAGTGTGTGATTTTTAATAATAAGCCTGACAGATGTTTCCATGTGGATTTTAATGAGCTATTAATTTTACTCTTCAGGGTGACTTTGGAACACAGAAGGAAGCTGCTTGGGCAATTAGCAATTTGACAATAAGTGGGAGAAAAGATCAGGTATGTATAGTAGGATTTCAGGTTGTCACTTAAATATTGCACGTGCAGCCATTTCTAAGAAGCAAAATGTTCAAAGTACTTTTTTTTTTTTCCATTATTTAGGTTGAATATCTTGTACAGCAAAATGTAATCCCACCATTCTGCAATCTACTCTCAGTAAAGGATTCTCAAGTGGTACAGGTGGTGCTGGATGGTCTGAAAAACATCCTGATAATGGCTGGTGATGAGGCTAGCACAATAGCTGAAATTATAGAAGAGTGTGGAGGTACGTGCTTACTATGCTTTAAAAAAAAAAAAAATTACTGAGTTCTGTTCTGTCTTCTATTTGCTGCTGTCAGATGTTTAGTACAGAATTTTTGGGACTGTGGGCCATTTGAATAAGCAGGTGACACTCTATCCTCTTTATCTTGGTTTAGGGACAGTCATGTTAGAAACAATTGGTGGAGGAGCTTTCTGTAGCTAGGTGTTCCTAGACTTATATGAGAATTGTACTTCATTTCATTTTGTTATTGAATATACTTAGTTTTGCAGTAGAACACACAATTCTTGTGTGTTCAGTGCTTTGGTAGTAGATGGCTGAATAGGGACCTGCTGGTCAAAGTGAGAGATAAAAGAAAGTGCACAGGCAGTGTAAGTAGGGGTGTGTGGCCTTGAAAGAATACAGGGATTCCATCTGATAGAAATGTGATAAAGAAAGCCAAGGCACACATAGAACTGAAACGGGCAAGCAACATGAAAAATAACAAGAAGAGTTTCTACATTTACATTGGTCAAAAGAGAAAGGCCAAAGAAAGTATTGCCCCTCTGATAAATGAGAAGAGAGAGCTGGCAACAGCAGACATGGAGACTGCTGAGGTACTCAATGAGTCTTCACTCTCAGTCAGGCTTCCTACGTCTCTTGTGTCCCTGAACCTCTGGGCAGGTTGGGGGAGCAAAATACTTCCCAGTCTAAGAACAGAGCAAGTCGGAGACTGCCTCATAAGGCTGAGTATGTACAAGTCTGTGGGGTTCACATGCATGCTATTGTCCTGAAAGAGCTGGCTGTAGTTGCCAAGCCTCTCTCTATCATATCTGAAAATTCCCTCCCTTGTCAGAGGAGGTCCCCCGTAAGGAAACATAACATTCCCCCAGAAGGGGAAACGTAATTTCTGTTTTTTAAGAAAGGTAGAAAGGAATATCCAGGACACTGCAGGTTGTTGAACCTCTTGTCTGTACCTGGGAAGATCATGGAACAGATCCTGCTGGATGTTATGTTAAAGCACATGCGAGATGTGGAGGTGACCCAAGACAGCCAGCACAGCTTCACCAAGGGCAGATGATGCCTGATCTGTCTGGTGGCCTTCTATGATGGAGTGGTGACATCAGTGGACAAAGGAAACACAACTGATGTTGTCTGTTTGGACTTTGATGTGGTCTCGCACTACATCCTTGTCTCTAAGTTGGAGAGAGATGGATTTGAGTGATGGAATATTTGATGGATAAGGGTTTGGTTGGATGGTTGCAGCCAGAGAGTTGTGGTCAGCGGTTCTGTGTACAAGTGAAGATGGGTGACAAGTGCTGTGTCCGTGGGTCTGTCTTGGGACCAGAGCTCTTCAGCATCTTTATCAGTGACATAGAAATGTGCCTCTAAGCAAGTTTGCTGATGACACCAAGCTGAGTGGTGCGGTTGACACAGTACAAGGGAGGGATGTGATTCAAAGGGACTTGGACAGGCTTGAGAAGTGGGCCCATGTGAACTTAATGAGGTTTGACAAGGCCCAGTGCAACGTGTTGCACTTTAATCAGGGAAATCCCAGATAGGTGTACAGAGTGGGAGAAGAACTCCTTGAGGACAGCCCAGCTGGACATGAGTCAGTGATGCGTGCTCACAGCCTGGAAGCCCAGCAGTATCCTGGGCTGCATCAGCAGAGGGGTGACCAGCAGGGAGGGGGAGGGCATTGTCCTCCTCTGCTCTCGTGGGGCTCCTTCTGGAGTACTGCATCCAGGTCTGGGGCTCTCAGCACAAGAAAGATGTTGGAGTGTGTCCAGAGAAAGGTGACGAGGGTGACCAGAGGACTGGAGCGCATTTCCAATGATGAGAGGTTGAGGTTGGGCTTGTTCAGCCTGGAGAAGAGAAGGCTCTGGGGACACCTCATTGCAGCTTTCCAGTATTTAAGGGAGCTTGCAAGCAGGAGCTGGACTGACTATTTACACAGTCCGACAGTGACAGGACAAAGGGGAATGTCTTTAAACTTTTTAAAAGAGGGGAGATTTAGGTTAGATGGTAGGCAGAAATTCTTTATTCAGAGATGGTGAGGCACTGGCAAAGCTACCCAGAGAAGCTGTGGATGCCTCGTTCCTGGAGGCACTTGAGGCCTGGTTGGCTGGAGCTCTGGGCAGCCTGAGCTGCTGAGTGGCAGCCCTGTCTATGACAGGGAATTGAACTAGATGGTCTGTAAAGTCCATTCCAACCCAAACTGTTCTGTGATTCCATGATAATAATTTCATTAAGGCTAATGCAGAACGAGGAATCAGGCTTTGGGATATTCCAACCTTAGTTTTAATTGATGTAGTATAGTAAGGTAGCGCTGAATGTATGTTTGAGAACTTGATGTATTGGAAGTTTTTCTCTTGTGTATAACACATCCAGTTTGAAAAGGAGACTAGGATTTTAATCTGATTTTAGGATGAGATTTTGTTACCTTGGTTAAATAAAGCCACTTCCTTTGCTTATGTGCAAAATCATGAATCATCGAATGGCCTGGGTTGAAAAGGACCCCCCTGCTATGTGCAGGGTCGCCGAGCACTAGACCAGGCTGCCCAGAGCTACATCCAGCCTGGCCTTGAATGCATCCAGGCATGAAACAAAAGCTATACACTAGGCAACAGTAGTTTTAAAAACAATAATAAGATTTTGAAACAACCAGAAGTACAGCGGGTTTTATCTAAAAAGAGAGACAATTCTCTTATCCTGTGTTCTAGTGTGTTTCTGTAGTAATGTTTCATGAGTTTTCTTGGTTAGGTCTGTTGTCTAAAGTAGTCAATAATTCACTCCAATTTAAATTTAAAATTCTTCTCAATTTTCTTTTATCCAGGGTTAGAGAAAATTGAAGCCTTGCAACAACATGAGAACGAAGACATTTATAAACTAGCGTTTGAAATCATAGATCAATATTTCTCTGGTGATGATGTAAGTATGCTAAAGTTGGAAAAGTGTATGTGCTGTGCTGTTAGTGTTACGTTAGTAAGTGCATTGTCCTTGGTGATCTGTTCCAGTTGTTGTGAACATAGCCTGTCTGGGAGGTCAAGCTTCCTGCTCCCTTTTCAGTGCTCCTTCCCTGAATTGAAAGTCTTTGAAGAATTTCTCAATTCCAGGAATTTTCTTCAGCAGTATTAAGATGACTGATCTCATTTTGTGTACATGCATTGACACAGACCCAATGTTCGTTGCACTGACATGTACATGAATATGTAATTACTTAAGATTAGAATCTGAACAGTTCTCTGGCTCTTTTTTTTTTTTTTTTTTTTTTTTTTTTTTTACTTCCTCATACATCAGTCTTAGGAGTTGAGGAGTGGATCCTTATTTCAGATAGATTACTGTATTTCAGCTCTGTAATTGCTCAGTGTGGAATTTACATTGAAGGGAATGAAAATGGCAAACTTTCTGCAGCTGATTGATGTAGACCACCTGATATTTTCTTGCATCCCAGTATTTTGACCCAGTTCCCTATGCTTGTAATGATTCTGTGGACAGTGTCTAATAACCTCCATAATGGTTCTGAGGTGTCTGTAGTTAACTGAAGACTACAGTTCTTAGTTGGTGTAGGGGGAAAAATAACTTTGTTGAGGTTAGTGCTGCTTTTTGTGCATTTACTTTTTACATAAACTGACGTAATTTAGTGTGTGCCTTATTGCCTGAATTTACTGCCTTTTTTGGGGATCAAGACTGGTAGCACATTTTCTGGAGTTTCTGAAACTTATTAGAAATGGTAGAAATTCTATAATTGGAAGACTACTGCAAACCAATGCAAAACCTGCCACTCTGGGAGCTCTGTGTTCTCATAAGATGTTGCTGGTCACTAGATGCTCACCCCTTTGTTGTTAATCACATCTGCTCCTTTGGTGAGTCCTGTAAAGTGCACAGGCAGTTGGCATGTACTTTGGAATCAGCACTGATAGCTTCCTATTGTGGTAAAGGTGTGTGAACTTAGGCAGCATTGCTTTCAGAAGGCAAGTGTTAATTTGTCAACTCACAAACGTCTGCAAGCAATTCTGAGACTAGATTCAGTCTTTGTAGTGGTGTGCCCTAGTCCTCCTCCTTAGAGTTGCTGCTGTCCCCAAAAGCCTTAGTCTCTCTTTCCAGGTGTTAAGTCACCCAAAGTAAAGAGAAATGTCTTAAGGTGAGTCAGTTCTGCTCTACTCCAGTGCCAGACCTCCAGAACATATTTAGACCTCCCCACCAGAAGGGCTTTTACATGCTTGTGGACAGCACACAGTGTGAACCAAGGCATGTGGTTGCTACAACCAAATTAATGCTATCGCAATAGTACTTAGAATAGATAAATAGATGAACATTTGTGAATCTCTTTTATGAGTACCAAATTGTGCTGGGAATGGGCATTTAATAGATTTTTGTTGTTTTGTTTAATAGATCGATGAGGATCCCAGTCTCATTCCTGAAGCCACTCAAGGAGGTACTTACAATTTTGACCCAACAGCCAACCTTCAAACAAAAGAATTTAATTTTTAAGTTCAAAAAAGTGCAGCTTCTCTGTCCCACACCAGTATGAAGCACCACCAGATGGCTACCAAGTGAAGAAACAAAAGGCTCCAAGACACACATGCCTCTTCGTTTTGATGCTTCTAAAGCAAGCCATGTATCGGTCACTTTGCAGTTGCCAAACGTCACTATCACATGGACTGTAAATGCATATGCATGATCTCTTAAACTGTTTCAGAATTCTTTTTAACGGTCCCAACTACCTTTTTTTGCCTTTTTCCTGGTGCCACATGCTGACAACCGCAATCTGCAGTTCTGTTAAGAAAATTCCATAGTGGTGGCACATTGGCTTTCCACGGAAAAGTAGCTTCTTTGGAAAATGGTGCGCTGTGGATCAAGACACTTTGGTATGATGCGTACATTCTGGAAGACTACAGGGGCCCAGTCTGCTCTGAGCCTTCGTCATTGTCCTCCACAAACATATTTTCATATACTTTATGTGGAAGAATAGATTAAAAAACGCAAGCCAAATGATTTCATTGGTGAAACTGAAATAAAAGTAACTTAAGCAAAAAACAAACAACAACACAACACTTGGCAATTGATTAAACACTTAAGTTTAAAGCAAACAAAAAAACTACTTCATCTATCAGTAATTGATGTGTGTTCATTAACTGCCTCAGAAACCAGGGTTGGAGAATGAACTGTAGATTTGGACTGGTAAAGCTTTTGCCATTATACCTAATTTTTGAGAACAGCGAGCCCTATTTGACCACTCACTTCAGCCTGTGTGTTCCTGCTGTTTTGAAGTAATCAAATGCTGTGCATGGTATTTTACCTGAGCTACAACCTGTTACGGACTTGAACTTCTGGTTAAGCTGAAAGCAAGAATCCCAGACTGTAGAGAGAAAAAAAAAAAAAAAATCTGTCCAAAAAAATGTATTAGTTAAAAAGAATCTTGCTTTCAACTTTCAGCAGTCAATATATTTTGTTTTAAATTGATAATTGGATATGGTTGATTCATATTGGGTTTAAACTGTGGAGCTTTCATGTTTACTGTAATTTAGTCTTAATCTATTTTTTACTTAGTAACCAGTGCTTTTGATGATGTGGTTGGCAACAAACCAGCAACTACTTAGAAGCGTCATAAAAGCTTCATTCTTGGAGTATTGGAAGAGTTACTCAGAAACCAGTCTCAAATCTTAGTCGCGCGATGAAACAAGATGCAAACTGGTTGACGTGTGAGGCTGTATGGAAGCTGCCGCCATTCAGCAACAACCTGATGTGCAGCGCACATTAAATAACTCTACGTAAGGTATGTGAGGTCACTGCTTTAGGAAAATGGCCCGACCCAGTCGTTTTCAAAGGGATCTTGGTATCACTGGGGTGAAGGATAATTCCGTAAGCTATCACACAAACTGGTTTTGTTGCTGTTGTTTACTGGGTGTAATTTCCCAATGCGTTGATGTGAAGGGATAGAAAAATCTAAACTAATTTAGTTATTGGATGTGGGTTGTATTTACTGTGATGAAGATAAGGACAGATGCCATCAGAGCTTTGTGGATCAGCTGTTTTTCCACTGATGAACAACGCATAGCAGGTGTGCATTCATTAAATATATATCTGCCAAGGTGGAGCCACTTTAAAGAGCGAGTTGTCTTGTATCCCAGCTGGATACAAGCGTATGTTTAAACTGCAAGATTTTTACTTGCTAGATAATCTGTTTTAATATAGTGGTTTGGCCTCTGATTATTTATAGGTTTTATAAATTTTAGAATCAATTTCTCTTTAAGGTGGCTCAGATTTTTCAACTCTCGTGCACATAAAATTGAGTTGAAGTTCATTGTGCCTTTTTTCTTTTCCCAGAAGTTGAGTTGAAGCTTCATATGGTAACTGCATCCTATTCACACACTATAGTCTAAAATCTTGAAAATGTGTGGTGTTCGCTAAGAAACTAAACAATAAAAAGTCAAAGTTAGGTAAGGTCACAAAGGTTTTGTGGAATTAGAGTTCCGGCAGGTGTTATTGTGAACAAATATTTCCCCTTCTAACTCCATTTAGTTTCCTTCTCTACCGTATAGACTGACGGTTACCCTGCTCAGCCTGTGCTCACTATTATCCTACCGATTACCTACAAATTGATATTAAAGTAATGGTTTTCCACGACTGTGAAGATCTGATCTTTTTCTTGCACTCAGTGCATTACGTTAAAAGTGAACATCGGCGAACTGAGTTGAGGCAAGACAAGGCGTGCGCTCAGTTCTTTCTGTTGTGACCTTATCAGCTTTTGATTGGGATTGCACCATCGCATAGTTAATAAAGGAAACAAAGTATATTGCTGCACTTTTACGTTTTCAGAACAGTGTTTAAAATTGCATTGTTTTTATTATTTTTTTAAACTATCAGTTAAAATAGACTAAAACGTTCTTTCAAAGAGGCATCTAAATGTGTTCCTAATTTTGTATATGGGCTTAGGTTTTGTAACCAATAAAAAGCTGCTATCAAATACTATAAAAAAAAAAAAATTCAAGAAGTTATTTTGAAAGTTACGGAACTGCTTAGTCTTTGCAGATCAACCTATAGGGGTTTTTGTCCTTGACTAAGTATTAGTTAGCAGAACTCCACCTCAACGTCTGCCGTATGTTACAAGAATGAATAAAGTAAGCTAACGCAGTGGTCTCTGGAACTTGGGTACTGTTCTGGTACGGGGTTTTATACTTTTCTGGAAGGTGTTTCCATAAACGTACAGGAGGCGATGGTAAGTGGGTTGCAGCTGATCTGCATAACTGGGAGACAGGGATTTCTGCTGACTGTGTGGTGTTCTGTAGCATTGAGGAGCTCACCATCCTGCTCCAACTCCAGAGGTGTCTCCAGCTTCCCAGCACCATTTGGCATCTGGTATTCTGCAGTGATTTGCCACTCGGGATGCCATGTGCCTCTCCTGCAGTCTGCCTTGGGAAGCCCTGGGCAGGGATCTGTAGCCAAGCTGCATGGCAGCAGTCCTCACCTCAAGGTACGAGTTCCCCTCTTGGGGTTCCCAAGTAGATTGGAGATGGGCTTTGCATTGTCCTGTAGTATCGTGGCCATCTGTTGGCTTTCACTGGGCCCTACCTGGCTGACTTGGGAGACACTGTGTTGGATAAATGAATGTGTTACTCTAGGAAACGTCTTAGAAGGAACAAAAACTAGAAGATATGTTGATGCTCCTCATACTTATTAAAAAAACAAGCATATCATAGAATGGCCTGGGTTGAAAAGGACCATAGTGATCATCTGGTTTCAACCCCCCTACTGTGTGCAGGGTCACCAACCACCAGACCAGGCTGCCCAGAGCCACATCCAGCCTGGCCTTGATTGCCACACTTCTGTTTTGTTTGCTTAATCTGCCCAACAGAGAAATAGGCATGAAGGTCCACTGCAGGTGTATTAAAAAAAAAAAAAAAGAAAGAAAGAAAGAAACTTAAAATCTCTAAGTATGGCCTATTTTGTTATTCTGATCTGACATATAATGCCCTTTGGGTTTTGAGTGTTTCAAATGGGCCTCTTCTACCAAAGCAACCTGGTTGCCTTGTGTTTTTTCTGCTTTGTTGCATAAGAAATTGCTCTCTTTTGTGGGAAAATCATACTTCTATTCAAGCAGATGTAGGACAACAGATTATGGCAAGCCATTAGGAAGCACCTTTCAAGAAGAGGAGGGGAAAAAAAGCAGTGGAGAGCTTGGGCTGCAAGAGGCAGTGCTTTGTCACCATGGCCACCACCCATCTCACTGTCCCTGTGACCCAGGGACACAGGTGTGGAAAGTGAGCTGGCTGTTCTGTTTCCTGTGGCAAATTGTGGTTTGTTTTGTGGGTTTTTGTCATGCGCTGAGATGAAGCATAATGGAGCTCATGTCTGCACCTTAACTATTTGTGTGCTGATTACCCTTTGTGATCTGTATTTCTGTTTGTTTGTTTATTACCTCATGGAGCCAGGTGGTCCTGCATAGAAATTATGTGAATCCAAAGGAGAAAGGAGGGTGAGATGGGGATGTACTGTGAGCAGTCAAGCTCAGTTTTCAATGTTTGTGCAGGAAGATGCATTTCTTGCCCCCTGATCCATCACTGTGCCTTGTTCCTCAGCCTTTCAGACAGCTTGAGGTGATCAGCTCAGCTTCTGGAGGAAATCTTCCAGCTTTCCAGAACTCACTGCTGGAAAGCATCGCTCCTATCAACTGGGTGAAGAGATTGGGACAGACTCCCATAGGAATCATAGCTTCTCCTGAACCTCACTGCCTTTTTAAACTTGGAGCAGAGAGGCCAGGTTGGATGTGGTGCTTGGCAAGCTGCTCTAGTGAAAGGTGTGCCTGTCCATGGCAGGGCTTTGGAACTGGGTGTATTTTAAGATTCCTTCCAATCCAGCCCAAAGGGAGCTGCAGAGCTGAAAGGAATGGGTTTGGTCTCTATTTCCAGTAGGAACAGTATCAGCAAAGGAATCTAAATGGGATGTAAGAACATCTCCCATGGGCAGGAGGAGAGGCACCAGAGAAACATACAGATTTTAGCTTCTGTGCTGGCTAAGGACAAAGTCATGAAGTCTGCTGGGGGCACTGGGTGGAACTTTCATCAGATCTAGGCACATCCCTGCCTTCTTGGCATTTCCCATTGCTCAATGGTTACCAGAGACTGCATTTTCCTGGGGTGAAGGGAGATGCAACCAGTGTCAGCTGCTGCAGTAACATCCCTCCCTTCTGCCTGCAGTGGGTCCAGCAGCCACAGGACCCACATGTTACCCACCTGCTTCTCTTATTGTCCTTTAATCCCTCCACACTCATTCCTGCAGTGTGAAAACTTCAGCATCTTCCAAGATTTTGGTTTGTTATTTTTTTTTTGCTGCCAGGTGGGTCACTTGCCTTGCCAGCTCCTGGGCACCCTGCTCTGGGTGTCCCAGCTGGAGCAGAGGGCTCTACCAGCCTCAGCAGGCAGCTCACAGAGAGCAGTGACTGCTGTGGTACATCAGCAAAGCTAGTCCTGGTCTGCTCTGGGATGGTGTCTGTCTTCCTGAGGAAATCTCCAGCTCAGTCCTTCCGAAGACTGGTCCCTCTGTTGCTAAATCTGGCCTGGGGACTGCATGGGTTTGTCCTCTCACTGGAGAAACCGATGGCTTTGTGACCCCATCACAGTGATGGCTTGGTTGCAAAAAGTGAATTTGAGAATAATTCATCAACTCTGTGAACTTCAGGGAAATTATTTCTTGTAATGCTTGGCAGACAGGAAGTTGATTGTGATTTAAGTGCCATAATCAAGTATCAGAAAGGTGAGGAAAGCCAATTAATTAACCCTTGTAAATGCCAAGGTGTATTTAATTGTAATTTATCATTTGTTGTGGCCTAAACTGCATGGCTGGTGTTTAATACCATGCGGTAATGGTGTTTTAAGCAGGGGTGGCAGATGAAGTTTAGCTCCTGTTTCTGTGAGCTACATGCAGTGAAGCTTTATAGGTGGTATTATTTAGGAGGAGGAAATGATTATACACGTTTTAGGTATATTAAAGTCATAATGATGACATTTCTCTGCATTTTCTAACAGTTGCTTTTGCAAACTCCCATGACATAAAGCCTGGATGGAGCTCTGAGCACCTATTGGAGCTATCGGTGTCCCTGTTCATTGCAGGGAAGTTGGACCAGATGGTCTTTCAAGATTCCTTCCAGCTCAAACAATTCTGTGATTCTATAATGTTTGAAAAAGTTATTCTTAGCATTTCATTTATCATTCTCATTGGCCTTTCTGTCCCGAGTTGTTCCTGTGTCTCTGCATTACAGCTCCTCTTTGAACCATCCCTGGGCGCTGGTTCCAGTGCTCCCTTTGACCCCACAAAGGCTCCTGGTCCTATCTGATCTTGGGATGCTCACCAAAGCCAAGGGGACACAGGGCTGGGACCCATCAGAGAAGGCCCTGCCTCTTACTAGTTGTTGTCAGCCCTATGAAAAGGTTCCTGGGTCATCAGCTGTATCCTTTCCAACACTGTACAACCTCCTGTATGCATACAGAGATTCTTCTCTTCTTTTTGGTGTCCCCAGAAGAGGTGGCCATCCTTGGACATAATAAGAATGGCTGCATGGTGCCTTCACCTGCTCTAACCTCAGAGCTGGCCCTGCCTTAAGCTGTGCTTGGAAGGATGTCCTCCCAAACTCAGCTGTCCCATGACTAGGCTGCTTCTGCCCATAGCTATAGCCTATGGTCCCCAGATTCAAGTCAAAGAAAAGCAGACCATGTTACCAACTGAACTCTGATGATAAGGCCAGGGAAACAGGGCTGATATAGCTGTGGGGAGTTGCTGGGGTGGCAGCTGTAGGAAGTCAGCATCCAGGAAAGCTGTTGGGAAGGGCTCCCCTGCAGAATCTAAAGAAGTGACACCCCCTCCAACCCTCCACACTGCTCTCTTTGCACCAGGGAGTTTTGACATGAAGTATTTAAGTGCTGTTGTGCAAGGATTTTATTAGAATGGAGAAGACTGGATAGATTTACCTGTTCTAACGTGCTCTGCAGCACAGGAGTGAACAAAGAAGAGAACCTTGTGTTGTTGTTTCAAATGTTATGAGCCAACATTGTTCTGGCAGTCTGTCTCTACACACCAGGAGCCAGCTGTAAAAGCAGCAGCAGGACAGCATTTCAATCTGTGCTGAGTTTAATACGTTGCTGATCCCACAGTGTCTAATGCCCTATCTTGTACCATGTGAGATGTGAGGCCACAGCATCAGCAAACTGGATACGGAATATTTTGGAGCACAGCAGTGTAACACAGAGTGATTTGCACTGCACCCATAGGTCTGCTGCTTGAGGACACAATGTGTCCTTTCCACGTGCTGCCCTTGAGCTGCACAGACAGCTTTGCTCATCTTGTATGAGTACAGGTGCTTGAGCACTATTTTATCAGATATAAATAATCCTTATGTCATGGTGCAGCTAAAAATTATGACATTTTCACTTCTAAGGATTTTTTTATGGAGAACTTCCTATATGTGGTTTTGTCAGATTCTGTTTGTGACCATTTGAACTCTGCATTCCAGCTGCTGCCTCCTATGAAATGAGGCTAATGGCAGCATGAGAAACAGCTGGGTTGTTAATTCTTAGCACCATAAAATTTGCTGTTAGGAACAGAAGAAGTTCTTCTTTGTGCATTTTTCTTTGGTGGTTATTCTAGGTTGAAGTTCTTCCGTGAAAGCACTTGATTTCTGCTGGCAAAAACGTTCTACCTTCTCTCTCTCCTTCCCCCCCACCACTTTCATTCGTTTCATAATAGAATTATAGAATCATAGAACCACAGAACATTCTGAGTTGGAAGGAACCCACAAGGATCACTGAGTCCAACCCCTGGCTCCACACCGCACCACCCAACATTCAAACCCTACATCTGAGAGTGTTGTCCAGATGAACTCCTTGAACTCCAGCACTGCCCTGGGCAGGCTGTTCCATGCCCACCGCTCTCTGGAGCAGATCCTGTCTCTAACCCCCAGTTGCCCCTCTCCTACCATCTCTGTAGCTCTCCTTCAAATGCTTTCAAATAGTTTCATGTCCTTTTTGTACAGTGGTGCCCAAAACTGCATCCAGTGCTCAAGGTGAGGCTGCTTCACTGCAATGTAGGGCAGACAATCCCTTCCCTCAGCCATCTGGCAACACTGTGTTTGATGCACCCCAGGATACGGTTGGCCTTCCTGTCTGCCTGGGCACACTACTGACTCAACCCTGACTAAGAGAATTTTGAGTGCAGGGAACCCTCAGGCATAAACTTTATGGCTCCTTGCCTCCATGGCCTCAGTGAGAGCAGATGGAGCCCTCACTGCAGCAAGGGCCCCCACCCCGTCCTCAGCTGCACGTGATGGGCATTTCAGGTGCTCAGGAAGTGGTGAGCATGGGGAGCCCTTTGGCTTTCAGTCTGCCCATACGATGGTTTCACCTGATTTTAAAATATCCCAGAGATGGGGCTTCACCTTGACCACCCCAAGGCTACTCGTGTCTTGCCATGCAGGCATTTCCAAGCACTCAGAAGTCCAAATTTAATTTCTTTATATTTAAATATAATCCAAGGGAAAACAGATTTTCCTGAAAACAGCATTCACTAAAAATAACAGAAGGAAAGAATGAACCAAAACAAGAATCACAGAATGTCTTTGGTTGGAAAGGTTCTTAAAGTCCTCTAGTTCCAAACCCCAGGGAACAAGGAATTAATACACGCACATTGTCCATCAGCACTAATCCTGATTGACTTCCATGGCTGAAGATCATACCCACAGCAGAACAGCTGCTGCAAGTCCTGCTCCACCAGGATAGTAGCGTGGAGCTGGGAGGAAAACAAAACCCATCTGTCTCTTGTAGACACCTTTGGCAAAGCAGAATCCCATGGTTCAGCTGAGGGGCTGCTTTGGAGCGAGGGATCCCTGCCTCGTGCCCCGGAGCAACTCCCCCAGCACCCCCAGGATGTCTTGCAAGCCCTGCCCAGTGTGGGCACTGCATCCCCTCAGCATCCATGGGTGCCCTGCCAGCCGTCCCCTGCACAGTTGCTGTCCCAGCTCGGCGGGAGCCATGGCCCCTGGCAGCTCCTGCTTGTTGGCCAGGAGGAGGACAGGGACCTCAGCAAGACCAGGGTGGCCCAGGGTCTCCTCCAGCACCGCCAACGCTTCAGGCAGCCGAGCCGTGTCTGCGCTGTCTAGCACAAAGACCAGGATGTTGGTGTCCTCCAGGTAGTGGTGCCAGCTGGCCCGGAGGTTGGGCTGTCCCCCAACGTCCCAGAGGTTGAAGGACATGCCACAGGGCGTCCGCATGGCCTCCACATTGAAGCCCACGGTTGGGCACGTCTCCATGGCCTGGCCGCCCTTCAGCTGGTACAGGATGGTGGATTTCCCAGCGAGGTCGAGGCCCAGCATGACCACACGCGCGTCTCTTTTGCGCCAGCCTTTGGAGAACAACTTCCCCATCGAGACACTGCTGCAGCCAGTGCAAAAAATATAGCTAAAATAATAATATCAGTTAATGGATAATATCAGTTAATAGCAGAGCACTCTGTCCTACCTCCCTTAGGTTTGCTGAAGGAGGAAACAGGCAGCCGGCCTTGGCTTCTCCACGCAGACCAAGGCAGAGCTGTTATTTCAGAGGCATGGAGCGGAGCCAAGGAGCACAGCCCAGAACTGCGGCTTCTGCACTCCCGCCCTGCTGCCTCCTGCCTCCATCCCGCCCACAGCTCTCTGCGAGCTCCACCAGCATCCTGCAAAAAGAGCCAGGCAGGCGGCACTGCACGCTTCCTCTCAGCGGGGCAGGAATACACCAGCTTTTGTTCATTGGCTTCTCGAGGGGAAATCCACCCCCAGCCGGACAGGAGGAAACCCGGGCTGCTCTGGGAATGTGCTGAATCACAGCTCAGGGGTGTGGATTTCAACATGAGCCACAAGACAACCGACAGTTTGCAGTCTTGCGACCGCACAACACAAATCTCAGTTCAGCGTTGGTTTTCACGACCTGCTGCACGGTGGTGATGGATTTAAAGAGATGCATGCAGACAGGAGTTTTAGTGTTTGGTAGAAATATGACCAGCATGAACATCTATAAAACTTATTGCATCAAGATGCTCACTACATTTTGATTTCCGTAAGTAAGGCAGTCAGCCCTGTGTCACTGAGGGTGGGGAAGGAAATCTCTGTTAAACATAGAAAAAAGTTTACCAAGATGGCACCTCTCAAACTTACACACCAGAGGCAGAAAAGGGCTGCTGAAACAGCAGAGCTGCTTGTGCAAGAGCAGCAGGTGGCAGCCAGCAGAGCCTGGCAAAGTGGATGGTACCCCCATCCGGTGGGTTTCTTGCCTTACAGCTGCTTGAAGGCACGCTGTGCTGAAGCAGCCATAAATCTGCAGAACAGAGCAATGCTCCCCAGCTACCCTCCCCTGGGCACAAAGAAGGAAATGTGATTTATGTGCTTTTCTCCATGCATCAGCAGGAGATGTAATTTCCTGGGTGCTGCTGTGTCTGACAGCTCCATGTCACGTGCCACCACTGCTGGGACAAGCCCAGCACTGCAGCACAGGGAGGTGGCCATCTGGACCTACAGACAACTTTGGCAGTGTTCCTATGAGAAAAGGCTGAAGCACATCCCATACAGCTGGGGCTGGGAGGTACTGGGACTGCCAGAATATAGAAATAGAAAAAGAGAACTACGATAAGGAGTGCAGTGATCCTAATCCTGCAGCCCAAGTCCTTTTCCTTAAAGCAGTTAAATTGGTGCCTGGCTCCTTAACCTATTTCTCCTCCAATCTGAGGAAACCTTCCTCCTATATTGCCTTGGGCTGTAAGATCAGCACAGTGGGTATTTTGTGATGTGCCAATGTGTGCCATGAATTGCCCCTTGAATCTGTTGTCTTTCTCTGCCTTTGCTGCTCCTCTCCTTCTCTGAGGCTGAACGAGCGGTACGGACGATCTGTTTCATTCTCATACCCCTGGTAATGAACACAAGTCTATTTATTTTCTTTCTCCCTGCCACTTGTTCCAATCATGGAGGTGCAGAAGATGCCTGCAGAGTCCGATCCACCCACAGCTGTACTATAAAGGCATAATATTCCAATAAATAATACATGGGTGCAATTGCAATTCTATGTAAGAAAGAAAAGAAAGTAAAAGCAGATGAAACAAGCTCTGAGTGAATCCATTGCTGGAGCAGGAAGGCTGAACACTAAATAATTCAGAAACTGTTCAGAGGTGAGGGCAACCCTTACTCCAGCTATATCTTTTGTGGGCAGAACAAATGCTCTTGCCCTGTTTTTCATGTCTCTGAATTCACAGGAACAAAGACGATGGTAGCTAATTCTGCTTATAATTAATAGATTCATAGAATAATTAAGGTTGGAAAAGACCACTAAGATCATCTGGTCCAACTGTCAGCCCACCCCCACCATGCCCACCATCCATGTCCCTCAGTGCCACAGCCACGCAGTTCTTGAACACCTTGAGGGATTGTGACTCCACAAGTTAAAACATAGCTCTGACTGTCTTGAAAAGCCTGAATCTCAATTCTTCAATTATTTTTAGTGTGTCTAGGTGAAAAGGGGGGAAAAAATGAGCAAAAAATGTTATCTGAGCCAAAAAAGGCTTTTGCTCAATCCTTTCATGTACCTTAGTATTTGCTCCTCCATCTGTTGAGCATCAAAGTTTCAAAGTTAAGATAGCTTTTTTTATATACTGTTCCTTCAGTTCCTGTTAAAAGGATGCCCTACAGAGGATATCCACACTGCCAACCTATTTGTACTATATATAGGTAGCTTCTTATCTGAAACTGTTAATTCTGTGGAAAGTAAAAATCACAGCTTGGAGGTACCTTGGTGAGGCTCTTCTCTGTAGATCAATCAGGATGAAACTCTGCTTTGAAATACCTAAATCCGGGTTTCTTTTATACCTTTCTGTATGATACGATGGATGAAAGCGAAGAAAACCTGTGAAAATTGATTTTAACTGCATTTTCTCGTGCTCACCACAGGGTGTCACTGTTGCCACACTTTTCTGAGCGAAGAAGCCGTCTCCAGAAGCATCAAACAGCTGCGGTCAAACCACCGGTGCCGGAGCTCCCTGCTTTGGTGAGGGGAGGGCTTCCTTTGGCATCCTTCTGTGACTGAATCACTTTGAAACAGGTTTTCCTGAACAGCTTTCTATATATTTTGTGAACCTATTTATAGAACGACTTGGGTTCAAAGGGTCCTTGAAGAACATCTAGTTCCAACCCCACTTCACATCTGTAGGAAGCTGAGAGCGAGGACTGCAGAGCAACACGAAATAAGATGGCAGTTATAGGTGATATTCAGCTTCAGATCATTTCATCTGGCATCAAATGCTAGGACTCTGCAGCTAACTAACTGATGGAAAACGTTATGCTGAACAAAGAGGAGAAAAACATGGAAGAATTTTCTTTTAGTATCCTTTACCAGTTCACTGAGAGTTGCCATCATGACTCTATGCTGTAGTTGCTTACAGAGCTGCAGATACAGACAGATCTTTTTTATCTAAGGCAGACAAAAGGCAATGCATTCAATCTATTCTTCTAATGTGCTCCTAGGAATGAATCTGATGATTCAGGTTACGCTAGGGCTCGTGGAGCAACTCAGAGCTGTGCTATTGTTCCTTTTGAATTTCAGATGCTCTGAGTTTAATCACTGGAGAAAAGCATTTCATCTGCTTTGGTTACCAAAAGAGATGCAAGTCGAGACGATCAGTGTGAGAGAAATAGCAGCATCCAAGTCAGCAATGAGTTACAGACATTGGCAGCACGCTGTGTTATGCAATAATTGTTTCTATTCTTAAAACAAACAAAAAAGTCTCTGAATATCATTGTTTGGCCCCGTTGATCTATTTAGCACTTTTCTAAAGTTTCCAGTCTGTCACAACTTTTCCAAGACGGATATAAGGTTTCGTATCGCCTTTCCTTCTGGAAAAAACACAATGAGAGAAGAGTGGTTTTGTTATTGTTTGCTTTTATGAGAAGACAAACAAGGGAACAAAAAAAGAACAGAACTAAGTAGCATCCACTAGATTATTAAGTGAATTCTGCTTCATATAGAGCAATTTTATCTGTTTCAGCCCATTGTAAAGCTCAGGCACAGTATAAACCAACTGCAATTACCCTGAGGTGTTTAAGGACTTGTTGCATGTGTTGTCAATTAGTGATAACACCAAGAAATCTAAACCCACGTGAATAAAAAAAAACTCCACTGGATGCTGTGTACCAGTACTTGTTTCAAAAAAAAATGGGTTTCTATATAATAAGCAGATCTTTTCTACAGTTATAAATAGGATCAAAGTTCTGTTTACGTAGCCTCACCTTCTCACCATCTCCTAGCAATGTCAGGAAAGGCAGCTATCCTCAACAGATTATTTGTTTGTGGGGACAAAAAGATGAGCAGAAAACAGACACGTGTAGGCACTGCTGTTTCTGTAGCAAAAGGAAAATCGTCAGTGTGCTTAGGTATTCTGTAGCAATCCCCTTTCTGGCTCTTTTAGAGCTTTCCCCTGAGACTGTGACTACACTTTTCCACGTATCTTATTTATGCTTTGACTTTGTAGCTCGATGCTGCACAAGCTACCCAGCAGTGTCTTCCCGAGGCCAGCGGCAGCAGTCACAGCAGCACAGCATGCAAGAACTTGGCAGGGAACACCTTTCTACCCCTGGCCTCCTGCTGTGCCTTCTCTGCCTCTTATTCCAGGGCAGAATTTCTTCAGCATTGCTGATTCCCTCCCATAGCAACCTTTCTGGATTTGACTCCTTCAGTGCTGAAATTATCATTACTCTTTAATGTATTCTTTCTTGTAAGCTGGCCACCCCCAAACACAGGCTGATGCTTCTTGCAGGCCCTGCCCTGCTGCTCCACGGCTCCCTCAGTCAGCTCCATCAGAGGGTGGTGACACACTGGAACAGGTTGCCCAAGGAGGCTGTGGATGCCCCATGCCTGAAGGCATTCAAGGCCTGGATGTGGCTCTGGGCAGCCTGGTCTGGTGGTTGGTGACCCTGCACATAGCAGGGGGTTGAAACGAGATGATCTTTGTGGCCCTTTTCAACCCAGGCCAATCTATGATTCTGCGATTCTCTCTGCTGTTGCAAGGCCCCGCTGCCTCGTGACCCCGAGCACGGCCAGGAAAAGAAGGAAACTTGAAGCAGCAGCAACCATTTCCCGGTAAGGGCCTCGCGAAACAACAGCAGGCTCTCTTGGGAGAGCAGCTCTGCACTCTTCCCTTTCCCGGATCCTCCCCCACAGCTGCGTCCCGTCCTTGAGCTGCAGCTATAAACACACAGCTGTAAAGACAGAAAACGTCAGCGCTGAGTTAAAGCGGACCGTAACGGCTGACCAAAAGCCTCCGAAACCTCCAACCCCGCCCCGACGGCTCGCTGTCCCTCACAGCGCCGGGAAGTAAAAACAGACGGCGGTCACGCGTTCCACCCCTTGGAAGCAAAGCACCAATAGGAGACGAGGAAGATGGTCACGTGATGGCAGGCGCGAACAGTCAAGCGGGAAGGGGGGGAGTAAGGGGGCGTGTCACGTGACGCGCCCCCCCTCTCCCCCCGCCCCCCTCCGGTCGCTGTCACGTGCGCGGTGCCGGCGCGCGCCCTGCCACGGTGCGGCTGCAACGGTCGTAACGGCCGCGGTGTGCGGAGGCGCCTCAGACGGAGCGGCACCGGAGGATGCGGCAGCAGCCGGGTGAGGAGCGTGAGGCGTCTGCGGCCCGGCCAGCCCTTCCCGCCGTTCCCTCCCGCCGCTCTTCCGTCGGAGCGCTGTGAGGCTGCGGCTGTCACACAGCTCTGCCCGGCGTCCCGCGAGCGTCTTCCTGCTTTTTTAAGGGCTTTTGTGTCTCCACTTTCAGGACTTTCTGCTCATCCTTCTCTTTGTTGCCCGTTTCCTCAAGGCACAGGTCGAGCACGCTGGAAAAGTGAGGCTCTGAAGGTTGTTTTCCTCGCTAGTCTCTATATGAGCGATTAGTCTCTTGAGATCTCGAGTCTCTTGTTTGGTGATCTGTAGTGCTTTTTTTAAATGGAAGCAATTGGAGTGGCATCTTTGGGAAAGCATCCTGCAGGCTGCTGATAGCAGGTAAGGTGGATGCTATGCGTTGGAGCTCAGAGGGCTGTGTGAGAGAGCCTTTGGGGCAGAGAGGTGCTTAGAAAAACAGCATTTGGGAGGGAGAACTATCTTTGCAGCCTTACTCCATGGGGCCTTTGCGTTCTTATTTCTTATGCGTCTTGCTGGAATATAGGTGGGTTTTCCAGGGTGTCTCATCCAGAGTGAATGGCTTCAGTGAGTTGCGCTAATGACTCAGCTTCTTGTTGAAAAGAAGAAGGAAAATGCACGTTGTGACTGGGCCTGTAGTCTTGTTATGGTGGTTGAGCGACTCGGTCATCCTAGTAAGGGTTTCTTTGTGTGGTTAAAACGGCCTTGTGTTCAATGGTGTCCATGTATGTGCTGGTTTTTGCTTGCATCTCTTTCAGCCAACTGCTGAACCAGGAGGACTGCTTGCCAGATTTTAGTCTTTCCCTGCACTGCTCTTAAAAAGGCATCAAAGAATAAGTCATCTGCATGCAGAGGTTTGAGCATATTGTCACAGGCATCTTGTCTTATGTAAGGTCTCAGGAAGGTAATAAGTTATGACATGTGATTTCAGGTATGCGACATTCTCCTTGCCACCAAAAAAGATGTCACAATAAAGTCACTTAGTTTGTGCGTCCCATCAGTGTCAGTAGCATGCATTGTTTCCCTCTTCTCAGCACTGAAACTTGAGATTAAAAACCAAACCAAATGAGAGAAGATGTTGGGAGGACCACCCTCCCGTCTAGGAAACCACTATGTCTAGGGTTTGGCTGTTCTTTGATTGAGGGGTACTTAAAAGAGGATTAAGTTTGCCAATCGTTTCTTGTTTTTCTGAAACTGGATATTCCAGCTTTTGTATTCTCACTGCTGGTTGATTTCCCAGTAGGGGAAATGAAGGCCTGCTGTTTTTCTGTGCAGGAATAAGAATAAGCTGCAGTGTTGGAGCCTAAGGAAGGAGTGACACAAACACACAACTGTTGCCAGATAATCTTTACAGGGGGATAATCTCTGAAGAGTTAACTAAAGTTTTTTGTTCTGTTGACAAAGGGTACTGTTTTCCCAGTAGGATATTGTATTATTGTTCTGTGCAGCATGGGTTTGTTCAGCTGAACTGTAAACTCCATGAACTTTTATCTAAAAGCATTTAAAACAATTTTGTAAACATTGTTTTCTGGGGCTTTGTCGTTTTGTTTTGTATTTGTTAGACAGGGATTCATGTATGCATGCTGTGTATCGCTTGGAATCAGCCTGCTCATTGTTTCTGTAGAAAGCAGGCTAGGGAGATGTTGAATGCATAGGCAGCAGTTCAGCACAGAATATTTGAAGGGCTTCTATCTCTGAAAGCACAGGGCTCGTCTTGTTGTGAACAGCTCTAGGTATTTTTTTCCCCTAATGCTGATGATGCCTTTCAGTTTTATTTCTTTTCAGCACAGTGTGTGGCCAGTTCAGTTTCCTTTTCGACAAGTCATCCTTTCTTGCTTATTTTTGGCAGCACTGAAATTCAAACAGTCATCTTTGTTTCTGTTCCTGTTTGGCTGCTGATGTTGCTGGATAATCTCAAAGATGTCAAAGTAGTTAGAAGAGGCATGGCTGATATTAGCCCCCTCTCCTGGTTGGTTCTGCAGTGGTGGAATACTGACATGGCAGAAAGCAGCATGGTTGGTGTGTTGTTGTTTATCAGGGGGTCATGAGGCAGAAATGAAGACAGTTAAGAGGAGTGGGATGTAGTGTTTTGCAAAGCAGTATCTACCAGAGCACCAAGTTTAAGATTAGGCCTTCTGTACTTACAAGGATTTCATAGAATCACAGGATGGTTTGGGGTGGAAGGGACTTCAAGGATCATCATGTTCCAACCTGCCTGCCACAGGCAGGGCCACCAACCCCCAGATCTGGTAGTAGACCAGGATTTCTCGTATTCCTTTCTTAGAAATGTGGTCATTAAATGTAGATATTGATGTATAAATGACAGATATTCCTAAGAACTGCTGCTGTGTTGCATACAGAATCTAAGCAATGGCTTGTTAGCTGATGTATGGAGACTTGAATTCCAGTACATTCGCTACTGCATTGCACTTAAAAAGTTCCCATTAAGGTGCAGGTTTTGAGAGGTGTGTATTGTAGTGGGGTCCAGGCCTCTGTGATTATCAGCACGAGTAAACTTAGCTCTTTGCTCATGTTGTACAGGAAGGTGAGTGAAGGACACTGTGTCCCTCTGTGCCACTGCTTGCAGTGACATGTCTGAGGTCTTCTGGATCAGCCTGTCATTGCAAGATGTGCCCAGAAGAAACTCTGCATGTGCCTTTTGCTCCTAGACTATTCAGCTAGCTCTGGGGCTGAAATGAATTTGGGTCATCATTGAGAGAACCTGGTATGCTACATATATGTAGTGTAGTCTCTTGGTAGTGTCTTACTGGAAAGCTAGGAAAGTGGCTAAGGTTTTTTGGGAATCCATCTTTAGGTAGGGGGGAAAATGGTGCTTATGCCTAAGTTGGGCATTTCTGTGAGAAATGGCAGATAAATAGTTAAGAAAAAGTCTTTTTCATGACAAGTTTGCATTAAGTGGGGTAAATTAAGTAGGTGAAGTCAAGAATGGACTGAGTTGGAACTTGGTCTTCTCAAAAGAGCAAGACATCACTTTTTTTTTTTAAGTGATAAATAACATGTAAACATTCTGCATTGCAGGATTCACTGCTGGTCTTAAATAGCTCTTCTTCTGAAACTTTGCCTTGCAATTCTGGGGGCAGGATTGAAGGTCTAAATGAGCTCTGTAGGTTTTGTTGGCTGGTAGCTTTGTTCTTAAGCTGGTCATCATAGAATCATAGAATCATAGAATTGTTTGAGTTGGAAGGGACCTTTAAAGGTCATCTGGTCCAACTCCCCTGCAGATGGCAGCCCCTGGCTCCTCCAGGCCCACCCCTCTCCTGGAGCAGGGGCTGCCCTGGCACAGGACAACTCACACAGTTGCAATTATCCTGGGGAAACTGGGAAGCAGCAGCATGGTGTAAGGACGTATTATACACGTGTGTATTCACTGACAGGTAACGTTTGTTATCCAGGCAGCTGTTTCTAGCTTGTTTCCAAGGAAGAAACGATGACAATTTCACTTAATCAGCTTTTCCTCCTGTGTATTTCGCTATTTAACTGTACAAACCAGCAAGTTTGTCTTGTGGAACGGTGGCTGTTTAGTAGTACTGGATACAGTTTGCTTATATATCCAGTTGAGTAAAGACCACTCTTCTAGTGTTCTACCCCAGTCATTTGCTGTTTGTTCACCTTAATACATAGAAATATAATTAAATACTTCATATAGGATAGAATGTTATACTCTCGGACACACCGATTAGCACATCTTTTTTCTCATTTAAAGGAAATGATTTTTTACTACCTGTTGATAAAAGCATAAAATACACTTTTAGATAAGATTTTCTTAATTATGGCATTGTCATCTTGCTTGCAGTAAGTACATGAGACACAGTAACATCATGGTGGATGTGGGAAAGTGGCCAATATTTACCTTGCTGTCACCTCAAGAAATAGCATCTATTCGGAAAGCGTGTGTGTTTGGTACATCAGCCAATGAAGCCATATACACTACACACAACGATGAGGTAAGGCTTTACTAAAATAGAACAGATTTTGCAAACCTGAGTAGACTATGATTTCTTTTCTTCTTTCACATCTTATAGAACTTGTCTGAGTTTCCAGTAGCAGAGCTGTAGCCGAGAGAATATGCTTTTACATGACAATACTGTCTTCTTTTGTGACTGTATACTTTCTGTAGTGCAGTTCCTGCAAATGAGAAGCCTGGCTTTCTGGCCTACACAAGTCTGAAGCATTCAGACTCATTAGTTAACTTCCTGAGTGCCCCAGTGCTGACATTCAAGTTTAGCTTCTGTGAGTGAAGTCTTTGACCCTCAAAAGTCCATGGCAAAGCTCTGCCCTGGCTTCACGAAGACCTGGATATCACCAAATCTGTGTACACCTGAATGTAAGGCACTTGAAATCAGTCTTCCTCTGTTTTTCAGGTGTTTGTTTTTGGACTGAATTGCAGCAATTGTTTGGGAACTGGAGATAGTCAGAGCACAATAGTACCAAAGAAATTAGAAGCCCTGTGTGGAAAGAAGATTTCCAGTCTCAGTTATGGAAGTGGACCACATGTTCTACTTTGCACCGAAGGTAGGAAACGAATGTTTATTATGGAAGGATAAGTTACAGATTTAAGTTCTGCTTATATTTAACAAGAGTGGATTAGAGGACAGTTGTATGAATCTGTTGATTGGATACTAATACACATAATGCATGCTAGGGGGTCTTCATTGATCTTAAGTGGAATAAATGTATTCAGTAATGTTTTCCTTACACCTCCAGTACATGGTAACTGCAGAGTTTTATTATATCAGTTGTGGCTTACTTGGTTTTACCTGTGTGCTTTCACCTATTTCCACTGTAATCTAGAGGTCATACCATGTTATATGTAGTTGCTTGTGTACAACATACATAATCTGTCATCATCCAAAGGAATGTCGTACTAGTTTCAGTACTTCTTAATCTCTTTTTACTGTCTTGTTGGCACTTTCCCAATCCTTAAAATTCTATCTTAATTTCCTCAGAATTTGTGGTAGTTTTATCATATTCTTAAATATTTTTGCAGATGGAGAAGTGTATGCTTGGGGACATAATGGCTACAGCCAGCTTGGGAATGGTGCAACCAATCAGGGTGTTACTCCTGTTCAAGTCTGCACAAATCTGTTACTAAAGAAAGTGATTGAAGTAGCTTGTGGCTCTCACCATTCCATGGCATTATCGTTTGATGGGGATGTAAGTTGAAACCTGTTCAAATCTCTTAATTCCTTCTTGGAGTGGTATAGGTGACCTTGCAGACTGCAGTGGTTACAACTCAACCTTTTCTTTTACTGCCTCGACCTAAGGTGTCCTTTACTTCAGAGCAGACTTGAAAATAGCTTCTTCCTGCCTTTCTCCCCCGCTTTCTCCCCCCCAAAAAAAGAAATGTTTGCTTGTTGTAAGTTTCACAAGGAGGACACCAGACAGCTATACCTCTTACAGACGGCAGACTCTTTGTGATGTGCAAAACTGGAGATTACTTGCTTTGCAATTCTGATATTAAAGGTGTTTGTTGAGTTGTCACTGGTTAGCCTTCAGTCTGCTTCTTGCAGTCTTCATGATTTCCACTGTTATTATGGAAAGAATGTTGCTTTGTACATCTCTGCACACTTGTGTGTGTAGCTGCTGAGCGAGCATTTAGTTCACGTGCCAAGTCTGCTTTATGCTATTTGTTTCTGTGGCTTGAGGCTATGTGTCATGGGAAACATGTCCAATTATTCTCCATTTAGTTAGATTTGACCAGTGTGTGTGTGATTGGAACTGCGTTTTACTGCATGGAAGAAAGCTCGAGTCAACTCTGCTTAAAAAGAAACAAAAACACAAAAAGCACAAACCTTTCTAACGATGAAAATGGAAACTGCAGCTCTTTTCATCCCAGTAATCTGAGCACGTCTGAGTTATGGTTAATTATGGAGTCATAATGCTGCAGTTAATACAAAGGAGCTGAGGGTAGGAAAGAGCCTGAGTTAATTTAGGTGGAATGCATTATATCTCTAAAAGGAGAGCCAGTGCTTAGAAAAGATCTTTGTGCTGTCATGTTTGCTTGGATTATATATGATAAAATTTGATATGTAATTCTCTTCCATGTGGAAAGGCAATAGTATTCATGTGTTAGCTTAAGTGTTGGTGTCAGCTACTGTGTGGTAGCTGCCTGGGGTGCTTGTGCTGTCTTTTGTAATAAACATAACGTGTTTGAAATCTCAGTGGAAGAGGGGAAACTTCTTTGTATTTCCCATGGAGCTGATGTTTGCAGCTGGCTAGCCATTGTGGCTAGTTAATGTACCATAAATACATCCACAGTGTACCTTGCTGTAGCTTAGTCTGTTTGTGCTCTGAGGTTTTATCTGTTTCAGAACCAATTAAATTGAAAGCAATGAAACATCTTAAGTGTAGTTTTATTTACAGAAGGACTTGGCTGCAGAAAGCCTTGTGGCTTGATCTGAAGTTTCAGAGACGTTGGAGTTGGAAGTAACTCATGGAAGTACTTGGAATACTTGATTTGACCTGTTGGTTCAGTGTGAGTTTAATGCACTGCAAATAAAAATTGTGCAGAGATTTCTGTTAGATCAAAATATTCAGTAGGAATCAGATCCAGAAAATACAAGTAACAATAAGCAAAAGACTAATGCTTTATTCCCTCTTCAAATTAACCGTGATGTATGAGTTGTGGGGTTTTGTTACTTTGTTTTGTTGCTGTTGTCTTGACTTGGCTTGGTGAATTTGCTCTGTTCTAAGGTTAACTGGCACCCTAGGGTGTGCAGATTTGACATAAGGTATCTCTGTCAGCATGCAGGTGGTTAGCATTCCTATAGTGAGTATTTCCAAGAGGACAAACTTAAGAACTGTCTGGTTTATCAGAGAGCTATCAAAAATAGCTCTATGCCAAGGGCGTAACTTCAGTAATAAATACTGAAGAAAGTGAACATCCAAAGCTGTAAGTGTTTTTATGGCAAACTACTTTCCTGTCTTTTGGACTTATACATGAAAGAAGGCTTTTCTAATATATATTTTAGCTGTGTGCCACTGGCAAACTTGGTTGTTTCAAAAGTGCAGCTTTTTGTTAATGCCACTGTGTAACAAAGTTACGTTACTTGGACACGTGACCTGATAAAACCAGCTGCTTTAACAACTGTTGGAAGAGTGAAAAAGAGTACTGAACAGTGAGGGCTTCTTTGTATTTGGGAATCAAATCACTTTCACTTGATTTCATGTTTTTCCAACATCATGAAAGCGTGAAGTCCATTCATTCTGCTCGTTTGGTTAACTTCTACTTTAGGTGGAAGTACATTCCTTGTGCTGGCTGAAGTCAAATGCTCTGATTCTGTAGTAAAAAGCTGGAGAAGTGCTGTGTTCTTATTTGTAATGTCAATTCTGTTGTTGTTTATTAACTTAAAACAGATGAAAACTATCTTAAGCATTTTAGCTAATTAAATACGTTGGTTTACCCAATCTGATCCTGGCTATAGTAAGATTATTATTTATTACTGTTATTAAGTCTTAAACTACAATTTTCTGTTTGTTTTATGGACAGCTGTATGCTTGGGGCTATAACAACTGTGGTCAGGTTGGATCAGGATCTACAGCAAACCAGCCAACTCCTCGGAGAGTTTCAAACTGTTTGCAGGATAAAATGGTAGTTGGCATTGCTTGTGGTCAGACCTCCTCCATGGCTGTAGTGAACAACGGTGAGGTAAGCACTGCTGTGTTCATTCATTCTCTGTCAGTTACCCTGTCTTCTGAGATTAAGGTCTGAGCATGGAATAAAATGCTGATACAAAGTGCTCAAGTTACAAATGGTCAAGTGTGCTGTCTTTATGTAGATGTTCCATCTTATGGCAAAAACTGCATTGAATTATGCCTTCATCCACTCTGCATCTGCAGGAATGTGAACAGTTCAATATTTTCTTCATTTCAGTAGCTTCTTGAACATGTGTCTTGATTAGACTTTTAAAAACATGCACAATTAAATGGTTAATCTTTCTGCAGAAAGACAGGGAATGATCCCAGTTCTTGAATGTATTGCTGAACTACCAGCTCCAAAAAACAAACAAAAAAAACCCCAACAAACCAACAAAGAAAGAATTTGAACATTTCCCTAGTATTGTGCAACAGTCCCATTTCAAATAAGGAGTTTACAATACTAACTTTCCTCTAAGTTTGAACTGTAACTTCAAATTTACTGTATCTGAGAGCGTAACACTTTCTTATGACAGGAGGGGCTGCAAAAGTCCTTGAGGTTGAGATGAGCTTCCATTTTGTCTTCATCTGTCCACCATAACAAAACTAAAGGGAAAATTTGAGCTAAGCTGGAGGCTTCATCTTAAATTAATCCATTAGATTAATCAGGAGGAAAGTATAGGAAAAGGAAATAGGAAAGTCAACTAAATCTGTTAAAACTTGCCATAAACTAAAATCTGTGTCATTACAAAAGTTTTAGTATTTCAAAGAGATGTATTTTTGAACACAATAAAAGTGTATTTAAGATGTAATACAGGAGCGAAAAGCTGAATACAGTCAGTTGTACAGTGTATTTAGTATCTGTCATCCTTGCCTGCATTCCTTTTGAAACAGTGTACAGATTTCTTTTAGTAAGATATCTATTTTGGACTTGTGCTTCATATTAAATCTGAAGAAACTAAGAATGTGTATTCTGTATTTCTAGGAGGCTGGCTTACTATTGTTTTCCTTTTGCCTTTAGGTTTATGGCTGGGGTTACAATGGTAATGGTCAGCTGGGTCTTGGAAACAATGGCAACCAATTAACGCCATGCAGAGTGGCAGCATTACATGGTGTGTGCATACTCCAGGTATGTCTAATGTAGAGATGAGGAATGCATTCATGTTTCTAGCATCTGTTAAAACTGTATCTTTAGAGTCTTATTGCTGCTTCTGGATATCACAGCTCTAATGCTGAGTTTACTTGGTTCCTACAAATTGCATTAGGCATATAAAAAGAAGTAGTCACTCCATAGAGTGCTTGCTTTTGTGAATGTGAATGCTTTACGTTTGGCTAGTGTAGCTGAGTAAATTATGTTATAGATAAAAATCTCATCTTTGTTACAGAGCTGTATGAGAACTGCACTGGGCAAATGCAAAAGGGGAAACAAGGGAATGAATATGTTCCAATTAGATTCTATGTTGATATTCTAATTAGCCCTTCTAATGTGTTTTGTGCTAGCTTTAAGTACTGAGAAATAACACATTTTATTAGGTTGAAGATAGGTAGATAAAAGAATGCCCGAGGTGTTTAACATCAGCTAGATTAAGGTAATGTGTGTGGTAATTTGTTCTTGTTTCTTTTTTGTTTAGTAATAACGCTTATACATTTACTTACAGATTGCCTGTGGCTATGCACACACTCTAGCACTAACAGATGAGGGCTTGCTCTATGCCTGGGGAGCTAACACTTATGGGCAGCTGGGAACTGGCAATAAAAGTAACCAGCTAAGCCCGCTGCAGATCATGATGGAAAAAGAAAGGTAATCTTTCTGAAGCAGTTTCTGTGTTGATATATTTGGGTACGTGTTATGTGGTCTCTAGCATTGGAAGCATGTGCATTTGGGGTTTCTATTCTATTTCTGTTGCCAATGTTGAAAGCATGGTAACTTTTTCTATAGACTGAATGCTTTTTGCTCTCTCTAAAGATTATTGAAAGTAAACATTTTGTACTTTCCCAGTGCTGAAAAAGAATGACCAAGTGTTTGGCTTTTCAAAATGTGGTTCTTTCAATTAAAAAATAAATAAATAAATAAAAATAAAAAAAAATTGGAGCTATGAAATCAAAGAGCCGAGCTTTTAAGCTGCATTGAGGCCTACATTAAAGGGGAGGGGATGATGGCAGGAAGGAGTGACAAATGGGAAAATCAATTTTCTGAAACAGCCTTGGACAAGTGCTTCTGAACAATGGTCAACTATGGAAACATAACTAAATTTACAAGCTTGCTAGAGCTGTGGCTAAATGTTCTTGCTTTTATCAGTGGTACCATTTAGCAATTTCTCAGATTTGTAAAGGATTGACCTTTGTCAGCACTCCTTCAGCACTCTTAGAATATTTGGGATGTAAGTCTTACAGCTCTTCTGCTGTTCACTTACAAACATGGACCTCACTCCCTTTTGTCTGGACCCATGTATATACCTGAAGATAGTCTTAATTTAGTTTGGAAACATCATGGTCTATAAATCCCTTAACTTGTGTATCTGTTATGTTATAATCTCCTTTTATCTAAGGAATACTCATGGCTGACTTTCTTATATTCCAATGCAAATGGAGGAAAAAATATAGCTGAGGAAGATGTCTGGACAGTCATTCTAAGAAGTCATTCCTATTTTTTTTTTTCCTGTTTCTCACACTTTTCATTAAATGAAAAAGTGCACAATGCTGGGATTATTTAAGGGCTTTAAAAAGTTTGGAGGGGGGTTGGAATAAGAAGCCAACGCAGCAGAAACCACTGAGGTGAGGCTGGCTTGTCTGTGAAGAAACTGGTGTAGTGAAGCAAAGTGAAATATTTCATTTGGAACTGTAGAGCGAGTCCAGAGGAAGCCACAAGGATGGCTAGAGCATCTCTCTGCTGAAGAGAGGCTGAGGGAAAAAAGGAGCAAGAAAATGTTCAAGTTCTGTGTAGAATCTTAAGGGAGTGGCAAGTCACTTGAACTCTCTCATCTTGCTTGACTTGACTCTATTGGAAACAGTACTTCAAGTGGGTGAGCTGTCATTTCCCATGAAGCATATTAATGCTTCTCCTGATCCTTTCATTTATATAACTCTTCTGTCACTTACGCATAAAGTTGCTGACAGTTCCTTGGATGGCATTTTATATTATTTTAAAGAATTTTGCCCATATAGCTTGTAAGAATCTTTTAGACTGAAGTTTGTGCTAGCTTGGAGACAGTTTTGAAGATACACTTGTTGAATTTTTGTAAGTATACACTTATCATGTTGTACCATACATTTACTACAAAAGTATTGTTTTATACTAAGCAAGCATATCACCTATTACCAGTACGTGTACTGAAAGTTATCTTAGATCTTGGTCTTCAATGTTGAAAGAATTTTGTACCTAAAATGTATATGACCTAAAAAGCTGACTTATCAAGAATATTGTTCTGTAAAAGAATAAACACTTGGAGATGCGTGCTTTTAGACTGTTTGTTATATGATTATTTGTCCCAGTTGGTCTGTGTCGGAGTTGTTTGGGTTTTTTTTTTTTTGCTTTTTGAAACAAGGAAAGCACAAAACCAAAGTTCACTGATGCATTTTTAACATGGGGGGAAGCCAGGAAAGCACAGCTTTAAGCTTTGAGCTTACCCTAGGACTTCCCCTGATTTTTTGTTTGTTGTCTGGATAGACGTGCTGAAAATATCCTTGGCAGTCCTTTTAATGGAAGCATGATTCTTCTTGGTTCACCAAATAGCAGGATAGGGATTCTGCAAGCAATGGGAGGAACAACACAGATGTGTGCATCAGTAGCACACATAAGACTTTACTTAAAAGGCAATAATAGCTTTTTAAGAATGAGATGTTAAGTGTGTATTCACTTTCAACAGACTGTGCTTCATTTTAGCAGGAGCTTGTTCCAAACTGAGTTTCAGCATGAAGGGAAGGAAATTAGGGTGGTGAGGCTCTGGTACGGGTTGTCTGGAAGTGGTGGATGTCCCATCTCTGCAGACACCCAAGGTCAGGCAGGAGGGGCTCTGAGCACCTGATGGAGCTGTAGGTGTCCCTGTTCATTGCAGGGCAGTTGGACCAAACAGCCTTTAAGGGTCCCTTCCAACACAAATGATTCTGTAATTCTATGAAAAATAACAGCAAAACAGGAAGCCAGAAACACAGGCAGTAAGTCAGATCTCTGTTTACATAAGGGAGGTGGGGGACGAGGATGAAAAGAGGGACAGAAGAAGAAAAGGCTTATTGAAAAATACATAGGATCTTAATTTGAGAGAATTTTTGTGTCTGTTTTGAAAGTTCTGTAAAGTGCTCTATAATACTATAGAGGTATTATAACTTTCTGGACTGTTCACTGTCTATAGGTTTGCAAGTTCCATAAGCATTTATCATTGAGAATAAGTATCTGATGTGTATTGCTTTTAAAGGTGAGGGTGAGAAATACTGTTTTTCTTCATCTCCTTTCTATGATTATGGAAGAGATGGAGAAACGTCCAATAAAACAGACAGCATCAAAGCAATGTTTGATTAGAATAAAATCTGCAAGTAATCTGAAAACATCAGTGCAGCTCTTAAATAATTATCTGGTCAGGCAGAATTGTGCTGGTGCAGGGCAAAGAAGTGCAGCAGTATCAGTACATATCTTGCTCAGCTGTTATTTTAGTGCAGTGCTTAGAAGGTCACTCAGTTCCATACCTTGAAGTGTCTTACAAGGTTTCTTCTGTTTGCAGGGTTGTGGAGATTGCAGCCTGCCACTCTGCTCACACTTCGGCTGCCAAGACGCAGAGCGGCCAGGTGTACATGTGGGGCCAGTGCCGCGGCCAGTCTGTTGTCCTTCCCCACCTCACTCACTTTGCCTGCACTGATGATGTGTTTGCTTGCTTTGCTACCCCTGCTGTTATGTGGCGTCTTCTCTCAGTAGGTGAGAACAAGCTCTGAGATGGCAGCCGGTGTTCAAAAAGCCAAATAGTGTTGATTTAAATATTCTTATGACATTTGTTTCTGTGTTATAACCTTTGTGCACACTTGTGGTTATTACTGCAGTATACCACTTCTGTTTCAGGGTGGTTCTTGCTTTAAGGAGAACTGTTGATTTAAAACTAGTTCTTTTTGGGGGGTGGTGGTGGTGTTTCTTAGTTTATTTCTCTTCCGTCCTTCTACTGAAGGAAACAGTCTGTGTTAGCCAAGGATCCAGAATGGGGTTAACAAGATTGTTTGCCAGTAAATGTCCAGAAAGTGCCCTGTTGTTTACACTGTGAAAATTGTGCATTTCCTATGTTTGAGCTTCAGCTCAAGACAGGGAAATGGCTCCCGGATCAGTAAGCATTACTTATCACTCTTAAAACTTTCTACTCAGAAGATTGCTCCTGACTTTTGTTACTTTGGTCTCTAATGACTTTGAATTGTATGTGCTGTCTTTAGCTTTTCCTCCTTCATATTTATTCTACTAGCATGAATGGGAAAGAGCAAATATCTTGCATGCTAGGAGAGCAAAAGTAACCTTTTCTCCGGACTTGTACTTTTACCTTTGCATGTTACACATTGTATTTTTCTTATCTATAGACAGCCCTGTAACTGTCTAAGAGTTCTCCCAACCTGGCTTCTCCACGATAATTTCTCATTTAGCACGTTTTTGCATTTATTTGTTATTTGCAGTGGTCCAAATAACAGCATCTCATCTATAGAGAAAACTAAACAAGCTTACCAGAGACAGAAGATCAGCTTGGATTGATCAGTCTCTGGGCAAATCCAAGTCTTGTTTTATCCTACTTCCTCAGTTTTCTAATCCTATGAAATATTTGTTACTCTTGCCTTTTGCAGAGGTCTGGTGGTTGTCCTGAACTGTTGTCTTTTCCTGCTAGTGAAGGCTCTAATTGGCACCTTCCTAGTTTCAGTAACTTAAATTTTCAATTTTTATGAAGTATTTTCAGATTGAGTATGGAAGGTATTTGGATATTGTTTCTGCATTTTAATTCTTAACCTAATATTCCCAATTACTCAATATTTACATCAAAAACAGTAATTCTCTGAGCATTTTTAATCTCCATTCCTTCTCCACCTGTTTTATTCATACAGGCTCTGAAAACTTTTTTCTTTTCTCAGCTTTTTCTTAGTGACAGCTAACTCTGCATAAAGATTATGTTCTATTTCCAGTTATGATGGTTCTGCCAAAGAAATAAGTCATTCACTCAGGATTGGCTGTACTGAAGTTCAAATCTGCAGCCTTTTTGAGGAATGGACTTAAGGTATTTGGGGTGAAAGTCCATCATCAGCGTAGCTTAAACTAAGCTGGTGACCTAGGAAAAAATCACATGAGTAAGTGAATGGGTATTGGAGTGTGGTTTATTTAGTCCCAGTGAGATGTCAACTCTGTGTATGATCCATGCAGAGTAAACTACAAGAGTTTGTTTTTTTTTTTTTTTGTGGCAGAAATATAACATCTGCTACAGTAGTTTGTTACACTTACTTTTATATATATGATATACTGTTACACATTTTAAACTGTCCCTAATTATGAAAAGTAGTTAGCATGTGGATGATCTATACACAGTCCTGTGGAGACAAGCTGCATCTTTTTGCAATGGAAGCATTTTTCTCCTTTCTTCTGTTTTCTCCTTCTTTGTACTTCTGAGATGCTTAAAATAACGGGCTGAAGTTGGGTTATCTAAAAATTTAGAGATCTTGCTTTACTCAATCTTAGCCAGCTTGTGCTGCATATGTTGCTAGGATTTCTAGGGGTACAAAACAGGACCTCTCTGAGATCACTGCATTAGACCTTAGTATTAACTGTCAAAGAGCTGTGATCTCACAGCTTTAATCCCCTTCCAAAGTTGCAAAGCTCTCTATCCTTTAAAGTAGGTACTGTATTCTCAGTACAGTCTCCCTTCTTGCAGCATGTCTTGTATTGTCATAATTGACCGATAAATTGAGTATAACAGCATCAACAATAATTGTTATTAGTGAGCTCTGGCAAAGACTCAAACAGCCAACCTGAAGGCTGTTGCTGTGCACCGTGTCTCGAGTGAGTTGTAGATGGTGCAGGTTGGCCAGAGATGAGTATGCAGGCTGGTATCTCTTGGTGTGATCCAGGTGCGAAAGCAGAGCAGAGCTGACCCAGCACTATTGCTAAGATGCCAGAAGGCTGCCAATTTCACTGCTGGTCTGTGCATGGAGAGTGAGAAAGGAAGTTCTTCAGGTACTGGAGAATCTCCTTGGTGCTGGGTAATGAGCTGGAATGGGGACTGCTGACCATTGCTGCATGCACCTTGTGGAGCAGTCCTTGCCTACAGAAAAGGGTAATAGATACATTCATTTGAGCCCTGATGCTGACCTATTTTCCTTGACGTTCAGTTACTTCAGTGGCTAGCTTTAATTACAGTGATGTATGTGTTCTGTATAAGGTGCTTACACATGCTTTCTTTGTTTAAAAATTGTTTCTGCAGAGCAAGAAGACTTCTTAACAGTAGCAGAGTCTCTGAAGAAGGAATTTGACAGCCCAGAAACCTCAGACCTAAAGTTCCGAGTGGATGGAAAGTACATCCATGTTCATAAAGCTGTTCTAAAAATCAGGTAGTGGTTGTATTTCACAGTTCCTGTTTAAACAATAAAACCTTTTAGTGTCCCCTCTAAGGGGAGAGGGGAAATAGGAGGGGGTGACGCCTTAAATCTGCAATATATATTATCTGTGTATCTGTAACCACTTGAAGTCATTGTAGAAGGCATTGAATCAAAACTGCCTTAAAACAGTCCATACTCAGTTTTCATTAAGTCTATTTGTTGTTACCAGAATAATATCTTTTGGTAAGCTAGTCTGATTGCAATGTATACTGAAATGATTCTATAGCATAGGCTGAATTGGTTTTGTCTTGATGCATAAGTATAACAATGTACACTTTATTCTGGAACCAAAATCTGGACCGTTTACTGATAAGATACGGTAACATATATGTGACTGTTGTAGAAGGCACCAAATATGTGCTTCTGAGAGGCTAGAATGTTTTATTCATTTGTTCGTACAATAGTGCTCCACGTGGTGTCTTTGTCTCTTAGGTGTGAACACTTCAGAACCATGTTTCAGTCCTACTGGAATGAGGATATGAAGGAAGTGATAGAAGTAGACCAGTTTTCTTACCCTGTGTATCGTGCCTTTCTCGAGTACTTGTATACAGACAGTGTGGACCTTCCTCCTGAAGATGCTATAGGTATTGTTGTGGTCCAGTTCTGTTAGACAGTAGCATCCAGAGAAACTGAGAAAGGGCATGAAGAATAAATGTATTAATATAGGCTTCTAGTCCTATGATGCATTTTTTTTCTGGTGATTGATTGTGCTGCCTTTGAACAACCACTGCAGCAAATTTGCTACAGCAGAACTAATGTGTGAAGTACTTGCACACCTTACTGAGTATAAGACAGGATAATACAAAAGGATTTGTCTAGATGTAATAATGGAAACTTGGGTAGCAAAGCTAAGAACAAACTGTGATTCAAGCCTAGATTTTTACAGTGGTACATTTATGCTCATGTTGTGCTGGTTTTGCAACAGCACCACTATCAAGCATTTAGGTATGTAAATCAGTGGAACAGCTCACCTATTTATTGAGATTAGCAGGATTGTAGCATGTGGATAATAAAAGGCCTTTCTTCCTATCTGATGGTAAAATACTCTTTTATAAAAGTATTTGCAAGAAGTGTGTTATAGCCATGTAGCACTGCATGCAGAATGCAGATGCAGCCTGTACCACAGGAGAGTAAACTTATAATCATAGAATGGCCTGGGTTGAAAAGGACCACAGTGATCATCTCGTTTCAACCCCCTGCTATGTGCAGGATCACCAACCACCAGACCAGGCTGCCCAGAGCCACATCCAGCCTGGCCTTGAATGCCTGCAGGGATGGGGCATCCATAACCTCCTTGGGCAACCTTGGGAAATTGTTGAAAGGGCAGAAATAATTGCATGTGACTAATATGATGGCATTTTAATTGCAGGACTTTTGGACTTGGCTACTTCATACTGTGAAAATAGACTGAAAAAACTGTGTCAGCACATTATCAAGAGAGGGATTACTGTGGAAAATGCATTTTCATTGCTATCTGCTGCTGTCAGATATGATGCAGAGGTAAACTTCCAAAGTTAATCTCTTAAATAAGTGGCTCCTTTCTGACCTAAACTGTGGAGGAAAGCAGTCGGTCATGTTTTCATATAAGCTAGCTCTAAATATCAGATAGCATTATCTGCCACTTCTAGGATTTGAGAATGTTGCCTTTGGAATTAAGAGCTTCATTGCAAATATGGTTTTTATATAAATTTTTTGGATATGACTTGGTGGAGAGGAGGGGTGCAGGGAAGGTGAACTGGTACACAGATGTCTAAAGATGACTGAAGTTGCAGGTAGAGAATTGGTATCTGTCAGTGTTTGCACTGCTTAGCTTATGGTGAAAGTCTAGAACACTATGTCAGTTTTCATGAGTTTTTATTTCTGTGGGAGGAAAAAAGCCTCAAAAAAAGAGAAGGTAAAGACTAACTCTCAAACAAGAGAAGGGCTTAAAAACAAAGCAAAAATCCCCTTATGGAAAGAAACTCTTGTAAGCCTCAAGTTATCCATTTTGTAAGGTTGTGGGTTACACATGATATCATGTAGTGGTAGGATCTGAGGAGTGGTTTATTTTCTGAGTTATTTTAACTACAGTCAAATACACTTTCTTTAAATTATGCTTATGAAATGGCAAGATTACAGCTGCTTTATGAACTTAATTTTTGAAGACTGAGGAACAGCATGTGAAAAAGGAGGAAGGCCAGTGAAACATCCTGCAGAATGTGTGATTGCATTAGGAGATCACTGGCACGCAGCTTTGTCATGTAATCAGGAAGTATCCCTGAGCTTTCTTCAGTCTTTTGTGCTCAAAATAGTATCTGTGCATCATATTTGCATTTTAGTTCGTTTTTAACCTGCTATTTATAGAGAGTTGGTTCTCAGTGATTTCTGTGCTTTTTCTTGCACTTGATAGCTGTCAGTAGGCATGAAATGCCCCTAATGCAGCTACTTCAGAGACTTACTTCAGAGCCTTGTGGTGCATTGCTAGTTTGATGTACCTTAGTGAAGGGCTGTCTTAGAGTCTGAATTATGGCTTAAGCTCTGTGGTGATTAAAGATTGTGTCAGTGCAAGTCACGGAAAACAGGAAGCTTTCTGTACTTTAGCCTTAGAAGGTTGGTTGTGGAATGGGTGTTCAGTGTGATTGATTCTGCCTGTAAGGGGAAGCTGGAAGTGAATTGAAAGCTGGCCCAAATGCTACATCAAGGAGAGAATGGGCAATACTGAAGGGCTGCCTTGTTTGTTTAAAACAATAATTAAAGATGTATAGTAATAGTAGATCAGAGTTTGAAATTGCTTGGCTGATGTAGTTCATTCAAGAGTCTGGGTGTCTGGAAGACAGCATGTAAAAGGACTTCACTAATTTAAAATGCTTTTAGGACATGAAACTCCCCTATGCTTTTGGGGACTGAGTGACTGGATGAAGTGGCTAGAACTAGTTCAGGTCTTTCTTCTGACTGTAAGGTTAAAACTAATCATTGGATGTACTTGTGGCTTTTTTCACTTAAATCTGTATTAAGTACAGCTTGCTGGGAGTGCATCCATCCACAAATGAAATTCAGACTTTTTGATACAGAGTTTTGAATTTTCTGAAGTTTCTTAACAGTGAAAGAATACTGTTTGTTATACACTTCTATTGCATTGACTTGGTATATGAATTTTTAATAAAGCAGTGCAAAATACTGTGATGTGTATGATGTAATTCTGTTTGAAATGTTGGTTAATTCTGTTCTTAAAAAACAAACCCTCAGTGTTCAGTTCTAATAAGCTTGTCTTTTTTCATTGCACAGATGCCACACAAGTCAAGATCTGCAGCTTCAGAAAGTCTGGTGTTAGGCCAGGACACATTTCTGTATCACTGTTGTGTCAAGAACTCGCTGGCACACAGTTGCTGTAGTTGTCACTATTGACCTTAAGTGAAAATCTGAATAATAACCAGTCTGTCATTCCTATGGTGGCTTAAAGAGCTGTGCACACTTGCTGTGCCTTGCTGCAGCATTCAGTCTGCTGAGCTAAGGAGGAGGGGTGTGTTCTCATGTAGAAAGCACAGTTCCATAAGTTGGTGAAGCACTGAAGGAAGTGGAACAGAACAGGGAGCTGCTGTTCTGGAAGGGCTGTGGCATCTTCCTTATAGCAGCTTTGCTCTGCACCACGAGGAATTGATTTCCTCCTCCTCATAGGGGAGCTGGAAACAAACAGTCTGAGTGGGAAGCATTCTGTGGTCAGCATCACATTGTCAACTGCTGTCTTTTGTTTTTTAGACATCCTTTCTCTCTGACATCATGTGGGTGCAATGACAGTTCTCTGGAAGGCTTTTCAAATCCTTAAATGGAAGGCTCTTCCAAGTAGTCTCCAGAGCAAACTTTCTGCAAGAAATGCTGTATTGTGCCACAGTGTATCTTTATTTTTACTTGGGTCATCTGTAAAACACTGTGTAACCTGAGTCTGTTTCTAATGAGCACATGGTCTTCTGCCTAAACTCTGCTTTAATGTTGCCTGGTATACACTTGCATTGAGCCTGGTGATGTGCAACTTGAAGGCTTTACACAATTAAGTAGGCAGTTGAGCAGCCTTACACATAGATCTGAGTTCATATTATGGAATGAAAGAGCTGAATTGTCTTCATCCACAGTCTTTGTTTATGTTTTGCTATCCTAGCAATTCCTGTTGTTTGTATTGGGTTTTAACAGCTGTCAGTAAATGTAAATGAGACAGTTCATATGAGGAAACTTATAAAAAAAAAAAAATACAAAAAAAATCAGCTATTCTTTTAGGAATGTGACTGCAGCTGTATAGGGAAAACCAAACTATAACTGTTCTGTCCTCATAGCTGTGTTAGTGGGGGTAGAATCATTTTCTTCTGTGTTTATGTAGGGATGCTGGGAGGAGGGAGGAAACGGTTGAAAGGTGCTGGATTAGTTTGTCTGGTTCTGTGCGGAAGTAAAGCCTAGAAAGGCTGAATGTAAGTTTCTGTAATGGAAGAAAGATAATGAGACTTCTTTCTTTTTTTTTCTATTTAGGACTTAGAGGATTTCTGCTTTAAATTTTGTGTTAACCACTTGACCGAAGTGACACAAACTACAGCATTTTGGCAAATGGATGGTCCCCTGCTGAAGGAATTCATTGCTAAAGCCAGTAAATGTGGAGCCTTTAAGAACTGAATTGAGGCTGTAAGTGACAGGCGTCTATAGGATGTTTTGCAGATGTAACAGGTCAGTGTAACTGCGTGGGTAAAAGTGTTACCTGGTGTCTTGCAGCAGAAGCTGTGCAGGGCCACAGCAAAATGTTCTTTTTACTCAGTGCTGTAAAACTGTCAAGCAGTGTACTTGCATTTAGCAGATCTGGATGGAGGAACTAGCACCAGAGCTCCTCACAAAGGAGAGAGTAAAGACTGCAGCACCCAAGAGACACCAGGTGATGTTAAGGACTTTTGGGCTAGGAAATCCTGTTTCTAGCATTGCCTGTTAATATTTTAAATTTACTGTTTAAGGGCTCAGAGCCCCTGAATGAAGTCAATTAAATCATTAGCTCTCTGGGTTATAAACAGCCAAAGGGCATGGATATCTTTTATTGCAGTTGCATGATGTGAATGAAATTGCTGGTTGCTGCGTGTAATTAACCAAGTGTATTTGGTGCTTAAAGTGTGCAAAAACAATGCATCCTCAAAGCTTGCAGAAGTAACTGACAAAAGTAACTCTGAAGAGAGGGGCTAGCAGATCTTGTTTGAAGCCAAATTCTATATTTGGGTATAACTTAATATAAGTTGTAATGTATACTTTGTGTAATCTGCTTAAGTAATGTTTATTATGACAGTTAGTTAATGGGAAGATTTCCCACTTGGACTTCACTTAATTGGTTCCCTTAGTGGAAAAAGAATACACTGTTCTGAAAGCATTTGTTTGATTTTTTTTCAATTAAGTATTGCATAAATTTAAACTACATGCAATAATTTTTTTTTTTTAATAACTAACTCTTCACAAGCAAACTTCTTTGAAGAAAATGTCAAGCTTTGTGTTACATGTCACCTCTAAGTTGATTTACTAAAACAAACAGAAGAAAAACAACCAGAAAACCTCACAGACTATGTATTACTGAATCTTACTGACCTGACTGTGCTTGATGTGTACCTGTGACCTCCATTTCAGAAAGCCTGAAGCTTGCCTGTAGGTACCAGCACAGTACCTGGTGACTGCAGTTCATGTTGCTGATGAGTCCAGATGGAAAACACAGATGCTGTAATTTCCCAGTGGCCATGTGCCACCTAGTGTTTGTACCATGTGCAATAAGGATGTTATTGTGCTGTCTCCAAATAAAGGGTAGAAAAGTTAAAATCTGAAGTGCAGATTGGCTTTTTGGAGTAAACCTTTGCTCAGTGTTGCAGAGCCAAGGGTTTCGTAGTGTTGTAGAGACCAGGGATCTTCTACAGCATGACAGGAAGAGCTCAGTGTAGGATTGTGTGGAGAAGCACTTCCACATGTCAGAAGCACTGTTAATGCACAACTTGCTCTAGACTGCAAACTCTAAACTAATCTAGACTAAAGGTCAAGCTTGGTGAGAGGGGAGAAACAATATAGGGCTGGCCTCATCAGCAATTCAGATCTTTGCAATAACTAACAAAGGAAAAAGAATTAGGCTGAGTTGAACGAGCTTTACTTCTTTCCATTGATGGTGCATTTTCATGTTTCTCCTAGTAACTCCTAACAAGATAATCTTTTCTCCACATTAATGTGTTGAAGGCTGTTGCTTTTGTTTTAGGAGGCTGCAGGCTGGCCCTGGAGCCTGTTGTGCCATTCTGAAGTGTGAGAGCCATACTTGTCAGTGCTGCTTCTGCTTGCCGCTGAGAGGTACTATGTTAGTAAACCCAAGGGGGTGACAGCCTGCTCCCTCCCAGGCCACATCCCAGGCAACAGTGGGGCTTCTAAGCATCACTGCAGTCAGCTTTCTTAAAAACACTTTATTTTCATTAATCAATGCTTTTCTGTATTCAAACCATTTTAATATAATAGCTCTTAGGATACAACTTCCCTCTGTTTTATCTTTTCTTAACAAAGAAAGGAAGAAGACAGTCCCATTGTCTGATCCATTCTATACTATACACATTGATCAGAGCATAGTACCCAACTGCTTCTGGTCTGCCTGCAGCCATCATTCTACCACTGCTGCTACAGCAGACCTAGTATTGTAGGCAGTCAATCAAAAAACACTTTGAAAACCTCCAGCTTACAATTCAGAAGACTTCTCTCAGTGCAAGTCCTGCTCATTGAAGTTCTTTGGAAAGCCAGAGCAGCACTGTGGTCCTTAAAACAACACCGTGCAGATGCAGACAGGGAAGTGGCCACTTCACATAGGCAGGAGAGGCTGCTGCAATTAAAGTGACTTGAAAAAGCTTTCTGTGGCAGCTGATGATAGTCCCTTGTCTTTGAAGGAAAAAGTCCTGGGGGAGGGTTTTATTCAGCTTTAAAAAAAACCTACAGCTGATGTATAATACAATTATCCACAGTAAAATTTAAGGAGTAACAACTTCAAGTTATTGCAACAGTGAGGTATAAAAATGAGTAAAAACATCCAGTCTTTGCCTGTGGCCCTAGCCTGGGGGAAAGGAAATCACTTACACACTGACCAGACGTGCTCTATATGGTTCCTATCATCAGAAAATGTCGAGTATTGACACCATCACCGACAGCTGTGGGGTTATTCAGACACTGTACTGGATGTACTGGCAGTACTCTCTTGGGAGGGGAGGGAAACTTCTTTCAACTCCTGCAGTAGCTCAATCTGGTTATCCAGTCTTTTCCTGCTTTCCAGCAGTTCTTGAATTTTTTCCTCAGTCCCTATTGTGGAAAAGAAAGGGATAAAAGCTTTAATCCCTTATGTTTAGATATTTATTAACAGTTATAATTAATTAACAGTTATTAATGCATATTTAATGTGTTATAAATTAACAGGCAGGTTGCAGAGGCCTCTACTGCTCAGTTTTGCCTAGTGACACCACTGCCATTAGAGTGCTGCACTGTGACCCCTCATCTCTGCTTTTCTTTATTTGTCAGTCATCACATTTGGCACTCATCCCTCTAATTAATGGAATTTGGAATCAGCTTCAACATGCATTCTTATTATTGACATAGAAATTAAAAGTAGTTTAGATGGAATCAGAACAGAAGAGGGCAGCTGAGGAAGATCTGAGCTGCAGAAGTAGTGGGGAACAGGAGAGGGGACAGCCTTCACCAGCATACGCAGGTGGCAATGGCATCTCTCCTGTAAGCTGAGAAAAGGATGCAATATGCAGCTGAGAAAGAAGCAAGTGTAACTTGGGATGTGAGCAGAGATGTGTTAACTAAATGCCCTCGGACGAGGCAGTGTTAGAACCTTGCATTGAGGTAACTGCAGCACTAGGTCTGGTGATTCAGGAAGCAACAGCTTTTATTCAGTGGCAGCACTCCATTTCAGGGCCTGTTCTCTATAATTGTTTTGGCAATGACTTCAATACAGGGCTTGAAGGTACTCTAAGTACTAAGGTTGTCTACTAAGTTTTATGCTTGGAAAAAAAGAAAAAGAAATGCTGAGAAGTAGTACTAGGTCTTCCTGACCTGCTAAGAGTAGGGAAATTGACATGTTTAGAGTTAGAAATAGACTGGGGGCTGAGGCTGGACAATGACAGGGCCGAGGGAATGGCACAGAGCTGTGTCAGGGCAGGAGCAGCCAGGGGTTAGGGTCAAGGTCTGCACCAGAGGATGCTGGGCATGGAACGGCCTGCCCAAGGCAATGGGCACAGCCCTGAGCTGCTGGAGTTTAAGGACGGTGCTTTCAGATACATAGTTGAATGTTGGATGGTGCTGTGTTGAACTCAATGATCCTTGTAGGTCCCTTTCAACCCAGCATGCTCTACAATTCTTTAAATTTTAACAAAACTCTCAGAAGAATAACCTTTATACTAAAACCATACCAAGTGCTACCGCGCTAACAGCATAATTCACTTACCTGAATGAATATTTGTCAGTATGTTTTCAAACAGTCCACAGTCAAAGAGCGATATTACCGTCTCCTCATACTCTGCAGGAAATGATGATATCACAGAGGAAAGGTTTACAGAAGCCTTGGGTTAATGTAGTAACCTAACATTAGATGCAGCGCTAATTAATTAATTAACGATTTCATTACAGGAATAACTTGCATTACAGCAATTGCTTCAGGTTTTAAGAAAAGCCAAGAAAACACTTCATAGCACATCTAATTCTGGACAACATTTTCAGGGGACATGGCTATCACTGCCTTATGTCAATGACCATGCCAGAATTATGCTTCAGTTTCCCAGTTGAGGCATTCTGTGTTTATTTCAATGGAAGCCTGCAGAGTTCACAGGACCATCAGGAGGTTCTCTCCTGGACTGCTCTTTTCTTCACTGTGTGGGAGAGCACAGCTGGCCTTCCCCAGCTGTTGTACCAAAGCTCATATCAATGAGTACAACAATTTAAAAGTCAGAAGGCCTACCAGAGCACACTGAGTTAGCAGCAACTCCCCTCTATGCCAAAAAAACAAAACACAACACCTCTGTCCACCTGCTGCCCGGCTGCAGAAACATGACAGAAGCCAGTTGCCAAGTACTAACAAGGCCCCATGTCTCTGTACCGAGGACTCAAGCGCCTGGCAATCAGATCAACATTTCTGCTGTGAGAACAGTCACCGCAGACCTCTATACCTGTCTCTGAAGTGTTGTCATCCATCAGCTTTTCCTGTGCCAAGTGAAGGGTATCCAACATTTCTTCAAATATGTCATCCAGAAGCCCAGCTTGTTTGCATTTCCTGAGAAAGTCGATTCGGACTGTTAAAACACAAACACACGCATGCTCTTAAACATAAAAGATCCTGAGCACACCAGCTTGGGCTTTACCCATTCATTTCAGAAACTGAAACTTTAGTTCAAAGCCCACTTCTAGTAACAAACACACCCAAGTGGCTCCTCTTGCTACTCACTCAGCCCTCTGTGGAGGGAACAACAGTGGTCAAGTTCTTTACAGAGAGAGTGGTGAGGTGCTGGAACAGGCTGCCCAGAGAGGTTGTGGATGCCCCATTCCTAGAGGTGTTCAAGGCCAGGCTGGATGGGGCCCTGGGCAGCCTGGTCTGGTATTAAATGCGGAGGTTGGTGGCCCTGCCTGTGACAGGAGGGTTGGAGATTCGTGATCCTTGAGGTCCCTTCTAACCCAGGCTGTTTCTGTGGTCAAGAGAATATAAGCACTGTGCTGGGTATAAGTTTACAGAAACTCCAGGCTTTGTTCAGAAATCAATGCATCCCCAACTCCTAATTCACTATTCCTAGAGCTGCTTAATACCCCCTAGTGTAGGAAAGCAGGTGATGTGCTTTTACACTATTTAAGTTTTCTGGACAGCACCATGGACTGAACAGGATAAAGACAGAAAGCAGTGCAAGGAGCTCAATATTTAGGAATCCCAATTCCTGCCCAGGGAGCCACAGCATTCTCATTTAAGGTGCACTGAGCAGCTCTCACACACTGCTGCATGGCTAGAGCTTGCGCAGTCACTGTGCAAATCAGACCGTCTTCCTTGCCACAAAAGTCACTTGTAGATAAGGGAAATTAAAGTTTTCAGCATTGTTGCTATCAAACATCTCCAGGCACTGAACATCAATGCAACACAGCACAGTAGCACGCAGCTGTTCTATAAAGCCAGTCACACCTTTGTGTCTGCTGCTTTTCCTTCTTAATATCCGTAATCTGTTTTCTTCTGCCGTCTCTTCTGCCCTCTGTAAAGAAATCAACACGTTTTAACATCACACTGATGTTTACTACTCTGTTTTCCATATCTTCCATGTTAATAGGCAGGGAAAAAGCAGCTCATGATTTTGTGAATCAAGTCAGCTTCTCCACACCCCTACCAGTATCCCTCTCCAGACATTCAGGTTTCTAAAAGGGGAAGCAAAAACTGCTTCAAGGAGAAATCTCTAAGGAAGGCACAACAAGGGACACTGCCCTTCTTACCTGCTGTTATTGGACCTGCACAATATACTTAACAGCTGAGAAATTCATGGGGACAAATAACCTAGTTGTGAAAGTACTGTCTGAAAGCTTCAGACCATCCATGTCTTCTCAAATCGCACCCTCTACTGCAGAGAGCTGGGGATGGCAGCAGCTCTTCCCAAGGCAAGCTGCAGGCCAGCTCCTCTAGGAAGGAGAAATCCTGACACCCAGCACTTGGGGGAATTCCCATGAAAGCTTTGGTGGAGCCAAGAGAATCCCATGAGTCTCTCTTAATACACTGTCAAAAATACTTCACTAAAGGAGTCCTTTGCTGCAGCAGATGCGGGTTTCTGTTTTAGAACTATTTAAATTTGGAATTACCATTTGTTCCATGGTGGTGGAAGATTTCGATGCGTGTCTTTTCCTCTTATTAGCTGCATCTAGAAATCAAGAGACAATAAAAGTCTGATAAATCTGTGAAAATTGACTTTTTTCTTCCAACCGATCCTCATTGCTGTTAATACACGCTCAAAACTAAGGCTACACAAAGAATTATTTTAGGTGTCCCAAAGGCATACTAATTACATTAAGTTTCCTTTGCTCCTAGAAAACCTTCAGAGCTCCCAATGGGAAGCAATGTTATTAGTGAGCTTTTGTTATTTAAGCTGCAAAGCATTTTTTAGTGGCAAAGATCTCTGCAAACTCTGCTTCTTTCTCTCTGCCCCTCCCCATCAGTCCACACCAGCCTCTCTCCACCATAGCATCATAAGCAGAGAAGGAGAGAAAGCTGGAGAAGAGCACAACCACCACCAAAACCTGAGGGTTTTAAACACAGTGGAGTGACGTGGCTCTCTCCCTTATAGCTCTACATGCCTTAGATAGCATGTAGTAAGCATTAAACCTATTAGAAATCATCTTGGGAATGAGGAGTTACTGCTGGTACAGTAAGGGCTGTTAGAACAAGTTCTTTTTGAGCCCTGTGCTGTACATTTGTATTTTTTGTGGCCTGAGAGGAAATCATATCCACCCAAAACAAAACTGGGTGGCCTATTTTGGAACACTACGAAGTGCTGGCATAGGCACAAAGCACGGCTTGCTGTCTGTCAGGACACCTTTGATGAACACTAGGGTTTCCTCAGCCCTTCCTAATAAGTTTTACAGTGCATTAGGAATTGCCTTGGAAAGCAAGGGAACACAGCCCAAACAGCAACCCACCCTCTCCTGTTCCCTGCAGACTGTCCTCAGCTCTTGTATGTGCATCAGGCCTCTCTCTGGAAACATCCAACACTTCCAGCTAAGCAAAGGCTGGAGCCCACTTCCAAGCTCAAGCTGCCCTTCCATCCCTGCAGCACAGAGCAGCAAAATCTCTAGGCCCTTAAGGTACCCTATCCTCTTTCCATCGCACAGCAGGGGCCTCACATTTCCATAAAGGAACGTAGAATGTACCGAGAACAAGGGGGATGTTTCTCAACTGTTTTCTCCAGACTACCATGGAAAACATGCCCAGAGAGCTGGTTAACTCAGAGACACTCCTGACTACCTCCAAATGCAGCAAGCACCAGGACCGTCAAGTTCAACTGTATTCCTGCAGCAGGGGAAGCAATCCTTTAACACAAATTGCATTTTGCTACACGTAAAAAGCTGTTTGGGATCCTTCAGAATGAAAGGCCATGTTTAAGAACTACTGCAGTGAATGGCAAAGATGCTTAGATGTTAGGTGTTCTAACATTGCTACAGACAAAAATGCCAAGGTGAGCATTCCTGTAACAGCCTTCTCCTTGCTCATCCAGTTTGTGCACCACTCACATCTCACACACTTTTTTTTTTTTTTTACAAGCTGCTTGGGCCTTCCTGCCATGAAGGGTTGGATCCACAGTCAGTTCTGGGGGAGATCTGGAGGTGCTCAAATATAAACATTTCCTAAATCAACAGAACTTATTGATTTCTGGTGCACACGTGGGTCTCAACCAACCGCCTCCTGCAAGATCAGAAACCCACCACTCAACATAAAGGAGCAATAACACTCAGTCTGTTCAAATGTGTTACTGACTGTAGTATGCACGCTTTTAAAAACAGATACAAATCAATGAAGCCATTAAAAGAAACTCACCGTAGTGATCGGTCCTGTTGCCTGGGTCATGTTTTGAGCAGAACACTCTGAAAGTTCAGTTCAATTTTAAGAGAAAAAGAATTAATGAATACATACACAGAGTTATGCTGACTGATTTTAACAGATATTTGAGTATTTTCCCCTCTATCCATTCTATGTAAATTGAAAGACATTCTAAAAAGTAATCAGGATTTTTCTCCAGCATTACCCACCTCGAAAGCACCTGCAGTGAAGTCACACCCACACAAGTTTCTGGTGTTACTTCTGAAGCCTCAGCAGGCATGAATGTGGCAGCTTCAGATTAACAGTTCTATCACCCCACTGTCTGGCCCTGCTCACTGCTCAAATCAGCTCAGATGCGTTTAATGCCAGGTGGCATTGACACTGAGACAGCGTCTCATCTGCAATACTCTTCCTGAAGCAGTTCATTAAAATAAGATAAACACTGTCAGGACAAAATACTGAACTACTAATGTTACTTCTTTGTAGCTACTGCCCTTCTGCATCCCCTGTCCTGTACCAGCCAGGTCCACAACTTGTTTAAATGCCAGTGCTGCCAGTCAAGTTATAACGCTGCACAACAAATATGCAGGATGGAAAGATTTCCTCCATTTTTAGGTGAGCAATGTGAATCCCTTGGAAGAGGCAAAATGCAACAAATGGCAGCTTGGAAACACTCCTTACCTTCTGGATACAGTGATTTTAGATAACATAACCAGCTTCTATCAACACCTTTCTTACAGAAGGATCCCAAATCACTTTTTAAACTGCATCACCTTGTCAAGAGCATAGCTGAGCTTATCTTTTCAGTACAGAAGTCATTGCCACAACTAATGCTCAAGTGTTAAGAAGCAATTTTTGAAGGGAACTGCACGTACTACACCATTTTCTAATTAGCAACATTCTTTTACTTAAAAAATATTATTAGAAGTGCTGAAGAGTAGGCTGTTTCCTTGACAAGACAGCTTTTTCTTTTGCATGCAATTCATTCTGATGCACAAAGACTACTTGTGCATGCTTAACAACTTAGTTAGAAAGCTACAGTACTGGAGGCACATTATTTATAGAATCATAGAATGGCCTGGATTGAAAAGGACCACAATGATCATCTAGTTTCAACCCTCCTGCTATGTGCAGGGTCACCAACCACCAGACCAGGCTGCCCAGAGCCACATCCAGCCTGGCCTTGAATGCCTCCAGGGATGGGGCATCTACAACCTCCTTGGGCAACCTGTTCCAGTGTGTCACCACCCTCTGTGAGAAAAACTTCCTCCTGATATCTAACCTAAACCTCCCCTGTCTCACTTTAAAACCATTCCCCCTTGTCCTATCACTATCCACCCTCATAAACAGTCATTCCCACTCCTGTTTATATTCTTCCCTTCAAGTACTGGAAGGCCGCAATGAAGTCTCCTTGGAACCTTCTCTTCTCCAAAGGTTCCCTCAATCTTTCTTCATAGGAGAGGTGCTCCAGTGTGCCTGAATTTCTAACACTACCCTTCAGTTGTGGCTTTTAACTCCCCTCACACTTTTAAATCTATCCTTTCCCAGTTAAAAGCAACCTTCATAAGCACAAGGACTTCTTATAATGCACACACAGCAGTTTTTACTACCCAGGCCACCCTATGTGGAAGCATTTCCCTACCATCACTGGCTCCATGCATTATGCTTACACCCCCACCCCTACTGTTACTAACCTTTTACAAAGCCCCATGTGCCTTCTCTTTTCTATTATGCACTGTTCGCTTCAATGATCTCTGCTCATCATCTCAACAGTGGCAATTCGGGATTTAAAACACCAGTTCTCCCCTCGCCAAAGGGATTCTCTCTCTGGTACACTTTTCAGTATATTTCACCATGAAGAAGGCTGTCAATCCATGGCCATAGGTTTTCAAGTCTCGTTCTTCTCTCCAGTAATTTCACGGTAGTTACAAATATCCCCCTTCTCTTATGCTACTGATCCAGTCCAAAAGTCTTTGCAGTCAAATTCCTAAAACTTGCCTTACAACTTCTCTCTCATTCAGACCTCTTGCACCTCTTCAGTACAGCTTTGCTATAGTTTTGCTCCATACAGGACAGGCAAACAGACTCACAAGAGGTGTTTCTGAGTCCTTTTCCCAAACCTCTACACCACCAGCTCAGAAAACCATCAAACCCAACCATACATTTGACAAATAGCACCACAACCTGGATCATCCCACATCAGAAAAGACTGTTAAATACCGGTAGACTCCATTTACTTCATCTGTTTCTATGGCTGCATCATCACACAGGGCACAGAAGTAGTGGTAACTCCTGCGGCAGGCTCTCTCCTCACATCCCACTGTGGCTCCTTTCTTGCGACAGAAGTTGCAAACCTACAACAAAATGAAATCTAACTTAGGAAACAAATATTATCCTCTATAGGAAAGTCCCATCTTTCATTGCAATACTTAGAGCTCTGTGTAATGCATCCAGCTTACAAAGCCAAACTCTTACCCTGCTCAGTGTTTCATTCATCTCTCTGCTATTTTGCCTCAGCTGCATCATTTCACCCATTAAGCAGTATAAAAAGAGCTACATGAGGGTACTGGACAGCTTCCCTCCCCACCTCGTTCCAAATCTTGCCCAATCTATTTCTGTACTTATTGGTTGCATTTATGATTTTCAGACTAACTTCATAGAGAAATGAGTTCCATCCAAGAAGGGAGAAGAGCTGAAAACAAAACAAGACGATGATCTCACATATATAACCCTCCTCCTAAAAAGAAACGGTGTTTCCCTTTATCTTTATGGGTTACATAATTTTGTTTCAGGCACTGGATTGGTATTTCAAAGTCTCTCAAGGAAGTCTCTTAGTTTTTTCTCTTAGGAAAAAAAGGCCAGAAAACCCAATAAATTTCAATTACTAAGAAAAATAATAATGGAATTTCAGTAAGTATGATGTCAAATTGATGTTTTTAATTCTAAATCTGTAATTTCTAATTTCCCCAGTCTTAGGTCAGGAGGAACAAGGCCTTCTTTAATTTCTTCTCCCCAGGCATAGCTGACCAAACAACCTCAGTGTGCACCCTACCCCCCTGCAGAGCATTCAGATAGGACTGAGTGCAGATTCAGAAAGAAACTGCCTTACCAGTCGCTTTCCTCTCTTGAGTTCATTCAACACTGATTCCACATCAAATCTTAAATCTAGATTTTCTGGGTTATACTCTTCAGATTCCACAAATCCAGAGGAAAATAACTAGAGACAAAGGGACAATGATAAGAATTAACAGAGCCAGTTAGTCATCAATGTATAAAATGTCCCTCTCTTTTATCACTGATTTTATACATCTGATCCTCTTGCATGTAGACGATCTCACATAACTTAAAGATGAACCAAGAACAGGTTGAAAGGTGAGAAAGTGAACTCATTAAGAAGCGCGAATGAAGTTCACAATGCACAGAGTAAAGAGGAGAAATTGTTTGGCTGACAGATTTCCACACCTTGACTAACTTATCTGCCCAGTTGTTCAAGCCAAAAAGCAGCCAAGCAGCACACTCTTCCAAAGGCAGACACATTTATAAAGTCATTAGAATCATAGAATGGCCTGGGTTGAAAAGGACCACAATGATCATCTAGTTTCAACCCCCCTGCTATGTGCAGGGTTGCCAACCAGCAGACCAGGCTGCCCAGAGCCACATCCAGCCTGGCCTTGAATGCCTCCAGGGATGGGGCATCCACAACCTCCTTGGGCAACCTGTTCCAGTGCATCACCATCTCTGGGTGAAAAACTTCCTCCTAATATCTAACCTAAACCTCCCCTGTCTCAGTTTAATGCCATTCCCCCTTGTCCTATCACTACCCACTCAGTTGTTCTCCCTCCTGTTTATACAAGTACTTCCTTCAAGTACTGGAAGGCCACAACGAGGTCTCCCCAGAGCCTTCTCTTCTCCAAGAGAAACAAGCCCAGTTCCCTCAATCTTTCCTCATAGGAGAGGTGCTCCATCCCTCTGATCAGCTTAGTGCCCTCCTCTGGACCCCTCCAAGAGCTCCACGTCCTTCCTGTACTGGGGGCCCCAGGCCTGGATGCAGTACTGCAGATGGGGCCTCACAAGAGCCAAGTAGAAGGGGACAATCACCTCCCCCTCCCTGCTGGCTACCCCTTTTTTAATGCAGCCCAGAACACAGTTGGCCTTCTGGGCTGCAAGAGCACACTGCTGCTTATGGGTAAAAAAGAAAAAAAATTAAAAAATCATTCACACAACATTTACAGCCCTAAAATTGATTTCAAACCGAGCACCCAACACTTAATTATGTTTCTGAAACATTGTTGAAAAATTAGTAGAAATGTAAGGATATAAACAAAGCCTGCCAGAATAAGGCAGGAATAGTGAAAGCCAGGAAGCAGTTCCAGAAGCAGACACACTTCCTCCAGTAAGGAGCTCTCGCTGATGGGAGAATATGGACATCTGCAACTGATTCTGCACACCAAGAACCAGCTGCATCAAGACACCAGCATGAAAGAGCCATTTTGACAGCCAAGAAAGCAACGATGTTCTTGGATCACTCCGAGCTTAAGAGATATTTTTACATGGTTCACTCAATTCAGTGTCTCAAGAAGACTGAATTTCTACTGCTAGACTGCACGCATCTATAACACTCACTGACCAGGAACAGAGATGTGAAAACACAGCAATATGCCAAACTGCTGCAGTCACGTGCTCCCCCTCCCCAAAATTCTTACAAATGTGTTCTCCCACAGGTCTAGCTATTTTCCATTACCCCTTCTCAACTGACTAGTGATGCACCCATCTTTACTGCTATTTTTGAAGTGAACCTTTGTGCAGTATATCATAAACTTGGAGAATACTTCCTATTTCAACTGAAAGAAAAAAATGACAGAGTTCATTGTAAAGTTAAAAAAAATTATAATAAAAATGGACAAGCAATAGAAGTTTCCCCTTTAGTGTTTCTCCACTCTCCTTAGGCACCACCCAGCTGAAAACCACTCACCAAACAACTCTGATGAGCTGCAATATTTTGCTCTTTGGCAACGTACATTATAGAAGCAGCCTCCCCTTCTGAACAGAAGGCACACGTCCTTCTCACCATTTTTGCCATCATCTGGAGAGCACCTGGAACAGAAGGACTGGGACAAAACAAGCCATTTACTTACTTCACAGAACAATCTTCCTCCCCCCCCTCCAAGTTATTTACAGCATCACTCCATGCAATAGTCACTGAAGTTTTACTTTGTGGTTTCCGTGCAAGTCCACAGTAGAAATCTTCAGTTTCCCACTCCCACGAGGTGAGATACTCCAAATGTCTGAGACGTCACCTCCGACAGCCCAGAGCTCTGTAGAATAAGGGTGAGAATAGCCTGGTGTTATTTTTAAGAAAAAGGATTTGAAGTATTCCAGTGACAAAAGTACAAAATAAGCAGGAAATCTCACAGCCCAGCAAATCGGGCACATATTTCTTTCAGCAGTCAACTCCTGCCTTAATTAGCTCCATATCCCTTCTATTTTATGGAAGGGGAGGTCTCCAATGAGAACACCAGAGCATAAGGGGATTTTGTTTTTATTTTTATTTTTTTTACCCCTGGCTCTGCCACTGAGACTTTACTTAATGTCAGGCAAGTCACTCGGCCTCCATGCATACCTGATTTCTTTTTCCCCCCAGCACCTTTTTGTACCTCGTAAGCAAGGTAGGATGGGGACAGACTTCCACTATCTACCTATCCAGTAATCATCACAACAGCCTCAAAACTTAGGCATTAGATAAATATACGACAGAAACAAATGGAAATCCATGAAAATATTAGAAACAGAACAGAAACAACGACAAAAGGAAACTAAAAAGCATTTAGTTTGAATGGTTAGGAAGAGTTCTCACAGCAAATTAACACCTGAAATCGCTGCAGATGCATAGGCCCTGATCACTCCCACTTGGATGAGGTGTCTCTGGGTGCCCTGGGAATTTGGTAAGATGCTGAAGTTGAAGGCTGCAGTCCCAGCTGTTCTTACAGGCTCTGAGGAGAAATCCTGGTGCTGAAAGATAACCGAAGATATTTGGTAAGGTCAGCTTTTGTATTTCCAGGCACTCTGAAGCAATGGAAGGACAGCTCTCAGCCAATCCTCACTGCAAAAGCAGCAAGCCTGCATCCAGTGCCCCACTTAGCTCACTATCCCACAACCAACAGCAGCTTTGCTTTGGCCCTATGCTCTTCCTTAGGTCTCTGCTACAGACTGCTGTCAGGAGTAGGACACGGAGCTAAATGGAACAGCAGACCCAGCTAACTGCTCTTAAGTGAGAAGGGAAAGGCTAGGGGCATAATTCAGCCCCACAGTTTAATCATATTTCACCTGAACAACCACTGGTTTCACTACACCTCAAGTGTTCTGAATGAGGGGGCAAGAAACCATCATTTCTGCAGTAAAGCCCTGAATACCACGGATCTCTCATTCTTTCTCCTGCTGCCCCTTCTTCAAGTTGAAGAATCCTTGCACAGAAGCTGTTTTGCATCTCTGATCATCTTTGTCACTTCCAAGTCCCTTCTCCACTACAATCATAGAATTGTAGGTTGGAAAAAACCTTCAAGACCATCGAGTCCAATCACAACCTGTCCATACTACCCAAACTCTAACAACCCACCACTAAATCATGTCCCTGAGCACCACATCCAAGCGGTTTTTAAACACATCCAGGGATGGTGACTCAACCACCTCCCTGGGGAGCCTATTCCAGTGCTTAACAACCCTTTCTGTAAAGAAGTTTTTCCTGATATCCAACCTAAACTTACCCTGGTGCAACTTAAGGCCATTTCCCCTCGTCCTGTCACCAGTGAGAAGAGACCAACCCCGTTCTCGCTGTAAGCACCTTTCAGATATTGCAAGAGAGCAATAAGGTCTCCCCTCAGCCTCCTCTTCCCCAGACAGCCCCAAGTCCTTCAATCTCTCTTCCCCAAGCCTGTAGGAAGAAAATAACCTTCAAAACAGAGAGGTAAAAAGGCACAACAGCACTCTCTCTCTTTTTTTCCCCCCTTAAGAATTCATAACATTCCAAACACATTCTGGATTGTTTACAAGCACACTGATAGAACCAAGCATCGCAGTCACTTGGTCCCTTCCCTAAGATGCAGCAGGCAGTATGGAAGGCATCAGTGTTAGGAGCTATTCTGACCACGCACCATTTTCCATTTACCAATGCTTGATTTTCTCACCCTCTATTTTACAGCAGAACAACTCGCTGTTGCAAACTTCTCTTGCACCTTTTGAGAGATGACGTTCACCTTCACTACCTCAGAACCTAAGGTGAATGTCATCTCCAGGAACTGGAGGCTCTTCCTCCACTAATGGGAGAGCTGATAAAGCTGTGAAACAGAAGATAGAGGGGAAGCAGCCAAGGGAATGAATCAGCTGTGTGCCTCTGCTGCTGTTCTGCTTGGTCCTTGCGCTGTTTTGCATCAACACGCCTATCAGTGGTTGCAACAGCAGCAAAGTGGAAGAAAGTAGTAAACGAAACTAAAAGAGGATGAAAGCATTTCTCAGTGCACAGTGATTGTGCAATTCCACGGTATATTTCCTCGAAACATTACTCACTGGTCCAGCTATCTCCTTTCCAGAAGCAGCTCTGGGAGCACCCATACAGGGAGATAAAGCACATTTTTGTCAGGTAGAACAGGAGGCACTAACAGCCCCCAGCACACACATGGCAGGGTAAGGTAAGGAGAAGAAACCAAGGAGCTGCCCGCTCCCGGCATCCTCACTGCTCACTTCAGGCAGTGCTGGAATTCCTCTGTCGATGCAGGGAACAGAAACAAGTCACCATATGCCTGTTCTTTGTGGGAAATCACAGAATGGCCAGGGTTGGAAGGAACCTCAAGGATCATGAAGCTCCAACCCCCCTGCCACAGGCAGGGCCACCAACCTCCACATTTAATGCTAGACCAGAGCCCCATCCAACCTGGCCTTGAACACCTCCAGGGACGGGGCATCCACAGCCTCTCTGGGCAGCCTGTTCCAGCACCTCACCACTCTCTCTGTAAAGAACTTCCCCCTGACATCCGACCTAAATCTTCCCTCCCTCAACTGAAAACCATTTCCCCTTGTCCTGCAGTTGTCAACCCTTTCAAAGAATTGACTCCCCTCCTGTTTGCAGGCTCCCTTTACGTACCAGAAGGCTGCAGTGAGGCCACCCCGCAGCCTCCTTTCCTCCAGCTGAAGAAGCGCAGCTCCTCCAACGAAAGCAGCAGCAGCTCAGCACAGCGCTGCGCTCCTCTCAGTCCCGCACAAACACACCCGCCCACCGCGAGGCTTCCACAACAAACCCACCCTCTGCTACCACCCAGGAAACGTTTTCACAGCCGTAATTTTTAAGCAGGCGGACGGGCTGGCGGCTCCGTCCCTTCTCACAGCCGCCCCACGTTACGGGGATAACCGCAGGGCTCCTCATCGGCTCCCGACTTTCCTCCGCTTTCGAGGCTCTCGGCCTCGCAGCGCTGGAAGCCCTCAGCCACTCCCTAACGCCCTCGTTCCGCACGCTGCCGTGCCAACCGGCGCGGTGGGACCGGCATCGGGGCACGGGCCGACCCGCAGCGCCGCTCCTTACCCTTACCGCGGGGCGCCGCTCCCGTCCACCGCCACCCCCGGGCCCGGCCTGCGCGGCGGCCCACTTCCACGCGGGGGAGGAGGCGCACAGAAGTGGGCGGGGCCCGGCGCACAGCGAAGCATGCTCACTAACAGCCCCGGGCGGCGGGGTGGGGCTTCGAGCAGCCGATTGGCTGCTGTACGGAATGCGGGAGGGGATTGGAGCTGTGAGGGTCACGTGGTGAGGGAGCGGCTCTCGGCTCATCCCCGCGCCTATGGGCGTGGTGGAGCTGGGGTCAGGGGTTCGAATCCCGCTCAGGGCCCGAACCTCCGGCTGCCGTTTTGCTGTAATCAGGAGGACAAAATCAGGCTTATCCTCGGCAGACAAAAGCTCCTGATTCTTCGCTTATCACAGGCTGAGTCCCTCCAGCCACCTGCTCACCGGTTATGATTTCTACACAGGAAATCCCTCACTATCTCCTGTTCAAAGCCCTGCATTGACTCTCAGCCACTTCCTTCTCTGAGATAGGCCAAACTGGCAGTTAGCACTGTCAGTAACATAACACTGAAAAATCAGCGTCATGTGCTGCAGTCCAGTTTCTATCACAGCTGTGCCACCAGCGATCTTCAGTCAGCGCATTCAGAGTCACACAGAATGGCCAGGGTTGGAAGGGAGCTCAAGGATCATGAAGCTCCAACCCCCCTGCCACAGGCAGGGCCACCAACCTCCACATTTAATACTAGACCAGGCTGCCCAGGGCTGGCCTTGAACACCTCCAGGGACGGGGCATCCACAACAGGGCAGCCTGTTCCAGCACCTCACCACTCTCTCTGTAAAGAACTTCCCCCTGACGTCCAACCTAAATCTTCCCTCCCTCAACTTCAAACCATTTCCCCTTGTCCTGCAGTTATCTACCCCTTCAAAGAGTTGATTCAGGACCATAGGCTGTATGAATATTACACTGAGCTGTGCACGGTGGCTGCTAACATCCTTTCCCCATAGGCCACAGGGCCACGCAACTGCCAGCCCTTCACCAGGACAGCCTCACTCACCACAGGCAGTCCCAGCAGTGTACTGAGCAAGGCACCACCTCAGGAAGCCCCTGCTGGTTCTGTCAGCACTCCTTGATATCCACGACGGGCAGTCAAGGAACCCCACAGTCTGCTCCTGGGCTCTGCAGGCTCAGCCACTTCCACCTATGCTTTCTTTACTACTTCAGTTTTCATACAATAACTCTGCTGAAGTGATGCTGACAGCCATTGCCACAAACACCCACCCCTGCAGGCATTCAAGGCCAGGCTGGATGTGGCTCTGGGCAGCCTGGTCCGGTGGTTGGCAGCCTTGCACATAGCAGGGGGGTTGAAACTCAATGATCAGTGTGGTCCTTTTCAACCCAGGCCATTCTGTGATCCTATGAAACACAGAAATGGAGCAGTGTGACAACAAGCAACTAACCAAACAGCCCCATTCCATACTGCTACCTGGTGTAAATTTCACACTATGGCAGGCTCCTAAATAGATACAGACCGTGTATTTTCTGCAGCAAGGAACAGCTTTTGCTCACCAGCCCAGCACTGTAATTCCTACTACCGAGCCAGAAAAGAAAATTAAGAGTGATAAAACACACTTCTTTTTTTCACCTTGATTTTTAATGACATTTCCATCTGTTTTTCCACATTCAAGGTGAGCTTGGAGACATAAAGGTGTTTTCTACGTCCTCGCTTGTTTAAAGGCTTTACCAGCTTACCTGACTTACCAGCAGGCTGTAAATCTTTCACAGCATAGCAGCACAATCCCAAATTTGAAGTTTGAAGTATCCAAAGCAAACCCAAAAAGCAACAGCATAGGGGCGCAGGCACTACATTTGTCCAGTTACGCAGAACTTCATCAAATCCAGCTAAAGGAAGGCAAATCCTACGCTGTATGGACACAAGCCAGTCCTCTCGCCTCCGGGCCTTAGGGCCAAGAGCTGGCTCCTGCTTCTCTTGCAGTTTGTAATGTAGATGTAGGCCTGAAATCCCTGCTTGACAGCCACAGAAAGAGTGGCTGCCTATTTTTTGATACTCACAGGACTGTGTTCAGCCAACGTATCAAAATGCATACAATTATTTGCCATGACTTGAGCTTTCCATAATTTATGTCTCATTTTCAATGCTCTTATGGTTTGAAACATAGTACATGTAAGCTGATTCACACCTTGAAAACACATTTAACTCATTTAAATAAGCAGTCAAATCCATAGGAAAAAACACATTGCAAATTATTTTTTGTGAGCTTCTCGAGACAGTGAAAATTAAAACATTTGTCAGCACTGCACAAGTATTCTGGATATTTCTTCTGCAGTGAATAAGTTCATTTAATAAGTTATTTTACAAGGAAACACAAGGCCAAACTTAATTATTAAAGAAGAAAACTTGCATATCTGCTTAATAACAAAAAACATGTCCCTTCACAGGCACACACACATACAGACATGCTGAAATATTATCAGCAGCAATCACTGCATTTTATTTGCCAAATGGCACAAGTTCATAGAGGCTGAGGGAGCTGGGCTTGTTCACTCTGAAGAGAAAGGGTGACCTCACTGCAGCCTTCTGCTACATAAAGGGAGCCTACAAACAGGAGGGGAGTCAACTCTTTGAAAGGGTAGATAACAGCAGGACAAGGAGAAATGGTCTTAAATTGAGGGAGGGAAGATTTAGGTTGAATGTCAGGGGGAAGTTCTTTACAGAGAGAGTGGTGAGGTGCTGGAACAGGCTGCCCAGGTTGTGGATGTCCCGTCCCTGGAGGTGTTCAAGGCCCAGGATGGGGCCCTGGGCAGCCTGGTCTAGTATTAAATGGGGAGGTTGGTGGCCCTGCATGTGGCAGGGGAGTTGGAGCTTCATGATCCTTGAGGGCCCTTCTAACCCAAGCCATTCTATGATTCATGTACCACGTAACACACACGTTTCAATCCAACAGAGCTCGTGCAGCAGGTGAGAGAAGCAGAGTCAATACTGCACTTGTCACTTATGCAATCCATACTTGACCCACATGAAATCAACTCATGGAAAATACTGCTAAAAATCATGTAATAACAAAAAATCTACCATCTTGGGGGGTCACGTTACTATCTAGGGCTGCTTCTTGTATACATCAGTGAGACCATAGTTCAAGCACAACGTTTGGTTTTGGGCCTCTCACTGAAAGGATGGAGAATTGCTCGAGTGTGTACAGAGGAAAGCAATGAAGCTTGTTAAAAGTCTAGAAAACTTTGAGGAATGGCTGAAGTAATTGCAGTTGTGCAACCTGGAGAAGAGGACACTGAGGGGGGACCTCACTGCTCCCTTCAGCTACTTCAAAGGAGGTTGCAAAGAGAAGAGTGCTGGCCTCTTTTCTCAGGTGTCAAGTGATGGGACACGAGGAAATGGCTTCAAGTTGCGCCAAGGGAGGTTTAGATTGGAGATTTGGAAGAATTTCTTCATGGACGGGGTAGTTAAGCCATGAAATGCACTGCCCAGAGAAGTGGTGGAGTCTCCATGCCTGGCGTTGTCATGGACATGGCATTTAGGGACATGGTTTAGACACAGGACACAGGAGGTTAGACTGACAGTTGGAACTGATGATCTTGAAGATCTTTTCCAAGTCAAATGATTCTATGATCTACCAATTTTATAGCCTCCTCCTGAATCTGCACACAGTATCATCAAACATAGACCGTTTCTTTCCTACCAACAAACCACACAGCAAGGATTTCTGTGTCTCACATATGACATACTGTACAACATAGCACTGAAATGAGGCACAGTGGATTTTGAAGGATTTCACAGAATCACAGAATCGTTTGAGTGGGAAGGGACACCCAAAGGCCATCTGGTTCAACTCTCCTGCAATGAACAGGGACACCTACAGCTCCATCAGGTGCTCAGAGATGCATCCAGCCTGATCTTGAATGTCTTCCAGGAATGGGGCATCCATCACCTCTCTGGGCAATTTCTGTCATAAGCATGGAAAGAGATGTAATTACCAACAACCAAGAACATCAGCCAACCACTGCTGTGCATCCATCATATTTCTGTTGCAAACTGCAGAAAAGCATGATTTCTTCCAGCTTGTAAATGAAGCGGGGAAGGGATGTGGGGGAGGAGGAGGGGGGAAAGCTTAGGAGCACAGCAAATATCATCTAGTAAAAGTTTGATGCCTGTCTGTATTACAACCAGCTTTATCCATGTAAACTATAAAAATGACATTTAAATGTAAATTAAAAAAATTATCAGATAAAAGGCATTTTAGTTCAATTAGCACCACAGATTTAACTGCACTGCTCAGTGTCCAGTCCCTTACAGCATATAAATCTCTATGTACATGAGGTGCTGACATTGGAAAAGCTTGCTCTATAAGGTTTTCTTTCTGCATTTCTGAACCCCGCACCAACAGGAAATCTCTGTCTCTGGCATACTTCCAGCTTCATATCCATAATCCCACGTGAGTTCAGTTCCAGCTTTCACATGTCTAAGAAATAAAACATCTGGTCAATTTATTTGTATTAAGTGACACAGTAATGTGCTTACAATTTGTCACCAACAACTCACAAGCAAAATCCAAATGGAGACAAAAGCATTGCACAGGCAGCATGCTCAGATTGAACCAAGAGATATAACAAGTGGCACCAAGAGATATAAGGAATGCTGACTCCCCTACTAGAGCTATGAGGAGTGCAAATACCTGTACCTAGCAATAAAGGTTTTGTCAAGCAGCCTGATAAGAGTCAGGGTCTAAACAACCCATTCTAAATTCCAGGCAAATTTTTGGGAAAAAAAAAATAAACCGAAGAAAAAGGAAAAAAACAGATACATGAATACATCTTAATGAGAGCACGGGCAGTTTTGTTGTTTTTACTATGCACAGCACATCACTGCGGTTCAAACAGCTCCCTAGGTGCAGTGGTGATGAAGGTTACCATCTTCGGTCTAACAAGCAACCTTTTAGTGCAACTGCACTGCACACGTGCACAAAGCTCAGGACTCAAAGTTAAACACAAGATCCTCAAGAGCCACTGTGACAAGTATGTGAAAGAGAAGTAATTTCTTATGCAGGAAATTGATTGTTCAAAATGAATGCCAAATTAAATAGAGACTAAGACGCTGAGGTACAACCAAGGGAAAATACAATAAAATACTTGTACTGTAAAGAAGATTAATTCTGTGATATTTCTCACAGGGTAACATAAGGGATACCCAGTGAGTTATCAGGCAGCAGGCTGAAAATAAAAGCAAATGAGGACTTTTCAAGCAGAGCATAATTGTAATATGAGACTTTTTGCCTTAGGATGTTCTGGAAGCCAGAAATATCAAATAATTTAAATCGTGGCTGGGTAAGTTTACAGAATATATAAAATTAAGTTCAATGATTCAAATGCAGTCCTTAATGTAGAAAAGTTGCAAAGGAGTGCCTGACAAAACAACGGGACAAGACAGGGAAACATTTCTTCAACAATCCCCTTTAACTGCCTTCTGCTGACCACTACTGCCTCTGCCCTTTGGCCTCAATCCCCACTACACAACTATTTATTGACTACCTGAACAAGAAAGATTCCAGCTAAAATAAAATCTTGTTTCAAACTATTGTCTTCAGAGTTCTCATAATCCCCCACAAAGCAATCCACAGCATGTAAGAGCAGAAGATCAAGGGCTGGGCCTATGGCTGCAAGGCTCCACAGAGTATTTGTGTACCTCAGAGGGTTTGTCTAAAATAAATCCTTTCTTCTGCATTGTAAATTCTCTCCCAGCACCCCATTGTCACACTCATCAGCTAACTTACTTCCTATAGCTCATATTTTCCTTCCTGGGTTTGGCCGTGGCCTTCTTTTGTCTCACTGGCACCTGCAATCTGCATCTCCCCTTCTTGACATCTGGTAGGAGATAACCACATCTTTTGCTTTCAGAGGAAGTTTCTACTTGAGAACCCTATTGCCACATTCCCAAGACAAGTCTGACTACGCAGAACCTTGCTAATCTTGGCAGCTGTGAAGAGGTTTGGAGTCAGCTTGGTGTGCCCACAGAGAAAATGTATCAAATGTAAGATTCTGTAGGCTCCAACTCTGCCCTAAAGGACACAGCTCTGCTGGCCACTCTTTGAGACACACAACACTAAGACCAATCAACCACGGCTTTTAAAATGATCATGGTGAGTTAATTATTTCCTACTCTTCAGTGGAAATAATAGGTTCAATGATAACTAGCATCAAAACCAAGCTACTCCACATCACATTTCAGTGCAAACTAAATAAAAAACTTTTAGTGACAAGCAGATTTTTTACTTCAGTCTTCAGTGCACAATGAGAAGCCACTCATAAGCAGTTAGTTTTATGGTTTCATTTGGTAAATAGCTGCACCCTTAGCATAACTTTTCCTTAATAATTAAGCATTATTTTCTTCCCTAATGCCTTGAATAAACATTCAGATTCTGAAAACTTCACCTGTTTGTGAAGAAAGCAACCCATGGGAAACTTCTGTTGTGAGTCTCTACAAACACACTCTGTGCAAAGAGGTTGGGGCAGCAGCTGTGCTGTGAAACAAAATACATGAATTAGAAACAGTGAAACACCCGGTCCTCCACTAAAGATTCTCTTTTGTGTCAGGTATGTCACTGCTACAAGTAGTTCCTTCCTCCCTTATTCCAGCCAACTGTTACTTAATGCCACTGCCACTGGTTTTGTTTAGCCATGTCTCTAATGTATCATACTCTACGAAAGTACCCTTTCTTAGGAAAAATCAAAGCCTTTTTATCAAGCTGTTCTCCATGAATTTATGCTGAGAAATCATCTTTGATTTACAATGCAGCACAAATTATCAGTAGATGACATGCATCTCTTGGAGTAAGCAATAGGGACACATGCATGGTCATGGATGAAAAAGGAAGGTTTCAGCAAGATGCACTACTACTCTTACTCCCATACTACCTCTGCAAGTAGGTAACACTTAAATATATGCAAGGATTTTGCAGTAAGACACACATCCATGCCAACAGAGAGAAATAAGTTACTTGCTGAGTGCATACAGGTGGCGTGTATGAAGCATTCATCTTAGTTGGAGGTTCTTTGGAAATCATTGCTATCTCTTGGTAAGTCAAAGGTGAGGGACTTACCAGGTATCTCACAGTATGACAGATCACTTTTTTCTACAGCTCAATTATATTTGAGAATTTCCTACAATATCACAGCACTTACTTTAAACCAGCATAAGCCAGAATTTATAATGGTTTGGGAATAAAAAGTGAAGCTGGGAGAAGGGTTGTGGTTCAGTACAATGCACAATTTGATCTGTAGATACTTCACGCTCCCAAAATGATATTCTAAAATTCAGGAAACAAGTGTCACTCATTACTTGGGAATATTTCACTCTGTAACCTTGCATCTTATGTAAGCCCTCACAGCTGGCATGAGCCAATCTGCTGTCCTGTCACTTCAGAGTGCAGGGAGCACCACACTGCCTTCACACACACCCAACCATAGATATGGGTTATGATAGAACAGACTTTTGAAAAAGCTTTCTGGCTCATGAAAACACATTACTCATTTAAGCTAAGGCAAGTAAAAGAACACGTGCAAGTTTTTACTTACATTAAGAAAACGACCCACGTTTCCTTCTTTTGTGGCATCTAGTATATAGATATTTTCATCATTAGCATTCTTCAGAAGCGTCCTGTCACCGTCTGCATCCATACAAAATATGCCTTGTTTTGACTGTCTGTGAGCTTCCTCTTTGCAGTTAGCTTTTTGTGGAACCTTTGTGGATGGCTTTACAACGTATTTATCATTCAGCACATCTGATCTGCCACAAGCAACACCCTTCAGAGACAGACTCTTCCTTCTGCATTCTGCACTGCCCATTTCACCAGGCTCCGTCTGTCCAACTTCCACCAGATCTTTTTCCTTCTGCTTCTGGATGGATCCTGTCAATTGATGTCCAAGTTATTTTTCAACATTAGTTTTAAAGCAGAAGCCAAAGCCTTTGTTTGGCCCCAAACTCTTCTACATCCATCTTTCTTTGTCCTCCAAAGTGCACATGGTTTCCTTACCATTTGCAAAGTCATAATTATCCTTTCGGACACCTTTCACCACTCGTGCTGCAGATCACTACACCTCCTGCTGCAGTGCCTGAGGCATTTGCTTATGTCTCCCATGAGTGACCCACTCCCTCCCTTCTTCTCAAATCCCACTCCAAAACAATTTCTTCCACAAAGCATTTCTTCCTCATTCTCTCCTTTATTTTCTGAGAGAATCACAAACTGAAATGAAGACAGAAGTGAGATGCATGTGCAAATAATATCAGTTTCACATTGTTTCCCAAAGCTGAATGCTCTCAACCCTGCAATTCCCCATGTATCCTTTTTTTGTTGACAGCTACACATAGTGGGTATAACACAACTCTATTTTGTGTACATTTTGAAACAGAATTTCCCACAGCTGCCCTGTAGTTGAGAAACAATTTTATGAGCTGTTTAATGTGTCCCAAGGTCAACTTTGCAGGCAAAATAGTGTCCTGTGTTAGTCAATGCACTGTGATATGCAAGGCAGCAATAACTTTTGTACTGCTGAGCTGCTAGAGCAGCCCAAGCACTCCATGGCATCATTATTCTATCCTGAGAACAGGCCTGCAACAAACACGAAGACTGCTGTTTACATTTTAAGTCTATCACATGCTGATGGGACACAAGTATACTAAGAGTACAGTATTTCTAACTCTGCAAACTTACTTTCTTTTTCTTTGTTTGTTCCACTGGTCAGTTCTGTTTTGCTTGAATGCTGAGACTGAGAAATATTATCTTCATCTGAGCTGGCACTGTGCACCAGAGTATCAACCTCCTTTAAATAAAACAAAAAAAGTAATGAAAAGGCTGTGATGTAGTTTTGCTGTATGCAACTCTGAGTCAACAAAGGATAGCAAATAGATTTTAAGACTCCAGGGTTTAAGTTTCAAACCTACTGTAACACTGAGTTCCAAAGGTCCAAACATTTACTGCAACGCAACACGTACCTTAATTTCAAATTATTCTTTGGAACAACCTGGAAGAAGCTCACCACTCAATATAATATTAATATAAGTGCTTAAGACCCAAACATTTCACTAGTCTAAATGTTTTTGTGTTAAGTTTAACCAAAGCCCAAATATACTTTGTACATGGTTTTAATAAAAAAATGGTTTTAATAAAATAAAAGAAACCAGTTACGGAAGCACCAGAGTAAACCAAACTGCCAAATGTTTGCATGAAAATATGATGTGCAGTGAAACCTGTAGAATAAGTTTACACCAGTCTCCTCCTTTTGCACACATTTACAGGTAACATTTTGCACTTGGGGCAGGTAAGATTCTCTTCACTGTGCCACTGCATGAAGTTACTGCTCGATGATTTTCTTCTCTCCCTGCTGTATCATTTTCTAGGGAGGTGTCACAAAAATATTATCATTCTGACTCCCTAATGTTGCAATTAGTTAATAAAGGAGGTGGAGGGGGAAGAATCCTTTATTGAGACTCATAACTGGAGTGTATGCAAAGGGTGAGGTTGGAAAGGAAGGCTGTGAAAGTAACTAGTGCCATTCTCAGCAAGAAGTTGAACAGCTGACAATGGAGAAGGGACAGGATACAACTTCCAGCTCAGCTCACAGTGTGACACAGAATCATAGAATGGTTTGGGTTGGAAGGGACCTTTAAGACCATTTTGTTCCAACCCCCTGCTATAGGCAGGGACACCTCCCTCTAGACCAGGTTGTTCAAAGCCCCATCCAGCCTGGCTTCAAATGCTTCCAGGGAGGAGGCATCCACAGGCTCTCTGGGCAACCTGTTCCAGTGTCTCACCACACTCACACTAAGGAATTTCTTCTTAATATCCAGTCTAAATCTACCCTCTTCCAGTTTACAGCCATTTCCCCACATAATTTCATGAAGAAAGTTCGTTAGGATTTTTTAAACGTGTTTGAGATTAGAAGGTCAAAATTAACATACATATTCAGCATAGTGAAAAAACCACTTATTAACATTACCATTTTCAGCTGGTGATTATCCACAACAGCTATTCTAGTTCCAAGCCTTCTCACAGCTGCAGCATTCAAATTCCTTGCATGAATTCTGTACAGGAAGTTCAAAGGGAAATTGCAAAAGACAGACACATAAATAACTCTCACAACACACGTTTCTTTAAGAGTCTCTAGCTCATGAAGAACAGATCATAGCCTGTAGTCCTACTTTCACCTCAAATTGCCTTTAAGAATGGAAGAATTAGGTTAAGTTCTCAACAGCATTTGAATAAAACACTATCATTTTTTTTGAGAGACCAGCAATTGCTTTTACATCCTTCTTCACTGCTCCTGAGAACCAAATTTGTCGTTGTTTGATTATTATATCACTTCAACATAGAGTACCTACACAGTTCTGCCTTTTTGCTGCTATTGCTTTCAATAGTTTTGACACCATAGCTTCAAACAGGAAAGCAAAACAAGTGTTATGGGGAGAAAGAATAGAAGGTGAGACAGTCAATATACAGGAGATATAGAAAATGCTCTCACACAGAAGAACCTCAACCTTCTGATGTGAAAGTGTGAAGAAGGATGGGAAGCAGTATTTTGTATATATCTCTAAAACATCAAAAGTCACATTTATGTTTAGAGTGCATTAGAAAATACCAGCCTAAACCTAATCTGAGTATCTGTGTAACATCTAGCAATAAGTAACAGGTCTTTGTAAGTAAAAAATTCAACCTAAAACATTTATATGTTTTTCTTTCCATGAAAAAAAAGGATGGTATTTCTTTGGGCTACTGATAATGGTAAAAAGAGTTCTATTCTAAAAATCTTTAAAGATTTCTTATTTTTTAAGAGTTGGAATAACAAATTCTCTCTCTCTGTTCAATTTTCATACATCTCTCACGTGAAACATTTTTATTCTCAGAAAGGGAAATTAATGAGATTGAAGGTAGCTGTACAGTAATCACAAATATAAAAATATTCTTCCCTACAATTTATAGGGGAAGAACCATCAAGTGAACAGCTGATAATTCTGTAATTCACAAAATTATTAATTTGGTAGGTTTCCAAGATACCAAAACGTGAGAATATACTGGCAGGTATTTTTTAAAAGTTTCTGTCTGTGATGTCATTGTGCTTCTCAAAGATCTGCAATAGCCTTTCCCCACAAAACAAGTATTTGCAATTACTTACAGGTATTACAAAGAAAGTGTAAGCAAAGCAAGGCAGAAAATTGAAAAAAACAAGCTCCTGGTGTCCTTCTGAAAAAGACTACAGTATGCTACTGATGAAGTCACATTATTTTTTTGCAGTAGTTTTATTTCAGGAATCCTGATAGGCTATGAGATCTAATCAAGATAACAATTTCTGTCTATTGCAACAACATCTGCAAAAGCAAGGCAGTGTCAGACTCCTAACTGGCAATGTTAAAAGTCCTAGCAGAGTGGGTTAAGGGACAAAGAAGAAAAGGTTTAGAGATGGAAGCAAAGAATAGTAGAGTTGGTGGCTAATTTATTATCAAATCCTCTAGTATCATCAAGTATGTTTTTAATTGCTTCTCTCTTTTCAAGTTAGCATAATTATTCATGCCCTGAAGAGGTCAAGACACTCAGGAGACAAGTGGGATTTCTAGCAAATGCCAAGGAATGCATGCTGTGAGGAAAATTAGTATAGAGGAATAACTAAAACCCACTAAAACCAACAACCAGGAGTTAAAAGGTTGAAAAAGAAAAGAAACACCTCTCAGCAAACAACATTCAATTCTACTGTATGTTTAGAATATCAGAATATTACGTTTTGTGTTTGGTAAACTTACAGAGCTGATTCATTTTCATTAGCAGAAGGTTCCTGCTGTTCCTGCTGCTCAAGCATATCATCTTTGCCAGTCTGCACGAGTTCAATCTCAGAGTCTGAACAGCTAGAATCAAGTTTTCTTCTTTTGGAAAAAAAGCTTTGCCCTCTGTCATTCACAGCACTCTCCTCTTTCAAGTCTTGATCAGCACCTCCCAGCTCTTGAACTTCAGCTCTGCTCATTAACCTGCCTGGAAGAAGGAGTAAAGAAATTAATTAGTGCTTACTTTACTAAGCTGGGTCATACACAGTATCCTAGCTCAAACTTGTATTAAAGGCAAGAGAATTATTTGGGAAAACAAAAGACGAATGCACCTATACTGAAGGAAAACTACCCTTTGCACAAGATGCAGAGACTTGTGAGGGAAAATGGATGTGTGACAGGCTTTGTTCCAGATAGCACCATCACACTGCAGAATCCTTCAAGGTTTTTCTGTCTGTTTGATCATCTGCAAGTTCAGGTCATACAGCCTCACTTCTTCTCCAACTTCAAGTTTCCCTGCTTGCTTCTCAAAGAAATTCCATGGCATCGGACACAGGGGAGGTAAAAGTTATGCTATAAATCTTCCACAGGTCATCTTCTGTTACCTGAGTAAGTACAAACAAACGTCCCCTTGTCGATATCATCCAGGCAGCGGACGCCCCAACCCTTCTTCTCTGTGTTGAACACTTGCAATCGAACTTGAATGCCATGCTGTACAACTCTGTTTTGACACATCATCTTGTCACATCTGCACGACACACTACACTCATAAATTCTGTCAAGATGAAGCAAAATAAAACACAGGAAAGTAAAGTTGCTAGTATTAATTTCACTCCTGAGTACAAACAAGGCTGAAAAGATAAAGAGACTGGCTAAAACTGATTGCACAGCAGTGCTCCAAAACTCATGACATTTTTGACTGTTGACTCAACAATTTTAAGAGTTTGTCAGCCAGATTTTTGTGTAAGATGACAAAAAATAGAAGCTACCTTTTTATTTCACAGAAGAAAGTCAGACATGCAGAAATCTTAAAGAGGCAGCTGATTCTATTGAAAGAAACTTTAGCAAAGACAACCTGTCTGTCAAGACCTCACTGCAGCTATCAGGAGTTTAGGATTTAACCAAGTGACACTAAAAGAATTCAGACCTGTGCTTTTTTACATTTGTTTGTGTGTTCTTAGACTGATACTGGCTGTGATGGTCTTGCAATAGATCTTGCAATAGGTTTCCTTTCCTTGTAGGTAGGTTTCCTTCCCATTGATTGCATGAATGATCAAGTACAAGGGCCAGGTAAGTCCTGAGCTTCTAAACCAGGTAATACTGTGTTACTCTTCTTGGGCCTTGAACTAAGATGTGAAAACTGTAGTATCTGCAGCACAAAAGTATTTTTTCATCTCTCTTATTCAAGACACATTAATTATTTCTGCAAAAATCATTCTTATCAATTAGTAAAACTGAAAAATAAAAAAAATCAAGGTTTCAGTAATTCAAAGACAATACAGTTGTAAAGAGTACACAAAATAGCTCTGTCTTTATTACCCACTAGGAACAGGCCCTTCCAGTCTTTTGTAACTGTATCCACGAGACGTTTTAGTATTAGGAGACAGAGAAACTTTACGGCAGCCTCTTGCAGTTAGCTGCAGACATGCACACTTAGACCTAGAAAATAAAGGTAAACCATTGTATAAAAATCAGAATGTGTTTGGAGCAGAGTAAATCAAACTCACATCTATATAATTTAAAATGTATTTGACTATATACAAACACAAATGCACTATTTGATAATTTTTTCCACCTTTGCTCCAAAAGGTCATTTCAGGTACCCCATCCTCCTCTTTGTCTCTTGCCTGGTTATGCGTGCTTACAAAAATCATGTCCCCCCCTGTTCTCCATTCTGCCAGCCTCTGCAAAGGCACACACAAAAAGTTGACGTGTGACAGAAATCATTACCAACAGGACACTGTCAAATGGACTGAAGGAAGGAAAGAAAATCACCTGTTCTGGCACAGCATCCCAGTCTGTTAGCCACTACTTCATCACTTTCCTCCCACTCCAGGCCTTGAGAATTGAGTAATTCCACTCTACCAATTGAAGAACTCCAGCTGTAATGCTGATCCTCACCATCTTTAAGTCATGACTGCTCTAAAGACTCACTGCAATTAGCCAAATATCAACCTCTGGAACTACACATTGAAAGCATCTCAGGTCTTGGTGAGGTTCAGCACACAGAAGGAGCATGCTATGTGCTCGCTGTTCTCTGCTGTCCAGCTAAAACTAAATAATTTGAGTTACTGAATCTTATTCTATTTCAAGCTGCACACATGATCATAGGCAGTTGTACTGCACAGCAGTATGAACGTGTCCTTTAGCTATCAATTATACAAAATATATTCAATCCAAGATTAATACCTGCAGGCAAAGACCAGACAAATACACCACAGGTGAGCAGAAAACTGAACTTACATACATTAACTGTGGCAATTTCTCACAGAGTTAAACACAGTCCAGAGTTAGAAGGGTTTAGAAGTTCAACAACAATGAGCAACACCATTTGGAACAGTCCAGAATGTAAATTTCTTGTGTGACCTCAATGTTTCACAGCATTTGTTGAGGAAAGAAAAGGATGGAATGTAGAGATTGTAAAAGGAGATTTCTTCTTCTGCCCTATTTAATCTATGACCCAAACTACCTGACCTCTCTAGGCTGTCAAATCCCAGCCCTGAGGGATATCATCCTGCAGAAGGATCTGCAGCAGAAGTTATCACTCAGAAATCTTCCCTGCCTGCCAGAAAAATGAGCTGCCATCTGCTACCACAACTCTCTCCCTTCCCCACTCCTTTCCTAAAACCATGAGATGTGCTTTCCTCCTCCGCTTAAAGGAGAAGCATTGCATGTCTGAGGAGAAAGGTAAAGGAACATCGTAATCCACATCTTGATTGCTTCCTTCCCTATAACAGAGGCTGGGTAGGTAGGAGCACCCATGTTCTGGAGAAAAAAAAAGACACAGTGGTTTCAGTCAACACCGTGGCACAAGACAGCCACTGCAGATATCTATGGAGAGTTGTTCCTTCATTTGGCACTGCTTGGTATTGTGCACCTTCACACCTCCAACACCACACTGACACGTTATGCACAGTTTGTCTGGGATTAGATTCTTCTACTTACCTATCAATGCAGCCATCCGTGCAGTCACATGAATCAAGAAACATGCTGGACAAATTGTTGAGATAATATCCACGAGGCCATGATGCCCTCCGGTATTTAAAATAAGGTAACCTGGCACGGTCAATGTCATTACAGAAGGAAATAGGCACAGATTCAGCTCCATTGCTAATATCAACATCAAACACAAGGGGTTCTGGATTTACAGTGTTCCTGCCCAACAGGACGTATGTGTTGAAAGAGAAGTGATCAATAAATAAGAAATCACATTTTGTCTCAAACAAATAATTCTGAACATCTTGAAAACTTCTCAGACTTCTGCCACAGGGAGCTTTATAATGCACATCCAGTGATTTTGAAAGGCAGTCTGCTTTCGCATGGCGTCTCTGAAAGTGAAACAGTATTGGTATCTTGAGAGGATTTTCACCCTTGTAGGAGCTTACTGCTCTGTTGGAGAGACATGCACTGGAGCACTTGTGGATCCGATACCGGCAATTTAGAGGTACATGTTGAATTTCACTCGATGCTTCCTCACTCCCTGAATCTGATTTTTCAATCTTCTCCTTTTTGCTAATAGGAATGAGAGAACGAAAAAAAAAGAGACAGAAAAGAACAGCATCTCAGATGATCAGTAAGCCAACCAGTCTTCTAGTGGTTCAGCATTATTAGTGTAGGAAAGCTTGAAGGCAGCCAAGGATTTTACTGAATGACTGTCTGCATTACCTAACATCTCTGACACCACATGCAGACATGTTTGGAATGGCACTGTACAAGTGACAGCAACAAAAAAGGAACCATATCTTTCCTTCTATCTTCCAAATCAGCTCCCAAGGCTAATTATGAAAATGAAGTCGTGTGCCTAATAACAATCTTCACAGTCTGTGAAAGCTTGAGAACTGAACTTAAAACTTTCAAGTTCCAGCCTGGTAATCCTGCTAATAATCATGGATCTTCATTCAGAACAAAACAGATGTTCTATCCTGCAAGGTTTTCACATGGTGTATTAGATAAGTCTACTTAAAACCTCAGGTTTTCCATATGGGTCAATTTAAAAAATAAATACTTTGAAAATTGTCAGGACTCAAAGTTGATTTTAAATCAATGAATATATAAATAATACGGAGAGATTAAAAACTCTCAAATTCAGTAAAGATACAATAAATGAGCTTTGGTACAATAATGACCTTTGCCATTCTGGAAGTATTAAATAAATACTGACCTATGTGAACCATCTACAGAATTTCCACTGTTGTCATCTGTAACAGGATGCTGTGATTTAGGTTTGGATTCCTGTGTATCCTCTCCATCAAGAACATCATTTACTGAAAAAATACACAAGCAAAACCTCAGTGGTCCACATTTCAATAATCTATAATTGAATTTAGTTATTAAAGAGATAACTGCAAAAACACTAAAAAAGGTAATGCATTGCTAAGAACCACAGATAACAAAGCATGCTAACAAGCACCCTCCTAGAAATAAATTTTTTTGTACTTATACAGAAGTGATGGGTTTGCATTAAGGTACATAGGTGAGAAACTCACACACACTCTTCTCTCTCTGCTACTTCTCTCCATCCTCCCTCCCCCTGCCATTCCCTCTCCCCAGAGGAGGAAAATGTAAGTGTGCATGGACATATCTGAGATAGAAACACACTGCAAACATCTATGCTTTTTCACCAGCCATCATGTGACTTGAGTATTAAAGTCTCCCATGAAGCTTTCAAACTACAGAGGTAACATAGAGGAAACATATATGGGTTTTTCTTCATTATTTGAGGTAAAATGCTGGCAGGGTATTGCCATGAGGGGAATACTGTACAAGCCAACTTTGGTTTTAGCTCAGGTTTATCAGTGTTTCTTATTGCAAGCTCCAGCTTCACTTGGTCCAAGCCACACACACACACACCACAGAAGTACAAGCCCAGATGAACATCTGCAGTTCAGTAACTGAGGAAATGATCACTTTTTTCTTGCACTGCTAACAAGCTCCTGAAATCTACTTTATTGATTTCAACATAAGGAAACAAACTTCTGGCGAGACTAATTAAAGCTACATAGCAAATAAATGCAATTAAGATGCACATACCATCTGTCAACGTTAAAAGATCACCCAGATCAGCTTCGTTTACCAGTGTCCAAGCCTGCCAACATTCTATATAAAAACAAAACAAAACCAAATATGAAGTGCAATGTAGTAATAGGGACAATGACAGTAGTGACTGCTAGAAGGAAAAAGAAAGCTATGCTCTAGACACTTTTGTTTCCTCACTGTGCTAATATAGAGCACTGCAACACAGAAACTGCAATTAACTTTCTGCTACAGTCCTGAACAGACACACCTAGGAGTAGCAACACAGCCACAGCTCACATCAGTAACTGAACAGCACATCCTTTTTCAGAAAGCTGCTGGAATGCTTTTAAACACCAGTCCAGTAGTTTTCAGAGGCAGCAATTTGTATAAACGCAGATCAGTGCAAGATTCTTTCTTTGCTTCTGTCACCAGACTGACCATCTTCTGGCTAAGGACAGGATCTTGTCAGAGCAAATTAATGCTACTCCTGAATTGCTGGCTGTGGTCTTCAGATAGTAAGAACACAAAGAGGTGACTAGCTGTCTCAACCTGTTGCCCTATGCAATAAATATCACAAGTTGGTAGACAAATGTCAGTAAAATTCACATTAGTATTTTAGTTTGGAACAAAACAACACATAGGAAAATACAAATTTAAGTATGGCATAGATTCACGCCAATACCTGGAGATTCAAATTCAACCTTTAGCTCTGCTATTCTGTAACATTTTGTCATAACATCAAGATTAAATAGCTCAAGTTAACCTCCCAAAAAAATGCAGTACCAATATAAAACAAGCACTGTAATGCAGAGTGTGTAGCTGTATCAGTTTAAAAGCATCTTAAACAATTGCACGTTTTCTTGCACAGAAGCAGTGAGATATACAGATTAGATTTACAGGAATGATTTAATAATAATAAATATTTTTATAAATTAGAACACTACTAAAATTAAAACCCAAACCTCTGTACTGCTCTAGCTTTATCTTCTGATTTTGATGTAGATAAAGAACATTTAGTTCCATGAAAATCAGGGACATTCTTATAACAAGCTGCTGTTAAATTTTTCTGCTAATGTTACAATGGTTTCTTCAATATGAAATAAGACTGTAGCTCATTCACAGTCCTGCTGAATCATTACAAGGATTTCAAACCTTGATTTGTGGCAGTTCCATTCTTGATCTTTTCCTTTAGCAGCAGCAGCACTTCTTGCACCTGCTCAAATATGAGATCCACTCTTCTACTTTCCAGTTGTGTCCAAAATGCCTTCAAATCACCTGAAATACAAATTGCCATTTACAAGTCTGCACAGCTTCCAAGAAATCTAAAAACATGAGCAGCTCTTAACAGGCTTTTCAAAGGCTCCCACTCACATTAGTGGGAAGCAGGGGCCTACTACTTCTGAAAGATCAGGCAAGACAGGTTTTTCTTATTGTAGGCTTAAACTTTTGTAAGTCTACTTTCTAAGCATGAAAGTGAAACAATGTAATGATGAACTGGGGTGACTTCTGATGGTCCATGAAGCTTCTCTGGCTTTGAGCTGCAGGTCCAGAAAACCACAAAGATGATGAGGGAGGGCTGGAGCACCTCCCCTTATGAGGATAGACTGAGAGAGCTGGAGAAGGCTCTGCGGGGACCTTATAATGGCCTTCCAGCACCTGTAGGGGGCCTACAGGAGAGCCAGGGAGGGACTTTTTATAAGGGCCTGTCATGACAGGACACGTGGAAATGGCTTTAAACCCAAACTGGGTAGATTCAGACTAAATATTAAGAAGAAATTCATTATTGTGAGTGTGGTGAGACACTGGAACAAGTTGCCCAGAGAGCCTGTGGATGCCCCCCTCCCTGGAAGCATTCAAAGCCAGGCTGGATGGGGCTTTGAACAACCTGGTCTAGAGGGAGGTGTCTCTGCTTATAGCAGGGGGTTGGGACTAGATGATCTTAAAGGTCCCTTCCAACCCAAACCATTTCATGCTTCTTCAAATAATTTTTCAAGTACATCAACAAAGGGTATTCTGGAAGCCTCTCTCTAAATATTAATGAAGTCTCACTATAAATTAATCACAGAATCACAGAACTGTAGGGACTGGAAGGAACCTCTAGAGATCAGCTAGTCCAATCTCCATGCCAAAGCAGGCTCCCTAGACCAGGTTGCACAGGTAGGCACCTAATCATCACTAAAACTCAGAAATGACAAAGGAGAATGTTTTCAATGGAAAGAATTGAACATATTACCACAGAAAAGGCATTTGTGAATATTTTACAACCAAAACCTTCCTTAGTTACCATCCTGCCCCATCAGTATTTTGGTAAACATTCTAGAGATAAAACATTGAACACACTGTCAGATAAAAGCAGTTTGATAAATTTTGCTCACCAAGTATATTAACTGCAACAACTAATATGCCTCTTACATCATAGAATGCCCTGGATTGAAAAGGACTACAATGATCATCTAGTTTCAACCCCCCTGCTACGTGCAGGGTTGCCAACCAGGCTGCCCAGAGCCACATCCAGCCTGGCCTTGAATGCCTCCTTTCTCCATTACAAATATTTAAAAGAACATTTTTTTTTTGAAGATTTTTAAGTTTGTTTTTTTTTTTAAACCATGATCAGAACATGGTTTATCACATCTCCTCTCTTCCAGGAATACATATTTGAGGTACTAAGCCTGTCAATGGAAACAGTTAAAATACTAGCAACACATCTTTGGCAAGGACTTCAAAAAGAAAATATAGCTCATTGTGTCACCAGATCATGCTAGAAAAGGGAACATGTCCTCTATTTTGGTTAACAATTCCATCTTCAATTGTTAGGCAGTTAATTAGTAAATCTTTTTCCCCCACTCCACTTCAACAGCTACAGTTCACTGTCACCACACAAGGTTTATAATCTATTTTCAGACAGCAAGTTATGGCTGCCAAATGTGCCACAATGACACCAAAGCAGTCACAAGATGCAGCACTACTGCAAGGCTTGCAAAAAGTTGTTGTTTTTATTTTCCTTAGCAAAGAATGACTTTATTGCACAGTACAACAGAAGCCAAGTAATGCTATGTCAGTACAGAGCCTACCACTACTCTCAAAAGGGTAACACCTGCATCGATTGTAACAATCCTTCACCACTACACCACAAGATGTTTATGTCATCAGCAGTTAAAAACTTACTATTAAAAATAAGCAGGCAATATGGAAAGTACTTCTTGTAATATTACTGATCTGGCACTAGCTCAACTACATTTAACAAGCTTTTGTATTCACAGGAATAGCAAGTATATATATATCACAAAGTCTCTTGGAACAGCACACTGTCAACGAGACAACTTGTGCTCTGGGCCATTCCTACCCTCTTGCTGTGCCTAACAGTATCACAAATTTAAAATACTGGGAAACAAGCATATGCAATATCCCTTTTTAAAAAATACGTATTCAGAAAAATCATTAAAAAATTCCACTGTGGCAGATCAAAACTGTTGCCATTATTTGTTACCTGCTTTCAGACACTTTGATGTAATTTCAATATATGGTTAACAGTAGTGGAAGGTCCAGTTCAGATGATGGTGACAGAACAGTCTTTCATTTCTGGGTCAGTTCTAACCTTGCACAGGCCAAAAGCAAACAGACCACATCACTACTGCCTGTCCTGCAGTCTCTCAACTTAAAAGGCTTTCTCCCACTTCTCATGCTTGAGTGCTCTTAAACTCCGGCAGCTAGAGCTGTGAAATTCATAGCATAATTTTAATTTCAAAGAAACAGATGTTCACATCATTCATCTCCTCTTCAGCGTTAAAGCTGCTCTTGTTAATCTCACCCAGGAGGATGTGGAATGAACAGACACAGAATGCGTTCAGTTCCTCAGCCTTCAAAACAGTCTCAACCAGTTGATGATTCAGAGCATGGACTGGCACCTGGTGGCAGTACTTCTACAGCTGGCTGAGGCTATTGCTTCTGGGGGATTTTCTTTTCCCTCTATCTTTGTGATCATATATCTTTCAGTACTGTGCAAGAGAATGAAGGTGGAGCAAGAAAACAAGCAGGCTAAGCCAGAGTTCCCTAGAAAGAAGGATGTTTCCTGTGAAAAACCCATAGTGCTGACACATACTCTATACACAATATAAGCTGGAACTGTTGCCATCCAGTTACCATTTCCATATTCCAAGCAGCATCAGACAGACACCACATTCCCCATTCCCTCCATAGGTCTGAATCACACTACCTTCAGCTGCCTCTTTCCTGGAAATGGGACGGTTCTTCTCTTTGGGACAGCCACGCAGCACTGCAAGGGGCAGAATGGACAAGAACGAGTTCAGATGAGAAATAAAAACTGTTGTCAGCACAAGGTATGTTGGTGGTTATCGACAGAAGGTATCAGTGAGAACATTGCAAGAGAAACGCTCCTCCTGCTGTCAAAGCTACACAAGACAGAGCAGAAGAACACTGAAGTGAAAGAAGGCTTTTTTTTTTTTTTTCCAAGCATACACAGATTACCATCATTAAAACATAAGACTGCTGTGCTCAGATGAGCAATCCCTGCTCCTGTTAGCCCTTCTGAACTAACGCAGCTGTCCTGCAATTAAGCTAAACACAGGGAAAAGCCCAAAGGTTGGGGTTTTTTAGGTCAGAAATGCACTGGATCTGTTTCACAGCAGCCTCAATGAACGCTAAAGGAAAGCGTTTCTCATCTGCACGGCAGAACCAGATTTCTGGCCACGACCACCAACGACACAGCATCAAACAAACGCCCCAGTTACATCGGCATTCCCACGTGCTCCTCCTCGACTTTGGCACGGAAATTTCATTCGTTCGAGCGAGCGAGGAGAAAAAAAGCCGAGCTCCTCAGGAGCTCTCACGAGTTCTGCGGTACGCTTTCCCACGGGATCTGCTTAGCGACCGCTCAAAGCACGCGTTCATACCGCTGAGCTTACTTCGGTTCCCCTCCATGTCGCGGGTCCCTGCTCAGGCCGGGGAGACGCACTCAGGCGTTGCCGTCCGGCCCCGGCCGGACAAGGGCATCCAGGCCAGGCCGCGAACGGCCCGCCAGCGCCCGCACCCGCGCGGGGCCGACATGGGGCGAAGATGACGCGTGGGGTCGAGCCCGCGTTACTTCAGCCAGGGCTGCCTCAGCCAGCCGCTGCCCCGCCACCGCCCGCCGGGGGGCGCCAAGCACCCGCTGTGCGCATGCGCTGAGTTCACGTCGTTACCTTGCGGTTCACCTTCTGCGCGTGCGTAAGGAGGGGCCGGGTCGCCCGAGCGAATAGCTGCGCGGAGGAGGCGGGCCGCTCGCGGCAGGTGCCGCGGGTGTCTTTGTTGCTATTGGTTGCGGCTGGGGTCACGTGCGCGCGGCGCTGGCCAATGGGAACGCGCGGGAAAGGGAAGAGGGGGCCGGAGGGCAGAGCCGAGAGGAAAGTGGTGCGTCCGCCATCTTGGGTGGGTGGGGCGAGTATGGGGCCGGGCGTGCTGGGGGCGTCGCTGTCTCCCTGCAGTCCCGCCATCTTGGCAATGGGGGTGAGGGGAAAAGGGCTGTGTCAAAGCTCTGTGTTGAGCCTAGTCTGGTCTGAGGTGATCGGGGGTGTAGTGCCTCTCGTGGTGTGGGTTGTGAGAGGGTCCTTCCATAGTTGGGCACCTGCGGGGAAGCGGCAAAAACAAAAACAAGCTTTAAGGGGATTTTTAGCCTTTTGCTTCCAGCTAAGGTAATAAGTTTAAAGACTCAATAAGTGTCCGAGTTACTCAGCACCACTGCTGGTTGCTGTTGTTTGCTCTTGCTGCTGTATCCTGCAAAACGACTGCTGCTGTTTTGATTCGGAGCACATCAGTACAGGCGTTTACATTGCCCTCAAGGTTTTCAGCAAAAATGCTAAATGAGCTTTAGTGTTGTGGCAATACAAGGTGATTTCTCAGGCTAAAATCAACCTACTCGAATAAAAGGCTGAGAGATTGGCTTAAGTGCTGTGCACGTGGAAGGGAACAGGCTGCGGTTTCAGCAGTGGCTTCTTTTTCTGTTCACATTTTAAAAAGAGAGATTCCTTTCCTGTAGCAGTTTGTTTTGAGTACGGAGTTTCCTTCCTTCTCGAATACTAGAACTGATGATTGCAGACTAAGTAATTTTATTTTAAAGAATTATTTATATACATGCACATGCAAGTGACTGCTGAATGTTACAAAGCGCCTGTGGTGCCACAAGCTGTATGAGGAATATATCAAATGCAAAGAATATGGAGCCAAATGTTATAATGATTGTGTTAACGACAAGTTATTTTAAAAGGAGATTTTCTTATAAAGCTCTACTTCCTGAAATAAGATTCTCCTAAACACCCTCTACTGTTTGCATGCGTATTTTGAAACTGTGATAAACATTAATCAGCTATGTGGACACAGGACAGCCACCCACATAGCCGTCCATTGTGGATGCCCCATCCCTGGAGGCACTCAAGGCCAGGCTGGATGTGGCTCTGGGCAGCCTGGTCTGGTGGTTGGTGACCCTGCACATAGCAGGGGGTTGAGACAAGATAATCACTGTGGTCCTTTTCAACCCAGGCCATTCTATGAAGCAATTAATGTTATTAAATATTCATATTTCTGCTTGAGCACCATGACCACATATGACTGCTTGCCTGGTGTGCTTAGGAAGTTAATGATTTTTATGATTATATAGTTTCCATTTTCTTTCATAGTCATCAGCGGCAAATGTGCTCAAGTTTGGGGATTTTTTTTTTCCATCTATAATGCATTGAAATACAACTATTAGAAATCTGACCATAATTTTACTTGAAACCAATAAAAATAGTATATAACTGAATGGAATCATATAAGGCAACACCGAGAAAGGTATTCCCTTTGTTCTGAGCAAGCTTCTGGAGGTTGCTCAGTCTGTCATGACAAGGTCTTTTACCTGATATCTGTCAGTTACAAGTGAAGATATAATGCTAGTGTTATCTGTGTTACTCAGTATAAAGTATTAACATCACTTAGAAGCTTTTAATTAGGAACTAGGAATGATAGAAATCAGAAGCATAACTGCATACTTGTCAAACAAAAGAGAAATAGGGATATTATATGCATATTATTTGACAAAAAAAGGGAAGTTTGTATTTCTTAAAGACTGTAACACGTCTCTTGTGTAAAATAACTGAATTTCCTTGTTTTCTCTTTTATCTAGAGCTGTAAGATATGCTTTCTACAACCAGGAAGCAATTTCTACTGCTGAGCAGGTGAGCTCAGTTATTCCCAAACTCACAAGCAGTGCTGAAGAGATGTGCCAGTGATGCACTTACAGCACTCCTCTAGCAGCAGTACCATCTTGAGACTCGCCCACCAGCTTCTGCAGCCTAGACCAGGGCTGACAAACTGCATCTAAAGGTGACGGCAGCCCATTCCACATGCTTACATGTTTGTTAACTTTTTGTTTGTCATCTTTGTTAAGATGACAGTGAAAGGATTAACTAAGTGGTATGATTTATTGAGTTGGTGAATTATGCTTTTGTATCATATGGTTCTAGTAATAGTAGTAGTGAATCAAGATGAATAGTTGCTTATGTAGGCAGACCATAAATGGTTTTTTGAGTGGGAAGCTGACTCCAAAGCAACTGTTTCTTCAGCTCTCTTCTCCAGGTATGGTTTTAACTTCTTTAGTACAATGGTATCTGGGTATATCTTCATTTGGCCAGATAAGCTTGGGAGAGGTACAGAGACACCAGTCAGACGTTAGAAAATAGTGAGGCAGTGAAAGCCACAGGCATTCAGAAAATCTTTCATGATTCTCTTGTAGCTTTTTGTTCTTTTCTGACTGGATTATCTTTTTGTTTGCTTGATATTTTTCTTCTTAAAGTGTCTTCATTTCAGTTTGATACTTCTACCTGCTCCTTCTCTGTCACTCCTACTTTTATCCTTTGTGATTTAACTTACTCCCTTACACATAAGTGTAGGTAACCATACTTCATTCTTTCAAAAGGCAACTTTAAGATAATGTTCTCTTTCATTACACTGATTTGTTTAAGTCTGGTTTACATATAGTCTGTTATTTTTCATTCATCTAATATATATTGACAATAATAAATCAGAGAACAGGTGATAGTTTTGTACAAATCATTCCTTCTTTACAAAATATGTTCAGTGGGGCATCCTTCAGTTTATCCTAGAACTCTGACTGCTATACATTATTTATGAAGATGCATACTAGTGTTCTCTAGGTATGTTCTTACTAAATACTGCACAGTATTTACAGACCCTCCGTGCTGTGTTTTGTAGTTCTGTTACTGTTTTAGATATGTTAGTTTTTAGGTAGTATTAAGTTATTTTGGATATTAATTTTTCTGGCTTCTTAATCAAGGAAAAGGAATATTCAGTTCTTGTGGAAGACACTGGTCCTGTTAAATGATTTTGTTCTACCTGTGTTCTAAGAATGTTCACATTTCTGGCAATTAAAAGTGAAAAGAAAAAAAAAATCTACTTAGAAATTCCAGTTCCCAACATCATAAACTGTTAATCACCCTAAGGGAATCTTTAAACACGCGCAGAGACTTGCTATGAAAAGGAATGAAAAAATTTGTGTCACCATTGAAACAATAGACTTCTTTCATGTGGAGGACCTAGATATCTGTTAATTACCAACTAGTTTGAGGGTTTTGGAGTCTGGCCCAATATGCTGAAAGTCTTAACCATCTACTAGCTGGCGTATCTTTCAAGGTCTGCATTCGGAGACTGGTAATGTAATGTATTTCATCTTTATGGATTGTTTATGTAGTAGAACTGTTTTCATTTTTAGCTTGTTTCTGTCTTAGTCTCAGCATTATCTGTCAACATAGATTCCAGATACTTGTGTGAACATAGTAATAAAGGACTGATTTAAATGTTAGATAATGCTGGGTGAAATCAAGGAACATGAGTTGTCTTTCCTGTGCCACAACCCACTTACATTACATTACACTGAGACATCAGGCCTAAAACTATGTGCTCTGATTTTGGGTGACTGGGATGAATTTACAGTCCTGAAAGCTTGTGGTTACAATTGTGCTTGAGATCTCTGGAAACCAGGCTAAAGATGTATATGAGAAGAACTAAAAATAAATGGATGCCTGAAACCCTTTTTATCTTAATTTCTTTATGTGAATGTAACTACATATTTATCTGGAAAAAAAAAAAAAAAAAAGACTGGTATTTTCTGAGGCAAAGCTTTCATTCATAAGATATTCTAACCATTCTGATGGACTTTGTTTGTGGGTTAGCATGCAGATCAAACTATGTGCACAAAATATTTTAGTTAAGTGAAGATGTAGCAGACTAAAATTTAGAAATAAAATGAACTTGCGATGTTCCCACTATTAAGAGATGTATTATATAGTGTACCAGAGCTTCTTTTTCTGTTGTTTTGCCTTGTGTTTTTTTAATCAAAGCGTAGAGTAAGTTGTAAGCCTTCATTGTGATGCCTGGTGATTGATAGGTGAGTACAAACAAAGCAGTGAGTGCCTCACTTAGAGTTGCACCTGAGGTAACAAAGCCCATCAAAATGATGCATGTAGCTAAATTGAAGTAATGATTATGTGTAGATGGAATAACCACTTTCAAATAAAACTGGAAGGTAACACATTTTTAAATACACTAAGAAAAATTTGACTACAGCCATATGAAGCAATGAAAAAGCTTTATAGAGAAGGATCAGGTAAGCCACAATCTCGTGTACACTTAAATTTGGCATTGTCAAACAATGAAGTGGTTCTGTTCTTACTGCTTCACTCAGCCCTCCCCTGTTAATTTGTGCAGCTGCTTAATGAAACTGGCTCAGAGAATTGGTTGGGGTTTAAAAGAAATTACTTATTTGTTTCAGCTAATTTTACCTGAATAAAATTCCCCATCTAATTCACTATGCAGGCTCTTGATACTTCTGCTTCTCTCAGGGAACTGGGGGTGGCCAAGGGGCAAAAATTAGCCTCTGAAGGTGGATTGCTTTCTAATTTTCTTGTCAGTGTCTCTTATCTCAGCTCAAAGAGTTTGTGCAACTCTTTGTGTAGTATGAGCCACCTCCAGGTTTGTGCAGAGCATTGTATACAGGTTATTGTGGAAGGTATTCATTGCACAGTCCTCAGATTCAAATTCTCTGCGTTTTAGGTTGTGTTAGACCAGAAACCCTCCAGCCTTCTATGAAAATTGGAATTGGATGGGCTTCTTTCAGTAGTGACTGGATTTAAATTCTCTTTTGTTTTTGCTGTAAAATTCCTGAACTGAATAGAACTGAATAGTGGCACTGAATAGACAAAGTGAATTGTGGACTTAAACCTTTGCAACCCTTTCTCACAAGAAATGTGCTTCAGGTTTCCAGCAGTGTGCTGGCTGGCTGAGCTTAATTCTAATATATGAGTTTGGCATTGAAGAGGAGAAGTATACTATTTGCTACAATATAACACCACAGACAAAGACTGAATGATACTAGACAATAGATTGGCAGCCATATGTTCCTAGAGCAATTTAATTATGAAATGACATCTTTAGATTATATTACAGCATAAGCTTTTTATAAAAAATCTACTGATATTAGTGATGTTTGTCTCTTGCTTTTCTTCTTCCAAGTGATGGTAATTTAGATGAAAGAAGTGCTGAATAAGCAGGTACCTTTTTATTTCCAAAAAAGGGGGAGGGGAGGGGAAGGGAAGCCCTCCTAGTTGATGACTGTGGACCAGTACTGCATAACTAAGTTTTGAAATATGGAGCCAGTTGAGTGATAGCTGTTGGACTGACAGATTTTCCATAGGCCCCCCTTTGTCAGTCTAGCACAAGAGCATGTGAAAAAACAAGGATACGTACAAATTTATCTGCAGTGTTTTATTGCAACTGTATAGTTCACTTGCACTGAAATGTTGGAAAGACATTATGTATGACCTCTTAAGAGCACTGGAAGTTAGTGAATATGGAGAAACTGAAATAACATGGAATGAAAATTCTCTTCCAGCAACTATAGTGATCCTAGCAACATGTCACCTTCAGTGCTTTGTTAGGACTTTTTCATTTTTCAGCAGGGAGGCACGGTTGTATCAGCTTTCTCTTCTCATGTGTACCTTTTTAATTGCAGGCTTTCATTTTCTAGACCTCATTGTTCGTCAAGCAGCTGTCTTTCACTTCTACAGATAAGTTAGAGGTGGTCATTGGCTACCTATTGCTTTTGGATACCGGAGAAGCCATCTGCATCTGAATATCTGGTTTATTTTTGTTCCAGATAAAGCATCAAATTGAGTTTTGCAGGCTGGGGGAAGGCTTGTGGTATCTCTCAAAGCAAATTAATTGTGTGTATCATAAAATCAGTCTCTGGGAAAACTCGGTTTTGTGGGCTTGTTGGTTGTTTTTTTTTTTTTTTTGTCAGATCAGTTAATGTAACCGAGTAAATTAGCTAAGTTAGAAGTTTATTATGTAGAAATTGTGTTGACCTTTGTTTCTACTGTTCCTTATCTGCAAGGCATTGATAGATCTTGTCTCTTTTACATTACGATCTGTTTTGAAGTCTGTAACTGCCCGAGAGATCTGTACTCCTCTACTGCAACCATTTGCCTTGGGCAGAATTGGAAAGTGGCAGACAAAATGCTTTTGGTCATCAAAGGCACTGAGATTTGAATGAACACTGAGGTCAAATAAGGAGTGAACTCAGGTCAAATTGACTTGGTAACATTTAGAATACACTTTTTTTGGTAAAGATTTTCTCTACAATAAAAAATCCGATGTGAATATAAAATATATATGCCACCATGATTCATCTGTGTACAACCCTCTTTTGTCAGGGAAAGGAAAATATTTACCAGAGGAATTCCCAAGATACCCTCATGCTATTCTAGTTTCTTGGGAAGCAGTTAGATGCTGAGAAAACATTCTGCCCATTGTTTTTCCTCTCTGTCATTGAACTCTCCATCCTGTAAACTGTCTTCTCTCGTCACAGTTCATAAGGTCATGGGAGAAGATGGCTGCTAAACTATGTACCATTTTTGAGACTACAAAATACGGACTAAACAGATCTTCAGTTCTGCAGGGTATGTTGTTACATCACTACTATACTTCTAACAGAGCTTACAAGAGTGATTCTCAAAGAGGGGAGAAAAGTGTGTGAACACATTGATATCTAGAATACGCACAGCTGAATGCTAAAAGACGGTTTAAGCAACAGGGGAGTCCCATCTTGCTTTAGAAGTGGTCCAAGGGCAGCAGCTGATATGTAATGTGTATAAATTTAGTTTTTTAAAGATGATTGAAGAAAACTCTCCATATTTTCTTTGGGAGCTTTTTAGTTTAAGGCTAATTAAGGAGCAGTTCTGAACAGGAAGAAAGAGAGCAGTGACTTAAGTCTAATAGCTGCACTAACGTTGTTGGTAGTGATGCTGAAAAGGCAGAACTGTTATTTACATCTGTAACATAAATAGAACTGAATATACAAATAATCATATAACGATGACCAAATCCTTCACATTGTAGCAATAAACAGTGACATAAAGCATCATAGAATCGTTGAATGGTTTGGGTTGGAAGGGACCTTTGAGATCATGTAGTTCCAACCCCCTGCTATAGGCAGGGACACCTCCCACTAGACCAGGTTGCTCAAAGCCCTATCCAGCCTGGCTTGGAACACTTCCAGAGAACACATGGAATTCTTTATTGTGAATTTATGCAGACTGAAGAAAATCTTTTTTTTAAGTGGCTAATGTAAAACTTTCAAAAAACTGAACTACTAATATGTAATAACTGCCATTCAATATGATTAATTGAAAACATGCATTACAGAAGATCTGTTGAATCGGATAGATTAAGTGATTGATCTGCTGTCTAGGAAACTGACTCATTAAACCATTCTACTTGATGAATTGAATTAAGATTTATCTAATGTTGTGATGTTCAATTACTGGACGTTTGTTTGCAAAAAAAACCTCAACCTCAAACAAACCTACGGTTACATGAACTGCAAAATCCTTCCTGACAGTTTTATCTAGGCTGCTTAGAGCATAAGAATGACAAAGCATGGCATACCCTCATATGTTTGATTGAAACAAAGAGCACATTGGCTGACTCCTTCAGAGTCAGCTTTTGGAAGTTAATTGGTATGAAAAATAGATTGGATGCGCCTTAAAAATGAGGGACAGTACCCTAAGAAACAGCACTGGAAAGTACTAGGGACTATGGGCAGCAGTCAGTTGAGAAGGCACTCACATATATGATGTGGCAGCCAAGAGCTGACAGTAATTGGGTACACTGAACTCAGAATAGGGGATTTCTTTTCCAATGTTATTGTCCTTACTTCTGGAATATAATCAAGTTTGAAAGATGCACTTTCAGACATATTTTGGAAGTGAAATAGGTACTGATTGCAGGTGTTAGGAAAGCATACCTGTGCACTTACTGTAGCTGGTGACAAATAAGGAAATTCTGAGTTTGTGGAAGTCATTTGAACATGGTTAGTATCTAGAATAAGCAGAGGGGAAAGCCTTTTAGCAGATACTCTTGCAAATGCAGAAGTCACATAACAAGATGCAGAATGTAAGAGATAACATGAACGTGCATAAAGGAAATAATATTTGAAGTGATAGTTAACTGTTGTACTAGCTTCCTGGTGGACAAATGTTTTCCAGCATTTGAAATCAGTGCCAAGATCTGGGATCTTTTAAAAAGCTGCTCTTGTTCAAGAAGCTGCTAAGCTGTTCCAAACAGTAACTGATGCTTTCTGAAAATCAGAGCAGTTCTTTGCTGGTTGGTACTTTTTTGTGGTTTTTTTTTTTTTTTTTTTTAAGTAAGTAAGTATATTTATTTCTTGTTTTGAGAAGAGGAAGAGAAAAAAAAATCTGTTTCAAACTTTATGTCCAAATAATGTCCTGTTTCCTAAGGCTGTATGAAGCATTGAGGCTGCTTGTAGTTTTGAAAGGAAAGAAAGCCAGTTCTGTGTAAATGGTCACAGATTATCATTACATGTTAATTTGGAATTCTCTAACCATGTAATCTGTATCCATTTTTAAACAGAAAAATGTAGAAGTAGATAGTGTGGTTCCTGAGTGAAACAGTAAGATATTAAATAGCTTATATTTATGTCTTTAGTTACTTGGCTAATATGCAGCTGTTTGGATTCAGGTCTTCGTGTACTGAAATATTTCAGTGGAAGTTCTTGTGCTTGTGAAAGTAATTTCATCCCATGCTGACAGCTAGTAGAGACTGTCATGCTGTGGCCATGGAAATTAAAGTGGTCTGACTCTTGGTCCATGACATTCTGGTGGGATTCTGCACTCATAAAACAAGCCTTTTCTTTTCACTGGTGCTTTGACGGACACTCCAGTTTGACAATAATGTAAGACAAAATTTGATGTCTTTCTGAACATTGCTGGTTTTAAGGAAGTGGTTTCAGGACTTTTCTGTCATATTTCCACTACCAGGCCTACAGTTCCAGCTCCTTGGATCAGAGACTCTGGTTAATTTAGTGTATAGGTGGTTTTGTCTCCTTATTATTTTGTGATTGCGTTCTAAAAAAACCCAAAAAACAAAACCCAAACCAAAAAACACAAAAGGAGAAAAAATAAGTTATTTCTGTAGAAAGAGAGCAGGTATGTAATCCACCATTATCATGAGAAAGCTGACATTTCTTGAACTGTTTCCAGTGAGTGTAACAATAGATCTGTATGCTGAGTAATAAAGGAGCTGTCAGATTGCATTGAAAGATGTGCAGACAAGTGATGCTTGCCAAGTAGATTTCCATCACTGTATTTGACCTGATACAACCTGTATATTTAGATTTTGCCATTTATGTCATGTGAGTAATTTTTTTTCTGGTGTCCAAACACCTGTCAGGGGTTTTCACTGTTAAGGCTACCCTTAGGAGCAGAATCAGAGCAGGCGCAGGTGCTTCAGCTACTATTGCTTCAAAAAAGAGGTTATTCTGAAGACAAGAACACTATTGCATGTTGTTTCTTATTCAGTGCAGAATTCCTGCACTAAAACTGCTGGTGGACCTTGGGCTTGCTTCCACTTCAGGAATTCTAGGAATGACCCTGCTTTGTTAATTAAAAATAAAGGAACTCAACTCGTAATTGGACACTTACTGGTTGTATGTATTTGGCATAATAATTAATTTGAGATGTCAGTTGCTGGGCAGCACAGATGGAGAGAACAGTAGATGGGTTGTAGTAGGGTGGAAATGTGCATGGATGTTTCCTCAGTGAGGCATAACATCCTTGAATTTCATAGAATTCCATACAGGTTAGTTGGCTCTATAAAGTTTTTTTTCAGGATGGACAACATCTCTTTCTGGAGAGGCATTGGAGTACTCTATCCCGAGACCAGAGGAAAATGTGGCTAAAATGAATGATGGGAGACAGTGCTAACAGGAACCATTTGTCACACAACAGGGGATAAGATGCTGTTGTAGTCATGTTGTCATCCTTACTGTGGGACAGAAAATGCAGGCATCGTGTGTTCCATGACTGGCTGTGTATCTGTTATGTAAAAGCAAGCATATACAGTCTGCCAAGTGATGAATGTACTTAATGCTTTGTCAAGAGGAAGGACATTGGGGTACTTTTGGAGTCAGTGACTCCGGGCAATTTGGACTTGATCATAGAATCACAGAATCACAAGGTTGGAAAGGACCTGCAAGATCATCTAGTCCAACCATCCTCCCATCACCACTGCTACCACAAGCGCTAAACTAAATCTCATAGCTCCTCATCCAGACGCCTCTTGAACACTGCCATGGACAGTGACTCCACCACCTCCCTGGGCAGCCATTCCAGTGCCTGACCACTCTCTGAGAGAAAAACCTCCTCTGGTACAACTTGTCGCCGTTTCCTTGGGTCCTGTTCGTTGCCAGGGAGAAGAGGCCAAACCCCTCCTCATCACAACCCTCCTTCAGGAAGTTGTAGAGTGCAGTGAGGTCTCTCCTGAGCCTCCTCTTCTCCCGACTGAACAATCCCAGCTCCCTCAGCCACTCCTCATAAGACTTGTGCTCCAGACTCCTCACCAGTTTTGTTGCCCTTCTCTGGACACATTCTAAGAACTCAATGTCTTTTTTGCAGTGAGTGCCCAAAGCTGAACACAATACTCGAGGTGCGGCCTCACCAGTGCTGAGTACAGGAGGAGAACTTGAACTTGTTCTGATGACTTGTTCATGAGGTTCCCTACCCTGATCCAGTATTTTAAACTACCTGTACTGAATAATAGAATTTGGTAATGAGAAAAAATGTGAGAAGACCTAGGTTCTCTGTGTCTAGAGAAAACTGTTGTCTGTCAGAGGTTTTCTTGTCTGGGTTTGGGCATGCCAGTTTAGATCAATGCTTGCTTAAAAATAGCAGCTTTTCTTCATAAATTATTGTAATGCTAAGGTTTTTTTTCTCTGACACTGGAAAAACCTGTGAGTCTTCATCTACATGCAGCAGTTTGGACTTTCAGTGTAGTACTATTACATTTTTGGTTCAGCCTGCCTGCTTTTTTAGGATTCTGAACTTATATGAGGGGAGTCTCAAAAGTTTGTTATGTCTGTGGGTATGATTTCTGGTGATGTACATCACTGTAAGTATATTACCTCTATCTGCAACGACAGGGGGCAGCAGGCTGTGTACAGCCTAGTACATTTATTTTGTTTCTATCACGATAGTGTCAAAGCGCCTTATGTTCTTTGATGCATTTGTTTTCCTGTGAGGAGACTAAGTGACTTTTCCAAGTTCTCAGAGAAATTTGCAACACAAATAGGAACTGACTCTTGGTTTCTTTGGTCTGAATTCATTTCTTCATCCTATGCACAACATCCTGTCTCTGCATAGGACTTTCTGTTAGTATTTGTTCTCTCATTTGAGGCAATCACTTGAAAAATACAGCAGTTCTGTGGGTTTGGTGCCCTAAAGAAGTAACTGAGTGGAATGTAGTAAATTGTTGATGTTGCTGATGTCTCATTCAGTCTCTTATCCATATAGAAAAGCTGTCTCAGCTCTCTTGGCTGGTCGGTCTTAAGAGGAAGAGGCAGTCTGTTGTGTCTAAGTATTGCAGATATAATTTTAGACTCTCCCAAGAGAAACAGTTTCTGGTTTTGCATCTTTAAAATGAATGGTTGCGGAGACATTGGTTGCTATTGAGCATGGTAATTTTGGATGACACTTTAAAAAGTCTCTAAGATGGCAATTGCCAGAAGCTGGAAGATGAAGGTGGTCCTTCTTCTGGTATATATTTCTTTTTTTTTACTTTGTATTTGGTGTCAGCTGCTCTTGGAGCTTTGTCTCCATCAACTCCCAGAATGTCATCCAAAAAGACAGTTCTGGTTTCTATCTGCTAACATTCTTCAACAACACATTTTAGAATGCACATCTCTGTGTGTTTGCTCAGTGACAGCTCGAACTTTTGGTTTAAATTAAGCTTAATTTTGTTTGCTTTCAGATCATGTGGAGACCATGTGATGAAAAATATTTTAGACTTCTGTAGAAGTGGTCAGTAGAGGAAAAGTCTCAATCCATTGTTTTTTATTTTCCCAGCCCATCTTCTCTCTTCCCAGAAATAGAGCCACATGTTATGTGTAATTATTATCATCAGAGACCAGTCGGTCTGTCTTAATACTTACATGGCAAATCAGCATTAGAGTAAGACAAATATGCACTAATATGCTTTTCAGCTTAGAGCATTATTAGGAAGTTTGGTTGCTGTTATGGTAGATGATTTTTTTGTGTGTGATGTGATATGAACTATAAAATTGGGTGTCCCATGGTACTTCTGTGAAGAGAGATTAAATTTTAGATCTTCAGCAAAGGTCTTTTTTAGTTCCTTCTGAAATGAACTTTCCTTTTCACATTTTCATTTCTATGAATAGAATAAACATTTATTTCCATTAAAAAAAAAAAAAAAAAAAAGCTGTGAAATTGGTTGAATATACCAAGTTGGGATAGGAGTACTTTGAAGAGGTAAAGGCTGTAATTACATTAAAAGCACCTGCTCAGTCCGTCAGGAAGTTACTGGTTTTTGGAGGACTACATTTTGTTTCAGTCCACAGGTAAAACTTTTGACATTGTCATGTCAGAATGTTCACTGTTCTTCAAGGTAATGTTCTCCACTCATAAAAATAGGAGTGCTGTTATGATTCTTAATCATGTTTTATGTTGGGACACAGTAGATAGGGAATGTGATTAACATTTTATAAGTGACTTTTTAGGGCAGGCATAAACATTTAATCTGTATTTCATTTTTCAGCTGGTCGTATAACCACTTAGAAACATTCTTGTTTGGCTTGGGAGGGTGAATGTGTATGGAAGAGGTTTCACTGTAGCTGTTTTAATCTACTTGAAAGGACAGAGCTGGTAGATGGCTTTAAAATTAGATACCTGAAGTATTTCATACATAAATGTTTCCAATTTCTAGTAGAAAGGTCAGTGTTGATGTGTGATGCTGGTGTGAAGAACTTGGGAATAATAAATTCAGGGGAACTTAACAGCAGTTTATAAGAGTTAGTGCTGGTTTTTAAAAACTGAAGCAGAACAGAAAAATACCAACCTTCAGTAATTGCATCTCCTGGCATTAAGGAAGAAAAGGCAGTGTGTGTCTAGGATCACTAGAGGGAGCCTGGAGGAAGAAGAGGGAGAAGCATTGAAGACATATTTGCATTTTTAGGAGTAGCTTGCACAGAAGCATCCATCTAATCCTTACTGCTTCCTTCATCTACAACACAACTGCAGGTCACTGCTCTCTGCTCCCACACATTCAGTTCAGAGATCTCAGTTTTCTAGTTCTGAGAGAGGCCAGAAGCTTGGCTGCCTTTTAGGTGGGTGTAGGAAAAAAGACCTATCTCTCCACATGTCATACCCCTTTTTACCTTCTTTTGTGTTTGAGTGAGTACACACGTGTTAAGTTGTTTTTTTCAGTGCAGGTATGTGTGTGCTGGAAATAAACTGTAGATGATGAAGAGTTTCAGTGGCATCAGTGTAGAATGGCCACATTATGGGGGTTTAGGGAAAAATGAGCACCTGCAGGCTTGTATTATAATACAAAAGCACAATGTTACTGTAAAATCTCTTGTTTTATGGGATGTTAGAAATGTCACTGAACATACTTTTTGTATTGTTTTGTTGTAAAGCTAAGTGCTTTGACTTGAAGTGTGATGTCTCCATAGGGCAGATAAACAGTGAAAGTAATTTGTTTTAGTCCCCTCACTCCATACCTGATAAACTGCCATAATTTTGATTTCCTGGGCTCTGTAAGAGTCGGAAGAAATCCTGTTGGGTGGGTTCCTTTAGTTTTGGGGGTTTTAATCTTTTTAGTATTTTAAGGTTTCTCTTCTTGATATCTGGTATTATACAACTTGTTGCTGTGTAGAATTGAATTTTGATTGCCCAGGGCACTGAGCAGTTTTGGGAGAAGGAAAGACATTTTTCTGGTTGTTATCTGAGGCTACTTAGGGCTTTGGAATGCTGGAAGTAATCTTGGAGGAGGTAGACAGACTGTAAGTGGGTGATTAAATGAGCAGAATTAATATACATGTACTGCATGTTTATCATCTGCCTCTGTAATTTATTGCTACCACACTCATAGTTCAAGCTCCTTAATTTCTCTTTCCCATTTTAGAAAGTAAAGGGTAGGAATAATGGAATGCCTTTTGTTTTCTTCCCTCTTTGGTCTTTATTAGATGGCATAATTTAAGAAAACGAGGACAAACATTTCTCAAAAGTTCTCTAACAGTGTATTAGCCTGAGGTCTCTCATCACTTTAAAGGAAACAAATATAATGGAATTTAATTATGTGGAGGCTGGGATCCTTTAGCAGTGCACAGACATTTTTTTTTCAGTGTACTTTTAGACTAAAGAATTGTTGACTATTCATAGTTACATCATCCTTCTACTTGAGATGGCTACAAATTATGAATTGAAGAAAACATTATTTCTTATGAAATATTTAATAACTTCTTGGCAAAAAAATAAAAAAGAGAACAGGTAAGAACATTAAGTAATTATGACTAAATTTATTGAGGATGGTGCAGGACCTTTACTTGTCATCTGAGAATTAACTGCACTGATGATGAAACAAAGATGGGAAAAGCAGAGAGTTGCTATCTGTCCCACTAGCTGCACTCCTTTGAACTGTCTCTTGACTACAACACAGGAATGGGGGCATGACAAGTTTCTTCGTCTCGCTGCACATAGAAAGCTCCTAGGAAAGTCAACAAGTATTTCTTCAGGTAGAAACCCATCAGAGTGCATATTCAACTTACTCCTTGGAACCATGAAAACAGATGCACATAGTCTGAAACAGGTAATAGTTTTCTAGATATCTTTATGCTTATAGAGCATTACTCAACCAGAATGTGCTGTGAATACTTTTGTTAACATTGTGATACACCATTTATCCAGTGGAGTCCCTTAATCTGCAACTATAACATTTTCATGTGATTATTCATGCAGTTTCAGGATAGTACCCACCAACACTGAGCTCCAAGGGGTAACAGAGGTATATCTTTTTATTTGTTGAAATGATGAATGTAGTATACGTACAATGTAATTTCCTTAGGGAGAATTCAGATAAAGGGAAGAAGAAGAAGAAAAAGAAATCTCTTAAAAAGAAAACTGCACAGTGGAAACTAATGATATAACATGCTCATATTTTTGTGTGCTCTTAGGAAAAGCCAGTACCTTCAGTAGTAGCCCCAGGGCAGAGTTCTCACCATTTGAATCTATCTATGACATTTACTCAAATGCTGTGATATCAAGATTAAAAAAACAGTCAATACCACTTAAGAAAATATTTCACCAGTAATTCACAGTACTGGTTGAGAACAAGCATTGCCACTTGGTGTCACCTGTTGCAGGACTTTTGGGTGCAGAAGGAGCAGCTCTAACTCATTCCCAGTACTGTTGAGGGCAATCCAAAACCGTAGGAATGCCATGTTCTGATGATGTGTTTTGTAAAGCACAGGCGCAAATCACAACACGCTCTACAGATAGGAGCACAAATCTGCTGCTCTGGAGATGGCTCAGTGCCTCCTGTGCAGATGCAGAAGTATGCTGTGAGGTTCAGGGAGCAGGAACTGCTGCCTCTCTATGCTTAAAATAGCAGAATGATTGAAGCCAGGCATGCTGCCGATCCTTTCCTCTTTGAAGAGGAGATTTTCACTACTTCTCTTTGCCTTGCTTAAGAACTAGGATGGTGAGCAAAAGATGTTTGCCCTTTAAAAGGTGAGTATTTCGGCTGTGCTCCTACGAAGCATCTCTCCAAGATGTTTTTCATACCTGTTTTGTTGTTGTCTGTAACGTAGGGCTGTGAATAGCGACCAGAGGTGAGCCCTAAACGCATCTAACACTGGTGTGCAGCAGGGCTGAGAGTAGCTTCCTCAAGCAAATGCTGTAACATACAGAATTATTTTGAATAATGTGGAACTTTAGTTGGCCTTAGTTCTAAGGAGCAGGAGACAGGAGGTTCCCAGGAGGTAAAATCTCCCTCCAGGCTGTTGTTCTCGGCATAAATGCACGCTCAGTTCGCATCCATGCCAGGGCTTGGCCAAGCTCTGTATGAGAAGGGATTTCAGTATCCTACAGTGCTAGTGGTGCCTGGTAAAGATTTTTCCTTCCCCTGCTCTTGATATAGCTTCAGACAGCCACTCACACCTCCCTCTGGATGTAAAACCATAGGATGGCTTGAGTTGGAAGGGACCTTAAAGCCCAGCCAGTTCCAACCTCGTACCATGGGCAGGGCTGCCAGCCACTAGCTCAGGCTGCCCTGATGTATGTGGCACTTGCTGGGGAGTAGCTGCTGAGAAAGAGGAACGCAGCATTAAAAATTCCCTTAATTGCATTCAGCTCTATTAGCACGCTTGATAATAGCTGGTAGTGACTATTGCAGAGTATTTTAATTGCATAGGTTTTTTTTTTTTTTTATTTCCCTGTCACTTTAGCCCTTGTAAAGATGCTTTAAGCTAATGTGTTTCTCCGTGAGATTGAAGTTTTGTTTAGAATATACTGCAGATTTTTTTTTGTTTTCCCCACAGTGTTTTGAGAAAAACGATTCTGATCTTCATGTTAGAAACAGAGCCTGGCAGGATAGAGCAGTAACTTCAACTCCTCTGGGCAGGACTCCTACAGAAAGATGTCATGCGTTAGCGTGTTGGTTTTATCTTTATCTTGTCAAAACAAACCATTGTTGGGTGCCCTTATTTGCATTCTCAGCAGGAAAGCAAGGTGAATAATTTAATTGCAGCAGCCGCTGCCACGTGATTGGGGCGAGGACCGTCAGAGCTGCCCCCCGTGCACCGGGAGACTTGGGAGGGGAATGGAAACTTACAGCAACGATGTGAAATTTGTTGCATCTCTTCCTTTAACCCGAGGAGGTTCTCTCAGCGGAGCTCCATCCGTGTTCTTTCGCTTTACACGCGATCCTCTGACGTGGAGGGAGGCAAAGGGGGGAGCGAGCCCATGAGAAAGGCGAGAGCGAGGGAGTGGGAGGCGGGGAGGGCGGTGGGAACATTGCACGGCCAGCCACGGGGCTACTCAGAGCCGAGGCAGAACTGCCCCTGGCACACGAGAGAGTCTGGCTGCAGGGAAAGGGGAGTGGAAATTTACAGCTGCTCTGAGTGCGCGCGCGTGTGTGTGTGTGTGTGTGTGTGCATGAGTGTGTGTGTGCATGCTCAGGCACTCATTGCTGCTCACGCTTTTCCAGAGGGTATCAGTTGCTCCGCGGGAGGAGAGCGAGAGGCTGAATTCTGGAATCTGCTTTCCCCTCCACGTGTCAAGAAGGAAAAGCTGACATTACATGGGAGATAAGTGAAAGCCCCCCTGGCTGGCCATGCTGGCAGAGAGCTGTCTTCAGCACCTCGCCATGGTGCTGCGCTGTGCTGCCTAGGCACGCCTGGACCCTTCTGCACGCAGTAAGTACCGGCCGACATCATCTCCTTCGAATTACATGAAGTTCAGTAATTGGACAGAACTTTCTTTTTCTAGTTAGAATTAGCGTCTTCCTAATAAACTGCTCATTTATTTATTCTCTATAGTTACGCCGTTAGCTTTTTATAGCTTTGTAAACTGTGTTACCAGGAGTGGCTTTTAAAAGAAGGCAATCCTAAACAATACGCCTTCTGTTACATAAGGGACTGGCTCGGTGACCAAACCCTCTGTGTCCATGGAATATCTCTGGAAATGGGTGTATTTACAGTGTGGTTTCCAAAAATAAAATATCTGCAATATATCATTGCTCTTGCTCCTCTCTGCCGACTGCCTGCAGCTGCGAACTCGCTCCCGAGATGCAGAGGAATGAGAGCACAGCCACTTGCATAAGAAACTCAGGAGCTGCTAGGGATGAATGTAAGATGAGCATGTGTGTGAATTGTCACAAGAAACTGCATATGTAAATCAGCCATCTTGCTATTTATAGCCAATAGGTCCTGTCAACCTGAAATTCTAATTTCATGAAATGGGCTATTTGTGGGGAGGTTTTTAGTGAGGCAGAACTTCCATTGAGCTTAATGGAAATTTTTATGAACAAATACTTTGTCTTGGAATAATTACTGCAATAAAGTGAAATTACTGCTACAGTAAATTATTTTCATATATTCTGAAGCTACTAAAGTAGCACATCAGGCTTGCTGAAGACACGGTCAACTTAATGCTGTGTAGAGGGGTAACTCAGTAATACTGAACAAAAAGAAAAGTAGCATTAATATTCCTCACTGATGAATTGAGAGGAAGTCCTGTTCCCTCTTGGTTGCTGCCTATGTTATTTAAATTATGTTATTACCAGTTTTCATTATTCCTAGAGTTATTATTACTAGAAATGGAAATTTAACCTGGTTTCCTTCTAAGTAAGTGAAAAGCTGTTAAGGGCTGTTATCTTAGAATTGTATGTACCTCAGAGACATAGGTTAAGTGATTCCCTTCTGCAGAACTGAGCTTGTGGGACTTTTGCTGTAGGTTGTATTACGCGCAGGCTTGAATTCTTAATTTTTTAGGTTTGAAAGACTTCATGTTGACTAATGAAAAAAGGGATCCCAAATATTGTTACCTAATTAATCCTGCTGGTTATTGTGGCTGTAAAATTTACTGGTATCTTATCTTTCTAGTTTTTATTCAGTGTAAAACAATAACCTGATAATTCTGATCATCCTGTTAGCATGAGTGGGAAAGTCTGTGTGATACAAGAATGGCTGAGGGACGTATGAGTGTGGTAACCCAGGATGCAGTTTTTGTGTGGTTTTAGAATCTGAATGTTACCTGGCATTGGTGTGCAAAAGCATTATTTTATAATAAATATTTTATGGTAATATATCTGTTAGCACAAAACTTGCTGCAATAAAAGGATACTAGTCAGCAAAGTCAAAAACTCAAAAAGTTTGGCTGATGAAAATCTCAGCTACAGTGGCTGCTTCAGCATCTCTGTCCACCTGTACCCCTCCTGTCCCCTTTTTCCTTTCTTGTCCTGGCTGAGGTCCTTATAAGACGATGGAGAAAGTGACTGGAAACCTGTTCTGACTTCTTTTTTTTTTTTTTCACACCAGGCTGTTCTTTGTTCCCTGGCATGTTTCCTTACCATGTGGCCCAGCAAACAGCTACACCAGTCCAGGATAGATGGTAGTGTAGGGCTGTGAGTAGGCATGGAGTAGCATGGCACTGTCATGGAACAAAGGACTTACCAAACTGCAGCCTCAATGACCTGACAGCCATTCAGTTTTGAAAGACTGTATTGTGTTTTTTTTTTTGTTCTTTATTGAATGGGCATTCAAATATTCAACTGAAAGTGAAATTATTGCTTTATTTGATTGCTTCTGTAGAGCTACATCACAACGCTGCAGTGGAGCATTGCCATGAGCACCTTTAGTTTCATATTATTGAACAACTACATGATACTATTAATATTATTTTCTGATTATTCTATAGGAGTAGGCACATTAAGGGCAGACCTGTCTAGCTATGCTGTATGATCTTTACAGTGCTTACCATCTGTTAAAAAAGGTGTTTGTGGCAGAAGTGTAAGCATTGCAGAATTACAAGCCAGGGCTGGAAGGGAGGTCAAGGATCATGAATCTCCAACCCCCTTGTCACATGCAGGGCCATCAGTCTCCCCATTTAATGCTAGACCAGGCTGCCAGGGCCCCATCCAATCTGGCCTTGAACACCTCCAGGGATTAACAGGGCATCCACAACCTCTCTGGGCAGCCTGTTCCAGCACCTCACCACTCTCTCTGTAAAGAATTTCCCCCTGACATCCAACCTAAATCTCCCCTCCTTCAACTTCAAACCATTTCCCCTTGTCCTGCTGTTGTCAACCCTTTCAAAGAGTTGATTCCCCTCCTGTGGGCTCCTTTTAGGTACTGAAAGGCTGCAATGAGGTCACCCCGCAGCCTTCTTTTCTCCAGGCTGAACAAGCCCAGCTCCCTCAGCCTGTCTTTGTAGGAGAGGTGCTCCAGTCCCCTGATCATCTTTGTGCTTCTCCTCTGGACCCTCTCCAACAGCTCCCTGTCTTTCTTGTATTGGGGGCTCCAGACCTGCACACAGTACTCCAGATGGGGACTCACAAGAGCAGAGTAGAGGGGGACAATCACCTCTCTGTCCCTGCTGACCACCCTCTTCTGATGGAGCCCAGGATACCATTTGCTTTCCAAGCTGCAAGAGCACACTGCTGGCTCACATTCAGTTTTTCATCCAGCAGGACCCCCAGGTCCTTCTCTGCAGGGCTGCTCTCAAGGACTGCTCCTTCCAGTCTGTATAGATACCTGAGATTCCTCCGGCCAAAGTGCAAAACTCTGCACTTTGCCGTGTTGAACCTCATTAGGTTCACCCACGCCCGTCTTTCAAATCTGTTGAGGTCCCTCTGAATGGCATTACTTCAAGGTTTTGTATTTTTCAGATAAAGTTTCATTCACCCTTGTACCAGGCAGGAACTTTCAAGCCTGGAAATGCAACAAGTAACCAACAGAATAAGGCTTATCCATAAATGTCTGTGTTTTTAGAATAATTTTGTTGGAAGCAGATAGCATTCATTCAGCCTATCCTCATAACTGTCCTCTCATCTTTTAATCCATTCTCTGACTTGCAATGTACTTTGCAAAAAAAGACCTGTTGAGGATTTTCAAGAGAAGTTACTTGTGTAGGTCTGTTTCCTTATGCCTGCCAAATGTAGCAGGGATCACATGAGAGGACTGTGCAGACTTGTCAAGGTGATCAGAAGTCTTCTGTTTCCTGGTTTGAATTCCTGACTCTAATTGCAACAACCTTCTGAAATATTGTTGGAGGGAGATGTGAATGGAGAATAAAGTATCTCTTTCATTATATAGAGACTGACTGGGCAAAATTACCAAGCAAGTGTGCTAATTCAGGCCTAAAATATATGGCTTCAAGGCACGCTGGTGTGAATGGAAAATGAAAGCCTTTATTTCCAAAGAAGAAGGTTCTCACTCATACTAACTTACTGAAATGCTTTTATTCTGATAAATAAGTAGATGAAGGTTAGGAAGTAAGAAAAGAGTAATGTGAGATACTAGAGGGGAGGGAAATTATTCACTCATTCATTGTTGGATAGCAAATTGCTTGTCCAGAGGAACATCTGAGAAGAATGCACTGATGGGATCACATGCTCTCATTCTTGCCTTTGTGGGCAGGAGGTGTTTGTTTTTGAACTACTGAACTGAGCCACATTATAGTGGGATTGGCTGATGAGTAGAGTGGTGTTCTGTCTGCATTTTTGCTTCATTTTCTTACAAGATCAGCTGTGCTGTAAGCTTTTAAGAAAGTATGTGATAAAGAGCAAAGAACTTGGGGAGAGTACCTGTAAAAAGAACTAGATCTCGTAGTGTGCCTCATAGCTGTATTGAAGAGCTCAAGTTGCACTGATTTTATTTTCCGTGGCATTCCCTTTGTGAGCAGATAAACTGGCAGAAGAGAGATTTTGAAGACTGGTAAAAAAAAAAAAAAAAGCATAGGCTTTAGTGTTAAATGATCTAGGTTTCATTCCTGGCACAGCCGCTTATTTTTTCTCTTTTTTTTTAATGTGAACTTGGGTAAGCATTCTCATTGTTCTGTGCTTCAGCTTCTCCCTTTGCAGAGAGAGAGGAATAACAGTATTCACCCAGCATTTTTTGGAAGAGTGTTTTCCATCTTAATTAAGTACTTGCAGAGTTGGAGGCCTCCGAGGGAAGGCATGTTCTGAGTATAAAGGGATGTTATCTCTGTCAGGCTACCGGATATCCTTAGAGCTCACTTCTTGTAAACCTCATGTGCCTCTGGATTCAATTTACTGCTTTGGACTACGTGAAATACTTCTGGTTTTTTTTCAGACTTGAACAGATACAGCTAGATGTGTAGAAAGTGTTGCTTTAAAGTTCTGTTTTGGTGCTTCTGTTACTTATCTAAAATAAAATCAACACATTTCCCCCCTTCCCCCCCCCCCACCCCCCATACAAACAAGCACTCCTTGAAAGTATTTATTTAAAGGTGAGGTTCATAAAAAGTATTGGTCTCCCCAGCATTGAAGGCTGTAATTTTCTGTTTATACTGATGGCAACTGCGGACTTTGGAAACCAGAATTCCTTATGTGTTGCTCCCAGGGCTTTTCCCCTGTGAATGGGAGAGGTGCTCTCAAAGGCTCTGAGTGTCAGGCTGGTGAGACACAGATGTTTCTTTCGTTCACCTTGTAAGCTTCTCACAAGAGTACTGAATGAAACATCATCCCAACTGATGTTTTATAAGTTGGCTTTCCCCTATTAGGAATTCAGAAATGACTACAATGCATTTTTGATGTTATAAAAACATATGCTGCTGAATAACCATTAGATGGAAAATGTTTTCCTAGAAAGTAGGAAAGAAAGGGGCTCATTCAGCTCTGTCCCTTGCTGCCAGACAACAGTGTCAAAAATTTATGAACAGATGCTCTGTAGTGTGCCTGTTAAAGTAAGTTATTTCAAAATCTCAAAGCTCCAATGGTTAGAACCTATACGTTTTTAGCTTCAGTTAGTTCATTGGCAGTTTACAGCCATTTGCTTGTGTACAAATAGTACATTATTATTATTATTTGGCAGAAATAACTTACTGGACTTCCCTGTATTTTTCTTCTAAGCTTACTCGGGTTTTCTTTGGCTTGGATGATCACTTGTGTACAGTATTCCACATGAGGTTTTGTCAAAACTTTGTACAAAAGCATGAATGCCTTTGAATTTCTACTGGAGATTACTTTTTAATTCATCACAAATTTGTATTTGTCTTTATCTCATCTGTAAAATATGAATGTAGTGACCAGGTAGCTGTCACTTCTCAGGATAGACATCTTGAAGCAGATATTCATCTGTCATTCTGTTATATGTTGTCTGACATATTTCTATTTTTATTTTTTATTCCATTTTTATTTTTCCAATCCTACAGGCTGTCTGTTTTCTCAGCAATGGTATTCCAGTCCTTTTTGGTATTGATGGTGTCTTCTGTGGATACAGCCTTAACCAGAGCTCATTCTCTTCTAGGTGCTAGAGAATCCTCTCAGGAGAAACAAATCTGAAGGAAGGGAGTCTTGTTTTGCAGTGTGCCCCATGGAATAGTCAGTGCCAGGACTAAGTGGTACAACTTCAAAATCTTGGCAAAGTGAATTTACCACCTCTTGCTTCTGTCTTTATTTGTGAATAATGTATGCCCCTAGGACACTCCAATGGGGAAAAACAAAAGGGTCTTGAATGCAACTGTAACTTGCAGTTGCCAGTGTTATCTAGGTGATGAATCATCTATTTCCAGATGCTTATGGGTTAAAAAATATTTCCTAAGGCTAAGAGAGGTCTTTGATGCACATCTGGGACTCTTTTAGTGGCCATTATTCCTTTTTTTTTTTCTCCGTATTTCCTTCCATGTACAGTGGATGCTTTGCTTTGCATGTAAGACTGATAAATGAAGTGAAACAGAGACTTGTCTCTGCTCAGAAGGAGGATGAACTAAACAGTCTCTTGAGTCCCTTCCTGCCACATTATCAGCAGTTTTTTGCCATTATGATCAGAACAGTGGTAGGGTATGAAGTGAAGAGAAATGCTTGCTTATCACTCAGCAGTGCTGTGGTGTCTCAGTGATAAGACGAACTGTACAGAGGAAAAGTGCTAGCTGGGTTACTGGACTGTAGCAAAATTAATGATTAATTACATACAATATACTCGAGACAGCTATGTAAGTTACTTCTTTGGAGGAGGCATACTTGTAGCTCACAGCAGTATGTCACTTGGAAAAGTAGATTTATTTTTTAAGACTCATAATTTTTAACTCGTGACTGCTTCAGTGTAAAAATCAAATCATCTCCCCCTCTGCTTTTCCTTGCGTAGTGACCTCTCAAAGGGGAAGATGAAAAAATGTCTGTGTAAGTCTGAGCAACCCTACCACACCTTGATGGTATTTTTTTCTCAAATGCATCCTGCCAGTTAAGGTTTTGCTCACCGAATGTGAGCACCTTCACAATCTCATGCTTTGTCTTTACAAATAATAAAAATATGCAGAATTGGTCCCTTTTATGTGTTCTGAAGTACTAAGCTAATTGCAGAATGTGTGAAGTTACAGGATGCTTGGTCCTTGCTAGCAGCTTTCAAACAAATGTGTTGTATAATACTGCCTTTGCTTGTAAGATGAAGTAAGCTAAGTGATGAGAGCCCAGCCTTTTCCAGTGCTTGTGTATAGCTGAGCATTCCCAAATGAGTTAGTCATGAGTATACCCAGTATTCAGTCTTGCACGTTGGCAAGTTGAGGTGTGACTCTGTTCTGTTGCTAGTCAGAGGATGCTGCCAAAAATCACAGTTTTGAGCTCCATGGGAGCAGCACTGAGTGCTCATTTTGACTCCTTCGTTGAGGGCTCAGCCAAGTATTGAAGGTTATGTAGCCAAAACTGCAGAAATGAAAATTAATTTGAACCAAATCATGAGGAGCTTGTAAATGGAAATCTGAAGGAGAGTTTTCAGAACTTGAACGTGAAAATGTTTCTGTAAAACTGACCTAGCAACAAGTGAGAAGTTATCTACTAATTCATCTGCTCTTGACATTATTAAGGAACTTTTGGTTTAAATGTTTCCTTTGTGCCATAAGAACTGTTCTTGTACAGATAATCTGCAGATATTTTGAAATGTTAGGACAGATGTTAGGACAGAATCTGAATCACTGCTTTTTTTTTTTTTTGGTTTGGTTCAGTTTGGTTTTTTAAAATATTCCTCTCTCATTTGAATTTTGTCCTTGGCAACTTATGTGATTGCTATTTATATTTATAATACAATATATATATGTAATCTGGGCATTAGTTACATAGGGTGTTTTGGAGTTATTAGCATAGGGATGTATGCCACAAGAGGGATCATACTTCCTGGGGGACTCTGAAGTTTTTCAGCAGTAACAAAACATGAGAGGTGTTGGTTGGGACTATGGGGGGAAAAGCATGACGCAGTGCTATTATGATTTTTATATCATACATTGCTCTCATTTAATTCTCCCCTTTAAAACATCTTGTATAAAGCTTTTTTTTTTTTTTTTTAAATTGTGTGAGTTTAAAAGGAACAAGGAAGTGGAAGTGATTTGTTTATATATTTGTGTTGTGCTAATGTGTTAAATATGTGTGAGGAGGGTTGGTGATGATGGTTGTGGAAAGAGATGAAAAATACTCAATATTTTTGCTTTTTTTCCCCCCTCTCTGTGTTGTACAAGCTGGGATGCAGAGTGGTGCTGTACTCTCCCTATAAGGTGTTACTTGCCTTAACAAGAGTACATTCCCTTCTGTAGTCTTTCTGTTGACTTCAGTAGGTCTTTGTATCAGACTCTCAGTAAAACCCATGGGAGTTTGCAACTTAATGGTTTATAGGATCACAAACTAAGCTACGTGGTTTTTTTCATGTATAAATACAGTGACTTGGTATTTGCCTTTCCAGCCATACAGAGAAGGAATGTCTTAAATTAAACAAGCAAACTGATTTTCACTGAAATGCTTGATCTTTCATTTAAATGTCATGAAAACATTTGTGTCCACATTTAGGCCTAATACTCTGTTTTGGATTTAATTCACAGTGTTTTTACATGAGGGAGATCTGATCCACAGGTTCTGATGGATTCTTGAAGTCTGTCAGACTCAAGGAGTTAGCCTAAGTCATGTCAAGACCCTATAGACTAAAAAAGAAAAGCAGCTGAAAAAGGATAAGTGATGGCTGATGAGCTGGCTCTTTATTGTGCACTGTTTTAAACACAGGATGCTTTTGGCATGCAGGAGTTTAAAGTTAGTTACTCTGCATCACAGTGGAACTGGTAAAATTTATATGAAACCAACATCAGCAATTTAGTAGAACCTGCAAGATACTCATTGTCGATAAAATGTTTGACATATGCATACAGATGCAACTGAGGCATTGAAGTGTATGTTTCAAGCTTTAGGAAGTATCTAGCTTCTGTACAGGTGCTGAGTTGTTGCTTTCCACACACTAACAGAGGCTATTCAATTTCTGATGAACTTGAAATCAAGAGTATGTGAGAATTTCTAGTGCTTAGCTGAAGTAGAATACTGTGCCTGAGGCATAAACCTTCTCTTGTTCATTATGTCTTTTGTATTTTTATTGCATTTTTGTAGAGACCTTAAAAACAATTTTTTCTCATTTGATTTAGGCAGTCCTCTTCTACACTGAAAGAAGAAATCCAGGTGAAGAAAAAAAACATGCCTTTGTTTAGTAAGTCGCACAAAAATCCTGCTGAGATTGTGAAAATTCTGAAGGAAAACATGGCCATATTGGAAAAACAAGAAAAAAAAACAGACAAGGTATGAGGTAATGTTGTGGAAGACCGATAAGGTTTTAATGGTGGGGAAACAGCAGGATAAAGGGAGTAAAATTGTGTTCACTCACTGCCCTGATTCCACAAGCACTTGCACGTGTAAGTAGCTTTATGTTTGAACAGCTCTACTCAAATCACTGAGCTTTTGCTAAGTAAAGGACAACAGATAGAATCATAGAATAGAATCATAGAATGGTTTGGGTTGGAAGGGACCTTTTAAGATCATCCAATTCCAACCCCCTGCTATAGGCAGAGACACCTCCCTTCAGACCAGGTTGCTCAAAGCCCCATCCAGCCTGGCCTTGAATGCTTCCAGGGAGGGGGCATCCACAGCCTCTCTGAGCAGCCTGTTCCAGTGTCTCACCACCTTCACAGTAAAGAATTTCTGCCTTATCTGGGGGTCAGAAAGAAAATGTTGAGGCCCAGGAGCCTTATGCAAAATGAGGATTGATCTACTACTTTTAATAGGAATGGATCTAACAAAACAGCATAAAAGACTATTTAGAAGCTATTCTGCTATTAATTGGTCTTGGGGAGTAACAAATGAGACTGCCAATTAATGCGTAGTTACCCAGAGGGCAAAACTTACTTCTGATAAATGTCATTCATATAAAGCATCAAACCTGTCTGTACTTACATACCTATGCAGTCTCAGTGTGTCAGTCTTTTCTAAACTTCGGTGTGTGTTTCCTAAACATGCTCTGCTATTTCATATTCTAATTGTAGTGCTAGACTTTTGCTAATATTATTGTTCTCCTTTAACTCTGTGACACTGACCTGAGTTACTTTCACCGCTCTTCTAGTAACTAGTTAAGAAGTCACACAACAACCTAGAAAATGATTTTAATTAACAACAACCTAATTTCAGGTTAGAACTGAGTGACAGAATTAACACAGTTCTTGTGCAGCTAAGTATTATATTTGCACATCGTGCTTCTCCCACTTTGAGCAGGAGTTTGCATTAGAATGAACTAAACCAAAAGGTAAGCACAGTTGCTGTTGCATCCAAGCAAAATTCTCTGGAAACTTTTTGGTTCAAAGCAAGTAGCTCAGTATGCTAATTACGTAATATCAGTCACGTGAATTTCAGCGAGGCCTCTGGTATTTGATGTCTCAAGCTGAAATATCTTCAGTTAACTGTAAAGCACTGAGAGAATTTGACTCTGAACTAAAACTTATTTATTTAAGTCAGTCAGCTCCCCACCTGACTTCATCCTTCAGAACCTGATTAAAGCAGGCATTCAAAGCAGAACCTCTAGACTTGTTTTTTGTTGTTGTTGTTTGTTTGTTTACTTTGCAGCATGATTCCTCCAGGTTGTGGTTTTGAGGATTTTTGGCTCCGAGCTATTCTGTTTATTTGGATGTCAGTGACAAAGTAGCAGAAATTCAGACTTCTTAGAAACTGAAGAACTCAATGTAAATTGTTCATTGAAGTCCTAACAGCTGGTGTGTGTTTTCCTTGCAAAGCAAAAGATATGGAAGATTTTCCCCAGCGGATTAGGATGGAAACAGCTTGTGAGTTTACTAACAACGGTGGCTTATTTTACATTTGATTGAATGGATACAGATAGGCCATTTAAAAAATCTAGAAGCCCTAATCTGGCAGACTCTCATCAACTGTGAATTCTGTGAATTATATTAATGTGGACTATCCTAATTCACAAGTCCACGCTGTTTTCAGCCTGTGTGCCTCACCACCTGGTTGTGCCTTTACACGTGGCTGCACGTGGCCAGGATGGGAGGCTTTCCATGTCTCCTCCCCATGCTGTGCACACATCATTTTTCTTTAGGTTAACAGGGAAGGAGGCTACATTGTAGTACTCTCTGACATAGTTTATCATTTCTGTATGGAGGCTGTTGCTGTTGTAAATGGAGCTAATGAGAGTTACTGGGGAGGAGACGGAAGGAGGACAAAGTAATCTCTTCAGCATCAAAGCAGAAAGTCAAGAAAGCAGTACTGTATTGGACAGCATTTACACATATGCTTACATGGCTTGTTGAATCAGGACCTTGCACTCAGATGCAGAGGAAACACAAAGGGCCTTTCTCACTTTGGAGGGGAAGATAAGTAGTGCTACCATTCGTCTGAAGTGTTGCATGGTGCTGCTCTGAAATAGAATCATAGAATGGCTTGGGTTGGAAGGGACCCCAAGGATCTTCAAGTTCCAACCCCCTGCCACAGGCAGGGCCACCAACCTCCAGATCTGATGCTAGGTCAGGTTGCCCAGGGCCACATCCATCCTGCCTACTAAAGAAAGAAGCCTGGCTAATGGTCCTGAGTAAATCATATGGAATTATCTTCAGTACCTGTGACAGTGATGAATTTAAAATGGGTAAGGAGAATTATTCTTGCTAAAGCAGTCACCATCATGTCTCTTATTAAATATACAGGCTTTGTGGGCTCAGTAGACTTGTGTCTGAATGTTAGTTGTGTTTTGAATTGAAGGAGAGGAGGTAATGGTGGCACCTTCATTGATGCATAAGTTTTTGAAATTTGCTCAGACTGTACTAATGAATAACGTGTTGTTTTTTCGTGAGTGTGATTATAGAAATTTAATGAAAAAAGCAAGGGAAGATAAAGTACAGTATTGCACTCTGCAGAGACTTGTAAGATATAGAAATTTACCTCTGATTTGTGTTCCAAAGGGAGATAAAATGTCCTATACTTTCATGGAAGGGCCCAGAGGACTGTCCCCTTCAAGAGCCACAGATCGTTGATTTCCCTGAGCTGCCCAAGAGTTTTGGACTCTGTGAGCCAGCAAGCGTGGATGTTTGTGGGGTCAGGACTCTTCCATTTCTTTCACATTTCTGTCTCCTTACTATGAGTCATGTGAACTGGACAACTATTGTACCTTATTGTAAAATTGAGGTTCCCAGGACTTGTAAGAGCACCCCTGACAGCATCTCTGATTTTGTGTGCTTGTGAAATCTGGTCCAACTAGAACTTGCCTCAGATGCTTAAACAAGGTTTATCTTGTGACAGTTTAGCTGTCATTGTAGTACAGCAAATGTGGCATGTGGGCTGAGACAACTAAAAGCTGCTAATACACTCAGAATTGGCAGAGAAGAGTGACAAAGCCTGAATAACTGCAAACCTGAGGGAGATCCTCCTCATTTCCTTTCCTGAGCTGAGAATCTTAGGTATGAGATGCAAACGGGCAGCTGGGGCAATGCAAGTTTGACAGTTTGGATGCAGCCTCCTGTAACATTTAGCAGAAGCCATCTGAGCTTCAGAGAGACTACTTCTAAATAATGGAAAAATGATAATTCCTCTCAAGCTAAGCAGCACTCAGGTAGTGGGACTTTAACAACAAATCAGTGAAGAATAATTTGAGTAATGGCAGGAAGAGGGAAGATACAGCTTGATAGATAGGATGAAGGGAAGTCACTTGCAAATATAAAGGCAAGTATACATCTTCTCTAAGACATAATTCCATGTATGCATGATATGCAGAAGTTTTCACTTTTTTTTAGTACTTCTTGTTAGTCTTAGAATGGGGCCCATTCAGGCTTTGACTGAGAAATTGACTGCACTAACATCTGTCTTTCTTAGATAAGGATTGAATTTGACCCAGATCTTCTAGTATATATAAACCCATTAATGGGTGCATTGCTGCCTTAATGCTTTTTAAACATTTCCAACTGAAAAGTAGACTAAGATTGAATGCTAATTCCTTATTATTTTATGGGTGTTTTATTTTTGTTTGTGTGCATGTGGGTTTAAGCCTTGCAATTTTCTAAGCTATGTTCTGAAGGCTGGTAGAGCACAGGTTGAGAAGTGCTACCACACGTGGTTTCTCTTCTGAAGTGCTCTGACACCTTCTTTTTCTGTCTCATTTTTTTGAAATAATGTCTACTTAAAAGAAGATACTGCAGCACTGGAAAAATAGATGTAAGAATTACAGGATTAAGTAGAGTAAGTCAGCTGGGAAGTGAACTGAAGCCTTCCTTATCAAGCATCCTCCTCCTTTCCAACATCCACAATAAATAAGAGGGTTCTTGTGACATGTGCAGTTGCTGGGATCATATTTGGGCTCTGTGGTGAGGAACAAATAATTATATTTTATTTCAGAATTCTATAAAAGTTAATCTCAGTCGTGTAGAACCAAAATACGCTTGCATTTAATGAGTAATACTAATTCAGGAATTAAGTAGAAAAGGAAATTTTTAACAGTGTAGGAGAGGAAGTCTCTTCCTGCTTTCTGGTGCAGACTTTTGTACCTCTCAGAGGATATGCATAAATGGGGAGAATGGAAGAGAAACCCCAAGAGCAATACAGCGGGCAGGAGATTCGTTGAACCTGAGGAAACACAGCATGTGATGTGCTTGTTGTACTGGTTCATTTATGACCGGTGATATCATTGTGTATTTTGTAGATGGATATTGTAAAATAACATTGGTGGAACGGATGCCTGACCCATCTCACAAAGAAAGGAGGTGACATCCTGTCTCCTTGAAGCCACGGGGTCTGGTCAGCATAAAGCAGTTCAGGATGCACACAATGTGTCCCTGAGGCACATCCTTGAGATCATCACCCTCCTACTGCTAATCAAACATGCTGAGGTGTGGCACCCATGACTCAGTGCCATCTGTGGAGCCTACAGGTTTGGTAACATTTCTGAACCCATGGTGCAACAAAAGTTTTCAGAGTGCCCCGTGCTTTTAATTGAAAATACCAAACGGAGGTTGGGTTGGGTGCAGCTTAGCCTAAGCTGTCTCTGTGCTTGGCCTGGATGGGCTGAAAGATTTGCAGGTTTTGGCAGAGCCTGGTCCAAACCTTAAGTTTGTCATGGAACCTGAAACCATGACAGAGCCGATATGGGCTTCATTGGAGTGTTTTTCTGACAGACAGAACCACAGGCTGCAGCATCTTCAACTGGTGTTCAAAATATACTTAAGCTAGATGTAAAATAACTTAAAGCATCTATCTTCTTCCCCTTTCTCTTACATATATCCAACAAAGCTACTTGTTCAGGTAGGTCACTGTAATCGGACCTCTGTTCCATCTTGATCTGCTGTAACACATTTGGTGCTGTTCAGAAGGGTCAGGAGAGCAGCATTTTAATAAAGCTACAATTAAAAGTCTTTAGGATTTCCATAATTTTTTTTTTAAACAATGAATCTTGCTTTCTTGCTTAGTACCAGTGAAGTCCTATTCATCTTGCTCCTGTGCTATTACAGCAACTGGGGTCTTCTATGTAAGATGAAGTACATGCGGAGGACAGGATGTGCATTTTCATGGAAGAATGCTTGTGTGACTATTGCAAATGCTAATACCTGTGGACTCAGTTCTGCTGCTGCCAAAGTCAGTTGCAAAATTACCTTTGACTTCATTGCTATACACTGAAACCAAGCGGATAAAATAAGAAGGGTTTGGCACCTCTTCCTTCCAACTGCACAAAACTCACATGCCCAGGGATTTTGTGGAAAGTTTCCTGTTTCAGCCTCCCAGTTCTGCTGAGACCTGTTATTGCTCTAGAGGTGGGAGAAACTCCAGATATTATCAGGTGCTGGTGCCAAGTGTTTGAAGCTTGTCACTCCTGGTTGCTTTTCCATTTTTAAGCATCTTACAATCTTTGTTTCTGTCTTGAGTGCAGGATTAATAGTGGGAAAGGAATTTATGTCCAGGTGGGGCAGCTCTATCTCTTTCAGGTAATCGTACTGCCTTTTAGAAGTTTCATTATTGTGCCTGCTTTGCTAGATTATCCTTGCCAACCTCCTTGGGTAATAGGCCATAATATTTGGCTAAATGTTAAGAGTTCTGTTTCCCAATCCAAAACATGCTGCTGAAGTCCACAATTTGTTCCTTTTAGCATGAAATTGCACTTAGAATAAGTCAGTTGGGATGTTCCTTAGGATGCTGGATTCAGATTCTACTAATGGCTCTTCTTAGGAGTTGCATTTAGAGAGAGCTTTGTTGGCACTATTAAGGAAAAACTATTTTGATACATGCATTGAGAGTATTTTTTAACATAGCTGTAAGGTGAAGAAGACAGAACTAAACCTACGTGCCTTACGCTTTTGATTCTGATTTACATCATGGAACACTGGAAGCTTACTGAATAGCACGTGGTAATATCTTGTATCACATTGTCATGTGTCTTTTCATGTTCCTGTGTGCTGCTGTGTAAGACTGCAACAGGTTAGGAAAACAGTTTTTGCCCTGGAAATACACTAGGTAGGCAAATAGAAGCTCTAAGATCCTATTTGCTATATTCTTGTGGACAATTGGGAATTTCCTGATCACTATGCATATGTCAAATGACATACTTTTCTTATGCATATTTACTATCTGGGTTTGGAAGGGTAGAAAAAATTCATGGGATCTTTTTTTTTTTCCTTACCATTACAGTTGGTTATAAATGTTATGTTGAATCTCTGGATGAATAGAAGTTAAGAATAAGCCATTCTGACCTGGAACGTATCTATGAAATCTCCAACCTGTCTGTAAAGCAGAGGTAGCACAGAGGCAAGAGAAGCCATTGAAAGCTTTGAAAGTTGCAGTTCAGGTAGAGGAGCTCAGACTGTCAATTAATTCATGGCCTGATACATTTTTCCCCTTAAGTTTTTGTAGTCTTCCTTGAAGGAGAGTAAAAAGATGTAATGAATCTACATTGTTTAACAGGAGATTCATCTGTCTGCCTCTTAGACAAATGTAACAGGTCTGGGTTACAAATGACCTTTTTAAGATAAACATATAATTGATCTAAGTAGCTAGAAGAAGGAAAGGTTTCTAATTAGAGATAATTTTTTTTAAGCCTGGAAGTCTGGAAATTGAAGTGGTTGAAGTTACTGACTCTAGTTAAAATAGTGATCTGCAATGGGATTTTTCAAAATCTGCCTTTGTGGATTGTTTATTTCTGAAGCAGAAGATTTGCTTTGTTTTGCTATATCATGCACAAGCAGCGTTGCAAATAAGGTAGCTTACTGTTTGGATATAGAAAATCCAAAATAACGTAGTTATGGAAATGAAAGTTCAGCTTTCTGTATGAAGAACAGATAAGACCTTTGTGTTGTAATCTTCCACGGAAGATTTTACAAGAACAGAAAAAATTTAAGACCTTTAGGACTTCTTTGTAATCCCTTAATGAAGAAACCAAGACACTCCTTATTGCACTGTCTTGTATAACTCTGGAATACAGAGAAAAAATGTAACTGCTTAGGCACCATTCCCAGCTGTTTTAAGCCTGTTAAATTGCTATCCTAAGAACATTGGTATGCGCTTTGGCCCTCCTGTAGGGATCAATCCAAAAGACTCAATAAAACAAAGACATTGTCATTTAGACCTGGCAAAGTGAGGTAAATGGAAGAATCTAGTAATTGCTCTGTGGGGTAGGAAGATCAAGATGCTTCATAGTGAAATACTGAAATATTTCAGTACAGGTGTAGTAGTGTTACCCATAATGAAATGAAGAGTGAATCTCTGCAACAAAGTCAGCTGGTCTTCAGGTTTATATTAAGCTGGAGAAAAGAGAGAAAGTCTTGAGGACTTGAGGAAGAAGAAGAGGAAGGATTTTTTTACACAGAATTTCAGCAAATAATTTCTTTATGGACTACTTTCTTTGTGTTACAGTCCTATTAAGTTGCAATGCCAAGATTTTGTTCTACCAGGAAAGCGAGCTTAAGACCAAGAATCTCCTATCTATCAGGTTTCTAGCTTTCACTGTTGAAACTCTTGATTAGTGCTGACAAAATCACAACTTTATAAAATAAGGGAGGTTGAACACATTTATAATTTAAGTCAGAAAAGTGATGCAATCTTATCTATTCTGCCAGTTCTCCATCTCTAAGGCTATTGTACATAAGGTAATCCAGTAAGGTTAGCAGACTAATCCAAAGACTTATATTTCAAGTTGGTCTGGCTTCTTAGGAAAAGTTCTGTAGCTATGTTTCTTTTATCTTTTATTTTCCATGTATCGAGTGAATATGTCTGGCTTTGCTGTTTGTTTTGGACAAATCTTGGATCTTTGGATCTTGAAATGACCTTTCCTGCTGAATCTTATGCGCGTTTCCATCACAGACACAGGATATTATTCTAAAAATGCCATAAGATTAAGCAGAAATGTCAAAGAAGAGACTAGAAGTGGCTGTTAACTCACAGATCTGTTTGGGATTATGTTTTTCCTACAGATTCATGATAAGGGTTAGAAGTAGAAGAGTGGCCCTTACATTTGACCAGGAATAACTTTTGTTAGAGGGTTTAATGTCAAACCACTGAATATCTGGAGGATATAGAGGAAGGAAGTCAAACACAAAATTTAAATTGTATGTATAAAAGCAAAGAGAGAGGGTGGGAAAGCTGATATGTTAGAGAAATACAGCTGTGGGAGCCATTGTGCCCATCACCATTACAATGTTCTGTCTTTGCTTTCTCCTTCAACACTTTACTTTTTGCCCTCTTTTTTGAGAATAAATGTAAAGCTGAGTCTTGCAGGCAGTTTTCTGTGGATTAGGAAAGACTCATACTTTAAAGGAAAGGTATTAATTTTTCTAACCCTAGAATGCCAGAGATATTCACACCCTTCCAAGCAGAGCTGGTGAAAAGCCAAAAACGTATGAGTTTTCCTTTGATATGAAAATATTTGCACAGCTCTCATAAAGATTTAGAGCTTTAGTTTACAAGATAGCACCCCTGTTGTTAATCCCATCTGTACTCTGTGGGATATCTCTAGTGAGATACCACTAACATTTGAGATAAAAATAGGCTCTTTTACTGTGCTGCAATAAGGAACAAAAAGACTTCTGCTGTGGTTAAAGTTATCACAGTCATACTAATTTACATGCCACTCATGCTGGCTTGTCTAAACTAGCAGAAAACTGTGAATAGCTACGAATGGACTGGGAGAGAACATACCTTTATGCTGTGCAAAATGGATGCTTGAATGATCCAGGTTGATGTGATGTGAAGGTGGCTTTTTCTTGGTTTGTACTAATGTGAATAAAATCAGTATTGAAGTGTTGGGTGATCAGCAGCACTGGAGAGAGGTCTCTCCTGAGCACTGTGGGGTTATGTTACGTGGATTGATGTGGTGACATTTGGAAGCGTGACATTTTCCCTTTCGGTTTATGTGAGAGACGTATTGAAATTATCGATCTGGATTCGAACATCCATTAATGTTGGCTTTTACAAATGACTGTGAGGTTTTTTTGTGTGTGCGCCTTCATGTATTTTTTTTTTTCCTGTTAAACTAATGAAACACTCATTTCAAATAAGTGTTCTGCAGCATAGATGTAAAATACTGTCCTAGTTTCAGAAACCTTCACTATCTCTGCTTTCAGCCCTCTCCTTTACTTGCTTCTCATGCCTGGACAAAAAAATCCAGCCAGCCTTATATGTGCTCTATCTGCTGGATGTGAGTGTATTAAATATACCCTGACCCAGAAAGAGCTGCTGCCTGCACGGCCCAATGGCTAGAGCAGGTAGGATTTAAAGCAAACACACACAAATAAGGCCTTTACTGCAAAGAGTCTTCGTGTATCCAGGATGGAAAGGTGGAGGGTGTGAGGGCAGAGCTACCTCACTGTGAAAAATGGGTGTTTGCCTATGAACCATGGACATTATAACTCGCATCTCATTTTAACCTTATTTGTTGGTCAACAGGCGTCAGAGGAAGTGTCAAAATCTCTGCAAGCAATGAAGGAAATTCTGTGTGGGACCACAGACAAGGAACCACCGACAGAAGTAGTGGCTCAGCTGGCACAAGAATTGTACAACAGTGGCCTTCTAGTGACACTTATTGCCAACCTGCAGCTCATAGATTTTGAGGTAAGTCAGTGTACATAGACCTTTTTATCTCCCTGATGTCAGTGTTGTCTGTCATAAAAACTGTATATGTCTACATATTAATGTTATTGCACTTGACTCATATTTGCACCATTTTTCATGTGCTGAAGAAGGTAACTGTAGTAGTTTAGTCAGTATAGTGGCAGATGTGCTTGTATACTGGAAGTGCAGTACATCTGATTTAACTTCTTTATTTTCTTAAACACAAGAAATGTTGTAATGTGCATCCAAACAAGAAAGGAAATGATGCTGACAATAGTGTTTATGGCCTTGACAGTGTTTAACCTCTTTGGGACACTGCAACCCAAACCACCACTACCTCTGAAGTATGTATCTGATTTAGAAGGGATACAGTGATGAGGAATGAAAATAATTATAAGCATGGGACAATCTCTTATTAAAAAAAAAAAAAAAAAAACTGCAAAAATTAGGATGGTTTAGTTGAGAGGTAAGGTGTTGAAAAAGGTGTTAAAAACTGGCAGCAGGTGGCAAAGCAAATGGGATTGCTCCCACTTAATTTTTTGGATTAAAGAAGAAATGAATGCAGTTCTCTTTCCAGCAGAAAGGTTAATATAAAGAAGTATTATTTGATTATATAGCCCATTGAACTCACTGCCAGCTTTGTTTCTGAAGTCAAGGACTTAGAACTAAATTAACTGCACTTCCATATAATTAAGGAGAAAGAGTTTTGGTAAAACAGATGACTGCAATTCAGAATAAATATAAACTCTTTTAAATTGAGCTTTAGCTGGTGGGAACTGGGAAGAAGCTTCATAACTGACAGGACATTACAGTATTGCTGTGGTCTAAGGCCAGCTGGGATACAGTTCTCCAGGGGCTTCTGTTATTAGTCTTGTAGCTTCTGTTATTCTCTGGCACTGAAGAATCATTAGAATTGACTGAGTATTTCCCAGGATTGATAGCCCTGGTTCCTAGGAATCAAACCTCTTCAGTTTAGGCCTGAAGCCAGTACCCAATGTGCAGGGTGGAGTGGCTGCTGAATTTAAATGTTAGCTCCCTGGAGAAACTGCCTGATGCTCTCCAAGTCACCTTTCGTGGGATCTTCTTTCTTGTGGGAGATTTTTCTCATTACTGAAGCCATGGGTTGTTTCTTTACTTTTCTTTCCATTTTGAAAATGAATGAAAAGAAGGGACAGTGGAATTTATGTTTGCTTTTGCTCCCACTTCTTCCTGACCCCAGTAAAGCCAGTACTCAAGGGACTGATAGATTTTCTATTAGTTTTTGAAAACGTTCTTGTTACTGGAGTTCTCTCACTCTTCACATCTTGAGTTCAGGAGACTTTAATGCTAGAATTTCTTCAGATCTTTTCAGTTGTCATCTCCCCCTGGTAACTATTAAATGTCTTAAGTACAAAAAAAAAAAAAAAAAAAAAAAAAAAAAAAAAAAAAAAAAAAAATCACATAAAACCATTACCCTAAAATCACATGTGTTTTATATTTATATGCTTTTTTAAAGAAAAATAAAAGAGAGAGTGTTAGCAAGTACACTGCTGAAGGGAAATCACTGGATTTTTCAGTTTCTTGACAGTCTGTATTGCTTTTGTTAAGACAAAAAATTCTGTCAGCATGTTTCCTTCCAGTACTTAAAAGGGAGCTTATAAACAGGAGGGAGATTGATTTTTACACAGGCAGATAGTGATAAGGAGGAATGGCTTTAAACTAAAAGTGGTGGGATTTAGGTTCAATGTTAGGCAGAAATTCTTTACTCAGAGAGCAGCAATGCCCTGACACAGTTGCCCAGAGAAGCTGTGGATGCCCCATCCCTGGAGGTGCTCAAGGCCAGGTTGGATGGGGCCCTGGGCAGCCTGAGCTGCTCGGTGGCATTGCCCACTACAGGGATTGGACTTGGCTGGGCTTTGAGGTCCCTTCCAACCCAAGCCATTCTGTGATTGATTTTGTGATACTGAATCCACAACCTTTAAATGCAAGCAATGAATGAAATATCAAATGTGTTGTTGAATTGATGTTATTACAAACAATTCTAAGCTTTATTGTAAATGATAAAGCTTTTTCGATCACATAGTAGAACTATTAAAATATTCTTCAGAAATCAATAGAAATGATTTTGAAAAAGAAGGCTGTGAGGCGATATACTGCTTTGTCTTCATATCCCCATACACTTCTTTATTTTTTCAACTTTTCTGCCTGCATTTTCTTATATTTCTGTTCATAGTTGTCATTTAGGTTTCTTTCTTAAGCAGTCAGTTTCATCACTTATGAAAATGCAAATTAGCTTTCTGCTCTGTATGTTATGGTAGAAATCAAAGTAATAAATTACTTGAAAATCTGATTTCTGAAGGAGATAATCTTTATATAAATTACTTCATTTTGTCTTGATTCCCTTTCTCTTCCTCACTACCCCACACTGTCTCCGAAATTGTTGAACCTACTGGTCAGTTTGGGCTTAATTTTGGTGTACTTGTACTTATCTTTGAAATCTTTGAAGACTTCATGAACCTCAATGGCTATTCAGAGGAGACAGATCAGGGTTAATACTCCCACTTAGTTTGTGCTCTGCCTTTTGCTGAAGTCTGATTTCATTTGTGTTTCATCTGCCAGTGAGTGCAGTAAGTATGGGGTGCCTACACATGCTTAGGGGATGTTGTCACGTCCTTGCATCTCTGTCATGCATCTACTGAAAATAGAGGTTTATTGCTTCTGTCACTAAAGAAACAATATACAGTATTGCTAATAATACTGAAATGAATCACTGAAGTTGGGCTTGAGTAAGATCAAGATCAGACTCTATCTTTGAAAATTTGGAACATGAGCTTCATTGTTGAACTTTGAAGAACTGAGGCAGTTGTGCATTCCAGAAGAGTCAATTTTAAAAAATGATGTTTCTAACTGTATGTAAGCCTAAAGGTACACAAGCTATAAAATCCATAAAGGCGACTGGTCACATTGGAAGTTTTCCCTTACTTTATCTTGAGATAGGAGCAAAATTACTGTGTGTATATATGTGTGCATATATATGTGTATATATATATATATATGTAGTTTGTTACTTAAATGATGGCATCTTTTGAGGTTGTTTTTTTTGTTGTTCTGGCCTTCTCTCTCTGCTGCCTTATCGTGTGTTCCAGTTGTCATATGTATTTCATTATAAGGCAAACTCAAATTGCAGATCTAAGTGAAAAGCACTGCAGAAGTATTCCTACAATTTTTATGGTTGTCTGATGATGAGAGAAGTCTGCCTTGGTTTCCTCCCTGCCTCCATTTTTCTAAAAAGAATCCAGAGAGACCAACTTCTCTCACGATCACTGGTCTCTGGAGAATATGCTGCTATTGGATGTACTGCAACAGTACACCTAATATTAAGTAACTAATATAGAATTTGGTGTAGCAGAGAGAAACACTTATTTTTTGGCCATTTTTCTCTCTCCTCTTTCAATGGCTCTTCTCTTTCTGAATTGTTTTCATTTTGGATTAACTGCTAAAGCCACTGGGGATCACGGGATTCCAGACATACATTATGAGTGTTGTAAAGAGAGGGGAGAATGTGGCATCTTTATAAAGAGTTAGCTTAACAGAAGGAGTGTCCAAGGGTCGAAAGTGCTACAGACAAAGGCAGATGGACTGGCCTTGTCTGATTTGATCCTCTTGTTTAATTCCCTGAGTCCCAGAGTCTCCAAACCAGCTGGGTTGGAACCAGTAGGAAAGAATATTTTGTGTTACTCAGCAATGATTTATTTGTAGAGGTGAAACCAGGGAATTTCCCTCTGTGTGAAACTGTCTGCGCCTTGGCTTAAAATGTTCAATAATTTATTCACCAAGGAATGTTTGTCCTCTCCAAAAAGATCAATGAGCATGTAGAGATTATAAGTAACCTTTTGCTTGGGCTTGCCCTGTGCATAGTGACCCACTGTTTACTCAATGCCTTGGTTACTGATCATTAGTGCAGGAGTCTCTCCCTTCTATTAGTTTCTCCCATCGATTCGTCTCTTGCAGCCATGGGAGAAAGCAGTGGGGGAGGAAGAGGACTTACTTACAATGGATTGGCAAACTGTGTAGGTGAATAAAACAGAGTTTGGAAGGATCTTCTGAAAAGTTATGTGCAAGAAGTATTCAAAGACAAAAGATGACAGTCCAGATGTGTGTAGGCCTAGATACAGGAGAAAAGCAGGACAAAATTAAGGATCCTTCTCCTATTAGTTGTGGCTGAAGCTGAGATGTGTATGACACAGCCTTTTTATCAGTACAGTTATTTCATTCCTCATGGTGAAATAATAAGTATAGTTTTAAATTTAATCCTGTTTTTTCAGAACTGTGTTCGTACTTGTGAAGATGACATTCAGATAGTGAGAAGATTTAGCTTTATAAATTTAGACTATGTTTTGTTGTACTTAGTGTACTACCTTGATGACTTACATTTAGAGGCTGGGGAGCAATAGTACACACAGCAAAAGCACTTTTGGCTCAGGAAGTTGTTTGCCTTTTTTGGAATTCAGTGTTTCTATATAAGAAAGCCAAGGAGTTGCTCAACAGAATAAGGAGGGTACACATTTTCATTTATTGAAAAGAAAGGTATAAGTGTGTGTGTGTGGGGGGGGTAATCTTAAGAGCCACTCAAGGGAGGAAATCTTGTCACTGAAGAAAGAACAAGTGTGATGTGTTGCGACTGTGGAGAGCCCCAGAAGGAGACAAGCCTGTTTTTATTTTAAACTTAATTTCCACTTTAAATAGAGATTATAATGAATGGTTATTTGCTCATGTTTCTACAGTTGAAGAATTGTTTTTCTTCTTTAACAGGGTAAAAAGGATGTTTCCCAGATATTTAACAACATCCTGAGAAGACAAATTGGCACACGCAGCCCTACTGTGGAATACATTAGTGCCCATCCACATATCCTATTCATGCTTCTGAAAGGGTGGGTGCTTTAATTTGTCTTTAATTTCTGTTAAAAAGCATTGCCTAGAACATACTGGCATTGCAGCTGATCTACTTTCTCACTTTCTTTTTTATTTTCTAACAAGGATTTTCAGATTTTGTTCTAGATTTCTTGTTTTGTTTTTTTTTTTCATATTTACTTACTTTCTGCATCAATGTCTACTTTTTAATGACTGGATTATTTCATTCGGCCATTAAAACTTCATGTTGGAATAATTATGTGCTTCTTTTTTGTGATTGCTTACCATGTGACATGTACTTCACTTCTTGTCCTAAACTAGCATTGTTGACAACTGCTGAATTTCATTTAGACCGTCTTGCACTGCAGGAGGAAATTATACTGGTGTCTGTGAATAACTGGAGTCATATGCTGGACCACCATGGGGTAGAACACAAAGAAGCAAAAATGCATAAAAAGAATAGTTGTGCCTGTGGGGCAGGCTTCTCAAATGCTTGGAGCCACATGCAAATGTCAACTTTAAATTAATTCAGTAATTAACTTCACGTCTTTCAGCATTAAATCTTTTTTTCCTTGTAACCTCTGTGGTCGTAAGTGCTGAGTAATAAGGTGGTGGTTCCCAAGGTAAGTCAGACAAGGAGAAGGAGTAGGCTGCAGCATGGAGAAGACATCAGCTATAGTTGTGCTCAGGAATGCACAAAGGGCCCAAAACTCTGGAAGTTTTTGTCCCCTCTGTGTGACCAACAGTGCCTCCCATTTAGCAAGAATCTTTGCTTTTCCTCCCCTTACAGTCTACTGTTTTCTGTGGTTTTCTTATGGCTTTAGATTTTTGTTTATTTTCCTCTGTGGAAAGGAGAATGTATGTGATGTGGATTGAAGAACTGATACAGAAATAAGTGCATTTAGTAGCTGATCATTGTGAAACAATGTAGGCTCTCATGGCAGTTATCTTGGCGCGCTAGTAACAGCCATACAAAAACTGTTACAGGCCTTTTAAGCTAATGGTGCTTAGAAGAATGATTTTTTTCAAAAATATCTTTCTTGCTCTTGAGGCTTAAGATTGGCATTTTTACTGTTTGCTCCACGATCAGTATGAAGAAAATACTTGAGCCATATCTAAGATTTGAGCATAACGAGAATGCAGCCCCAAGGGTAAAATCCCTTCCAGCTGGCTTCCCCCTCTGCCAAGGGCAGACCTCAACAAGTGAGCCTGGCCTCTCCTGGAGTCAGGGGAAACAGGCATGTCTGCAGCATGAGCCCTCTAAACTGGCTATTTGCTTCAAAACTGGCAACAGCCCAATGCAGCTGAGCAGGAAAATACAAGTAATCAAGTGAACTAATTTCTATCAGGGATTTAAGGGAAGCTGAACCTGTCATTGAAGGTGGTGTCAAAACTCCTACTTGATGAGATAGCAAGAGGTCCTGGTCTGATCTGCTGCTTTTCTCCCCAGCAGGGTGGGAGGAGGCAGGGCAGGTCACTCTTCTGAACTAGATCCTGCTCATACATGTATTGTGATTAATTGTGATTTCACTTTAATTTTGAAACTCTGACTTGTTTTGTGTTACTGAGCACCAGCATCTTTGAAAAGGAGTAATTAATGGAGTTTGGTCTCATTTGCTCATTAAAATTCCACATTTATATTAACCTCAAAGTGCTTATTTCGGGAGTGTGATGATCACAGTGATGGTCCTTCTAGTACCTAAAGGGAGCCTATAAATAGGAGGGGAGTCAACTCTTGACAAGGGTAGATAATGGCAGGACAAGGGGAAATGGTTTTCACTTGAAGGAGGGAAGATTTAGGTTGGATGTCAGGGGGAAGTTCTTTACAGAGAGAGTGGTGAGGTGCTGGAACAGGCTGCCCAGAGAGGTTGTGGATGCCCCATTCCTAGAGGTGTTCAAGGTCAGGCTGGATGGGGCCCTGGGCAGCCTGGTCTAGTATTAAATGTGGAGGTTGGTGGCCCTGTATGTGGCAGGGGCGTTGGATGGTCCTTGAGGTCTCTTCCAACCCAAGCCATTCTATGATTTGATGACTCTATGATCATTCTCTCAGTCATTGTTATGTTGTACAACTGTTTTCAATTTCGTAGAGATGCAATCATTTTCTTCCCTCTTCGTCTTTTTTATTTCCTCCTCTTTTTTTCACTTATTTTCTTCTTGCACGTTATGTGTGCATCTCTACCATATGTCTCAGCTTTATTTCATGTTAGAAAATATTTTTGGATTGTGTCCCAGATATTCTTTGGCATCTGTAGCAACCAAGAATATTAAAATGATGGTAAAAAAAATTTGTTATGCATATGTGCTGCTGACAGACACGCCACTGTGGGTGACCTGAGCCAGTGGGTGCATTTATGTGCTTTTTAGAGATGTGTACAGAAGTGTGTTGTGTTAGTTTGGGTCTCTGGCTCCTTCTTGTTATCTTGGCTATCTCTCTGCAGCACTGCACTGTATCAGAAGTGCCATTTCTCAGATTTTTCATTAGAAAGTGGTGTTGGATTCTTTCAGAAGATGGTCTGATCAATCACTGGTGATAGCTGAAAAGTAGCTGTGTAATGATGCCTTACCTAACATACACAGGTCCACTGCCAGGGCTGTGTGAAAATGGCACTGCAAATACATGCCTAAAACAAGGGCAGGACCCCCTGTGCGTGCCTTACTGCGTGCAGGCAATGGTGAGACTGGGAAACAAATACTTAATGGGAGGCATTGCCATTTGACAGTGTTACTTGAGGGTGTGTTTTCATGTTTATTTCATGCTAAGTGGAATACATTAAATCTGCTTAAAAGAAAGGAAAGTGGATTTGGCTTGCTTGTACCATTTAATTTGTTATATGACATTGTTTGGAGAGGAAAAAAAAAAATTTCAACCACGGCTGTAGAAGAAACAGCCTGGAACTGTTGTGAAGGCTGGTCATTGTTTTGCTTATATTGGATGCAAAATTTCCTCTGCCCCCTGACAGTCAGTTCACAAGAGTATCAACAAAAGGTTGCTTTTTTCACTGCATAATGTGAGCTCTGTTGAGTGGGAAGGATCCTGAATCAGGGCTCCCTCCCAGTACTTCCTGCCTAATACTCCAGTGGCACTACCACTTTGAGGTAATTGTTCCTACCTTTCTTTTTAGCCCTCGCTTTATTTCTTGGCTACTCCCTCCCAGATTTTCAGCTTCAGAAAAACATGAGTGCATAGTTTACTACTATTTTTTGGGAGGGGTAGATTAAATGACTTCGCTGTATGAGGACTTGTGCTAATAGCATCTTCTGTATGAGCAGGCTTTGTGTATCAGTAGGAATTTTCACAGAATCACAGAATGGCCAGGGTTGGAAGAGACCTCAAGGATCACGAATCTCCAACCCCCCTGCCACATGCAGGGCCACCAACCTCCACATTTAATACCAGACCAGGCTGCCCAGGGCCCCATCCAACCTGGCCTTGAACACCTCCAGGGATGGGGCATCCACAGCCTCTCTGGGCAGCCTGTTCCAGCACCTCACCACTCTCTCTGTAAAGAACTTAATTAGAACTTAAATAACTTAATTTCAGATGAATGTAATGTTTGGTATATAGAGTATCTGATATATTTAGGCCAAATTTGACCCAAGTCTTTGGTGTCAGAGTATTGCATTAACACAAAAATAATTTGATCCTTTATAAGTTAAAATATTTTCCCTTTTTAGTACAGTGACTACAGCAGACTTGAAGTTCATGGCTTTGCTTTTGTTGTTTCTCACAAGTTAGAAATGTATAAGACCTTTTGTGAATATCTATCATGTCACATGCAATTTCTAAAGTATTCAGTCACTGCCCTGACTTGTGATGATCTCTTCATATCACAGTGAAGTTAAAAGGTAAGTTATATTGCTGTACTGTCTGGAGTTGCAGAATTCCCCTTGAGTTTTTCTAAGGACAATCTCAAGCTATGTTAGTTAGCAAGAAGAAAAGAATAGAGCTGTCTGCCCTGACCTTCCATCTTCCAGGCTTGATGTCTTTGTGATTTATTTCATTGTGCATCCATACCTTGTACCATCTTCTGCACTAATAGAATTCCCTTTGCACCAAAATGCATCTCTGCTCTTAGACTGGCCTCTTTCAGCCTCCACAGTAAATGTTCTGAAATATCCTGAGTCCATTATTTCTTTTTCTGGTTGCCCTCTGTAGCCAGTACGTGGGGATTTCTTCAGGTTGTAAGTTCAACTGAATAAAGGAGAACTGCATAGAGTCATAATTGCTCATTAGAAGAGCATCTCTATCATTCCTAGCTGGTGGCTTGCATGGAAATATGGGTGCAGATAACATGCTAGTTATGACCAGGCAGCCTGTAAACTTCTTCCAGGCATATTCCAGGAGCCAAGCCCAACTTCCCTCGCTTATGTGAGCAGTCAAAGGTCCATAACCCAGCTCTAGATAATGGAGCATTTGACTAAGAATGACTTTGTTGATGCTCGTGTTTTAAAAAGTTATTGTGCTGGAAACAATGTAATTTGCTTTTATTCCAACCATAATATTTCTTAGCCAAGTATTAAATATTTTCCTGGCTGCACTCCTAGGAGCAGCTCCGCCTCTTTCTGCTTGAAAATTAGTATTCCTGCTAATGGGTAAGAGGAGAGGTGTAGTGTGTAGTAACCACTCTAAGAGTTTTAAGATCAGGGTTGCAAATGCTCCCCAAAAGGAAACAAGCAGGGGCTTGACTTTTGCATCTACTTGAGGGTGGGAAGTTTCATTTGCCTTTTTGGAATAGCAGTTCATTTTTCATTAAGCTAACTATTGTTGACATCAGGTTGAAATATGCAGCTCTGGTATGCTCTCAGAACACTACAATTCTTTTAAATTGCATGTTGGTGGTAAATTTGAGGGCCCACTCACTCACAGCACAGATGGCATTTTGTCCTTTTTTTCTTTCTTTTCTTTTTGCCTAGCGCTAGGAATTAAAGGAAAAATGATGCTGATAAGCTCTGTGTGATAATACACAGTTCTGATATAGTATAACCAGCTTATTGAAACAGAGTGTGCTTTCTGTCCCTTGGACTTCATCACTTTCACATGACTGAATATTTCTGGAAGAAGTTCATTTTAAGTCCTCCCTGACTGTTAAATTGCATTCTTTTTTTTTCTTCTAAATTGTTTCTAGCAGTTTTGTTTTGGATTAATTTCAGTGTTAAGGACATCAAGACTTTATATAGAGAGGAGATTATCTGAATTTCCACCCTAACCCCCCGCCTCCCTTTCCAAGAGAAGTGTGCCAGCTCCTCTCTGTGATGATGCCTGTGCCATGGTGGGATTGTAACTTGAGGCACAAACTCCTGAATAAACCCTTAGCCTCTGCTGTAGTGTGTGTGTGGGAGGGAGGGAGTTAAGCAGAATTCCTCCTAAACTGCAGGAAAGGTCTTCAGGGCTGCAAAAGCTTAATCATACTGTCTTTGGAAACTCTTCCTACCTTCCTTATTAGACATTAATATTCTAGAGTGATGCTCTCTAGAAGAGTGGGAGTTGATGGATCATCATGAGGTGGTGTGGTGTTTTTTTTTTTTTTTTTAATAAACTGAGGAGTTCAGTACTACATCTGAGAAGGGAAATTACTGTATTGAATGGGCTTTGCTTTCTCATAAATCCAAGGGGGTAAAGGAATTCTGATGAAACCTTATGCACTCTACAGTCTCTTCACAGAGAGGAGGTGTAATGCATGTTCATGCTGAAATGTGCATTGGCTTGTGAAGAGAGGTTTGTAATGGGGAGTGCTGAGAATCTTATTTGTGTGTATGCTACTGCATTGTGAGCTGCTCTCCTGAAGCTGGACACAGTACTCTCATTGGGAAAGACTGTGTGTGTGCTGTATCCACTCTGGCACATACATATCCTATGCTACAAGTTTCCCTAGCGCTATAAAATTGCCTGTTTATTTTTGTTCTTCTGTGTTTGATCTTTTTTATTTCCTTTCATTCTCCAGCTATGAATCCCCAAGTATTGCCTTACGCTGTGGAATTATGCTGAGGGAGTGCATCCGACATGAACCATTGGCCAAAATCATACTTTTTTCAGAACAGTTCAGAGACTTTTTCAAGTATGTGGAAATGTCAACATTTGATATAGCATCTGATGCCTTTGCTACATTCAAGGTAATTTATTTGATACCTGTATCTTAGTGTCATGTCAAAAATGGCATTCCATCAGTAGCAACAGTTGACTACTGTATTGCTTTTAAACTGAATGGATTTTTCGTTGTTCAGTAAGGAGTATAATTAGTCCTTGGTGAGCTTGTAACAGGATTCACTACAGTGATTAAGTCTGCACAGATTTATGTTTCACTAATGTTCTTCATCTTGATGCCCCAAGGCCCTTAATGCAACCATTTAAAACTCAAATTAATCATGCATTACATACAGTTCATGTGTCATGCATAGCCTTTCTTCCTTCCCTAGCCTTCCCCAAATTAAAACTGCTACCCATCATGACCACAAACAGCCAATAGAAGGAATCATTTAAAATTCACTTTTGAAACCCTCTAATTGTTGCTGACCTTTGTGAGCTTGAGAGTTGAGTTTAGCCCAATGCTGTGCCCCTGGTAATTATTTTTACATGTTTGCATGATTACATTTGTGACACATGGGTTAGTGCAAGGACTGTACTGAGGAGAGCCAAGTAGGTAAAAGTACCATGGATGCACTGGAGGAAGGCCTTGGTGGCCCTAGTTTGTGTGGTGGTGTAGGGACTTCTGTCTTTTGACACCGGTTGTGCTGAAAGTTTGGAAAGGCAGATCAAAGGACAGGCTTCATGGAGCTCTTCCAGTCACAACTAAAACACTGCCACCTTCTTATGTGCAAGTGACAAAGAGCTTAATTGTACCCAGGAATGTGAAGGAGCTCTAACAAGGGCCAGCTGCCATTTCCCACCGGGGCTTCCTGACAGGTGTGAAGCTGCTGGGGACAATCTGTGGGTCCCCTCAGTGCAGCAGGAGTGGACCAAAAGCAGGAGGCAGGGTTTGCCTTTCACTGCCACACTGAATGCTGGGGCCATGTGAGCTATGTTCTATATCTAATCTGTGTTTGTATTAAAAGTGGAGCTGGGAGAAGCTTGCCAAAGTTTGTGGAATTTGTATATGACCATCATCTTTCCTGCACAGAGTTAATACAGTTTTTAAGCACAATTTGGTGCCTATGGGCAAAATATGCAGGGAAGATTGGTTTATTTCTGAATCACTTAAGCTAGAGAAAATTCTTTTCAGGTAAAGAATCATCTAAATATAGACGTAACTTTTTTCCTGTCATTGGGTTCTTTGCTGTCATAGAAACAAGTTGTTCATTCTTTCCTCTCAAAGCTAATTAGAAACATGATTAGATAGACCTAACTTAAGAGTATCTGTAAGGAATGTCATTTTGGCAATTTACCACATACTGAGATCTGACCTCAGTTTCACTAACTGATGGAATAGGTTGAAGATTTGCACAGTGGAAATAACATTGTGTTCGTAAGTAATGAGTTGAGCAGGATGACCAGTTCAAACCACCCCTTAAAACAATGAGAAGATACTGCTGTTAAATAAGTTGTGCTGTTGTTGTGTCCCCCCAGGCGGGGGGTGGGATGTGGACACAGGTCAGTTAAGCTGTGACAGGGACTAGAGATTGCTGCAATTCCTCCAAGGCAGGAGGGATTGGTCATCCTTCATGGATCTGCAGCTGTGAAACTTATTTCTGTCCCTTGTGATCTGAGCGTATTTTTAGCAGGGTTTAAAAATAGGATTCTGCATCCTCACGTGCATTAGAAAGAGAAGTATGAGGGCAGTTGTTAGGTCAGAAATCACCTCTTAAAATACTTGTAGCAAGTCAGTAAACTGCATTTTGTTTTAAATTACCTTTTAGCACCTGATAGATACCCAATTCTGGAAATAAACCAGCTGCTCATCTCACCTTCTATTTGACCATTACTCTAAATAACTGGAACAGCAAGAAGTGATGTGGAAGCAGTTGAATCATGAAATGTGGGGCTATCTTATTTCTAATAGCATAACAATCAGTGCTATGATCACTTATTGGGTGGATTGCTGAGCTCAGTGCTCTCAGTTCTGTTTCCCACATTGGCTTTGTAGTGTTGCAACCAGGGTGTCTGATAGAGAGCTGAAAGTCTTCAATAATCAGTGCACCAGAGAGGATTTAGTTAAGTGTGAGTTAAAGTTTGGGGCTATTTATAATAGGAAAGTATTGCAATTTTTAATGATGTTGAGATGTACTTCTGAATGAAATTCAGCCAGGTACATGGCAGAGGGGAAGTAGAGCTGCTCAAAATACAGAGGAAAACAGCTTGTATTTAGAGACAGTCAGTTATGGGGAAGGTGGAAATAGTGCTGGCTTGAATACTGCTGCTCCACACTACCTGGAGTTTTCCTATGAGACATTCATTTTGGATTATATTCCATTTGTGCCCCCTATTGAAAAATGTTGTATTTGCTTCATAAGTCCTGCAGCAGAGCTTGCAAATCACATTTCTTGTGCTCAGCCTTTTAAGCTAGTATCATTGCAATCTTGCTAAACAGAGGAATATTTTATAAAAAATAATGTACTGGGTTTTATAGCACTTTGTTTTCCTCTTGTAATTGATGGTAAAAATAAATTAAAGGATTATTATGCAAAGGGTTGCTTTTGTTTGTTATGCTGCAGAGGATGTGGGCGGTGCATCTACATCAGCTTCAGTCACTGGATAAGGAAATCAAGGAAAAGCTGATGAAAAAGATATCAGAAACTGGTTCACTGAAACAAACATAGAATCATAGAATGGCCTGGGTTGAAAAGGACCACAATGATCATCTTGTTTCAACCCCCCTGCTATGTGCTGGGTCACCAACCACCAGACCAGGCTGCCCAGAGCCACATCCAGCCTGGCCTTGAATGCCTCCAGGGATGGGGCATCCACAACCTCCTTGGGCAACCTGTTCCAGTGTGTCACCACCCTCTGTGTGAAAAACTTCCTCCTGATATCTAACCTGAACCTCCTCTGTCTCAGTTTAAAGCCATTTCCTCTTGTCCAATCACTATCCACCCTCATAAACAGCCGTTCCCCCTCCTGTTTATATTCTTCCCTTCAAGTATTGGAAGGCCACAATGAGGTCTTCCCAGAGCCTTCTTTTCTTCAAGCTAAAACATATACTCGAATGGACTTCATCAGGCATTTATTGTGGTCACTGTTAAGCTTTTAAAAAGGAAATAAGATAAAAATTAAACTTCAGTGCCTCAAACTGGTCACTTCAGTGATAGCTATTCATCCAGTAAAGAGACTTAGTTTCTTCTGGGGCTGAACGTTTGCCTCTGAGCACCAACATCCCCATTGTGGGGAAGAGACTGCTTGAATTTAAATTTGAATTAGTTCTCCACCTTTCAGAATGAGATGATTCAGCTTCAGCTGTCTGAAGGCCTCTGCTACTGCCAAGCATATAACAGCCACAGAAGGAACTCATCCCACCCACCCGAGAGCCCTTTCTGGGGGTAGAATGGCTGTGGAGGGAACCTGGATTGCTGCTGTGGGTCTGGGCCTAACTTTTAGGTTTTAAGTAGATCATATATATATCCAGTGGCTGAATTAAAGACTGCCTTGTTGCATTTTTGGAGATGAGCAATAGCAGTTGATCAAACTTACCATACTCTTCCTGTTGTGGGGCAGAATAGAGATAACTGTTGGTTATGGAACCAAAGCTGATCCCTCCATAAAGAGTTGTTTTGCTTTTCTTCTTCTCCTCACCTCAGCTTATTGAAAGTGCCATACACAATGACCACGAAAAACAAAGGATGAGAGGAAGAAGGAATATAAAGATCTTTAGAATAGCTTTGTGTTGATTCTGTTAGCACTGACTGAATTCTCCTTCCAGTCCTAGTAGAAACAGAACAACTGAATTTCATGCAGTATTGTTTTAAAATGGTCTTTGTTTATGGAAATCATGTTGGAGATAGCTTGTAAAAGATGATGTGTTCAGAATATTAAAGTGCATTTGAGAATAAAGAGAGAGTTTAATAAGCACACTCTCCAAGGTAGCCTTTCTCTGTTCTTTTCCAGGACTTGTTAACAAGGCACAAGTTGTTGGTAGCAGACTTTATGGACCAAAATTATGATACGGTGAGTACAAATGATAGGAGAACTTCCTAAAATCTCTTCATGCTTAGCTGAAAGAAGCCTGTTTTCACCAGTGGAGGATTTCATGCTCCACATAAAATAGTTGAACAGGATTGCAAACTAAACATTGCATTTACAAAATGTGGCATTTAAAATACAGGTACCCAAGCTGCTCACACACACAGGGGACAGATGCCAAGATTTCAAGGGAGCTCTTAGCTTAAAAAAAAAGATTTATTCATTTCTGCATTCTATCTCCTCATAGGTAAACAGAACTGCAAAGTTAGTGGGTAGAGCGTAGAAAAAAATATAGATATTCATGTTTTAAAACAATTTTTTGGTATTCCAGAATTGATAGGATCGTACTGATGTCATTTTGGGACAGAGGAGAAGAGTTACTGGGAGAAGTTTTTGCATGACTGAAAGCAATATGCACGTAATGGTGGGACTAAGATGTCATTATTTGTCTTACCATCCAAAGTAATTTAATCCCTTGATTTGTTGCCATTTTTCACTTTGACTTTTTGTCTATGTTTTGAACCAAATGTTGGTCAGAAAAATTCCACTGGAGTCAAATTGGTCTGATACAGATAAAGGAATGAGACTGCAGGTTATGTTCTTGTGTTACCTTAGGTATTCTTTATTTCACTGCCAAAAGAAAAGGGACGAAGGCTATTTCTTTCATTCTAGAGTTACCAAGAAGGTTAAATAAAGATCAGGCTGATTACTGCAGGGTCATAAATGCAGCTCAACTGGAACAAAATTAGTTATCTGCTAATCTTTTCTCTGAGTACTCTCTAAAGGAGTACTGTGGAATAGTTTCCATTCAGACCTTACTGAACATTTAAAATTGGAGGTAGAAATACAGGCCACTTGGATTTTTCTCAGACAGAAGTGGGTTGGTTTGTTTGGTTGATGGCTACTGCCACTCTTCTTGACCATGAGATTCCTTTGACCCAATGCTGCAAAAGCCAGTGTGCATCCTACTCCTTATGAACCTCATCTGCAAATTGCTTTAATGAGTTGGAGTGTTGAAGGCAGGTGACACCTTGCAGAAGTGCTTTTGGCATGTGCCAGTTTGGGATGCACTGTCTCCAAATTGGGATGTCCTATTAATTCACAAAGCAAGTCACAACCATGATATGAGTGAGTAGGTGTAATGTGCTGGACCCACGTGTCTTAGCAACAGATTCACTCCCATAAAAGAAAGCTGTGCAAACAGTGGCTGAATTCTGTCTTAGCTGGCTCATACCACCTCCTCTTACACCCAGTTCATCTGTGGTATCACTTTCTGTGGTATTTGGCAGATGAGTATTGCTGGACATTAATTCACTACGTAATAGCAAACAAAGAAAAAAGGCTGCAAGAGCCAGGCCTGGCATTGCAGTGAAGTGTTAGAGGATGGCACTGCTGCTATTTCTGCTGCTCCTCTGCTGTGGGAAGAACCGGGAGAAAGGAATGGGTAGAAGGAAGGAAGGACATGAACTGTGAATGTATTTGTGTTTTCTTGTTCGTCTAGATCTTTGAAGATTATGAAAAGCTCCTTCATTCTGAGAATTACGTAACAAAGAGACAATCTTTGAAGGTAAAGGATAATTTCCTACTGCTTTCCTTCTAAATTTGTATTCCAAGTTATGCAAAATATCAAAATGCCTATATGGCAATGAAGTAAGCAAGACCTTTCTAACAACAACAACCAAAAAAAGAAATCCTTGAGGATGCTCTTCATACAGTGCACAAGAGCTTATTGTGAATTTCATTTTCTGAATCTGTGGTGAAGCATTGGACTGGAAATAAGCACCATTGTTTTTTCTCTGATCTCAAGTTTGTACTTCAATTCAGCACATGAGTTAAAATGAACTTGGGAGTAACATCATAGTCCATGTTTGTCTATTGCTGCTGCAGCACTGAAATGCAGATGGAAACACATAGGTGTGTTCCTGTAATATCTCATTGAAATGAAGGGTGTCCTTGTGGGACAGTTGCATTATACTTGCTTCTCTTCTAGCTGGCTCATACCAGCTCCTATTACATTCAGTCCATATGTGGTAACCCCTACTATAAAGTTTGGAAGATGGGCATTAAGTAACTCACTACATGTTAACAGGCCTAGTTAATATAAGCAAACACTGAAGTATGCTGCTTTTATTTCCATTCAGAAACGACATGTTAAATGAAAAAATGCTCTTTTATTTTGTAACTGTCTCTATAGCTGCTGGGTGAACTGATTCTAGACAGACACAACTTTGCCATCATGACAAAATATATCAGCAAACCAGAGAATCTAAAGCTGATGATGAACTTGCTGCGAGACAAAAGCCCTAACATTCAATTTGAAGCATTCCATGTGTTCAAGGTAAGCTAGCATGAGCTGTAAAGGTGGCAGACTTTCTTTTCTGCTCATTAAAGTGTCTTTCAAGGTGCCCAAGAGAAAGCCTGGAAAAATAAGGCGAAAGGTTGAGGTTTACAGTCATGTCAAGCATCTGAGAACATCTTCCTTGGAAACCTCTACCATGCAACCTCTGTTTTCATAGTCGTAGAATGACTTGGGTTGGAATGTACCTTAAAGATGTAGTAGGGCAGGATTGCCCCCCTCTAGGTCAGGTTTTGCCTTCCTTCAGGTGAGTTCTAATGCAGCATCATTTCAAACTGTGCTCAAGGTTGTTGCTCACACACTGATGAAGTGGATGGTAACGGTACCAAAACACACTGCTTCTAGATATTATTCAGGGTCCTTTCCCCAGCTCTTATGTAATTTTACCATGTGATTCTGGGTAAACATATTTAAAACAACAACAAATCCCCACAGTGTCTTAAAACTCTTAGTTAAGATCAAAAGTAGATGGTACAAGTATTGTGCATCAGTGTGAAGGCAATTTGCTTTTATAAGTATTAAAAAGATTTGATAAATCTCATTTGAAATGAGTTCAATCTTTCCATTCTTCTGCACTTATCATTAATAGACTCTTAAATAATCACCAGACCCAAATAATGTCTTTCTTTTCTTTATGATCATAGAATCTTAGAATTACTAAGGTTGGAAAAGACCTCCCAGATCATCCAGTCCAACCATCCACCTACTAACAGTACTTCCATGTTGTACCATGCCCCTCAGTACAATGTCTAAATGTTTCTTGAATACCTCCAGGGCTGATGACTCAACCACTTCCCTGTGCAGCCCATTCCAGCACCTCATTGAATCTCCCCTGGCACAACTTCAGGCCATTCCCTCTAGTTCTGTTGCTAGTTATGCAGGGGAAGAGTCTGACCCTCCCTTCAAGCAGTTGTAGAGAGCAGTGAGGTCTCCCCTGAGCCCCTCTTCTCCAGAAATGATTCATATTATATAGTGACAAGATTACTGTTTGCCTTTCAAAAAAGTTCTCTGCTTTGGATCAGAGAGTGAGTTGAATTGTTCTTGTGCAAGGCTGCGTTTGGTATTGCCACAATAATATCAAACTGTGTGAATGGAGTTGCTAATAATTTTTTAAAAAGGGGAACTGTGAGGATATCCTCCCTCAGAATGGTTAGGAAAGGTTCCAGATCACGACAGAAGTCATGCTATTGTGATAAGATTGCCTCACCCCCTGTGCATTCACAGTGACAGGTGGAGTTTTGTAGTTCTGCCATTTCTGCTTTGGCAAAAAGCTTTCAGATCTTCGTTGTGGATCTTTCAAGGATGTACAGCTTCTCCAAAAAGCTTTTCATTTCCCTGCACTCCCCTTAAAAAAGTTTTGAGCAAAATTAAAAAAGAAAAAAAATTTCTCCTTGAAATAAGCTTGGTAAGCTGTTTCATTGCTGACTTCCTCCATAGTCAGCAGAACCACCATGAGTAACTTCTCCTCCGTTCCAGGAGGTTTGTGGCTCCAGGATATGAGAGCAATCAGGCTCAAAACACTTGCAGCTTTGAGATGCCTGTGAAGGAAAGGTTCAGAGGACTGTGCTCTGTTTGCCATTCTGTGAAGAAATGCCTTATTTGTATGTATGAAACACATGAAACACATTCAGGACATGCTGGTCCTGAATTAATGATAGACATGGCCTAGGCCTTGGGAAGAGCTGAATTTACTATTTTGAGAAATATGTGAAAGGATTTTGAATAATTCAAAATGACTCCAGTGTGCAACTGTGTCACTCGTTGCTGTTGCTCCCATTCTGCCTTCCCATTTCTTCCTTCTCCTTCACCCACAGCTCATGTTGCATTTCCATTACAGTGCAGGGATTGTAGACTCAGCTTTGCTCCACCTCTTGCAGTTGCTACACCGTGGACATCATGCTGAGCAAAATAAACAGTGCATGATGGTGACATTATGTCTTTTCAGTTCAAAGCACCAAACTCTGTCCTCAGATACTATCCTCTGTGGGATGTTGCTGTGTTTTTCCAGCAGTACCCATCAAAAGCATTAAAGCAGTGCCTTGTGCTATCTTGTATGCTCAGTGTTCATTGTGTGGGAATTGCAGACTCAGAGCAGAACCCCATCAGCTGGAAATTGCTTGTTTATCACAGCAGCAGCACAGCAGAGTAACTCTAGAGGTGAGGCAAAGCTCCGTGACTGGGAGGGGCTGGCTTATCTGCATTCAGCTTCTCCCAGGTGGACAGGAGAGGTATAAAATATGTTATAGAAAATTCTGTTGTGAATTAGTTTTGTAGAGGACAAAGAGCATTTTCCTCTCACTTCACTTTTCAAATTGAACTCGAATTGCTGGAGAACTACTAAGGGCAGTCCTTAAGTATTCAGGAGAATGGGAAAACACTGCTGTGTTCCTGTGCCTTGTTCTGCAGTGTCCCTGCTCACTGTTTCTGGGTTAGTGTCCCTGAGCCACATCTCTTATCAACTGTAATAATTCTGTGCCAGTGTAATTGGGAGAAAACTCTGGTCCTTAGCTTTTAATCTCATAAATTTTAAACTGTGCCTGCATTTTTAGATTGTGCTCACAAAATACCTCCACAGCCTGGTTGAAATTACACCATAATGCCCACAGTGATTTGAAATCAAAGGTCTGCTGAAAAGTGGGTATTGCTGCCCTGACTGAGCTGCCAAAAGATTTAGGTTTAAATTTCCTGATGTAGATGTTTCACCAGTTAGACACCTTTGAAATGAAAAAGTGCTTGTTTTGTAAGCATTCGGGTTCTAACTCTCCTATGCTGCAGCCAACCAAAAAAAGAAAGAAAGAAAAGAGATGTGAGTCCATGAGGCAATTTCTAATGTTTGGGGATTCAGAATTCTATGAGAGACTGGAATGATGAGCACCTCAAGTGCAAAAATACTTGGCAGGTTGTGTTGAAAATACCAGTGCTTCTTTTTGACCTAAGCACATTCTACTCAGCTGGGGTGCTTTGAATGGGAAATTGAGGATAGACAGTATCTTCTTGCAGTGCTTGCTTCCATTTTCCACCCAGGACATGCTTGATCTTCCTGCCAGCTTCTTCCTCTTCCTCCTGTTGCCAGAGCAAAATGGAACTTCTGCCTTGCAGTATCACCCTGAAGGCTGCTGGTTATATAAAGCTGGATGTCCCATGGGGTGTGTGTGGGGGGGATTAGCCAGTATCTCATAGAATGGCTTGGTTTGAAAGGGATCCCAAAGCCCATCCAATTCCAACCCCTTGCCATGGCAGTGCCACCCAGCAGCTCAGGCTGCCCAGGGCCTCATCCAGCCTGGCCTTGAGTGCCTCCAGGGATGGAGCACCCACAGCTTCTCTGGGCATCTGTGCCAGGGTTTCACAGCCCTTTCAGGGAAGAACTTCCCCTTGATATCTAACCTAAATATCTCTTATTTTAAAACCATTCCCACACTTGTCCTATCACTGACTACCTGTGTAAAAAGTTGATTATCTTCCTGTTCATACACTCCCTTCAAGTACCCGAAGGGTACAATGAGGTTTTCCCAGAGCCTTCTCTTCTCCTGCCTCAACAAGTCCAACTCCCTCAACCTTTCTTCACAGGAGAGGTGCTCCAGCCCTCTGATCTTCTTTGTGGCCCTCTTCTGGACCCACTCTAACAGCTCCATATCTTTCTTGAGCTTGGGGCCCCAGATCTGGATGCAGTACCGCAGACGGGGCCTCACAAGAGCAGAGGGGGACAATCGCTTCCCTCTCCCTGTTGGCCACCCCTCTTTTGATGCAGCCCAGGATACAGTTGACCTTCTGGGCTTCGAGCACACACCACTGGCTCATGTTCAACTTTTTGTCCACCAGGACCCCTGAGTCCTTGGAAGGGCTGCTCTCAGTTCTTCCAGTCTGCAGGAATCTGGGATTTCCCTGACCCACGTACCACACCTTGCACTTGGCTGTGTTGAACCTCATTAGATTCACATAATTCCACTTTTCAAGCCTGTGCAGGTCCCTCTGGATGGCATCCCTTCCTTCTGTCATATCAACTCCACCACACAGCTTGGTGTCATCAGCAAACTTGCTGAAGGTGCACTCAATCCCACTGTCTCTGTTACTGATAGAGATGTTTCAGAGTACCAGTTCCAGGATGGACCCCTGGACATAGAGACGTTGACCACAAACCTCTGGCTGTGGCCTTCCAATCAAATAGACTCCTTAGGAAAGGCTAACTCACCCCACCTTCTTCCTTCTCCCTCAGAAAACAGCCCAGTGGGGTCCCCTGGGGCGGAGGGCTTTGGCAGGCACCAGCTCTCTCTGTGCTGCTCCCATGAAGAGGTGTCAGCCCTGAGCATTCACACTCTGAGGAGCAAATAGTGGGGAAGGCTCTGCAGCTCCTTTGGTGGATTTGTGAAGCTGTGAGCAGAGCCTTCTGCCTGCTTGCTGAAAGGGGAGAGCACAGCTTCAGATGTACACGAGTGTGGTACAGGTCACCGTGTTACCCAGTGCATTTACAGATAAAGGCTTGATGCAAACAAATAGGTTATTTTCAGGGAAACACCCTGGAGTAGCAAGTTGGGATTATGTAATCCTTGTTCTCAAGCAGACATATAGCAAGATATATTTTACTGTGTACATCTAAAAATAGAGTGAGTACACTGTGTTTTGTGACCTCGGTTTCGTTCCTCCATTCCCTTTCATGCGCATGCGGTGCTGCCTGCTGCAGCCTGCTCTGCACACAGGCACGTAATGGGGTGTCCTGACTCTGTTCTCTGGGTCTGAGCCTGAAGCCAGGTGTGTGACAGTGTGTCCTTCTTGTCTCTGCTGGGTGGCGATGGCTGCTGGTTCTTACAGTGATAGAATGGCCTGGGTTGAAAAGGACCACAATGATCATGTAGTTTCAACCCCCCTGCTATGTGCAGGGTCACCAACCACCAGACCAGGCTGCCCAGAGCCACATCCAGGCCTTGAATGCCTCCAGGGATGGGGCATCCACAACCTCCTTGGGCAACCTGTTCCAGTGCATCACCACCCTCTGTGTGAAAAACTTCCTCCTAAGGAAGTGAGGGTAGATTCTCTGAGTGATTTTGGTGTATGACTTCTCATGCAGAAGAGAGTAAGAGTTCCACTTCAGGCAAGTTTTTCTCAGTTGATTTTTCATTCCAGTCCTGTTAAATATATTCACTAAACAGAACTGTGCTGAAAGGGCTATTTTTAGGGTTGGAATTTTTATATGAATACTCTTTGTTTTAGGTCTCTCATGTGTCAGAATGAAGTCCCTTATAATAAAGCCATGGGTGAAGGAAACTTTCTCTGAAGTGTTCTAGCTTCAGTGAAACCTCATTTCAGTGAAAATGTTCCAGCAGGCATTCATAATGATTGCTGTTTACAGAGATTGATCTCCATCCTTATGACAATGCAGAGCTCTGAATGGGGGGCCCATTTACAAGCAGAGCCATACAGGGGTCCCAATCCTGGGCTGCGTGAAGCTGCTTAGTCAGTATTTGCAGAATTGATTTTCTTTGCTTGGCTGTGGCATTGAATGGCATCTCAGGAATTTTCTGGTCGCCTAACTTTCTCTTTTTGTGAGTCCCCACTGACACTGAGCAGGACGGTCCGTCAGAGTGGTGTGTGTGAAGGTTCAGTCTGGCAGCTTTGCAAAGGGAAGACAACAATAATCCATAAGTAATCGAGCAGTGGGAGAAACAGGATGTGACATCCTCTATTAAACTAAGTTCTTATTGACTTTGGTAATACCCATTATTGAACAAGTTTGAAATGCTGGTTTACCACTGAAACCTCTAAGTTCTATCTGATGGTCATAGAGTGGGAATTGAACTCCAGAATGAGAAACTTGCAGCAGCATCCTGTTGGGTTGTTTTCCTCACTCTTGCCTGCAGGTTTGTGCATTGCTTTTCTCAAAGGAAGCTGTCCAGGTGCCTTGGGGCTTCTCCCAGCCCAGGTGCTGGATGTTTCTGGCCTCCATCAGTGTGGGTTGGGTGCAGGGCTGCTGTTGCTGAGCCAGAGCTGAGCATTTGTACTATGGAACCTCAGGCACAGGGTGGGTAACAGCCAAGTGCTTTCAGATTTACATCTCCAGCCTCTTTATTTCTCAAACTGTGGGAAAGCAACAGATCAATAGCAGAAATATCAACATTCTTTGCAAGGGAAGGAATATTGTGTTCACAGAATCACAGAATCATTAAGGTTGGGAAAGTCCTCTAAGAACATCTCATCAGCCTGTCCCACTATGCCTGCTAACCACGTCCCTCAGTGCCACATCCTCATGGTTCTTGAACACCTCCAGGGACAGAGACTCCACCACCTCCCTGGGCAGCCTGTGCCAGTGCATTGCCACTCTTTCTGAGAAGAAATGTTTCCTAATCTCCAACCTGAACCTCCCTAGCTGTTGCAGCCAGCAGTGTTTTATCGACAGTCTGTCATGTGTGGGGTAGCTGCAAAGCAAATGCCCAGGGGCTGGCAGAATCATAGAATCACAAGGTTGGAAAGGACCTACAAGATCATCTAGTCCAACCATCCTCCCATCACCACTGCTACCACAAGCACTAAACCAAATCTTGCAGCTCCTCATCCAGACGCCTCTTGAACACTGCCAGGAACGGCGACTCCACCACCTCCCTGGGCAGCCATTCCAGTGCCTGACCACTCTCTGAAGAAGTTCTTCCTTATGTCTAACCTAGACCTCCTCTGGTACAACTTGCGGCCATTTTCTCGGGTCTTGTTTGTTGCCTGCGAGAAGAGGCCAAACCTCTCCTCATCACAGCACTCCTTCAGGCAGTTGTAGAGTGCAGTGAGGTCTCCCCTGAGCCTCCTCTTCTCCAGACTAAACAATTCCAGCTCCCTCAGCCACTCCCTCTGGCCTCACCAGAGCTGAGTACAGGAGGATGATTAACTCTGTGCTCCTGCTGGCCACACTATTTCTAATGCCAGGATACCATTGGCCCTCTTGGACACAGAAGTGTCCCTGGCCAGACGTTGCTTTGTGAAGGACTGGAGCACCATGCAGGACTGCTGTTACCATGGGGTGGCTGCCCCGAAGGGATCCCTGGGAGTCCTGGCTGTGGGTGCGGCTGTTGGGAAGCTGTATGTGGCATAAAGCTGTAAATGTCCCTGTTCATTGCAGAGGGACCAGAGCCTGGCCACGCGCGGGTCACTGTGTGCATTGCACCTCATTTAACACAACTGCATGCAGGCAATTCCCACGTGGCAGGACATAGCCCATGTCTGCATGTGGGCAAAAAGGCAGGAGAGGAAACCTGCTGGAGCCGTGAGCTGGGCTGAGCAGTGGTGATGCCTGCACTGGTCTGGACAAAATGCCATTCCGTGCTGTCAGCAGATGTTTGTTTTTATTCTGGTTTGAACAAGCTCGAAGGGAAACTGGCTGTTTTCCAGTTCTGTCCATCCTTAATTTCTTCTCGTTGGGTAGCGAATAGTTCAAGTTATTTGTGTCATTGCACAAATGCTCAGCACTGTTTTGTTGACCAGCCATGGCAACCTCAGCACCAGCCCACATGGGAGCTCCTCGGGGGCTCCTGCGGGGCGTGCTGGCTGAGCCCCCATCTCCTTGGCCTCCTTGGGTCCTGGCACTGCTGGCCTTGAGTTCCTGTTGTCAGTCTGCTGGAGAAAATGCGAAAGCATCAGTGCAGGGGTGATGTTCAGAGCTATGGGTTTTACAAGGGGGAAAATGAGAGAGCAGCTCAGCTAAGCCTTAGCAAGTGATTATTTGACAAGAGCCCACAGTGCTGGTGAGTGTCTGGGTGTCCTGTCACAGAGCCATTGAGTAGTCTGGGTTGGAAGGGACCTCAAAGCCCGTGCAGTCCCAACCCCCTGCCATGGGCTGTGCCAGCCAGCAGCTCAGGCTGCCCAGGGCCGCATCCAACCTGGCCTTGAGTGCCTCCAGGGGTGGGACACCCACAGCTTCTCTGGGCAGCTGTGCCAGGGCCTCTGAGTGAAGAATTTCCCTGAGGATGGCCCGCCTCCCTGCTCGGCCCCGCTGAAGGCAGACCAGAGCTGGGTGCACCCACAGCATTGCTCCGCCTGCTGTAAATTTCCACGCTGCTGGGATCGGATTAGGCCAGGGGAAGCAGAGCCTCTGACGTGTCTTCCAAACCAAAACAAAGCTGGCAAGGCTAATTTTAGGCCTGGGTTAGTATGGAAAGGATATCAAAGCTGACACGGAGCTTTTCCATTCTACTTATAATTAACGAATGTCGTAAGACTTGCACGTGGGGGAGGCTGAGGAAGGATAGCCTGCTCTCAACAGCTGGGTTTGCAATCAAGCACTTTATCAACAAAGAGTAAAACGGAGGGGAAATGACAGCACACGCAGGCACAGCTTTGCTCCAGGTTGCACTGAACCAACATGTCTGTAGCTCTGTGCCCTGTGACAAGGTGTGTGCAGTGCTGCTCTGCCAGCCTGCATGGCTGGGGAGCTGTGGCCGGGGCAGCGCTGTGACTGACGGCTCCTCTCCCTCTTCTCTCCTTGCCGTTCCTGCTTTGTGTGCATGCAGGTTTTTGTGGCCAGTCCAAACAAAACGCAGCCCATTGTGGAGATCCTGTTGAAAAACCAACCCAAGCTCATCGAGTTTCTGAGCAATTTCCAGAAAGAGAGGACGGATGACGAGCAGTTCACTGATGAGAAGAACTACCTGATCAAGCAAATCCGAGACTTGAAGAAGCCGACGGCATAAAAAGCTCCACTCATTTTCCACTGTAGGCATTAATCTCATTTGTTAAGTTCCTCAGTGTCCCTTAAACACCACAATAGTGCTTGAGAAGGCACGGCAAGTGCCTGGGTTTTTTATTTTGTCTTTGTTCCTAGATGTCAAGAGTATAGGGGTTTTACATGAAAACTAAAAGAAAAACCAACCTAGAATAATATATTATTTTTAATCGAGACTAGAATTATTTATGTCAGTTTAGAATCCCTCTGCACTAGAAGCCGCTCTGCCAGATTTCCATTTGTGCTCAAGGAGGACAGACCTCCTAGCTTATCTCTGTGGGCAGCCTCGCGTGCTGGGGAGCGCGTGAGGAGCTCCTGTGTGCCGATGCTTTCCCTCTGCACCCATAGCTGTGACTTAGTTTGAGTGCTGCACACACACACACGACTGTGAAAGAGTACATTTGTCTCTGGAGTTAGCTGCAGTTACAGATTCTGGTTTTTTAGCCAAAACAGTCACGTTTTTCCTTTGCTTTTGTGTTCTTGTCTTTAAGCTTTCTTTAACCCTAGATCAGAGGTTTTCTGTTCAGTCTGTGCTGGGGAGGTGGATGAAGGCACCTGGCTGGGCAGAATCGCGCACTGCAGGGTGCCCAGCTGGAGGAAAGTGAGAGCACCTCTGTTGGTGAGGTTTGGCCTCAGTGTGAGCTGCCGTGTGGCTGCTGGAAGCTGCTCTCAAAGCTGAGAGTGTCAGCTGGGTGCTCACATTGAGGCCTTGGAGCATCCCAAAGGCTGCTGCTTACCTGGTGTTTTCTATCCCCGGTCATTCACACGTGGATTCAGGTTCCGCACGGGCAATCATTGCACTGCTCACATTCAAAGTTGAATAAGCTCTGTGATCCAAACAGTGTTTCCTGGGTGTGTTGGGACAGTGCGGGGTCTTTTCTCAGTGGGATTGAAGGTGTTTTCTGGGGCTTCATCGGGATGTGGAGTTTGAGAGCAAGGAGTGGAAATGTCTTGAGTTGTTCTTGCCAGCTGAAGTCCTGAGTTGTCCTGTTTGTTGTAAGGCTGTTTTGCAGCCAAAGCTGGCACTAATGCTACAGATAGAAAGGCCAACTGAATTGTGAAAATGGAGCAAGGCTTTTTCCTTCATAAAACTGTTGTATATTGGGGTGACTTTTATTTATGTGCTATAGAAAAGGGATGAAACTGAAAAGATTGTGGATTCATGGGTTTGTACTGTTTTTTTGTTTTTTGTTTTTTGTTTTTTTTTTCCAGATGTCAGATATACACACAAAAAAAGCACATCTTAGTTGCCTGGAATTTAAAAAGAAAATATTTACAAGCTATTAAAGGCATGATTACCAAGTAAGCTGTATCTCTATGACTGTTGTCTTTTTTTTTCCCCTCTTGCCCTCCGGGAGAGCGAGGCTGCGTGGTGCCAAATTCTTTCTGCCCTTCTCCTGGCACCTCGTGCTGTGGTCTGGCTGCAGCATGAGGAGAGGTGATACCCACTGTTGGTGTGAGCAGAACGTGCCATTCTCTGCCTTCTGTGATGGCGGCCATCCAAGCACAGCAGTAGGGGCTGGTGGGAAGTTCATGCGTGTGGGAAAAGAGGAAGAAGGGGTTGGTCTTACACTGAAAGGACTTCTTGGGTTCTTTGCAGTTTGTTGCACAAGGAACTTCTCCTGACTCCGGATATTGCCAACACACCTCTTGGCTGGGTCAGCTCCAAGCTCAACCTGCATAGCTTTTTGAAAGAAGCAAAAAAAAGGGTGAATGAGACATCAAGCACCGTGCTGCTGTATCACAGCAGGGGAGGGCACGCCCATAGTTAAATAAAGACGGGGTCTTCGAGCTGAAGATGGAATTTGCCATTTCCATCGGTTCACTCATTCACGGCCTGGGCGCCGCTCCAACAGCTCCGCATTTCCCCGAGATCGGCACGTGGGGGAGCTGTGGCTGCAGGACTGAACTCAGTGCTGGGAGAGGAGCGGGAGGAAGCGAGGGCTGCAGCTCTCCGTTCCACCGCCCACCCCGCAGCCGTGCCAGGAGTCAGGAGGGAGCAGCCCTGACTTGAAGCTGTCAGCTGTGTGAATGCTGCAACGGGAGAGCGGGTGGGAGCTGGCAGCGGAGTGGCAGTTCCGAGGGAAGCTACTGAGTGCTACCACCTTCTGTAAGAGAGCAGAACTGCAGCACGCAGAGCAGCGCATTTTGCCCCGTGTCTGAAAATGCTCTGTCCAGGTGGCCGGCCGTGCCACGTATGTGGGCTGCGGAACTGGCACTGCGCAGCCTGCTAAGCAGGAGGAGCCCAAGGACGATCAGTGCAGTGTTTGTCAACCCCTCTCTGCAGTTCCCTTGCTGTGCAGAACAGTCAGCTCCACATATGTGGCACGGTGACCACCTTCATTAGTGACACGACCACCTGCATCTGTTAGAAATTGACCAAAACCATCTGCCTGCTTTGCCCTTCCAGTCTCCAGGCGATGTCACTTATTGGATCCAGGCAATGAAAGCCACGTTCGATGTGAAGCTCAGCAATACACTTCAGTACTTACTGCCAGAATCATTTATTAGCAGAAAACATCTTTTGCTGTAAGGCAAACAATTAGCAGAGAATTTCTGTAATTCTTGGTCAAGAGGCCAAACTGTTAGCAGCAGCTCATACCTGCAATTGGAAAGACTGCTCTGAGATGAACCAAAGAGACCCAAAATGCGTACAGAAATTTCATACGTCTATATAAAATATATAGCTTTTACATTTCTTAACTTTAAATACATTTTTCCTTTGATGTAAGAAACACACACCCTACAGTTCATTTGCAGAAGCACAACAGGAGATGCCCGACCTCGCATGCCTCCCCTGGGCGAGCAGATGAGATGCACAGCAGTGCCTGCACAGTCTGTGGGTCAGGAGAAACCCCTGCTCACGTTCTTCCTACTCTGCAATCCCAGCAGGAAACAAAGCAGAGTTACACAGATCATCAGAGCCTAGGGACATTTGTGAACCTCTGGAGGAATCTGTCCAAAGACAGCGTGACAGCAGGTCAGACTTGCAAGCCTTCAGCCTTAAAAGCAATTCCAAGTTTCACAGAAAGTTTTGTACAAAAATCCCTTTTAAAAAACCAATAAAAACTGAAGGTAAAATCATAACTCCTCATGAAGGCTACCAGCAGCATCCACTGCAGTGCAGTTATTTAACATGTGTAATATTTGATGCGTACATCGTGATTTGCCTCTCCCTGTACCCAGGCCACCCACCACCTTTCAGGGACTTTTCCATCTCAGCCATTCTCATAAAGACATAGACTTATCCTGCTCCGATACCAGCTGACTGATGAGGATAAAACCTCAAGAGGCCTTAAACCTGCACCTATTTTTTCCCTGCTTCTCCCTCAAGCAGGAGAGCACTGCCGATGGATGATGGAAACATGAAGGTGTCAGGGTACGGGGGTGCTTTAATCTAGACAGTGTTCTTCTAATCTGTAGAAAAAGCCAAGAGTAATCACTCTTACACAGGATGCTTACAAGAAATGGAAGGAAAACAGTATGACAAAGTAAAATATTTGATTGAAAACAGATTATAATGACTGTCTTGCTTACGAAGCACCAACATCCAACTTCGAACTTGAGTGGAAGTTATAAGCCATGAAATTTATGAGAGGACAAAAATCAGTTTGGGAGGGTTGCTTGACATCCAGAACAGGAACACCCTCCCCAGGCCCAAGCTGGACTCCCTGTCTGACAGAGGCACAGATCTCCTGCAGCTGGACCTGCTGGTCCAGGATCTCAGGCCCTGTGCTGTGGACCACAAGAGCTGGTGGTAGTTCAGTCAGCAAGTGGCAGATCAGATACTTCCTCATGAGCTATTGTGCAAATTTTTGAGGTGTGATGCAAAAAGTGGATTTCACCATCCTTCCTTTGGTTGACAAACAGGGTCATATTTTCATCCTGGTCCTGGGAAAGGACAGCAGTGGTGGTAGATCAGCCACTTGCCTGGCAAGATTTCTGCTGCTGACTGCACATACCTCTCACCTCTCGCCCAAGGCTGTCTTCAGTTTCACTAAACTGAGAGAAAGCCTTCCTCCAGCCTTTAGTAAGAGCAAATTCTCATGGTGGTAAGAGGATACAAGCATTTCCCAATTCTGATATGAAGTTATCTGATGGGCCGTAAGGAATCTCAGCTCCTTGCTGCAGTTCTGAACATCAAAACCCTACTTTAAATTGTAGGACCAGACTGGGTGAGAACAGTCTCCCTGCAGTTAATGCTATGTTAACACTGCTTTGCATGCTGTCCCATCACGGCTTTGCTATCCAAAGCCTGCAAGGAACAAATTGAAACTAAGCCGAATCTTAGGACACCATTCTCCTTCCAGGGTTTTCAGGATGGAAGCAAAGGTCTAGATTAATTCAGATGGGATGTGCTTGAGGAAGCACAAAGAACACACCACAGCAATGCAAGTACCACAGAAGAGAACAGCTGTGCTGCTATGGTAGTTGGAAGAAGTGATGTATGAGAGACAAACAATCTCCAAATCACTTCTCTAACAACCATTATGTCCCAGTGGCAGTGTCTCCATTATACAAACGGACTGAGAAGCAAAGGCCACTTTGAGGAACTGGGCTGGTTACAAGAGATGACTTATCTACTGTTTTCTTGGAGATTCCTTTGAGTACTCTACTTGAACCACAGCTTATTTCTACATTCTGCTTACCCAGAACTTAGAAATCCATTCCCTCAATCCCTACACCAAGCAAAGAGAGAACATTTTATTATTCCTCTGATACACCAGCAACAAATTTCTGCATTTGTTCTTATGCATTAACAATTATTTGCCACCCAATTACTTTCATAGAAAATACAAGCAGCATTTTTTTCCCCAGGAACTTGTAAATTAAAAAGACCTTCAAGTAATTCTGTAAAACGTTCAAGGCATCATAAATAAAGTTATTCTAAAAATCACTTTCCAAACAATAAATAAAATCCTTCGTTATTTGAAAGTGCAAACAGGCTGCGTTATAAAAAGTACAGAGCAAGAATGCAGGAGTGCTTAAGTGATTATTCAGTAGTGACCAAGACACAGCTTCTTGCTCTGGTGCTGCTGATCATCTACCGATTTTGTCTTCTGAACTCCATCTAGAGAAAAAACAAAAGTGAAATGTAAATGCAAGAGGAAGCATAGTCTAAATACTCAACGCATACAGGCACACTGCAGTAACACTGGGTGGAGGTGGGAGAGGTTCTCTTCTTTCCCATGAAGGGATCACGCAATAGTCATTGCGAGAGGAACGTGTATTGCAGAAGGAGAGCAAATTAGAACAGTTCAGTGTTGAGAACGGAAGCATGCCATCCCAAGGGAAACACTGTTAGAGAAATTAACCATTAAAAAGGTGTCAGACAAAAGATACCACAGGGTGAATCTTTCTTCAGCTGAAACCCATGAGGACACAGAGGGACGAACACACCCTGACATTATGCAATGATTACTAAACACTACCCTGAAGCATTCCCTCTTTCTTTCTTCCCACGACCTGTAAGGAAATTGCTGGGAAGAGACTTCTCCACAGCTCTCTACCTGTTAGGAATTAGCTTGTGGTATGTAGCTATTCATGTGCTACAAAAACACCCCCTCTTAGCACAGTGCTCATAGCTTGGAGCTACTGCCAGCTCTCCACCTTTTCTGCTTGAAGCACAGAAATTGTTTTTAATTTACTTTTCCACATGGTTTTCACCTAGGCTGAGAAGCATTTTGAGGACTGGTGGCTGACAGTACCACAGCTGCCCCAAAAGTAATGCCTCCTATCTTGCTATGCTGGCCCACCACGTCAGAGGTGGATGTTGGAGGTGTGGCAGTAAAGGATGAACTTTCCCACCAATATCCCATTACATTTTGTTGCTGTGTGACAGACGGCTGCAGCGGGGCACTCTGACAAAATGCATCTCACGAGGAAGATGAAGCAAAGGTGTGTCACTGAATCTCTCCATGCAGAAAAAACTGCACCCACTGACATTCACTGATACTTGGTGAACGTTCGAGATGCAGCCCTCAGCACACAAAGTGATGTATGCTGTCTTTTGGGATAGGAAAGTGGTGATCCTTCTGGATTTCCTGGAGCTCAGAAAAACCATAACACTGTAACTGCTACATTGCGACGTTGACTAAGCTGAAGGCTTGAAATTCCAGAGAAGACAAATTTTATTTTGCAACACAATAACACCAGGCTCCAGTATGAAGACTGCAAATTGCCAACCTTGGCTGGACAGTCCTACTACACCCATTTTGTAGTCCAGATTAGACACATTCTGACTTCCATCTGTTGATGAAAGACAGGCTGCAAGGGCAACATTTTCCCAGCAATGGTGCCATCATAGTAGCTGTGAAATAGAGGTCACCTCTGCTGGTAACAGATTTTTACAAGCACAGCATGCAGGCTCTTGTTCACTGCTGATGAAAATACTTAGCTAATCATACTGACTGTTGAAAAATAGTGTTTGTAGATGAGAATTTCCTCTATCAAAGTGTTATTGGGCTCTTATATCTGTTGTAGTTTCCATGGAAATAATTAGGAAGCATTACTTTCAGAGCAAAAAATAAATAAAAATGAAAAGATGTTCACTGAAAAACACTGCTATAAGTTCTCCTTCATTTAAGTGACTCAGAGTCTAATTTCTTCTGAGAAGAACGGCACTCCAAGTCTCTTAAAGTCTTTACAGAACACAACATAAAATGTGGTAATGTAGTCTGAAATGATCTTAACAATAGCACTAGTAGATTTTGTAATGTGTGCAAGTGCCAAGCATTTGTTAAAGCAAACTTATATTTTTGACTTACCATCAGTTCATCTATTCAAAAAGTTTAGAGAAGCATTCATTGAAAAATGTAACTAACTGAAATCAATCCCCAGAGGAATTCAGATTTGTTTAAAGCTTGATCTTACTTACAGATTTCAGTCATAAAACACATTAATGAAAAAACCACTTACTTTCCCTCATTGTGGTTTCATGGAATTCAACAGCGTTAGGGTGGCACGGATTTAGTTGCCACTGGTAAAAGAAGAAAAAAATGTTTATTTCATGGAATCATAGAATCACAAGGTTGGAAAGGACCTACAAGATCATCTAGTCCAACCATCCTCCCATCACCACTGCTACCACAAGCACTAAACCAAATCTTGCAGCTCCTCATCCAGACGCCTCTTGAACACTGCCAGGGACGGCGACTCCACCACCTCCCTGGGCAGCCATTCCAGTGCCTGACCACCCTCTGAGAGAAATTCTTCCTTATGTCTAACCTAAACCTCCTCTGGTACATCTTCTGCGGCCATTTTCTCAGGTCCTGTTTGTTGCCTGGGAGAAGAGGCCAAACCCCTCCTCATCACAACCCTCCTTCAGGCAGTTGTAGAGTGCAGTGAGGTCTCCCCTGAGCCTCTTCTTCTCCAGACTGACCAATCCCAGCTCCCTCAGCCGCTCCTCATAGGACTTGTGCTCCAGACCCTTCACTTATTCCAGAAGACAGAAGAAAGAGCAAGGGGAGAAAAAAGTAACTTTCTATTGTTCACTGTGAGCTGAGAAAAGAAGGGCTCCCCCTCAAACACACACTTCCTTTGAGGATAAAAATCCCTTAGGGCTTGTGTGGCCATTTATTCCCCTGAGATGGGGAAACAAGCCTGCCGAGACTAACAGGACTGCAGTTTGGTATGGTGAGCACCCTGAGCACAGGTGCACTTGGCCACCTTCAAAACCCACCACAGCTCTTTGGATAGCTACCAGAAGGGCCTATGAAAGCACGATGCCATCTCCCACCCCATGCTGCAGAACGGAGGTCTGAGGAGAACTTCAGCATGGTGAACTGCCGTGTCAACAAGCAGCCACAAGTCAGATGGCAATCTGCAAGGAAATGACATCCCAGAAAACAGGCACCACCTGGGACGTGGCATAGCACTCCTCCCCAGTGGTTCCAGAGCAACCTCTCAGTGCCACTCACACTTGATTAAACAGCACACTCCTGTACTGCAGCTCTGTGACTGCTCACTCCACCCTCCCACTAATGCTACCCACAGGTTTTTGTATACAACATGTATTTTAGATACTTACAGTAAATTTGCTTACACCCTCCAGTTCACCAAACTTCATATATGAAATATCTGCTTTCTTTTTTCCAGCATCGACATCTCCTGCATAGATTTGCTTGATACCAGCCCCTTTGATTAAAGGGACACATTCATCACAAGGACATTTTGTCACAAATATCATGCTTCTCTCGTCTGGCTTTATTTCTCGACACCTACAAGCAGTCAGAAAACAGAACTTCAGAATTTACATCTTGATAGTTTTGAATGGTGACAACAGGAAGAAGCAAAGAAGTGTTGTGCTATGTAGCACCTGCTCTCACAATCAGCTTATTCCTGCTTAAGTGCAGGAGCATACAAAACCACCTGGTCTGGTTTTACTCCCTGTGAATGAAATGCCCCTCGTACCTTTCCATACACATCACATATGGTGTCAGGAGCCTCAACAATTGCCACGCTTCCACATTTCAGGTTATAGCACGGTCCTAGCAGGAAGCAGAGGCAGTGGCTTATATTTGAAAGATGGCTGCCACACACTGGAGTGAGTATCTTTTCAAAACCAAGTTCACTTAGATTCTGTCTGAAGAAACCCTGACTGTGTCTGTGCACATCCACCCTCTGTCCCATAAGTATAAACAAGACTGGGACTGCAGTCCACACTGCAAGCCACATTTCTTCACAGTGACATCATGCTTCTGTCATGAAACTGTTTCTGAACTGTCGTCTCTTTTTTTTTTTTTTTGGTGGTAAAACTCAACTCATTACCTGAATGTCAAGGCGTTCTGCTCAGCATGTATGATGTATCTGAACTTTCTGATTTCTCGATCTTTTTGTTTGTCATCCATGTGTGGAAAATCAGCATATTCAGATCCAACAGGAAAGGCATTGTAACCGCAGCCTACAAAATACATTGCTCCTGTTCCATCACAGCTTCTCTGCAACAGTAAACAAATTATTAAATGTTGAGATGTTTAAACTGAGTACTGAGTCAAAGCATTGTGCAATATATGCTTTCACATTTTGTTTAGTATGCAAGCATTGTAAGTTCACGCCAAGTTACAGAGGTTAGAAGAGAACTCAGCCAACTGCTACATGTCTGCACAGTGCTGTTCCATGTAGCCACACAGGCAAACTGCAGCAATACAGACAACAGACCAAACTGGGCTCTAAAAGGCTTCCCTTTTTGCATACTGTTAGTGGAAATAAAAAGTGTAAAGGATGTGGTCACCTGAAATACTGACAACTAGGGAAGCAAGCATGCTAAAAAGAGGCAGATACACTGTGGCACTCACTGAACTGATTTATATTTCCCCTTCATCCTGAGAGCACAAGCAGTGAAAAGTTAGGTACAAATAGTGAGAAATACAGGGCTTTCTACAGCACTGCACACATGTACAAGTTTACACATGGGTTCAAATGTTTACCCACTATACATATGCAAATTAAAAGAAACACAAGCCCAAAGCAGATACAAGCATATACAAGGGCAAGAGAAGGCAACTTTCAAAATACTTACTGATTTTTCTTCTGCCCAAATAATAGCTCCGACTCCTGTTTTATGATCCTCTGAAAGACATAAATTTTAGCAGTAAATAAAAAATAAGGTGCTTCTAAGTCATGTACGTACTAACATATTACATTCTAGAGTAAGGTTGTTCTCTGGATAGGAGGAAGGAATGCAGCAAGACCAAGACCTTCAAAGTCTTGAGAGTCTACTGCAAAAGCTGGGGGTGCTTTAACAGCAAGGCCAGCCATTTTATGATTTTGCCATGCCCATTTTTTGACAGACGCTGAGAAGCAACCAATATGTATAAATAGGAACACACGTGCCAAGAATACATACAGACCACCATGATGATCTGAGACTGCAAACCATCAAAACCTCGTATTTATTACTTAATTGCTGCTCTTCCTTAAATACATGGTATTGCTCAAACTAGGAAATTTAATAGAAGAAGCAAGACTGAAACAATCAGGAACTCACTCACACGAGATCCATTCCTATTTCCCTGCAGTAATAACTCACCTGTCCGGTAGGCGAGCAGCATGGCTTGTACCATACAGTGCCTTGCAATCTCTTGGGGCAAACCCTGATGGCATGTTTCATTTGCTGGCTGTGGTTCACTACTGTAAAATCCAAAGCAACCAAAGACAGGGACGCTGGCAGCCACCGTGGCCAAGACCAAGACCAGATCTTTCATATTTTGCCTAAGATTGCTGAAGTATGGATTTTCACAGAGGTTCTCCAGTCCTATGGTCATCAATATTTGCTTGTGTGTTTCCTCATTTGAAATCAGGAATAAACTTTCATATTCTTTAATTCTTTCTTGTCTACACGCAGTATAAAAGTCAGTATTAAAGTCAGGCTGAGATTTTGCTATTTTTTTAATAAAATCAAGCTTGGTGGAAGTTTCTTCAATAAACTGCACCATATAGTACACCAAGGGCTGAAGCAACACACACACCCGAGCACGGCTGTTTGACTTCAGCCTTTCTACTGCTTTGGCATCGAGCTTTGCATCACTGGTCATCGCAGGATTGGATGTCTCATTCTGCAAGCTGATTTCAGGATCCGCGGGCCAGTAAGAAATCCTGTTCACCCCAGCTGGAAGAGAAGATAATGCAGAAAAAGGAGCCACTGAAGTACCGTGGGACACAAACCTCAAAAGCAATACATTATTGTCTAATCCTGTTTTTAGTCTTTTAAGGCCCCACGTACTGCATAAGGTATGGCTGGGCAATAAGAATGGCAGCCAGTATCAGGAGCCTACCTGATTCGATAACCAGATCATAAACAAAAATAGAAATTTCTTAAGTTCCAACATCTTTGTGGCAGCATTATTTGGCATCTTACCTATAACAGATACATTGCCAATGCTTAAAAAAGTTAATGATAATAGAAACTGCTGCTGAAATTCAAATCTAAAACCTACAGCAGAGCTATATCAGCAGATCCTATATCAGGAAGTGAATAATCTGTCTTCATCTCACTTGGAAGAAGGAAGACTTAAAAGTATTCCCTTCTGATTTCTGCACAATCTTTATTCTGTGCCACTAATATCAATGAGAGGACAAGTTAAAAATGTAGTAATCTAGACCTGGTCATCAGGCTTAGGGTTGTTCTGGGAGAGTGCAATGGGTGTGTCAGAATCTCAGCACTGCATACCACATGAGAAACAGGCACCACAAACAAGATTTGCTACAGAAAGAAATATGGTCTTATTAGCAAACCCTAATATCTTGATCATCAGATTCAGGAAATGCACATTCAATACAGTCAAAAATAATAACAGTGCAGGCTTCCATAAGCTGCCAATCAGAGCCCACAGCTAGGATAATCAAAGAGAAAATGGCTGTTCTGACACCACCAATGGCAAGTGTAACATTTATTCCCACTACACTACAATCAGCACTTACCATTTACAATCATTTTTAAGCAAGTTGAACATGGTTTTCTGGAAAAGTAAAGATCACAGTTTTTAAGTCTTGATCCATGTTTAATGAGTGCAATCTGACCAGCATGCAGGTCTGTACTGGAACAATGAAGACCAATAATTGTCATGTTTTTCACCACAACCAGACCGCTCTTCTTCACCTACAGAAAACAATGCATGATTATTAGCATTACGTCCATAGGGATATTCCAGCTTCTCCCTGGGAAACACTCATCAACCAGGAATGGAGTACATTCCTCCCTGGTACAAATTTTGATATGAATCATTAAATATTGTTTATGCTGTATTTCCACTAAGCAGTGGTGGTGCCTACACGTCGATCTTAATACCTGAGTGCTGCATCTCTGTCAAACTTCACACCAAGACTTGTCACCAATTCCTGTTTTTTTCTGACCATAGTTTTACCTATTATAAAACTCAGAACTGCACAGAAAATTCCATCCACTACAACTTAAAGCTCCTCTCAATCACTCAGCTACTGTAAGTGCTGAATGATTTCAATTTCTATCGTGATCATCCTGGGATCCAATCAGTTCTCTAGTTTTATTTCTGGTTTTTTCAATTATAGAAATGAATTGTGGTTCTAAATAAGCTTCACAGGAAAAAGCCTGCAAGTCATAGACAAGAGCTTTTACATCTGGATTCCCACATGTTGTGAAGAAACTGAATACTGGCTAGTTTGATCATATAATCATAGAATGGCCTGGGTTGTAAAGGACCACAATGATCATCAAGTTTCAACCCCCTGCTATGTGCAGGGTCGCCAACCACCAGACCAGGCTGCCCAGAGCCACATCCAGCCTGACCCTGAATGCCTCCAGGGATGGGGCATCCACAACCTCCTTGGGCAACCTGTTCCAGTGCGTCACCACCCTCTGTGTGAAAAACTTCCTCCTGATATCTAACCTAAACCTCCCCTGTCTCAGTCTAAAGCCATTCCCCCTTGTCCTACCACTATCCACCCTCATAAACAGCCATTCCCTCTCCCACTGATGATGTAGATCTCGTTATGCAATCCAGCTGTAACCCAAACACTTGTCTGTAAATTATTCAATTTCTCTGTGGTTACAGAGATAGGGCTGTACCAAAGCCCCACATATAACCCACGTGCCTTTCCAAACTGAATCACTAAATTTCAAACTATATTTGAAGTCTCTATAGTGTTCATCTACCCCTCTTTCACAAACGCAGCAATCAGTCAGGGACATGCAGTACAACACTCTGAAAACTACTTGTCATTCAAGTTATTATCCTATCTTTTCTTGTCCTGGTTGATATATGTGCAATGTGTCTCAGCACATGGGTCTGCTGTGCACAAAGAAATAATCATTTTAAAGAGCATAATAAGAACTCTGACTACAAATGGAGACTCCCTGTTCCGGGACACTCTGCAAACACCCCTGTACTTTGACCTGTAACTGGCAACTATACAGAAGACTCATTCTGGAGGATGCTTTCTTTACACTGTCACTAAGGTAGTTACCTACAAGCTCCTGATCAACAAACGTTTTGAGCAGTTCTGTGCACATTCACTGCATAAGAAAACTTCTCTACAACCACTAACACTGTCATTGCAAGGACTCTCTACATCATCAGTCATGCTGATCTTAATGATACAACCAGTGGGTACTAAGAAATGCACAATATGTACCACGTCTCCGTTGTTATGCTTTTCAAAATGCCCAACAGCATTTTTACTGTTTGCTTCATCTGTTGGGGTTATGTCTTGCCTTTCAAGTTTTTTCACAAACAGCAGCTTGTGAAACTGTTCTGCTGTTTTTCTCTCACCACATTTTCTTCTACCTCTAAGTAAACTCGAAAAAAACCTATCAGCTTTTTCTTTTTTTTTTCCCTGGACTATCTACTCTGTACAGAGTAGTTAGGTTACAAAGCTGTTAGCATCTGTTCAGAAAGACCAATTAGCAGTAAGTTCTGACATTTTACCTGTGATTTCTTCTGTTGTTCGGCAGAAGGAAAGAGCTCCATCCAGAGACTGAACAAAGTAAAAAGATTGACCTTAGAAAGTCTGGGTATTTGGCCTGCCATTAGAAGAAAAAAGAAATAGTTATTAAAGAGTATTTACAAAGAAAAATTACATTGTTTTAATAACTAAGACGTATATTCTAGTCATGGGGGTGCCATAGAGCAGATGCTAGCAACCCTTCCAAAGTGGCACGCCAGATTCCATGTTTCTTTCCTAGGTTAGGGGATAAATTTGCTAGGAAGAACACAACCAGAGATGGAGGCAAGGTCACAGAATCATAGAATGGCTTGGGTTGGAAGGGACCACCAAGTTCCAACTCCCTTGCCATAGGCAGGGCTGCCAGCCACTAGACTGATCAAGTAGCAGATCAGACCACCAAGACGTGGCTAACTGGCTGAGCAGCACCCTGCCTCCACCATACCTTTATGTTACCAGATCCTGTTTCTATCAGAAACATCCAGGCTTCCAGAAGGGAAAAACAAAACTGGCACAATTTCTGTATTTTACAAATTTCCTCACTTTTCATTAGATAAACACATAAGTTTCTGTTCTGTGGAATGATACAGAGGCATTATAATGCAGGAAGACTTTGCTTATGATGAGAGCTACTATCAACTTTAATGCCTTAATATATACTTCTCCCAACATCAATCCCAACTGCCAGAGTTTTCTAACTGGCCTGCAGGTAAAAGAAAGGCTTTCTTCAGATACAAACAAAAGTTCTGAAGAACATTTTCCACTTTTGCTGCTGCTGAAACTATATTATCAACCTTTCTGCTATGATAGCAGACAGACTGTGGCTCTGGGCAGCCTGGTCTGGTGGTTGGTGACCCTGCACATAGCACAGGGGTTGAAACTAGATGATCATTGTGGTCCTTTTCAACCCAGGCCATTCTGTGATTCTATGATTCTAAGAAATTCCAAATTACTTCTGGAAAGTAAGTCAAGCTAGAATGTTTGCAGCAAGGTAATTCAACTCAAAAGTGGAAAGCATGAACCGCAGAGCAGATCCCACATAACTTAAGTTCATGTTATCAAATGATTCCCAGATGCTGACAGAAATGTGAGACATACCTCATGACTCAGCTTCAGGCTCACCACATGGAGAGCTATCCCAGCACACATCATGGTCTTATACTGTCACCCTCTGCATGACAGTATGACATCTACATCTGCAGCATTTTAATACCTAAAGGGAGCCTAAAGAGGGGAGGGGAATCAACTCTTTGAAAGGGTAGATAACTGCAGGACACGGGGAAATGGTTTTAAGTTGAGGGAGGGAAGATTTAGGTTGGATGTCAGGGGGAAGTTCTTTACAGAGAGAGTGGTGAGGTGCTGGAACAGGCTGCCCAGAGAGGTTGTGGATGCCCCATCCCTGGAGGTGTTCAAAGCCAGGTTGAATGGGGCCCTGGGCAGCCTGGTTTAGTATTAAATGGGGAGCTTGGTGGCCCTGCCTGTGGTGGGGGGGGGGTTGGAGATTCATGATCCTTCAGGTCCCTTCCAGCTCTGTCCATTCTGTGATTCTGTGAAGGAGCAAGCACTGCATTGCTCACTAATACTTACACCCTCCAGATGTAAAGCAGTTGTGCCTCACACAACTGGCAAGGGAGAAGGTTAGTCTAATGACAGAGCTGTGAACCCAAACATTTCGGACAGCAGTTAAACGCATGCAACCCATGACTGGAATACCATTTTCAGACTGTACTTTTGTAGCATTTTTCACACAGAGGGAAGAACAAAATGAGGGCTTTTGGAAAGCAGCAATTGCCCTCTTTTAGCAGTACCACCTGATCCCACACTTGTTGGGCTGCACAGCTGGGGACAGCCCCTCACCACACACAAACACTATGAGGGGCCCACAGTGAGCCCATTAGACATGCCTGCTAGCAAGAAAGTAGCACATGTGAAGATTTGTCTTCTCTTGTACTAAAAGCAAACACTAAAAATAATTCTGTCAGCCATATTTAAATAAGCAGATTTTATTCTCTTAAATGGACACTGCACCCTCAGTAAACTAAATGACACCAAGATAAGAGGAAGTGTTGATGTGCCTGGGAGAAAGAAGGTCCTACAGAAGAATCAGCACAGGTTGGATCAATGGGCTGAGGCCATTTGTACAAGCTTCAATAAGACCAAACAGTCTTTGGTCACAACAACCCTGTGCATTGCTACAGGCTTGGGGCAGAGTGGCTGGAAAGCTTCACAGAGGAAAAGTATCAGAAGGTGTCAGTTGACAGCTGGCTGAACACGAGCCAGCACTGCACAAGTGGCCAAGAAGGCCAACAGCGTCCTGACTGGTATCAGCAGTAGTGCAGGCAGCAGGAGCAGAGAGGTGATCATCCCTTTGTATTCAGCACTGGTGAGGCTGCACCTCAAGTACTGTGTTCAGTTTTGGGCTTCTCACTACAAAGAAAGACATTGAGGCTCTGGAACATGTCCAGAGAACGGCAATGAAGTTGTGAGGGGTGTGGAGCACAGATCTTACGGGGAGCGGCTGAGGGAACTGTTCAGTCCAGAGAAGAGGAGGCTCAGGGGAGGTTGTGGTGAGGCAGGGGTTGGCCTCATCTCCCGGGTAACAGTGATAGGACTAACATAAGAGCCTAAAGTTGCACCAGAGGAAACTCAGGTTGCATATTAGGAAACACTTCTTCTCAGAACGAGTGGTAATGCACCAGCACAGGCTGCCCAGGGAGGTGGTGCAGTCATCATCCCTGGAGGTGTTCAAGAACCATGAGGATGTGGCACTGAGGGACGTGGTTAGTGGACATGGTGGGGATGGGCTGACAGCTGGACTGGATGAACTTAGCAGTCTTTTCCAACTTCAATGATTCTATGACATTTGAGTTCATCTGTGTTACAGCCCCGTATCACTCACTCACATTTACAATACCCAAATGGCAAGCTAAAAAAAAACAGCAAAATTTATTTCATCTCATGTCTACCATCATAATTTCTAAATGAATTGCAGTTTATCATACAGAGTAGACTCCAAATAGAATACGCCAGAAAGAAATCGGAATGATTGGTTTATTGGACCTTATCTGGGTGCAAGATGTTGAACACATGAAAAGCAAACAGAAAAATGTACAGACTCTGCTTCCTGTTGTGAATAGATATAGATTTATCACGAGAAGCAGGAGGATATTATGATGAAAAAGGAAAGAAGGAAGGTCACAGTTAGCATTTCCATGTATCTGCATCTTTATTCATTTGCTCTCTGCTAACAAGAGCAAAGCCAGGCGTGCTCTTTTGCGATGCATCAAAGCCTCCATTTCCCTATTAACATAGCCCAACCTCAAACACAAGGCACAATTTTTCTCCTGCAGGTCAAAGACCTTGCTGCAGTGAGGGAGAGTGTGTTTATGGAGCACAAGCTGTGAAGGGCGATGCTGAAGGCACCATTGTGGGGATGTCCATGAGACGTGGCTCAGAATGTAATTATACCTGATTTGCAATGTGGGAATCTGTAGTTCAAAGTCTGAATGTCTCATAGAAAAACTAACATTGCTTTGAGTGTCGTTAAGGAAGAGATCAGTGACATCCTTATAACCTTAAAGCACCTGGAAAAGGAAAACAGAAAGACGTGCAGAGCAAAACTGCAGTGAGAGAGTGGGATTCTCATAGAGACAGCAGGACACAGCCCCCACTGCCTGCCAGGAGAGCCAACAGGCCTTAGCCCAAAGCTGTGCATGAATCATAGAATCAGTAAGGCTGGAAAAGACCACTGCAATCATCCAGTCCAACCGCCAGCCCATTACCACCATGCCCACTAACCACATCACTCAGTGCCACATCTACATGGTTCTTCAACACTTTCAGAGACGGTGATTTCATCACTTCCCTGGGCAGCCTGTTCCAATGTCTCACTGCTCCTTCTGAGAAGAAATTGTCCCTAATATTCTTCCTTAATCTCCCCTGCAAAGCTTAAGGTCATTTGCTCACATCTTATAGCTGTTACCTGGGAAAAGAAGCCGACACCCACCAACCTCCTCTCAGGTCATTGTAGAGAGTGACCTGAGTCTCCCCTGAACCTCCTCTTCTCTGACTAAACAATCATAGAATGCCTTAGGTTGGAAAGGGCCTTAAAGATCATTAAGCTCCAACCCCCCTGTCATAGGCAGGGCTCCCACCCAGCAGCTCAGGCTGCTCAGGGTCCCATCCAACCTGGCCTTTAACACCTCCAGGGATGGGGGATCCACAGCTTCTCTGAACAGCCTGTGCCAGGGCCTGTGACATCTGTGACCAAAGAATTTTTTCCTGATATCTAACCTAAGTCTCCTATCTTTTACTTTAAAGCCATTCCCCCTCATCCTATCACAATCAACCCATGTAAACAGTCAGTCCCCCTTCTGCTTATAAGCTCCTTTCAAGTACTGGAAGGCCACAATGAGGTCTCCCCGGAGCCTTCTCTTCTCCATGCTGAACAAGCCCAACTCCTTCAACATTTCCTCATGGGAGAGGTGCTCCAGCCCTATGAGCTTCTTTGTGGCCCTCCTCTGGACCTGCTCCAACAGCTCTGCACCACTCCTGTGTTGTGGGCCCCAGATCTGGACGCAGTACTGCAGATGGGCATCACAAGGGCAGAGCAGAGAGGGACAATCCCCTCCTTCTCCCTGCTGCCACCCCTCTGTTGATGCAGCCCGGGATGCAGTTGGCCTTTTGGGCTGCAGGCACACACTGCTGGCTTTCCACCCACCAGGACCCACACACTGTCCTCTGCAGGGCTGCCCTCAATGAGTTCATCCCCCAGCCCAGGTGCAACACCTGCACGTGAACACTTCTCCAGCCTACCCCTGCCCCTCTGGATGGCACCCCTTCTTTCTATTGTGTCAACCGCACCACCCAGCTCAGTGTCACCAACAAACTTGCTGAGGGTCTGTGCCACTGATAAAGGCGTTAAAGAGCACCAGTCCCAAGACAGACCCACTGTGTGACACCATTCACGACCGGCCTCCAGTTGGACACAGAGCCGCTGATGACAACCTTCTGGCTACGACCACCCAACTCCCTTTTATCCAAACGACCCCATCTCCCTCCGCCGCTGCCCATCAGATCTGTGCTCCAGACCCCTCACAGCTCAGCGCCTTCCTGCAGGGATTTGCCTCACAGCCCCCAGCAGCGCCGTGCGGGAGCTGCCCAAACCCATCCCGGCCACAAGTCGCTGTCCGCTCCCTCGGCGCCCAGCCGCAGCCACCCGCAGGCCGCACGCTCAGGCCAGCCGTTAGCGGCCGCTCGGCCCTCGCAGCGCCCCGCCCCAGGGCGCCTCGCGGCGGACACGCGGCGGCGCTCACCAGCCATGCTGTCGGTCTGCGTGCTCGCCGCGCTCACTCGCGGCCCCCTCGCCGCCGCTGTCGCCGCCTCCCCCTCCTCGTCCGCGCCGTGCATCGGTGCCGGTGCCCACAGCTCGCCCCGCCCCCATAGCGCCGCCGCTCCTCCCCTCAGGGCGGCGGAGCGGTGAGGGCGTCCCCATGGCAACCGCCGCTGACGGACGGCTGCTTCGGCCAATGGGAGGCGGGGGATGGAGGTGGGCGGGGCTTGCCTCCGGGGGGCTGAGGGGCGTCTGGGCGCTGGGAGGGGGGGGAGCGGGTGTGGAAACTTTGCAGTATATAGTCATAGAGCTGTTTGACTACGGATGGACCCCTAAAGGCCATCCGGTCCAACTCCCCTGCCGTGAACAGGGACACCTACAGCTCCATCAGGTGCTCAGAGCCCCTCCAGCCTCACCTTGGGTGCCTCCAGGGATGGGGCATCCACCACCTCTCTGGGCAGCCTGTGCCACTGCCTCATACCACCCGTATAGTAAAAAACCCCTTCCTTAGAACCAGTCCAAATCTCTCCTGTTCTTGTTTGAAACCATTTCCGCTTGTTCTACCACAGCAGACCCTCCTCAAGAGTCTGTCCCCTTCCTTCTTACAGCCCCCTTTAGATACTGAAAGGCTGCTCTCAAGTCTCCCTGGAGCCTTCTCTTCTCCGTGCTGAACAGCCCCAGCTCTCTCAGCCTGTCCTTGTAGGAGAGGTGTTCCATCCCTGGGATCATTTTGGTGGCCCTCTGGATGCACTCCAGCAGCTCCATGTCCCTCCTGTACTGAGGACTCCACATCTGGACGCAGTGCTCCAGGTGAGGCCTCATAGCACAGAGCAGAAGGGCAGGATAAGAGCTTTTTACTTGGGCTGTCCAAGACCACAGAGAGAGAAAGGCTGGAAGAAAAAAAGGGTTTTGTGTGTTTAAACTATTGTCGTGATGTCTTGAGTGAACGGTTGAGAGCTTAAACGCCTTCTGGATATCAAATACCTGGATTGGCTGCTGAAAGATGAGCTGCTTCTACAGGGTTTGACTGCCTCTGTTCATGGTCTAACAGGTTAACAGAATAAACCCAGACTTCACATTTACTGTCTTTTCTTTTATGGGGAGAATGAATTGTAATTAACTGGATAATTCTTATTGATTCCAAAAGAGGCAATGTAATAACTTTGAGATTCAGTAACATAATGCAAGGGAGTTACTTCATTCCACAACTATATATCTTTATAAAGAAGCAATCAATGACCACTGGAAGAAATGTGAGTGCATTCGTGAAAGTGGTTGAGGTATCAGTTAAATGTACATGAAGTCTTATGATTCCAAAAGGGATGTGGACAGTCTGGAGCAAAGAAAATGAAGAGACTCGCTTATACTGCAGTGTCCCCTAATTAGCTTATTGCTTGGTTTTTCTCTTTTTTCCTCATCAAGAGACTATTTTTCTGAAGAAAAGCATGTGGAGTTCAAGGGCAGATGGTTTTTGACTCTCTGTGGTAGAGCAGAAGCAAGAAGCCAAAGACTGACATACCACGTCATGCCTATGCAAAAATAACTGCTACATCATTTCTTCTCATTGAGGAACAGCTGAGAAATGTGTTTGGATTGTGTTTACACTCTAAACAACTGTGCTTAGCTGGAAAACAATTTTGGCTGCCTCGTTTATTGGCCAAGAATACAGTTTCAAGATGAGGAGATTTTTCCCTAGCAGATTGCTGCTGCCTATCTGGCTGGTCAGCCAGGCACAAAAGGCTTCCTGGAACTCCTTGGCTGCATGTGATGTTCAACAGACCACTGTCCAGGTGGAGGCCAGTCATAAGTTGTGTCCCACATAGATCTGTCCTGGGACTGGTACTCTTTAACTTCTTTATCAGTGATGTAGACAATGGGATCAAGTGTACCCTCAGCAAGTTTGTTGGTGACACCAAGCTGTGTGGTGTGGTTGACGCAACAGAAAGAAGGAATGCCATCCAAAGGGACCTGGATAAGTTTGATGAGTGGGCGCTCAGAAACCTAATTCAAGGCCAAGTGCAACGTACTGCACTTGGGTTGAGGCAATCCCAAAAACCATGGGCTGCAGCACCTCTCCTATGAAGACAGGTTGAAGGAGCTGGGCTAGTTCAACCTGGAGAAGAGAAGGCTGTGGGGAGACCTCACTGTGGCCTTGTAGTATTTAAAGTGAGTTTATAAAGATGAGGGAAATCAGCTTTTTAGATCTGGATAGTGACAGGATAAGGGGGAATGGTTTTAAACTAAAAGAGGGAAAATTTAGATTCGATGCCAGGAGGAAATTTTTTACTGTGAGTGTGGGCAGTGATGCACTGGCACAGGCTGCCCAGAGAGGTTGTGGATGCCCCATCCCTGGAGGTGGTTAAGACCAGGTTGGTTTGGGCCCCGGCCAACCTAATCTAGTACTTGGTCTAGCAGCTGGCAACTTGATGATCCTTGAGGTCCCAAGCCATTCTATGATTCTATGATTCTATGATTCTATGATTCTCGTTTTAAAAAAAAAAACAAACAACCCTCCTCTTGGAAAGTGAGATGTTAAACGTCACTGTAGAATGTAGGTACTTTGGTTCATATAGGAAATGTCTGCTATTTGTTTGTATCATGAAAATAGAACAAGCTGCTCTTTCATCTTTGCAAGCCAAGCTTAAGGAATTTCTGCACCTCTGTCAGGCAAAACCAAATGCATCCTGCAGCCTCATCAGTCTGCTAGTGATGAAAATATCTCTGTTAATCTAATAATTAAAATCAAGTAAGCAAACAAACAGGAATTAATGATACTAATTAAAACAAGAGGAATCTACTGCCATCCAGCAAGATGGTGACTTCTTCATGTCCATGCACTTTAAGAAGGGGTTGTACATACTTGTTAGGGATTGGACCTGGGAGCTCTGACTCTCCCGACTTATGGAGCTGAGCTTGCTGTACTCCATGCTCTGCTTTGCAGCCTGGGAATGAGCTGCTGTGTTTTACCTCAGAAGAGTCTGCTTTCCTTATGCTGGGTTTGTGTTTCTGTTGAAAGCAGCAGAGGGTCAATACTGCTGTGAGTGAGAACATCTTTCTTCAGCCACAACAAAAATGTGGTGTTGCTTTAGAAACAGAAAGGCAGTAGGTTTTGGATTGTGCCAGGAGGGTGAGAGACAAGAGGGGGAGATGCTAAATCCCAAGTCTCTGCCCATGCACTGCTGGTCTACATGCCCAGAATGTATGTAATCAGTAGCTGAGGAATAAAGCATTGTTTCACCACGACACGTTAACTGGCTGCATCTTACACCCATATGCAAGCATTTAATCTGCAGTGCTGTCTGAGGTTCTTTCAGAAACTTGCACGTGCCATGCACATGTGCACAAGGAAAATGATAAGTACATGAGAACCTACTGAGGCATTGGTGCAGTGTTTTGAATCTCTGATGTTGACTCACACAAATTAACTTTTTTAATTGCAGACACTCAGTAATGTCCTATTTATTAAAATGACAAGATGAGATTTCCTGTGGCTCGGGAAAAGACATGAATATGCCTTTCAGAAGTGACATGGCAAATGAAACAGCTGGGATAATGATAAACATTTGCCAGGTGCTTAAATTCTTTTAAGATTGTATTTGTATAACTCCAGTACAGATAACAGCTTGCATAAACAAAGCCCATATAAATGAGCAGGGAACAGAGAGGAGTATGGCAGTTCTCTGCAGCAGCACGTTGGAGACTGGGCATGTCTGATGTGTGCTGTCACAGGGTCTGGCTTGGACTTTTCCCCATCCCATAACAGATTACCTATTTTTCTTATTATGTTATTCCTTAGACAGTTTGATCCCATGTTTCAGTGATGTGGAAGGCAAGATTTCCATTTTGCTTTCCTATTTAGAAACAAATGTAATATTCCTAGAGCCCCTGCTACATTTGCACATGGAGACAGATGTCTTCTCTCACACACATGTACTTTATGAAGCAAGAAAGGTCTGAAAAGAAGGAAATGAAAAGGAAATGGAGTCTGGCTGTTACCAGCTCCTGAGAGGAGCTGTTTTTTTCTCACTAACAGCTGCAAAATGAGCTGCAGTCCAAATCAGTTAGTGACAAGAAAATACCTAAAGAAGGAATAGACCATAAGAAGAAGAAAGGGATTAGAAGAGTGGCTTTGTGCTGTAGAGAGCTTCTGTTTCCTGGGGCTGTTTCCTGGAGCACGGGAACAAGCTGCCCATAGAGGTTGTAGGGTCTCCTTCTCTGGAGATACTCAAAAACCCACTTGTGCAACCTATTGTAGGGAACCTGCTTTAGCAGGGAGATGGATGAGTTGATTCCTAGAGTCCCTTCCAACCCCTATGATTCTGCAATTCTGCATTTTCCTGTGCCATTCCCAGTCTTAGCTGGTTTTAGACATCTCCATCCTCCCCAGCTTCCTCCCCATTCCCATGCTCTGCAGAAGGCATCTCCCTTCACGCCAACCAGCACAGAAAGCAGCAAATGCTACTCTGATCAGCACTGGCCTCTCCTGCAGCTCTTTTTCACTCTCACTTCTCAACAGGGAGAAAATACAATGAAAGAAGCTGATGGGTTGAGATAAGGACAGGAAGATCGTTTGCCAGTTACTATCACAGGCAGAACAGACTCAGTGTAGGGAGATAAATGTAATATAGTGCCTATTGCTAATGTGGGAGGTGGAGGTGGGCATCACAGGCTGCTTGGCAGCAGCAAAGAGCTGAGTGTCAAGGAGGGAGAGAAACCACAAAGAACAGAAAGGTGAAGACAAGGAAGATGCTGTTAGTATAGTCTTTCTGAAGCTTTCTGATTGATCCAGAAAATGAAGGACACGTCATAAGGCAAGGCACAGCCTGAAAGAGCCTTGTAAGAGCTGGAGATTACAGTTGGTTAGGAGATGGTGGAGATGATAAGCAGAATAAACCTGCAAACCTCTAGAGACTGCAAGTCACTTAAGCTGATTGTCATAAACATTTGATTTCTGAACTGATTTACTCAGGATCCATTTAATGGGGCATATGGTTTACACTCCTGTCCTCAGTAATCCTTGTAAATGAAACAAGCCAACAGGCTCCCCAGGGCAGTGGTTGCAGCCCCAAGCTGCAAGAGTTCAAGAAGTGTGAGGACAATGCTCTCAGCTTTATGGTCTGGTTTTTGGGTGATCCTGTGTGCAGTCAGAGTTTGGATTCGATGATGCTTATGGGTCCCTTCCAACTTGGGGTATTCTATGATTCTAAAACATATGTACAGGGCTGCACTCTGGCGATGTGCTGAGGTTTGAGAGTTGTTCCTACCGATGGCTGCAGGGCAGGAGTTGACTTCAGCTGGTTGTCCGCTAGGGGGCTTCTACAGTGGCATCTGTGGCACCACAACGCAGGAAAAAAACTCCCAACTCTGCTTTAGGACTTCTCTCTTAAAACAAAAACAAACAACAAAAAACAACACAACACACACACACGCAAAAAATTGAAACCACAAACAAACAGAAAAACAGCTGGTTTGCACTACTTATGGAGGCTTAAGGAGGAGGGACATGGTTAGTGGGCATCGTGGTGATGGCTTGACAATTGGACTAGATAATCTTAGATGTCTTTTCCAGTCTTCAATTCTATGATTCTATGAGGTTGAAGATACTCTCCTCAATTCCCCTACTTATCCAGCACCTCTTATCATAGAACCATAGAATCATTAAGGTTGGAAAGACCACTAAGATCACCTAGTCCAGCCCCAGCCCATCACCATCATACCACTGACCATGTCCCTCAGTGTCACAATCTCATGGTTCTTGAACATCTCCAGGGATGGTGACTCTATCACCTCCCTGGGCAGCCTGTGCCACTGCCTCACTGCTCTTCTGGATTAGAAATTTTTCTGAATATCCAACCTAAACCTCCCCTGGTGCAACTTAAGGCCATTACCTCTCATCCTATCACTGTTACCTGGGAGAAGAGGCTGACCCCCCACCTTGGCACAACCTCCTTTTAGGTCGCTGTAGAGAGCATCAAGGGCTGCCCTGAACTTCCTCTTCTCCAGGCTGAACAATCCCAGTTCCCTCAACCACTCCCCATAAGACTTGTGCTCCATACCGTGTCAGGGTGGAGGCTGATCACAAGCTGTGTTCCTCAGGGTTCAGTCTTGGGACCGGTGCTCCTCAACATCTTCATCAATGACACAGATGATGGCACTGAGTGCACCCTCAGCAAGTTTGTGGGCGACACCAAGCTGAGCGGAGCAGTTGATACACTAGAAGGAAGGGAAGCCATCTAGAGGGTCCTGGACAGGCTGGAGAAGTGGGCCCAGAAAACCTAATGAGGTTCAATAAGGCCAAGTGCAAAGTGCTGCACTTGGGTTGGGGCAATCCCAGGTGTTTATACTAACAGGGAAGATCTCCTTGAGAGCAGCCCTGTGGAGAAGGACTTGGGGGTCCTGGCAGACGAGAAGCTGGACATGAGCCAGCAGTGTGTGCTTGCAGCCCAGAAGGCCAACTGTTCTGGGCTGCATGAAAAAAGGGGTGGCCAGCAGGGAGAGGGAGGTGATTGTCCCCCTCTACTCAACTCTTGTGAGGCTCCATCTGCAGTGTTGCGTCCAGGACTGGGGCCCCAAGTACAGGAAGGACGTGGAGCTCTTGGAATGGGTCCAGAGGAGGGCACTAAGCTGATCAGAGGGATGGAGCACCTCTCCTATGAGGAAAGGTTGAGGGAACTGGCCTTGTTTAGCTTGGAGAAGAGAAGGCTCTGGGGAGACCTCATTGTGGCCTTTCAATACTTGAAGGGAGCGTATAAACAGGAGGGGGAATGGCTGTTTACAAGGGGGCATAGTGATAGGACAAGGGGGAATGGTTTTAAACTGAGACAGGTTAGGTTAGATATTAGGAGGAAATTTTTCACACACAGGGTGGTGAGGCACTGGAACAGGTTGCCCAAGGAGGTTGTGGATGCCCCATCCCTGGAGGCATTCAAGGCCAGGCTGGATGTGGCTCTGGGCAGCCTGGTCTGGTGCTTGGCGACCCTGCACATAGCAGGGAGTTGAAATGAGATGATCACTGTGGTCCTTTTCAACCCAGGCCATTCTATGATTTTATGATTCTATACCCCTCACAGCTTCATTGCCCTTCTCTGGACACATTCCAGGGTCTCAATACCTTTCCTGTAGTGAAGCCCAGAACTGAACACATATTCAAGGGGTAGCCTCACCAGTGCCAAGTACAGAGGCACTGTCCAAGCCTGGACAACTATTTTCCCATCAAAAGTTGTCTTTTTCATATGTTCTGGTAGCCTCTGGCTTAGATGGCCTGCGTGGAGATTTGTGTTGTGGCATCAGCCCCAACATACGGATTCAGCAGAAGGCTCCTGTGTTAGAAAGTGTGGTGCAGATAACAACATTTATTTTGTTGCCAGTGGTTTGAGGCACCTCAGGGTCACACCAATGGCCTCTGGGCAGGCTGCAGAGAGCCTCAGCCATCTGATAGCCACCCCCTCACTGCAGGCTGGTGCCTGCTGTGCCACCAGTGTGCTGAGCCCAAATCAGAAATAATATAGAACAGCTGCATGTGAGCCTGTGGTAATAGTGGCAATGCTATGCTTTACCCCATGATCAAATATTTTAGGATCTATTGGTAACAAGTGCCCAGGAGGCTTAATTTCATCTCTGCCCCCATCCTCTCACAGCACATATTGGTGTAGCCATAGCACAGATGCTGTGCTGAGCCACCAGCTCCCACTGGTTCTCTCTTGAGCTCCAGGGAATCCTCACGATAGCCTGTGCATAGTGGCAGATAATAACAGGATACCAGATTGTAAATTGTTCCCTAAGGCACTGGAAGGGTATCTGCAGGCAGTCATTGCAATAGGCAAGTGGCTTCTTTTGGTGAAGTGAAGCCTGTTGCCAAAGCAAATCCAAGGTGCTGATCCAGGAACATCAGGGCTTGTTCACATCAGGCTGAACTCACCAAACGTCAGGATGACATCTGATCAATCCAGCTAATTCAGAGCAGTTTTGGTAATACCTGCTCCTTATTCAGCCAGCTCCTTTTCCATTATTTTATATAATCTTTGTATAATCACAGACATATCCTCAGTTTTTTTTGTTTCCTGTGGGAACAAGGCAGCAACAGCACCAAATCTGATTGTAAGGGGATGGCTGTAGGGAGAAAACATGTCCCCACACCTCTCTTTTCTGCTGGGCCAGCTGTAAGCTGCCTTTGCAGACAGCATCATTTTAACCACATCTTGAGCTGCTTCAAAGGTCTTTGTTCCCCAGAAGATCAACTGCTGTGAGTGTGCAAAACCTCCATATAACGCGGTGATCACACTTAGGTTTTTTTTGCCCCTCTGTCCAGTTCTATTTTTTTTTGGTTGTTTTGTTCTCATGAATACATTAAAGGAAAAACAAAACAAAACAAAACAAACAAGGATTGCAAACTCCTTTGTTATTTGCAGATGCTGCTGGTACAATGCCCCAACCCAAGGGCAGCTCCTGGTCCACGCCGGGTTTTTCTGGAGGGTTTGTGCTGTGTCCCTGTGCTCCTCACAGCATCCTGCACTTTCCCCCTTTCCCAGGAGGTTGGATGCTGCCTGTCCTGGTTCTGCCAACTGCTTTTTGGAGCAGCACTGTTTTGGGAATGGACATTTATATGCTGTGATTTCTTGCAGAAGATGTGCTTGGAACTATTTCTGTTTGCCTGGTTCCACACTTCTAAAGAAGACTGGAGAAAGGAATTTAGGATTTGATCGTCTTTTTGTAATAGACCAGAAAGAAATGCAGAATGTCTGCATGGACCAGAAGACCCATTTGTAGCCACAGTTCAGAAGGAACTTTAGTTAAAACAGAGTATCTCATGTCTACACCTTTGCTTTGCAGAGCAATGTCCATAAATCCCTAGAGGAGGTTGCCAGAGGCTGCAGCCAGGCTCTGTCAGTGGTGCCCGGTGCCAGGACCAGAGGCCATGGGCACAAACTGGAGCACAGGAGGCTCCCTCTGAACACCAGGAGCCCTTCTGTGCTGTGCAGTGACGGAGCACTGGCACAGGCTGCCCAGAGGCTGTTGGGTCTCTTCCTTGGGGATCTCCCAGAGCTGCTTGGACGTGGCCCTGGGCACCCTGCTCTGGGTGTCCCTGCTGGGACAGGGTATGGAGCAGAGGGATCCAGAGGGCCCTGCCAGCCTCAGCTGTGCTTTGCTTTGATTAACACAAGCAGATCAAGCTGATTAAATAGAAGAGAGAAGAGAAATACTGGTACTTACAGTAGTTTTCCACAACATTTATTTTAGAATAGAAATTCAATTTTTCGAATAGATTTCTAATAGCTATTGTCTAATTTGGATAAGCTAAGATGGATTTTATTTTAGTCATGTTAAGTGAAACAGTGACTGCAAATGCAAATGAAGTTATGTTAAACCAGGGGAATATCATATCCTGAATTTATTGTGGACTTCTATGTGAACTGTACAGCTACACGACGAGTACAGAAATTGGATAGTTTGAAATTAAGATGAAAGTTAGAGAGTGACTTTCTGGTCCCTGGTTTAATGTCTGTCTGGGTACAGCTAACTACTGTCTGCAAGAAGTCTCCAGAGTCATTCATGCACAGATCACAGACTTCCCCTCATGCACTTCAACTGAACGATCCTTCAAGATGCATGAGGACACACTTTCTCTTTTCATCTCTTTGTGCTTTGCTTTCACATTTTCCCATTCCTCTCTCTTTTTAACATTACTGTCATTTCTCTTTGTATGCTAAGGCTGTTCTGCAGCTCTCTGCCACTTTTCCTAATAGTCCATAAATGAATAACTTTTGAAATATTCCTTTTAAAGACAGCCAAGCTGCATCTGTGCAGTACTGTAGGAATGAACAACCCAGAGCTGCTGTTTGTTTGCAGGCTCTCTGCTTGCTCGGCCTGGTGCTGATTGCCACACACAGTGATTCCAGGCTTGGTAATTCTAAGGAAACTCACCAACTCGATTTATTTCTGAAGGATATGCCCTAATGGGGATGGAACATTAATTAAAAGGCATTACAAACTCATAAATGTGGTTTGCTGCATGTGTTGTTGTACTGCTCCCACAAGGGTATTTATCATGAGGATACAAACGGTTTGGCCAGCACACCAGACCCCCTCCTTGCAGCCTGTTGCAAGGAAGCAGGAGGATGCCAAGTTCAGGCAGGTGCCACACACCCCAGCAGTGGGCACCGGGACCAGTGCAGCTCAGCAGCCAGAGGAAAAAGAAGAGACATCACCAGCAGACCACAGGCATGCAGGAGAGGGCTGCATGGCCACACAGCAGTGCGACAAAGGTTCCCTTTCTTCCTCCTCCCTCTGCAATGTGCCAGCTGTTCTGTCATTTTGATGTATTTTACTGAAGGGCACCACCCAGCAAAAGCAAACCAACCCAGCCAGCCCCAAAGCTGCAACGAAGGTGATGTGAGGAGAATGTTCCATCTGTGTGCCAGGAGCTGGGGAGCTTTGTGTCTTCAGATATTTCATTTGGTGACTCAGAGTCAAATAAAGAGTTTGGTCATACTTTTAAGACTGGAGAAGGCTCTACTGTGCTGAGATCCCTAAGCTGGATTTGGAACAGTCTTCACATTTCAGGTAGGACAGATGGTAACTTCAGTACGCACCATTTAAGTGCAGTCCCACTTCATTGATTTTTGTTCCAGGCTTATCTCACTACAGCCAGAAGGAAAGTGGGTAAGATACAGAGGTAAAATCTACTCACTCTCCAAAGAAATGACACTGTAACTCCCTGTAACCCTCACTGTCTAACAAACACTTTTCTATAAGTTGCTCAGCTTGAGTTTGTATTGTAGAACTTTTGGAGCAAAGCTACCATGTTGTTTCATGGCGTGCATTGCAGCTGTAGGTCCAGGCACAGCCAGCACGCTGGGCACGCAGCTCAGCCAGGGGAGCTTGGCTACCTTGGCGCGTTGTACCACAAGAACATAACATGACAGAGCACTTGGAAGAGACTGAGAAGCAGAAGGTTAATGTCCCAAGCACTTGGTAGAAGACTAAAAGGAGATCACCATAGTAAAAAGATAAGGAGTGGCTGAAGGAAGCCTTCTAAGGAGAGGTGCATTCCACCAGACCCAAATCCTTATCCTGTAAGAATACAGACCTGCTGAGTTCCAATAAGTAACAGTGGGGGAAGAAGAGATCCTGCCAACTTCACTGCGCACCACAGAGGGCCAATGAGCAGTCATTTGGGCAGGGGGAGAGCGACCTCTCTGACCACCCACCTATTTTCAGAGTACCCCAAATCTTGAAATGCCCTTGTGCAGGATTAAAGCCATACCTCCATCACAGCGTTAGAGGGGCCTGACGACCACATAAGATCTCAGACTCACCAAAAAATGGTGATGGCATACCTCCTCAGGGGTATGCACAGAAGGCTGACAGCTGGGGTGTGCCTACCATGAGGATTGCTGGGACACTGCTGGGTCCCACAGTGGTCGTACCCCTCTCTCTCTCTACAGTGTATATATTATAACATTACATGAGGCATATCATCATAAATCATGAGTGGGGTCCCACAGGGGTCCGTCCTGGGACCAGTACTCTGAAAAATCTTCATCAGTGACAGAGACAGTGGGACTGAGTGCACCTTCAGCAAGTCTGCTGATGACACCAAGCTGTGTGGTGCAGTGGATATGACAGAAGGAAGGGATGCCATCCAGAGGGACCTGCACAGGCTTGAAAAGTGGGCCCACAGGAACCTAATGAGGTTCAACGAGGCCAAGTGCAACATATTCACATTTTGGTCAAGGAAATCCCAGATATGTGTACAGACTGGGAAAAGAACTCACTGAGAGTAATCCTGCCAAGAAGGACTTGTGGGTTCTGGTGGACAAAAAGCTGAACATGAGCCAGAGGCATGCATTTGCAGCCCAAAAGGCCAACAGTATCCTGGACTGCATCAGCAGAGGGGTGGCAGCAAGAAGGAGGGGACTGTCCTCTGCTCTGCCCTCGTGAGGCCCCATCTGCAGTACTGCGTCCAGACCTGGGGACCCCAATACTGGAGGGATGCAGATTTGCTGGAGCTGGTCCAGAGGAAGGCCATGAAAATTCTCAGAGGACTGGAGCACCTCTCCTGTGAAGAAAGGTTGAGGGAATTGGACTTGTTTTGTTTGGAAAATAGAAGGTTCTGGGGAGACCGCACTGTGGCCCTCTGTACTTGAAGGAAACTTATAAGTGGAAGGGGAGTGACTTTTTACACAGTCTGATAGTGACAGGACAAGAGGGAATAGCTTTAAAAAGGGGAGATGTAGGTTAGATGTTAGGAGGAAATTCTTTACTCAGAGGGTGGTGAGGCCCTGGCACAGCTGCCCAGAGAAGTTGTGGGTGCCCCATTCCTGGTGGCACTCAAGGCAGGTTGGATGGGGCCCCAGGCAGCCTGAGCTGCTGGGTGGCACTGCCCATAGCACAGGGTTGGAGTTAGATGGTTTTTAAGCTTTGTTCCAATCCTAGCCATTCTATGATTCTATGATTTCTTATATAGCACCAAAAATCACCAGGCAATAAATAATTTGAATAAAACTGTTAACCAGCCATTTGTTGATGTTTCCCCTTAATTTACCCCAAGGGAATCTCAAACGTCACGACCTCTGTACCGGGGCAGCCCGGTGCCGGGTGGTTCCACATTAATGCTAACCAAACATTGCCAAGAGGATGTAAGCAGCGATATCTAAATTGGTTGCCAGTAATTAAGAGATCAGTTTAATGGCATGGGGCAGATCAACAGGGCTGAGTGCAGAGGATATGCTCTCCCAGGGGAAGAGTCAGTTAAATTGTCCTGGAAATTCCCACTCATGGTTACAAGACTGGTTAATAAAAACACACGTCCCCTTCTTCCAAAAGTGCTGATGGCGGTGGGCAACTCCTTCTGTGTCCATCTCCTTATGAGAAAACTGCTTTAAAACAGCACAGGCTCTCTGCGAGTCACTCCTTGCTTTGCAGTCCCTGATGTTAAGATGTTTAGAAAGCACCAGGAATCGTAGAGAACAACACAAAATAAACCAAACCCACAGTTTTACCAGTAATATCCTCCAGCTTTTCCTTTAGTGTTGGGTTTCACATCACTCTCATTATTTTATGGTCCCTTCTTGTTCTGCTGGCAAAAATCCAAGTACTTCAGCACACAAAGAGTTATATGCTACCAAAGCCCTGGCAGATGTTCACCCTTCTGTGACTCTTTGCAGAAGCAATCATCCTTCCTTGCACGGAATGCCTCGTGAAACCCACTGCTGGGGCACAGCCTCGGAGCTGCCCATTTACCTGTGTCTTATGCCACTGCTGGTCTCTGTGTAGGTCCTGGACATTTTTGTTCCCACCACAGCTCTTCTCACACGCCGGCAAGGCAGCAGTAGCTTGCAGGCTGCTGCCCGGTACCTCTGCGAGATGAGGTTGTAGAGGATGGGATTGATGGAGGCACTCAGATAGAAGAGCTGCAGGGCAAAGATGTTGAAGTACTGGGAGAACAGCATTGTTCTGGTGTCCCGGGTGCTTATAAATATGATCCTGCCAATGTGGAAAGGCAACCAGCAAATTATAAAGGCCAGGATCACCACAGCTACAAGACAAAACAATACAAACCATAGTTAGGGAGTGAGTTAATCCAACAGTCATCTTGTATTCTCAATTTCATAGAATCATAGAATGATTTGATTTGGAAGGGACCCTTAAAGGCCATCTGGTCCAACTCTCCTGCAATGAACAGGGACATCTACAGCTCAGATCCCCTCCAGCCTGACCTTGGGTATCTCCAGGGATGGAGCATCCACCATCTCTCTGGGCAACCTGTGCCACTGCCTCACCACCCTTATAATAAAAAACTTCTTTATATCCAGTCTAAATTTCTCCTGTTCTAGTTTGAAACCATTTTCCCTTGCTCAGTCACAATGGACTCTGCTACGGAATCTGTCCCCTTCCTTCTTACAGCTCCCCTGTAGATACTGAGAGGCTGTTCTCAGCTCTCCCTCAAGCCTTCTCTTTCATACAATTCCATCTGGTTTTGCAGACCATACAAATGATGTACAGAAAAAAGTGGCATCCAATTGTTGAAAATGGAACAGCACTGCGTGCAGTTGTCAGCCTTTGGATTAAGAGGCGATGGACAAAAAACTCAGCCAATCTCCAACAGCTGAGTTATGCTGAGTAACAGAAGCATAACATCTGTACAACGGGGTCAGAACAACAAGGATTCCCCCTGGGGACGCCTGTAATGTCACACAGATGATACGGAAACCACAGCTGGAATTAGGAGACGTATCTGTGGAGGCACAGAGCTGCTGCTTACAGTGCTGTTCCTACATGCATCTCAGTTCCCAAAACAAGACCGCAGGGCACAGCAGTTATAGCACAGCACCTTTATCACATACAAACATTCTTACAGCAGCCACATGGCTGAAGCAGACGTGGAACAGCCAAGCGTGTGGTTTAAAGTGTCACCTATGGGGTGACTGCAAAATATATCACTGTATCCACAAGTGTAATCACTCTTGCTTATAAATGAATGCAAGTGAAGCAAATAATCATTTGTGGAGGATCCCTCATGTTTCTCAGAGCTTAGCAAAAGGAATAAAGCCAAAGCAAGTTTGTGCCTGGAATACATCACATGCAGAATTCTGTCAGCTCCTTTGAGGTAAGCAAGAATCATCGTACAGAAACATACAGATACATAAAAATATGTGGATATATGGAAATTTATATAGAAATAAATGGCACTCGCTGTTGAAAAAGGGAATAGCCCAGCTGTCAGCCCTGGGACTAAAGGGTGACTGCTTTCTTTTTAGAGATGGTCCAGCAGATTCAGAGCTTGGAGAGCCCTGCCCCTGCCTCAGGCAGGCAGCCTTCCCAGTAAGTTAGCAGAGGGTGCTCTCTTTGCCACTGTATAACAAGGGTGGTGAGGCAGTGGCACAGGTTGCCCAGAAAGGCTGTGGATGCCCTGTTCCTGGAGACACCCAAGGTCAGGCTGGACGGGGCTCTGAGCACCTGATGGAGCTGTAGTGTCCCTGTTCATTGCAGGGGAGTTGGACTGCATGGCCTTTAGTGGTCTCTTCCAACACAAAGGACTTTGCAATTCTATAGAAGTCAGAAAAAGAGCACTTGTATGAGCTATCAGAGTGAACCCCACAGGGTTCACATGGTTGTGTGTGAGCTGGGATGCTCCGTGCTACCCCCGTCTGCACAGGACTGTGAAGCTGCTTTGGCCCCACAGAACCACAGCACTGCTGGAAGGGAGCTCGAGAGATCACCGAGTCCAAGTCCCTGCTAAAGCAGGTACCCTACAACAGGTCACACAGGTGGGCGTCCAAATGGGCCTGGAGTATCTCCACAGAAGGAGACTCCACAGCCTCTCTGGGCAGCCAGGTCCAGTGCTGTCGTCCTTACCGTCAAGAAGTTCTTCCACATGTCAGCACACAACTCCCTGCGTTCGAGGCCGTTACTCCTTGCCCAATTGCTACACACCACCAAGAAGAGCCCGGCCTCATCCACTTCACCTCCCTCGGGCCGTTTATAAACACCAATCAGATCCCCACTCAGACGCCCTCGGAGGAGCCAGTTTGCGGGCGGGCGCGACGCTGCCCGTGGGTCAGACGGGAGCCCGGAGCGGGACGGACCCGCCGGCCCCCGGGAGCGAGAGGAGCCGCAGGGGCGCAGCCGCGGTGCCGGGGACTCACCCAGGATCCTGACGGTCTGCCGGTGGCCCCGCTCCCGGAGGGCAGCGCCGGGACCCCGCAGGCGGCCCCTGCTGCGCCACAGCTCGCGCCCGATGAAGCCGTAGAGGACGCTGAGGCAGACGACGGGCAGCACGAAGTAGGACGTGGTGACCCAGAACATGGCGCCCAGCAGGCCGGACTCCAGCGCCCGCGGGGTGGGCTTGCACTCGCGGCTGAAGTCGGTGCGGTTGTCGGGCTGCACCACGCCCACCAGGAAGAAGAAGGGCGCCGCCGACAGGAGGGCGAAGGCCCAGAGGGCGCCGATGACGGCCCTGACCCGGCGCCGGGTGACCAGCACCTTGGCCCGCAGCGGGAAGCAGACGGCCAGGTAGCGCTCCACCGTCAGGGCGGTGACGTGCAGGATGGTGCAGTAGGTGCAGCCCTCGCTCAGGTAGTGCGAGAGGCGGCACAGCAGCTGCCCGAAGATCCAGGGCCGGGAGCGCCACAGGCGGTACAGGTCGAGGGGCAGCCCCAGCAGGATGAGCAGGTCGGACACCGCCATGCTGCCCAGGTACAGGTCGGTGGTGCTCCGGGCGTCGCGGTGCCCGCAGGTGACCAGCACGGTCAGCACGTTGCCCACCACGCCGACCGCGAAGAGCCCCAGGCACACGGCCGTCACCGGCACGAGCGCCCGCAGGGGCAGCGCCGAGCACAGCCGCTCGTCGCACGGCGGCGCGGCCCAGGGCTCGGCCCGGCTGCCGTTCCCCCACATGGCGCCGGGTCGCGGCTGCCGAACGGCGCTCCCTCGGTGTCGCCCGCCCGGCCCCGCGCCCCGAGCTCGGCCCGCCCCGCCCCGCCCCGCCCGAGCGGACGGAGGGCGGAGGAACAGAAGGGACGAACGAAGAAAAAGAAGGATGCTTTTATTTCCCACGGATTTTAAAGATACTTTGCTACATCGTTTATGCATTTTCTATGAGACTATACAGGTTTCATCTTCATGAAGTCCGACGTCGTACAGTTGCAAAGTGATATGTTTGGTAGTGTAACTATAACGTTTTAAAAAGTTTTAGGTTTTTTTTTTGTTGGTTTTTTTTTTTTTTTTTTTTGGAATGTACAGAATATGAGGTAAAATTAAGATTACATTAAAAACTGTCTTCAATGCAGTCATACGCACTGAGGCTCAAATGGCAAATACACTATTAAATGACTATCAAAAATAGGAGCTCATTTGGATTTGACTATGAAAAACAGAAGTCATCGCAGCTTCACTGTAGTAACAAATCTTTACCATTTGAGACATTCGACCGTAAGAAATCTCTGGGCTGTTCCACTCAACCGCGTGCGTGCTGCCAAACGTGGCACCGGGGGGGAGGGCTCTAGAAAACACCTGTTGTCACTGTGGTCGGGGGAGGAATCGGCCTGGACGTCAAAATGACAGGTTGGAAATCAAATGTAAACATACAGTACATCTCAAAGACAGATCATTCCGCTCACTTGGAGGCCAAGCTCTTCGCCATTGCTTTTTTTTTTTAAAAAAAAACAAAAACAAAACGCAGCAACAGTTTTGTACAGCACAGCTCATCGGACGTATAAACAAGTACGATACATGCCCGCTCTAAGGTACGAGAAAGTCTTCAGAGATCTTCAAAGCACGAGACAGAGGTTCCTTTTTTATTATCATTAAGACTGACAGAAGTGTTTAATACTATTAAAAATGCTAAACTGAACGCAACTAGGAGTCATTAATGATCCACTATCTTGTAACTCAAATAAATTAAAAGTAGCTAATTACAAAGTGTATAACAAAGAACGTAAGTGTGATGAGACAAGAGTTTTCAAAGATAGGTTCACTACAAGCTCTGTGTCACTGGCAATCATCGACATCCAGCGAGATGTTCCATGGGATACTTGATAGAATTCAGTCTGGTCATCCAAGAACTCACGAACGCAAGCTCACAAAACATTGATGAGTTATGCAATTGCAAAGTGCTCTAATGCGACATTAACTACATGCAGTTAACGATTTGGTACAGTATCCAAAAAGAGACATTACATTAAACATTAGGATCTCGAGAAAAAAGCAGCTTTAAGTTTTCTGGTGCAAATTACTACACTTCGTCTTCTGATTTGGTGCCCCAAAGGAAGAAAGAAAAGAAAAAGCAAACGAAAGGCAGTGCTGGATTCTGGTGGATATGGCAAGTGAATGTCGGGGTAACAGCAAAGATTCAGAAATGAATTTTATCTCAAAAATCTACAAACTGGCCAAACCGGAGGGCACAGACACCTGTATAAACTGCATCCGATCAAAAGGTCAACTTCAGAACGAGTTTGCAATTTAAGTAACAAATCTAAAAAGTTCTCTCTCGCTCTCCCTTCTGGATTCGTAAGAAGAGGCATTTTTATGAGTAAACATCAAATCCTGGGGGGAAGATAAACCACTTGTGCCATCCCCTCGCAGTCTTTCCAAGACATCTACTTGCAGTGAAGAACTCCACATTTATCGGGTAAGAAGCTTCCTTCGTGCACACTCTTCCATCCAGTTTATTATTTGCTGCCTGAGAAAAGCCCCTTCCATTTTTCATCATAAATCCTGCCTTCCAAATATTTAAGACAAATGAGGAGGTAGAAATACAGCGCTAAATTGCTTTCACAGCATCAGATTAATATTGTATACAGCACAAGTTTGTTAAGAGTAAGTTTTAAATGCGTTCTACACATTCTTCCCTGTTATGGTAGTAACCCTTAAAAGTGTGGGCCAGGAAACCACTTCTACACTCGTGTTTACTGGTCAAACCCTTTACGTTAAGCACTGCTTGCCCCATATGAAGTTTGTACTGCAAGAAGGCATATTAAAAAAAGGTTGTATTTCTGTGGCTTGCATTCTAATAACATGTGTCAGCCTACACCTACCAGTAAGCATTTTAAAGTGGCTGAAAGGGTTTGCATCAGTCCCAATGCCGGTGCTAAATGCCTGTTTTTGTAAAAGCAAGAGAACAGAATTTTTTTTTAGATTATGAGAAAGTAAAATGTAATGGGCAGCATTCTAAAATAAATCTGTTTTCTTCACTTTATTACAAAGTACTGAATGATAACAGCAATCAGAATGGAAAAGATAGCAAAAAGTGCAAGAATGACAGCAGCACACACTTGGTCGCTCTGTGACCATTGTGTCCTTGTGGTTTGCACAGTGTCCTTGTTGGTGCTTGTTGGTGGTTCAGTCCTCTGAGAGATGAATAGCACTGGTGAGCTGTAGGGGCCTATCAGGTCCTGGTGACCCGATGTCTCTTGGCACTGGCGAATGGCACATGCACGAAAACGATATTCACAGTTCAGCTGGAGGCCTGTGTGTCGGAATGAGCAGTCCGGACCCTTATAAATCTGTCAGTAAAGAAAAGAGGATGCATCGAGTAAAAACGCCACACATAGGTATATATACCTCAACACGCCTTTCTTTATGAAGACAGGATGAGAATTGAGGCTGTCCAGCCTGGAACAGGCTTGAGGGAGACCTGAGAGCGGCTTCTCAGTATCTAAAGGGGGGCCGTAAGAAAGAAGGGGACAGACTCTTTAGCAGGGTCTGCTGTGACAGGACAAGGAAAATGGTTTCACAATTAGAACAGGAGAAATTTAGACTGGATATAAAGAAGTTTTTTACAATAAGGGTGGTGAGGCAGTGGCACAGGATGCCCAGAGAGATGGTGGATGCTCCATCCCTGGAGATATTCCAGGTCAGGCTGGAGGGGCTCTGAGCACCTGATGGAGCTATAGCTGTCCCTTCTCATTGCAGGGGAGTTGGACCAGATGGCCTTTAAGTGTCCCTTCCAACTCAAATGATTCTAAGGCTCTGGGAAGACCTCACTGCAGACTTCCAGTACACAAAGGGAGCCTACATGAGAACTGAGGAGGCAGTCTCTTATCAGGGAGTGCAGTGATAAGACTAGGGGTCATGGTTTTAAACTAAAAGAAGGTATATGAAGCATTAGAAAGAAATTATTCACTATGAGGGTAGTGAGGCACTGGCACAGCTGCCCAGAGAAGCTGTGGGTGCCCCATCCCCAGAGGCACTCAAAGCAGGCTGGATGGGGCCCTGGGCAGCTTGAGTTGCTGGGAGGCACTGCCCATGGCAGGGAGTTGGAACTGGAAGGGCTTAAGACCCCTTCCAACCCAAGCCATCCTGAGATTCAATGGTGAATGTAATTGTGTTCTCACCCATGGAAAGAAAAATGTACAAAAAAGCTCACAAACACAGTTTCAATACAAGAAAGTCTCCAATATTTTCCATGTAGCACAGAAAAAGAACCACAGATTCTTTTAAGGCATGATGAAGACATATTAAACTGTTGAAATCTGCAATGTTAAGTGACCACTTGAAACACAAATACCAGACCACAGGATATAATCTTCCATTTCCTAATATCTAAAATTGTATCACAGGATTTTAGGTAATTAACTACATCAAGGTACTTCATTCATTAAATCTAATCCAATCCAACGTACTTTGCTGTAGTTAAGATACCGTGTGTTTCAAATACTGTAATTTAGCCCAACAGGCGTTATGTTAGGAAAGCCTAAAGGAGTCTGTTCTGTGATTCATCATTATGGCCGCAAGTTGTATCAGAAGAGGTTTAGGTTAGACTTAAGGAAGAACTTTTTCTCTCAGACAGTGGTCAGGCACTGAAATGGCTGCCAAGGGAAGTGGTGGAGTTGCCATCTCTGGCAGTGTTCAAGAGGCGTCTGGATGAGGAGCTGCGAGATCTGGTTTAGTGCTTGTGGTAGCAGTGGTAGTGTGAAGATGGTTGGACTAGATGATCTTATAGGTTGTTTCCAACCTTGTGATTCTATGATTCTATGATTCTATATGATTTCGGTGGACTCCGGTACACAGATGACTTTCCACGGGTGTCTCAATTAGTTCACAGAATCACAGAATGGGCTGGGTTGAAAAGGACCACAATGATCATCAAGTTTCAACCCCCTGCTATGTGCAGGGTTGCCAACCACCAGACCAGGCTGCCCAGAGCCACATCCAGCCTGGCCTTGAATGCCTCCAGGGACGGGACATCCACAACCTCCTTGGGCAACCTGTTCCAGTGTGTCACCACCCTCTGGGTGAAAAACTTCCTCCTGATATCTAACCTAAACCTCCCCTGTCTCAGTTTAAAACCATTCCCCCTTGTCCTATCACTATCCACCCTTGTAAACAGTCCCATCCCATCAGGCTCCTAGACTTCATTCAGTCACAGCAGCAAATCCCACTCAAATTCAACATCAGCCAGGAGCTTGTCACTCCTCAAATTGCACTTCTCCAAACCAAAGCGCCAGAGGTCCAGGGCTCATCATTCACGTTAGAGAGAGGCAAAGATAGCATTAAATGTCTCTGCTGGACCTCTGTCCCTGTTTGTGAGGTGACTAATGTCATCAGGTAGCAGTCAAACATTTTCTTTAGCTCTCCTTTTACTGTTAACATAATTAAGGGAGCCTATTCTTTTTCTCCATCACAATACTGGCCAGCTTCTGCTCAGAGTAGGGTGTGTTTATGTGGCCTCATTGCTTGCTACCGAATATACAATATAAATCAGTGGAATTTTGAGAAGCTGCACTTTCGATGACCTGCCCTGTCTCTGCACACAAACAATTTTGAGATGAAGAAAAGCTTTTTCCAAGAGTTTCCAGACCACAGATTCCAGTAACACTCAGCTGCCTGGCTGTCAGAGCGCTGAGTTCATGGGTAGCCAGAGGCACAACAATAACTTCACACAGCAAAATCAAACAGATTTCCTGCTTCTTTCATTGAATGGTTGGAAGTTTGCACTTGTAAAATACTGTCTAACAATAAAATAGCTGTAGGCAAAACAACTGATGTGATATTTCTATATCCTTCTACCAATTAAAGAAATCCAGATACTGGAAAGAAAAAAGATGAAAGATTTTGAGCAGAAAAATCAAACTCTACCAAGCTATGTGAATATTAGCTTAGTTCCTACTGATACACCTACAAACAGAAACTGTGCCCACGTTAATTTTCATAATGAGATTTCATTAATTTTTACAGGTCCTCTCATGGCTGCCAATTAATTAAAATGGAAAACCAGCGTTCTCATAGGTTTAGCTGAATTAGGCACTCCATGCTGATCCTGGGAGTCTAAGAAGTTGGTTAACACCAACAACCAGCTGGAAGTTTTTCACTCAGAGGGTGGTGACGCACTGGAACAGGTTGCCCAAGGAGGTTGTGGATGCCCCATCCCTGCAGGCATTCAAGGCCAGGCTGGATGTGGCTCTGGGCAGCCTGGTCTGGTGGTTGGCGACCCTGCACATAGCAGGGGGGCTGAAACTAGGTGATCATTGTGGTCCTTTTCAACCCAGCCCATTCTATGATTCTATTATTCTATGATTCTATGATTAATTCCAGAGTACTCGAAGAGTTGGATGATGTTACTGTGAGACTTCTTTTGGGTATTTATCTCAGTGGTCTTGGAAATCTGGAGAGGCTCCATTTTACTGGAAGCTAGCAGGTGTTACTCCAATTTTCAAGAAGGGAAAAAGGATTCTGGTAATTACAGGTCTGTCAGTCTCACTTTGGTGCCTGCTAAAATTATGGAGATTATTCTGGGAGGTGAAGGGACAAGTGGCTGGAGAGCAGCCCCACAGAGGATTCTGGGGATTTTGACTGATGTTGACTCATACTGAGCTCACCACTGTGCCCTGGTGGCAAAAAAGGCAGGGCCAAATCCTGGGGTGCATTAAGAACAGCAGAGCTCACTGGCCGAAAGGAATTACTGTCTCACTACAACCAGCATTGGTGCAGTCCTACCTTGAGAACTGTGTGAAGTTTTGGGCTCCACAATATAACGACACTCAACACATTAGAATGTGTCCAAAGGAAGGCAGTAAAGATGTTGAAAGGCCAAGGTGGCATGGCATGACTTATGCAAAATGGCTGAGGGTGACTGGTTTGTTCAACTTAGAGAAGTGACCTCACTGCTGTGTAGAAGTTCCTCACAAGATGGAGGTGCTGACCTCTTCTTTGTGGTGACTGGCAAGAGGACACGAGGGAATGGCTTAAAGCTGTGTTAGGGAGAGTTCAGATGGGACATTAAGAAAAAAGTTCTACACTGAGAGTGTACTGTGGCACTGGAACAGGCTTTGCAGGGAAGTGGTCCTGGCCCCAAGCCTGCAGGTGTTCAAGAAGCACTGTGATACACAGCTTAATTCTTAAGTCGCCCTTTGTGGAGTCAGGAGTTGGACTCTATAATCCTCATGGATCACTGCTAACTCAGGATAATCTATGATTGTTTTACTCTAGCTACAGCTATGCCAGCTGACATACGTTACTGTTCTCAGCTTCTTGTCCCCCGTGCTTTGCCACAACCTACCTTCCCCTGGCAGGAGGTTAAAACTAGTTAAAGTTTGAGATTCCCCTCCAACCCAAACCATTCTGTAATTCTATGCTTCTACCTCAGATTGTTTGCTGGGGTACTTATATGATTATTTCATAACCCTTTTAAGAATCTGATTGATGTATATACCTCAAATAGTAGATTATTAGCTCATTTTGTCTGAAACATGGGGAGCAATGACACGAGGAATTCAGTTAGGAAATTTCTGCAGGGAAGTGGTAGTAAATACCAGAGAGTTTACGTCTCTCCATGAGGCAGTTTGTTTTCTGTCCATGTCAAAGAAAATCTTGCCATCACGTTTAAGTACCTTAAGGCTGTTTCCACCATGTTTACTTCTTGACTGCTCCAATATTAATTTCTGAAAACCAGTCTACTCATTTTATTGCCATTTACTGTGCTAATTTCCTCTGGAAAGGTGAAAGGAACCATATACCTTCACTTGTCCAGTTTATATGGCAATGCACATCGCTTATTAAAGCATTATTTGAATCCATCTCTAGAAGCAAGTACACAAATTATGCCCTACTTACATATTTAATATTGCATTTACAATTTTAAAGTTACCATAAATTTGACCTTTAGAAGTCCTGTCCAACTCTAAAGACTCTATGATACTATTGATGCCCTGTCCCTGGACTTTCAAGAAGAGGCTGGATCAGGCCCTGAGCAACCTGATTTAGCTGTGGTGACCCTGTTGATTGGAGGGGAGCTGTACTACATGACTTTTAAAGTTCCCTTCCAACTCTAAGCTTTCTGTGATTCTAGAAAGAGTGTTTACATGGCAAGATAACAAATACCTTGGATTACAGTTCAGAGTGTACCAAAAAAAAATAACAAATGGACACAACAAACATAGCACTGCACTAAAATCACAATCATCTAGGTTGGAAAAGACCTTCAAAATCATCAGCCTGACCTACTAAGTCTCATCACTGAACTGTGATGTCACTAATGTCACATTTGACACTAATGTCACATTTCCACATCTCTTCAGCAACTCCAGGGCCGAGGATTGCACCAGTTCCCTGGACAGCCAGTTCCAATGCCTGTCAGGAAGGAACTTTGCCTGTCCTCCAGATGATCCAGCAGGAACACACCGCTCTATGGGGGTCTCTGCAAGCACAGGTAGCCTCTTTGTGAGAGTTTTGCCCCCTGTGAGGATGAGAGGACAAGCTGGCTCTAACCTTGTGGCTTGGAGTTGGCAGTCGTGTGAACTGTGCCCTGGCATTCCCTTTCTGTGAAGAAATTCTTCCTGATATTCTATCTAAAAGTCCTCTGGTGCAACTTGAGGCCACTTCCTCATGCCTTATCACCTGTCACTTGAGAAAAGAGACTGACACCCTCCTCTCTGCAATCTTCTTTCAGGTAGATGTAGACAGCAATGAGGTCCACCTTTAGCCTCCTCTTCTCCAAAAGTTATGATAAATGAAAATATTAAACATCTATAACTTACTGAAGCACAAGCAACACGTATTTAATACTGGCCTATAATAAAATCATAATATATATGTGTATATATTTATACCAGAACTAATTGTGTTTCCTTTCCGGAAGGAAACCTGCTTGCTTAATAGTGTGAAAGAGAGTTTAGAAGCCTAATTTCATGTCAATTATCAGGCACACTCTGGAAGATACAGCATGCCCTACTACTGAAATGTTCCAATGGTAAGAATTCTATGGTTCATTTTATGATTCTATGAAAATATACTTTATTCTAAAAACAAAGAGAGACTACTGAGGAATGCATAGTCCCCATATTCCTTTCTACAAGAGTACAGAGAAAAGAAGTATCTTGTGATTTATCCATTTAGGCATTTCTATAGCACCATTCTCAAGAGTATCTGGATTCATGGAGTGAGAAATGCAAAAAATGGGTCTGGGCAGCCTGGTCTGGTGGTTGGTGACCCTGCACATAGCAGGGGGGTTGGCTGATGATCATTGTGGTCCTTTTCAATCCAGGCCATTCAATGATTCTAAGAAACCAATTACTGAGTTATATAAAAACCAAGTTTTCCTTCACCTGAATGTTTGTACTGCATAATTAGGGGTTCATGGTTCTCTATAAAGAGGCATGACTTACAACATCAGACCTTTCAAAATATTGCCGACTGTCTTCAAACAGCTTAGTGCAAAGATAACTTTTTTGTGTGTCTCAATTCTGTACCATTTTTCTGTTTTCTTTTTGTCATTTCTTCCCATTAGCAGCCAATTCTGTCACCACCTGAGGTGTGAAGTTGTGTTTAGTAAACATCAGTATAACAGCAGAGAGGCTGCAGCTTATTACCATATTACTTGTATCACTTTTGTCCATGATAATAGTTTTAGGAGATGCTACCTTCTACTATTTAGTAACAGAAAGGTAGCATGGTGACTGGCACAATAATTTTAAACTACTAAATCAAAAGCAGAAATTGAAGAAACATACAATAACTCAAATGCATCGTACCTGTTTGAATTCAGAGTCTTTTCCCACCATGACCTGAAGGCAGTAAATAACTGGATCGCCCTTCATGGGCGGCAGAACCTCCCACGTGATTTCACAGGTGTGATCATTTATTCTCTCTATCCTTGGTGCTGAAGGAAACAAATCACAAAGCAATAGCTTAACTCTTTCTGTCACTTAACATTACATTCTTATAATTTGTAAAGGTCTGTACTTTATGTGTGATTTTTGACTTAGAAAAAGAGATTCAGATTAAAATGTATTCTTCCAACAACACTTCCTGGAACAGACTAGCAATACTTTGGTCTCTTGCTAGTCTCTTGTTAGTATCCTCTAACAGAATACACTAAAACTTGGTGAGTGTAAATGCTTATCTTATTCAAGAAAATTAGGTGCTATGCCTAAAGATATTCTATTATTAAAATGAGAATTATTAGAATCTCGTAATTACTCTAATATACATACTAGAAAGAACTTTCACATCAAATTACTTAAACAGCCTGACCATTCTCTCTCCTGGTAAGCAAGGATTTTAAGTACAAGCATTCTTGTGTCAAAGAATGCATAAACTCTCTTGGTTTTGGAGCAAATGTTTTAGGCTTTAGGCAATTACCTTAAAAGAGTATTACTTTACTATCCCTACCTGCACTTTGAAAACTGCTTAGCACTTGACATACTCCAAAAGTAACATAATACTACCACCACCAACTTGCCATCTCTTTCAACACTTCCCATGCTCCCCACAACACTTACTGCCTCAAACAAACAAACAAAACAAAACAAACAAACAAACAAACAAACAAAAACATAGCAGCATCTTTACCTTTCAAGGCAGCTGGAACAGATTTGGGAGTAGTGAAAATATATTCTTGAGAAAGGGGACCTTCACCAGCTTCATTACACGCCTGAATACAAAATTTGTATGATGTTGACTCACTGAGTCTTTGTACTTTGTATGTATGACATGGTCCTCTGTATAAGGATACAAACCTGAAAATGGAAAGGGTGACCTAGAGTAAATAGAGAGCTGGAGTAATGTCTTGTAATTTATTCCTATAATTTCCCACAATTTAATGAAAAACCAGAAATACTTAACTATTAAACAATGAACTCATTTTCAAGGGTAGGCTTTTGTTTCTCATGACTGTGAAACAAAATCTCTTTCAAACACAATACCGTAGACTTCCTCTTGGCAAAAATGATCCTAAGCATTTTCAGACACCCTTCTGCACTTGAAATGGGAAATGACAGTACTCTTCTCCCTCCCAACAAACAATGTGTACTTTCATTTTTGAAAAGCCACTTAAATTTGAAAATTTGGCCGACCAGCTTTTAGCTATTTGCACCTTTGCAGCTCTCCCTTACTACACTTAAGAAAGAATCACAGATCTAACAGCTCTTGTGCATCACTGTTAGATGTAGGTAAATGATGATGCTCAAATGTGAGCGGAGGCCTGAATTTCATTTGTGTGCATACCATGTACCATTTTCATAGCTTCTGTAGACTGGCCGCTTCCCTTCACGTTGTAATTCTGACAAAGACTGATCTCAGCAGCTCAGATTCTGTTTTCAGTTTTGGCATTTCCAGAACACAGCAGAGATTGATTTTATGCTGGGGTTATTCTCTACTTTCTTTTTTTTCTTTCTCTCCTTTTTTTTTTAACACAGACTACACCTGTACAAGATCTAGACTTGGGTAACGGCAGTAAATACTTTTTCTTGACTTGAAATGAGACTTGAGAATCTCATTTCTCTTTCTTCTTACAGCACAGCAATTTCACCTAGCAGATCTCTTTTGTGACATAAAGCTATTCAGGGATTCATACATAGTACACAGTGCAGGAGGACTATCTGCATGACTGCTACCTTTGCTTGGGCAAAGGTATTCACTGTACCATCTCAGCTTACTTCAGACATCTCTTAGAATAATAATTTGTACTGTATGATACTCTTATTTTCTACTGGAATTAACTGCACATAAGGACAGCAGAGAATGAAGAATCTACCCCTTTCAATATCGATTAGATAAAATTTACAGGACTAATTAGACTAAATACTTTAATAAAATACTAAAAAAAAAAGTGAGAAAAGAGAGGAGTATGCCAGTACAAAGCATTTCATGAGACTCTTACTATTGAACTGTAAATAAAAAAGCTATGAAGTTTTTCATCTTGTGCTTTGCAGCACTAAACACTACAGAGCTTCTGCCTTGCAAGATGAGACGACTTCCTACTGCCCTTGCAAATTAAGCCAAGCAAAAGGAATTTTGCCCTTTGATACTATCTCCAAGCACCAGACCACGATGAAGCAGCAGATTAAGGCAATGCCAAAACTAACCTTCCATTCTTATCCTCCATTTGAAGGTGGTACAGAATGGAGTCAGTTAACGCTTTTGCTGTTCCTTCTCCCCACTTCAGCTTGAGAGTCTGAGAACTGTATGCCACACACTCCAGGCGAGGAGGATCCGGGGGGAGAGGCTTTGTTTTCAGTTTTATGGTGTGGCTGAAAGGTCCTGCTCCAAGGCTGTTAAGGGCTTGAATTCGGATTCTAGTATTTGAAAAGAAAGTATAAATTAACTTGAAATTAGATTTAAAAAAATAACTGGTTATATCCACCAGTTGCGATCAAGAGAGAATAATGGTACCTTTTAGGCAGTACTTTCTATGGTGAAGAATTTTTTCAATATTGTGCTCTTATACACTCTCATGAAAATACAGGAGTGTCACTCTCCTTGCCAAATTTTAAGGGAGTTGAGCTGATTCAAAATTAAACGCGTTCGTGTATTTGCATCATAAGCATTAGGGCAAAGATACAAAAGCTACTCAAGAGTGGTTCATCCTTCTGACCCTGCAAGGCCTTGTAGCAAAATTTTTGATAGCCAAGTAGTATAGAATTTGTATTTCTCACCCTGGAGAGATGAGAGGACGAAAAAAACACCAAACTAACACCCCCAAATTTACAGTTCCATAGCTTTGGCTATTTCATCAGCTGACTTTGAGAGTGACTACAGGAAAGTTTTAAGCACTTTCCTGAACAGAGCTGGATCATGTGAAAATAAAGGGATAGTGTCCAGCTCCTTCTCTTGCAAAATGCTGTTTTCACTGCTGATGTATCTCCAGGTGCCTGCAGACATTTTGGGTCTGCTTGAAATGGGAAAGTGAGAAGTTGAAGGTCACATGGCAGAGGGAGAACTTGACATTCAGGGATTATTTTTATTTTTCAGGGAACTCAACAGAAAACAATGATGGCCAAGAAATTTGTTTCCAAAAAGAAAAATCAGAAAACAGAAAAAAAAAAAACAAACCAAAACTGATGCCAATCTACAGATCTCACAGGTAGCCATAGATAGCAATGTTTGTCTAATCTCATTTTTCAAAGACTAAGGTTCACATGTCTGAAATAGTATCTAGGTAACTGGAAAAAAGTAATCACAGTCATTCCATTCTAAAACAATCAACCACACAATTTCAAAACACTGGAACAGAAATGTGTGTGCAAGTTTATGAATAAGTATCTCTCCTTCACTACAGTAACATTTAACATTATGTTAATTTATTATAGCATAGAACTAAGGACTACATGCAGTTTTTTATTTGGACAGAGATGACAGTCCAAGATGTACTCTGTAAAAGCACTTTTGTGGGTAGAAGTGCAGAAGTGTCTCTACAATAGAAGTTTCTCAGTTTTTTGATATGGAGAGCAACAGCTCCTTGTTTACCAGCATTATTACTAAATAATTATGAGGCAAGCAAAAAGATTTTAGTCTTGCATACAGCATTAAAAAGAAAGCCAAATCTTTAAGGTTACAGAACTATACTGAAACCAGTGTGAGCTTAAATTCTGACTTCAGTGAGACTGATATTCTCCTTTAGGTTTGAACATAGAAGATGTGTGTTTGTAACAAGAATGTAGAGTGCCTTTAGGATCTCTACATTTCTATTTTTCAGTAACTCTTATGTCAAACATAAGGGATAATTTTAGTAACTGAAATTCTTCAATTAAATTTTAAATTGACTGATAGATTTCCAAACCAATGTTCTTAATGCTGACTGTCACCCAAATGCATGGTATTTCTGCAGAAATGACATTGCAAGATGTGATGTGCTGTTATTAGATCAGACAATCCAGTCAAGGACTGGATGTGGTCCTTCCTTGAATGCACTTTAGCTTGACAAACAGATTAGAAGCTATGTCTCTATAAAGCAAACTGTCCAAAAATGGTTATGAGTCTGAACTTGTAATCTGAATTCAATTAAACTGATGCATTAAGAGATGCATCAAATCTACCACAATAAACAAATTAGAATAAATTGCTCTACAAACAAAATAAAACTAACATAGCTCATCTATTTATGAAGATCATAATTACAGAGCTTCCATTTATTCCAGAGTTATCTACTAATACCTCTCTGAGAGTAAAGGTAGAGAGCAAAAAAATAAATGGAGACAAAGAATCTGCTGCTGTGGAATATATATTAGACTGTTGAGTAGCTTTGCATAGCATACCTGTAGGTTGTATCTGGCTGTAAGCCATCTATAAAATAGCTCAGAACCTTCCCAACAGTTATTGGCTGCTTATCTCCAAAGTCTATGCTGTAGCCAATGATCTCAGAGCCATGGTCACAAGGTTTTTCCCAACTTAAAGCAAGACATGTGGAAGGATAATAGTGTGGACTCTCCACTTCATCTTCACTTAGTCCCCGAAGACAAGTCACAACTGCAGGCACAGAGGCTGGAGTCATACATGCCACCACTTCACTGAAAGGGCCTGCACCCGCAACGTTCACTGCCTGCAAATGCAAAGCAGACCACGTTTTTATGGCAGAGACAATTCCTGTTTCCAGATTCCACTAGTAAAAATTTTACATTTTTACCTGAACTCTGCAATAGTATATAGTGGCAGGCAAAAGGCCTTTCATTTCACAGTTGAGGCCAGGCCCACAGTAAGAGATCTGCATGCATCCTTCTATACCACCCCATTCCAGTCGGTATTCCGTGACATCAGCTCCATTACTCACTGGAACCTTTAAAATGGATACAAGTAGTTAGAAGTTAAAGTCACTGACTGAAAATGAATAAATAAATAATCAGACTCCAAGCTTACTACATCTCTTAGCTTTTTTTTTTGGTTTGTTCCTATAAAGCAACAAGATCGTAGGCAACAGTGAGGCAGAGAGCTCTAAACTCCACAGGAATGTTACCCTTCTCCTTTTTTTCCTAGTTTTTATTTTAATACAATACAAATAAATCTGACTGCATTACTGGCCTTGAGTCATCCATACTTTAAAAACACTATTTATTATTGCAGACCACTTTGTACAAAGTAATTGTGATTTAGTTGCTTAAATACAGAGATGACCTAGCCTGTACAGTTTAGCTTAGGAAGCAGAAAAGTCAATGGCAAGAGATGGTCTTCTTGAGAGGGTTATGGAAGGTACAAAAGTTTTTGCTGACTGGGTCTGTAGTGCAGGGAGAACAATATGCAAACATATGCTGCTGCTCATGTCTTCATCTTGCAGAACAAAGGAAACACATCATGGCTCTCCTGAATGGAAACCAGGCTATAACAGAGTGGGAAGCTGAAAATTATGCACTTTTTCCAAGACAGTGTTGCAAAGCAGCTGGGATAGACAGCTATACACAACCACAGACCCGGACTGAAATGCCTGCTCCAGTAGCCTATTTTTCCTCACTGCCTACTGCAAACTTAGCCTCCCTATTTTGGGGGAGTTTTAATACTACCTCAGAAATAATCATCTGAAATGCAGTTCCAATCACAGTCTCAAGTAAGATATAACATTACAGAAAGGTAGCAGTAGTCAACAAATTAATTAAGAAAAAAAAAAGGCCAAAAATACCTTACCACAATTAAATAAAAAAAAATCTTAGATCATCAAGAGAACTGAAGGAGAATGATGCTGCTGTTTTGGACTAAATGTTCCAAGAAAGCAATCATATCAAGCCAATTGTTCCAAGACATGTCTTCTGCTTTCCCCTTCTTTTAAAAGAGGAACATTCCCTTTCAGCATTATGCATGTGAAGATAAGTGACTCAATATAAACCTAATTTCAAAGGATAACATTTGATGTGATTGATAGACCCCCTTTCAAGTATTTGATATGCTGAAGGGTTCAGCTGCCAGAGGATTTCAGCAAGCAGGATCTGATACAGACCTCATTAAGTTCAACTAAGGCAAAGGTAAATTCAAAGTCCTGGACCTAGGATAGAACTGTACTGCAGCTGAGGAGCAAGCTTACCAAAAAAGAACCTGGATGCAAGCTGACAGTGAGTCAGCAGTGTGTGCCTGATGAAGGCTAACTATGTACTAGCTGAATTAGCAGAAGAGTAGCAAGAAAGCTGAGAGGAATATGATTCCTTTCTGTTTGGCACCTGTGGGGGCTCCATCTCTAGTACTTTGTCCAGTCGGGGGCTCCCCAGTACAGGACAGACGTTGACATACTGGAAAAAACCTGGTAAAGGGCCATCAAAAGGGAGGGCACTGAAATGATTATCTGATACTAAGAGGAGTTGGCTAAGGGTAAACTGTTGCCTTAAGCTGCTTACTGGAGGGTACAAAAAGACACTGCCAAATTCTTCTTGGAGATGCTTAGTGGCAGGACAACAGGCAAATGTCACATCTTTTAGTAAAGGACATTTTGACTGGACATAAAGGAAAAAAATGTGCAGCATGACAGTTTGCCCAGAAATAGTTTTGTGAGACTGCAAAACCTTGAAACCTGATCTAAATGTGAAATTAGCTGTGTTTTTGAGGAGAGAGTCCAGTCTACATTAATTATCCTGTGATTCCATAAAGCAGACATCTAAGATTGACCAAACTGTTTCTACCTGAGAGATTTTTAAGAGATTTCTTCAGATTTCTTCATCTCGTGAGTGATTAAGGAGAGCCCCCCTGTGACATACCCAGGAGGAAGCATGAACAATGCATTCCAAGTAAAATAAGTTTAATCTTCTTCTGTACAGTTCTGTAACCCACATGACTGACTCCACCTGAAGCCATTGAAGAGTTCTGTTTAAACAGTATTCTCAGAGAGAATCCTCCTTTTTATCAGCCTTAATTTTTATCTATTGCATTTTTTTTTAATCAGACATCTAAATACTATGGGTTTATAGGAAGTCTGAGAGGCTTTGGCTATGTTACTACTGATGCAATTATATGAAATTAAATCAACTTATGAAAACAACAAATGTACAACAATCCATGGATGTATCTGCTCTGAGGAAACAATTACATTAAACAAAAAGAATTAATAAGAGCCTGCATGACTCAAATCTAGTGCAGTAGTTGTGGCAAAACTTAAATAAAAGAAGAAAGTAAGACCTCAGGTATCTGTGGGTTTCTAACTTACAACTGTCATATCATGGTATGATGGATTACTTCTAAGTTTTTACCTACCAAGCACTGCATACTCAAGTAAGTACATTTAAAAATGTGATTAAAACACAGTCTAAAGCTTTTAAAGTTGAACTTAAAAATGCAGAAGACATTCACCTTAAGACATGTATAGCATTGCATTCTTACCTCCCAGGACACCTGGGCGCATGCGGCAGATCTGCACGTCACCTGGGGGGGCTTGCACTGATCTGGTGGTCCAGGTGCTGTAGTAATTTCACATTTTTCTGAATAAGGTCCAAACTATTAAAAAGGGAATCGATATAACTAACTGATAAATAGAAAATTACTGCTTTCTAGACAGTTTGACACAGTGGAACTGTGTAAGAGCAGCCTGAAAGTTTGTACTGTTCACTTGCAAAATAAATCTTTGTGGACTGTGGATTGAGGATTTATTTTGGTATCTGAACCATTCTCCAAAATAGCTGTAAGACTTGTCTCTATAGCAAATAAATTCAGCACTTCAAACTCTCAAGCAGAAGGATTTGAAAGCACTTTCCTCTCTTTTGAAGTTACGTGTTTGCTACACCGTAACAGAACACAATTTGTAACTGCCTATTTGTATTTAACTAAAAGAAAAAAAAAGGATTCCAAAGATGTTCCATCTATAAACTGCTCTTTAGGGGATTTAAAATTTAGGCCAGTGCATTAAATCCTTAAGTTGCAGACCTTTTCCACAAACAGCGTCAACTGGTGATGATAGTTTTTATGAAGCAAACGCTTTCAAACAAATGCAAGCTGCCCTGCCTCTGTCTTTAAATAAGGACTTTGGATACATAAGCAAATAATGCTTGTACTACAGCAACAATTGATTTAAACATTTAATAACTCAACGATAAAAAAAAATAGCCTTGCATCTGATAAAACATGACTCAGAAGTTAAACTAAATATTAAAAAACCCAGAATATGCTTATTATCATGTTCTAGAACAGCAACATACAGTAATAAAGGACAATCAGCTTACAGAGCTGAATACAGAAAACAGTTTACTATCTTACTTCACATAAGAATATTCAAATTGCAACAATGCTTTGATGAAGTACTTAGCATTTCCTAACCTTTTCCCAATGCTATGATTCAGGTATAAGACATAATTTATCTGTTTTCCTTTCCTTTAAAAATCCCTTTTTTCTAAACTGATGTTTAACTGTTCCCACACAGCAATAAACTCTGTGTACCAAACGAATCTACATTAAGAAATCCTCATTTTGGAGCCACTTTAAAAATGATTCCTACAAAAGAGAAGATGCTTAATAGCAATTGTACTCTCCTGAATTAATTTCATTTCAGATTGCCTCCTTACCCCAGCCTTGTTAGCTGCTCGCAGTCTGAAGTTGTACATCCTCCCTGGAAGAAGGCTGCCTACTGTGCATTCAACATCAGGGCCTTGGTAAACCTCTCTGTGTTCATCAGTTTCTGTCTGAAACATTTCCAGACCATAACAGGTAATGGGTGAGCCGCCATCTACCTGAGGTGGTCCTGAAAATAAGAAAGCAAACCTTACTTAATTTTAACACACAACATATTTTGATCCCTTACCCTCAGGAATGGTTGTAATAGAATTACCCCAGCGCAGCTGAATTTCTCTTGCTCTTGGTCTACCCTGTAGCCGTGGAGGTTGGCACGGACCAGGAACCACTGCTGGTGTCTGCACCAGTAAAGAATCAGATGCCTAGAAAGGGGAGAGATTAATGAAGACACCTGCACCAAAACAAGCACTATCAATTATGTTACAAGTAAAAGCACGTACTTGAGTTCTTCCATTTCTTGAACCATATCCTCAAATACATGAAAATACTTAGGTGACCCAGTATGTATGTACTGTAATACTTATTTAAAACCTGCTACAGTGATTACACAATATACAAAGTTAACTTTGCCTCTGAGTTACTGTTATACAAGGGGCTAAAATAATAATAATGAAAAAGTATCATTACAAAGCTAGTATAGAACCATGAACTATGAATTGATATGTGAAGCCATTCTCTTTTCCATTAAACTGCAGTTTAACAGTTCCTAAAACCTCCCTCCAAGAGCTGTACACTTCTTTCTGTGCAAGAGCCTCTTAGAAAGCAAAATGGGCAGAAATGTCAAACAGAACTGATTAAGAAATTGAGATTCCAACTTTTTCAATACTTAGTAATACTTACTATGTAAGTATTTGAAGTGTGCCAAAAAGTACATAGCAACATACAACAGATGGTATTGTCTATTCTGGATGCAGAAAGGAATGAGTCAGCTGTGGTGAGGGGTTATTAGCTTCAGTCTGATACAGAACAAATATGCCTATTTCTGGACTGAAAGTGATAAGCCTTTTAGTTTACAACAGAGATGCAACTTACAGTCTTATTTCACAGCTGCTCTTTACGTATGTTTCAGTAGGAGTGCATTAGAAAAATCTGCTGCTTTTCAGTTTCTTTGAAATGTATTATTTCACCGAGCAACAGATGCCAGATAAAAAGTAGAATGTTTCACAGGAAAGTTTTCACTGCATCTTTGTTTACTATTTTTCTGTCTATTTCTGACACTTCCAGAAAGTACTGCAACTTTCTGAAAGCCACCTCCATCTCAGATGTTCTTGGGTATTTATTCTAAAATATATTTATTCTAAGAAGGAAGGAGGTTGGCAGATTGAAAATCTCCATGGACAGAGGTACTTTGTGGATGGGTGACAGGAAAATACACTGCCTTCCTCCTTCCCCTGTACAAAAGGCATGCTGAGCTATGGCAAGAACAAAAGCATGACAGCTGCATCAGCACTGAAGAAATCTCAATTTATTCTTAAGACAAGGTGGCTGTGGGCAGGACTGTCTTTGCAAGAGACTTCTATATGGATGAATTTCCTAAAGCCTAATTCAGCTGCTTAGAGTACTACACTGATCACACAGAAAGCATTAAATTTAGTCTGATGTCTTGGGTTAGGACTTGGGAAAAGTCATTTTCAATTTACTAACGTGTTGCACAGGGAAAGACATAGTATTTTTTCTATAAACAAGTACAATCACTTAAAGCAAAATACACCATCAGAAGAGAATATCTGTATGTATTTCTTAAAGAAGTAGGCAGAAACTTGAACCACTCTGCACCAATACTGGGATTTCTTTGAGGTTCTCATGGTGATTTTGTTAGGCACTTCCGTACAATTATTCCTCTGACAATACTTATTAACTTTTGGATCACGTTTTCTCAAAGATTTGTATTAAAAAACACATTAGCTAATATTACCATGCTCTGCCCTCCTTCCCCAATGCAATACACACGTAAGCGATAGGAACAACCAGGATTTAATCGATCACACAAATGCTCCCTTGCAGCTCCACTGTATATTGTGTCCCACTTGTTTCCTGAAAGGTAAAGAATAAGTGTGCAATGAACCAAGGTGTAATTTACCACACTTCATTATCCTAGACTCACCAAATGAACGTCTGCTTATGTGTTTATGAAAAAAATAATATTAAAGGCTTGCTTTGCATGTCCTGGAAAAAGGTCTAATTGTTTCAGTTTCCTATACAAACTTGTGTAGATCTGCAAAGTCAGACATCTTCCTTATCTGGTATTTACATTAAATAAGAGAGCATGTACTTTAAAAAAGGTAATTATTACTGGGTTAGCAATCACATCTAAACCTCATAACCAAATAAACAGGAAAAACAGAAAAGCAACATTTTCCACGGAAAGGATCTTTTAATTATATCATGTATATCCACTCTGCATATTATCACTTCAGCTTAAAATTGATAAAGCTTGTTTCTGTGTTTCTGAATGGCTCAGCATCATCTGGAACACTTGATTTCATTCTTTTCTCTTCAGCCAGATTCTCAAATGAGAACCTCTTCAGCATTCTTCCTGTCTCTCTCTGAAACATTACTCTGGGAACCTGGAGCCTTTAAATTAAATCTACAACAATTCAACCCATCACAGAGGGCTACGAATGAAATGTAATGCACAGCTCACTGCATCTGCATGAAAGGCTTAGGCAAACTGTTCCACAAGTGACTGAATGTGGACATGCAACACAGTAAGGAAGAGACAGACTCAGATTTGAAAGAACCATGGCTGATACCTTTGGCAGAATTACCATTACAGTTAGGGGACAGTGCAGTGGCTTAACCTGACAGCAACAGAGAGGTATGAAGTTTCATTATCAGTACGACTGTGTTGCTGAATACAAGTAAGGCTACTTAAAAGGTTTAGATTTTCAAATAATTTAGTTGGGTACTTTTAGACAGAACATAAAAGCAAATATAGTAGAAAAACTTCTTCTCTGAAGGAGTGGTCAGGTGCTGGAATGGGCTGCCCAGGGAGGTGGTGAAGTCACTGTCCCTGGAGGTGTTCAAGGAACGTTTAGACGTTGTACTGAGGGACATGGTTTAGTGGGAAATGTTGGTGATAGGTGGATGGTTGGACTGGATGATCTTGGAAGACTTTTCCAACCTTGGTGATTCCATGATTCTATGAAAAAAAAATTACAATAAGGGTAGTGAAGCACTGGCACAGGATGCTCAGAGAGGAGGTGGATGCCCACCCAAGGTCAGGCTGAATGGGGCTCTGAGCACCTGATCGTGCTGTACGTGTCGCTGTTGATTGACTGTGGGAAAGCTGGTCCAGATGGCCCTTAAGGGTCTCTTCAAACTCAGACAATTCTGCAATTCTGATTCTAAACAACTTTTTCCAGCTACATCACTGTTCCCATTTAGTAGCAGTGAATGGAACACTGGTGATTCAATCACGCATCCAGCAAAGCTAAGTGGCCCTTTCTTGCCCTTTAAACATCTGAAATGCATCATTTGATTTCCAAAACAGAACACACTTATGTGATAGGTTAAACAGAGCAGCACCTTTGACACAGTTTTACTGCATTTTCTTTCTAATTCAGAGAAAGAAAGCTTCCTGTGTATAAGTATCAACATCCTCGTTTTTAAAATTACAGACTCTTGCAATAATATTTGCTATCACATCACATATTTTACCCTTTCCACAATTTACAACTGAAGGTGTGCATACAAAAAAGATCACAGCTGAATGCCAACACGTACTCCTAGTTCTTACCATTAGAGCCTTCAGAGATTTCCACAACGTATGTGTTTATTGCTGCTCCTCCATTGTCTTTTGGCGCATCTGTGAAAAAAGCAATATTCCAGCTAAGCAGGTTAAATCAAATTGTTTTGTAGCTCTTGGGGAAAATTTTAAAAAGGAAAAATGGCCACCCAACAGGAAATGAGTGCTTTTTTTACCCAGTTGGCCATAACATCCTGCATCTTAGTTCAGACAGCTGCAAATCACTCAACTCCTCCACTATCCTAAGCTGCCAAATCATAACCCCGCTATCATCTACAGATGATGTGTGACAAGTGAATTAGGCAGCTGGGAGATGCCACAGCAAACATTTCATTTAGGTTCAAGTCCTGTGGAAGGCTGCCTGATTACGGTTTCAGGGTCATTGATCCTAACGGCCCTGTAATATGGACTGCAGATTGGAAAAAGATTCATATTTACAAGTAAGAATATATCAAAATGTTTGAAGGAAAACATGCAAAAACCCTAAACATTCTGAGAGAGAACAGAAGTCAGGAGTTCTGTACTGAACACTTGAACTTTTAATATAGCAACAGAAATCAAGTTCACTATCCTCCTTACGACAATATTCAAGGAAAACATAGGAAACTACAGAATTATCTTTGGCATAATTCTACTACTCTTTCTCAGAGCTGACTTAGGGAACAGTAAAATTAAAATACTGTGGGAAAGCAACATTTTTGATAAAAATAGAGGCAGCTTAATACTTCAGTACAGAAGGGCACTGCTGCTGTAACATTACATTATGTATATGATAGATGAAAGATGTTGGCTCTGAGGCAAGCATTACATATCACATCATACTTGCTAAATAAGATTTATTACATGGCACATAACACTTCTTTGGTTGAAAGACAGCAGTTAATTTACTCCAAATGAAAAATGAAGCATTCATATTAATTATCATTCATGAAAAAAAAATGAGTACTACAGAACCATTAAAAATTCTCTATATAAATAGATATTTTTAGACAGTTTTCTTTTTACAAATTACTATTTCTAATACAAATTTTACAATTTTACGATACAATTTTACTTTTACAAATTAGATATTTCTATTTCTAATAACTTCAAATGTTATACAAGGTAAGAAATGAAACTGCTTGTGACAATAACTAAAACTTTCAACCACCTGGTTTTCTGCTGCAGTACAATATCACAGCACTGCTTCACCTTCTCCTATTTCATTGCATAAAGGTGACAAAACTAACCCTAAGGAAAGTTTCTCAAGATCCCTAATGAAAAAAAAAAAAATTAAAAAAATCAAGCATTTTAAAGAGAGAGGTTAAGCCTGGGCCCTTTTTTTTGAGTAAAAAATCTGACAATTTCATAGCATCTACTTTTTAAACCAGAGCAACACTGACTTCTTACTACGCCAATTAACACTACTGCTTTTTCAAATACTGCACTCCTCTGCAGTAATAGTTCCTATTACAACTGATCCATTACTCTTCCCAATAATCACAATATTACTCTGCCACCACAGGTATTTTTTACCTGTATTTGTCTCTTAGTTGACTGAATCTCTTTACAGTTGACTGAAGTGTTACTGAAGTAAAACCTGGCCTTCTATATATGAACATTCATAAAATAAAGAGAACAAAATAAACAGAACTGCACAACATTCTTACCCCAGATTATTTTAAAACTTTGTGCGTGGATTTTTCCCTTCACTGAGGGTTTTGAAGGTGCTCCAGGTTTGTCTGGGCAAGTAGTATACTCTACTGTCTCACTTGGACTGCTTTTCCCTTCTGAATTATAGGCAATGACCTGTAAATATACAAAAATTATTACAACCACAGAACAAATATACCAGTATGCTCTTCAGTGTTAATAAGAACAAATTAACTTATATGTATGTGTGGACAGCTAGATAATACGCCATCAGGAGGAATTAATCTATTAAGTACCTTCATTTCATGGCTTTTTATTAATCCTGCAGTTAGTCAACTACTATGCTGAAATTAAAAATGCCTGTGAACTGCTAGAAAGAAAAATAATCCTTTAAAACAAACAAACAAACAAACACCAAAAATTAGTAATGGTGAAGTTGGAACAAACAACCCAAACAAAAAAAATCAATAACCTGCCATATCCTCCAAATTTCAAATGTTGGTGTATAAATTGAGGTTTCTATTCAGGGCATTAAACCAGCCTGACTGTAGAAGGTAGTTAAGACATGCAGCTCTCAGTGGTGTTAATGGAACCTGTAGGTGCTCAATATAGCACAAACTGCTTTAATTCAAGTGAAGGATTAGAAAGCTTGTTTTTTTAAAACTAAGAGACTCAGAAATTAGTCAGGTCTAAGAGCTACTCCTTTTTTCATTGCAGAGTTGCAGGACCTGTTCAGAGCAAAGCAGCAATGCACCCTGGCAGCAGTGAGGGTAGACTGTTTCACAGCCTGATCAGCAAGCCTTTCACCAGCAGAGCAAGGGATGTGATTATGCCACTTTGTCCAGCATCATTTAGGCCAAACCTAGAACACTATTCCCAGTTCTGGTACTCCCAGTTCAAGAGACACTGAGAAATTGGAGAGTGCAGAAGAGAGCCAGCATGATGATTACAAAACTGGAGAATATGATACAGGAGGAAAAACTGAGGAGCCTGAATTTACTCTGCCTAGTAAATGTAAGTTTCAGTGAGGGGCATCTAATCACTGCCTTCCAAAACACAAGAAGCAGTTAAAGAAAATAAGAAAACACTCTTTTGGCAAGGATATGTGATGACAGGACAAAAGAGCATGGGCACAAATGTGTCAGGGAAAATTCTGTCTGGATATAAAAAAAGAAATTAATCACCAGGAGTGCAGGCTGCCCAGCGTAGAAGACAAATCTCCCTTGCTGGAAATACTGAAGTCTCAGGTTAACAGGGCTAGAACAGGGTTAAAAAGCTTGACTGAAAGCCCTGCTCTCTAGACAAATTGTTGCCAGATGATCACCAAAGGTCTCTTCCAACCTGGACTTGTCTGTGATTCTAAGAAAACAAACTGCTGCTATTCTTTACTTCCTAGTTGTGTAGTTAATTTATCATGTATTCCAATTTGTTTCTAGCAAAAACCTAAGCAATCTAAATATATACAAATATATATTTTTGCTTTTATATTTAAGTATTAAATAGAATCCAAATGATAGGAGTGATGTCACTACAGCTTGAGAAGAGGAAATGTGAGCTAACCTCTTTTTAGACATTCTCCTCATAGAGTCTACAAGATTAACAATCATCTGTTTGTTTTTCTACCATACAAATGAAGTTACAAAGACAGTTGGTATTTACGTATCATAATAAGGTTTCCAATGGTTACAAAGTTTCTTTCAAAAGCCTTAAGGAATATTACTACTAATTAAGTCTTTCTCCTGTATAATAAAAATTAAAGACCTGATTAGCACAGAATTTGTTTCTCCTTTATGCCCTATGAAAGTGAACAGACTTCTGCTAACAGTTCTGTTATGAAAACTGTAGTATAAATGTTGGTTCTTTATTTTAATGATAAACTTGGGATGCTGAAGTTAACCACGTACTTACTAATAATGTATACGATTAACATACAGGGTTACTTTCAAAGGAAAACTATAATCAAGTACTGCAAGAGCCAGCTCCAAACTGCTTAACTGTTTTTCAGTTTAAATACATGTATAACCTGAACAGTGGCACCATCTTAAAAATATAGTGTAAAATTTAAATCACATAAGCATTAAGTTATGGATAAGTACCATAAAATTAATGCCTATTGCAGCCTTTTCCACTTCTGAAAAAGTTTGAAGGCATTCAAGGCCAGGCTGGATGTGGCTCTGGGCAGCCTGGTCTAGTGGATGATGACCATGCACATAGCAGGGGGTTGAAATGAAATGATCTTTGTGATCCTTTTCAACCCAGAATTCTATGATTCTATGAAGTAGTTAATATTCAGAACTGTAAAATACTTGCTGTAATTTCAAAAGGAGTACTTAGACTCAAAACAAACACAGCAAGTGCTGGACTGCTCCCTCTCATATTGCTAAAAGATGCTGTTCTTAATCAGCTCACACTTCTTGCTTATGAAATAGTCATTTAGATGTATGCAAGAAAACAACTATGGACATTTTTTTTTCCTAATAGACTGGAGACCATTCTGATTCTGCTTCATACCTAAAAGCCATGCAACTGTTCAAGCATGACTTGATCCTGAGCTAGCAAGTTAAGACCTTCAAAACATAAGAATGGACTCAGCATCACAGTAATATGAGTGATTTACTCACTTGGGTTCAATCACTGCATAGCACTGATACATTAAAAAAAAAAAAAATCAAACTTGCTCCTTACCCTAAGTGTTTGAGATGTTTACTGTCTACCAAAGAACTAAGTAATAGTACCTGTGTAACAGAGAAGCCAAAAAACACCCCCAAAGCCTCCACAGCTGTTACAAACATGGAATGATGAGCAAGAACAACACATTTCAAGACGTCTGCAACGGTGCTATGCCCTTTCAGAGATTCATAAACTTCTACAGAGATGACCAATAAAGCAGTGAGATGATAGTTTTAGGAGAGAGACTGGTTTCCCTTCAGATTTGTTTTCCCTTAAGTCAATGAGTCAAACCTCAATTTCCAAAAGAGACCCAAACAGCCAATGGAAGCCATCCAAAACCCACGTATGTGAAAAATCTTACCCTAAACTTGTATTTTGTACTACGCCTCAAATTCTTCACTGTGTAGGTAAGATCGTCACCATCGTATTTTGGCTTGAAACCATATCCCTGCAGAATCAAAGGGGATTACTTGAAACATATCTGTCGACCAGATTCTATAACATCATTCATATAAATAAATTACTGCATCTTAGAGTGTAATTGTTTTATGTTTCTCTGACAAAGTAATTAAGTGTAACATCATTGTGTAAACACAAGATATTTTATTTCTACCACGTGTATGTGCTGTACATGAAAGCCAAGTATATAAATAAGGGTTGGGTGAGGGAGGAAATGAATTAATCGTTCTCTCTGAAGAGGAGAAAAGAAAAATAAAGAGAAGTGCAGAGTGTCAAGAGAAATTACACCTAACATTTTCCAGGGGTGTAACAAAGGTTATGCTAAAATAACACCTGAAGGGACTGCAATTCATCATGCAATTACTTTGGCCCATTCGTACAGAGCTGAACTTTCACGAGCAAAATTACAAAGTTAAAAGTAGTCTGTTATTCTGCAGGATCAGGATTTAATACTAATGACAATTACTGTTGCAATGGAAAGGAGAAAGCTAAGTGACGTGGTTGCTGCAATGACAACTCATTAGTTTCATTTCAGAAAACACAGTTCCCTGTAGAATATTCTAGCAAAAATAATCCCTGTTGCACTTAAATACAATGATGTATCAAACACACATTATAATCCCTTTCTTAAACTGAGAATAAACATTTTAAACTTACTGAGTTCTCATCCTCCATCTCTAATATGTATGAAATTCCTTCATCTGACGGTGTTCCTGAGGGTTTTGTCCACTGTAGGGATAACCAAGTAACTCCAGCATTAATCAGCAAAGGACTTGCTGGTGTAGTTGGGGCAGTGCCTGAGGTATGATACAGGACTTCTTCACTAAAACCACTGTGTATAATAAAACAGATAGCATGTAAAACTAACCAGACACAATAACTGATATCTAGAAAAACATCATTCTTACTAAACACAGCTATGACAATTTTTTGGATAAGTGCACAACTAGAAATTGGTACATGCAGATGACTTAACTTGCCCATGAAATCTATTGGTTATAAACAATTTGAACAAGGTTAACATACTCATAATTGAAAGATTCTTGCATGTGACATAATTATAATGTTTTGCTAACAAAATGTTCTTCTTTTACTATTGTCATCTCTCTAAAACAGTAGAGCTCTATGCAAAGCAGCGTACTAAAGCCTATTCAAAATAAAAACATGAAAATATAAAAACATATATGGGAAGGCCCCAAACTACTCTTTGCTTCCCAGGCAGCAATCAATGCAAATTATGTGCTTCAAGTATATTCTGAAGCACCAGTCTCTATAGTGATTCAGAAAATAACAGACTATTGTTATTCAATGTTCAGTTGCTTTAAGAGTTGGCAATATGAGAGTAGGATGTACACCAGACAGTCTCCAAACACAACTTTTAACCTCATCTGATGACTCTTAGGTAAGTAACAGAAAGAGAGCTAGGCTGAAATGGAAGCACGCAAAAGTCAGTACATGGGTGTATCACACAAACAGGTGACAAAACAAATTGTTCTCAGCTGGAGCTCATTCAGAAATTTGCTGCTTCTACATCATATCTGAAGAAACAATTATAGGCTTGAGAGCTTGTCTAATTTTTTTGTAAACTGTATGAAGCAAACGTCAAATATATAACTTTAATCTAAAAGCTACACACCACTGAAGTGAGCATTAAGAAGCCCTGAAAACTGAACTCATTGTGTGGCTTGAGTAACAGAACTAGTTAAAGACCTTCTGTGTCCAAATCTGACATTCTTAGAAATCAAAATACAAAGACACCTTGATGTTACTTTCTCTTTTACTGAAACTACATTATACTATCACACAGGCTGTGAACTTTGGTCTACTCTGGAGTCTTTTGGGCATTTAAAAAAATATCTCACAGACAATACCTTATCAAATAAGCTGATAGCATCCAAAGCAGACACAAAGTCTGTGTGGACATGTAGATTGTGAAATACACTGCGAAGCAGGAAATGGAAAAGTGCAAAGGAAGAGAAAGTTTTAAGGCAGGAGGAATAGTACTTTCTTTTTTTTCTTGCCAAAAGTTACAAGGAATTAATTCTCAGAAATGAAAATGATGTAATACTTACCATCTACCCATGGAGAAAAAAATTCGAGCATTACATAGTTGGGCTAAGAAAGAATGAAGAGAGGCTACACAGATACTAAGCCTATCTCTACTCACAAACAATTACTGAAGCACTTCACAAGTAGATGCAAGGAAAGAAAAAATCCGAATCACCTTAAAAAGCCTCATCTCTAAAGCATTCTGATACCCACTGGGATCAACTAAAAGAGTTCCAGTAATTCTCATAAGTGAAATGCTCTTAAACATTTCACATAGAGCACAATAATACTGTATTCTTTTTAAATAGATTTTATTTTTCCAGGTTGGTTTGTGGTCAGAACTAAATTTAAAAATATTAGCAACTCAAAGACAGAACATCCATTCTTGTTGGCAAAATCATTTAGCCAAAATTCAGTCTTCAGATAGCTAAGGTTCTCAACATACTTTATAAGGAGTAAATTGGCACTCTACACCAGTAAACGTCATTTCAAGAGGCTTCTTAATTCAGTAATACCATAAAGTCAATATAGTGCATCTTTACAACGCTATGAAATACAGGTTAAGAAATCTATTTGGCATGATTAGTTTAAAAAGGGCACTTAACAGATCACTGTTCTCCAACACAGAAGGATCACTGTTCTCCTTCTGCTTACACAGCAGTAGTGTTTATTTAATGTGTGTGGGTACTCCTAAAGGGTACCTTTACAATCAGAAAGAACAGGAAAACGGGAAGAGAACTTGAGCACCAGACCCTATCTAACTGTCTTCTCACTTCCTGTCTACTCTTTTGAACAGTTTAAATCTCATCAGCACAAGTCCAGGAGCAACTCAGAGAACACTTCATTCCAGAAACCTTTTCCAGAAGGCTGTAACATAAGAAGGACTCTGTTGGAGCACTCTGAAAGTCAATCTAGCCCACTATACAGTCCTCTGCCAGTGGCCCAAAGCAGGAGCCTAAGGAAAGATGTAAGAACAGATGCTGAATGCAACACATTCCCTGGGTACTCTCCAAAGCCTCCCAGCACACGCATCTGAGACCTCCTAAGGCAGCTGTAACTTTCATGTTTTCAGCCTGCAGAAGATTTCTTCTATCCAGCATGAATTACACCCTTGGGTCTGGCTTCTTAGTTTTAAACTGTGCTTTGATGCAGGCACTCCACCCTCCAACACTCCCTTGTGCCAACTGAAGGACACACCACACGCAATCCATGTTACAAAAACACCACTCTGGTCAGCTGTAGCACAATGCTAAAAATATTTCAAACACTGATTAAAAAATATATATATATGGCAATTGTACACTCATAGCTAGAGAAGCCTTGGTTTTATACCTCATAGGATCTAAAGGTTCAAGTGCTAGGACACGGTGTAGACACAGGCAGCCTTCTCTAGGGATAATGAGCACTAGTATGACAGCATTAGCCAGCCTTATCACTTCACCAGAGGACCAAAAAAGCATTACCAAGAGCTGATGCATCCAGCAGTGTAAGCCTAACCTGACAACATATTACTTTTGCTTTGTGTTTCTGAGTTCTTACTTACATTCCCTACTGTAGTCAGATGTCATTCATTCAGAAATTAAAAACAAAGTTTGGTGCTCTACAACTTGTGAAAAGTAGAAATAAAAAATAATAACCACATATCCTAAGCGTTTATAATAAGCTCTTGAAGCTCAAAAGAATTCAGCAGTATGGTAACATTATATTCTGCCCATTTCCCACAGTAACTGTGACTAACTGACTTAGCTAAAAGGACATATACAGGCAATGGGATAGGGCAAAGCACAACATCCTACAGACAGGCCTACAAGATGCAGCATGGGTTCTGATGGCCTTACTTTCTGCTCCAGCAGAATTCCTGACATCTCTTTATACTGTGTTTACTACAATGCTAAATTTAAGGAGGGCTGATCAAACCCTGGCAAACTGTTAGACCAGCTTCAAGAAATGCCTTAGGTCTGAGCACCAGAGGGAATAGTAAAAGGTATTTCTGCTCACACCACTTCAGGACAAACTGTAGAACTAAAGCCCTCTGGCAGGGTAGCTCATCTTTTAGAACAGCCACCAACATTTCAGTAGAAGTGTGTATTATATCAGATGCAAGAGTCACAATTTCACTGAGCCTGTGAGTCAGTGCAAAGCAGTGCTTAGAGAAAAATTCTACTGCAAGTCAGAGCAGTAAGGAGCAGGTTCAAGGTAGCAACCTTCTGAGGGGGTCAGTGTGAGTCTACAAACACTGAAACTAGCCTGAGCTGATTCCATGTGATAGCAGCTGGGCCGTATGTGCCACACTTGTGCTACCACATTGTGTACAAAGGTAGTGTATGAAGGTTATAGAAGGCAGTTTGAGAAATTAGGGCAAGTGGCAGGTGTACCTGGACTATCTACAGGCGATAGCTGCTTATAAAAGGGGCTGAGATCTGTAGCACTTACATGCCACGTATGTACAGATGTTGCGGCAGTAATAACACAGCCATAATAATGCCTGAACAAAACAGATGATGCCAGGAATCACCCAACAGCTGAAGTTAGAAAGGATTTCTGGAGGTCATCTTGTCCAACCTCCATTGCTCGAGCAATGTCAAGTGATTCGCAGTACACATGTAATTAATCTGCAAACTGAATAATCCAATCACATACAGTAAATTAACTATGTAAATCCTAGTTGGACAGAAGTCTTGTTTCTTTAAATGCCATCATGTTTTCTCCAAAGCAAGCACACATATGCATGCAAATACATTCTGTATTTATGTATACAACAGTAATATTTACCTCATCCCCATGTCATTTTTGGCTGCTAGCCTAAAGGTGTACCCCATTGCTGGTGATAGTTTAGTAATCCTATACTGCTTCTGTTGGCCATAATAACACTGGCAAAACTCTCCATTTCCTTTTCCCTAAAAAGGAATAAATTCATCACATTATTCACCCTATTAAATATGTGTCCATCGATGAAAGCAACACACATATGTGAAGTAAATTCATTTTTTGTAGTGTAACATGATTAAAAAATCCCTCAAGCAGTGAGACTTTATATAAGTTAATATAAAGTTTATATAAAACTTTTATAAGTTTATAAAAGTACATATAAAACTTTCACATATGTATGAAATTAGAGGCTTTTAAAATTCTGTTCCATTTCCCAGCTCCAAGGGGCTGGAAGGAGAAAGCAGTACAGCTCAGCAATCTCCTTCCTGGGAAAGCTTTTGGGTAGGAGCTGCAGATGTTTGTGGGGACAGAGCTGACCCAGCCCTTTCATATCAATGAAAGGCTGTTACAGTAATGTGCTCATTTATTGTCTACTCTTGAGAGAAGTATTGGCTAAAAAGCCACCATTAAAAGTGGCAGAATCATGTAACTAAGAAATAACTGGCATTTTACACATCCTAAGAAAACTGGGCAGTAACCAGGACTTCACACTTGCTGCAGGACTTATTTCTCATGTGCCTACATAAGCCATAATCATGACACAACTTGATGTGCACAGTCACATACAGCTACTTTTGAAAACCACAAAAAGAAAAATAGAATAAATTGCTTACTTCATCCCATTCTAAAAGGTAACTGTGGATTTTAGAACCATTATCACAAGATGCCTGCAACAAGAAAAAACAAAAACTTAAGCTGTAATTGGATACAAGATTACTTTAGGAAAGATGCACGTATGTATCAGTTCATGACACAACCAGTGGGGGGCAAAATGATGTTTCCTTTATATGACTGTTTCACTTGCCAAGGGGGTCCCTTATTCAGTTTCCATCCAGACCATGCTTTTTTTTTTTTTTTTTTTTTTCCATTTAGACTTTGATAAAGTATTTTGGCAGTAGTGTAAATTACACAGAACTTTTCTAAGCAGCTAGACTGCAGGTCTATTCAAATCTCAGTCTTTCCAAGACACTCCATTTGATTTGCACAAATAAGTCTATGTTTAGTAACAGAGAGAGAAATTGGTTCTTCAGTAGAAGAGGGGAACAGAACACAAACCAGTGTCTCTTGTTCAAACTCAGTAACTTTAATTACAAAGCCTCCTGGCTTTTCTGGGAAGTTTTTTCTTTTTAATGAAGTCCACATTTAATCTGATATACATACCTAAGACACAGAACAGTGGTCGAAAGTAATTATGATTGGCAAAAAAATTCTGTTTCAATAAACGGGCATTTTATTCACAAATCCAAAACTGATGAAGAGTTGTAAGTGCCTGTTTTAAAGGTCTTAAGCAGTTCTTACCTTCCACTGCAAAGTAAGAGAATTTTTGGTCCGATTAGTTATCCTGGGCAGATTTGGAGCATCAGGTTCACAACTCATTGTGGTAAAACTCTCTGCTTCTGAAGGACTCCCCTTTACACAATTGCATTCCACTTGGACTCTAAATATGAAAAAGAGTCAGAAATGTTTTCATTCAAAATCTGTGCATAAAATTTCCAAAGAAAATTGAGTATTCAGAATTAAGTCACTGCCTTCTATCTCCTCACATAATATATTACTTTTATATATACGTAACTTAACTGGTGTAAACATCTTGGTTGACAAAAGTAATGTAAAAGAAGAGCCCTTTACTTTGGATCTTCACAATTATATTTGAAGTATGCTCACTATTTGCTGTACTTTGGTAGGGAAATGATGGTAACATCTTGCAGACTTGTTATCTGCTGTTTGAACTGATAATACAGATAATTATTCTGCAAGTGCTTTTGTGACATAGACACAATAAAACTGTTAAGGTACTTTCAGACTATCTTTTGCATTTAGTAGAGCTTACTGAGTTGTTTCACTCTGTCCTTTCCTTTAGGAAGGCTATGCACAAGCTCTTCTTGTATTTCTGAAGAATGAACTGTTGCCTCTGCCTCAAAGAGGAATGGTTTGCTTTGCTCACTGCTCTTCTCCAAAATGAAATAAAAGATTATTTCCTGGTCTTCTCCCACCCTCCTCTTTTTCCTAGCAGCTGCATAGCTATGCCTCGTTTCTTTCTTGGGTGAATCCACACATTACTTTCTTCTGATTCACTTGTTTCTTTGAAATACAACAAACAAACAAACAAACAAACAAACAAATAAAAACCAACAAACAAACAAACAAAACCCCTTTCCTCTGATCACTGTATGAGACCTGTGTCACCTGCTTATGAAGCACGAACAGCAAGTTGTGGGAAATGTGACACTGCAGAATACATGAGCATAGAGACCAAAACATCTAACAGTGACTAATGTTGCACACAAAATTATTTGTCTTTACAAACAGTTGCAGATATCAAATCCATCCATTATCTTCATTGCTCAGTCTTTCTCATTTTCCTTTTTGGCAATGTTCAGACTGGCAGAATTCTAATTACTAGTTCAGGAAGAACTTAGATGGCTAAGTCATCTAATCACATGAATCCTCTGCAATGACCAGAAACAAATAAAATGGAATCTGGAAACTAAACACAACCTGCTAGAAAAGGATGTTCACAGGGAATAAATGTCCTGGGCTATGACCTCTAAGCTCCATATATTTGCAACTTAAATGTAACTGGATAAAGTGCTTAAACATTAATAAAAATAGTAATAAAATCACAGAGAAACACTTGCATATGAAAGAGTCTAGTCAATTTACCACTCATCCTTCTCCTGAACACAGTGGCGCACCATAAATGAGAAGGGTGGGATGAACAGATAACCTTGTTTGGCTTTCAGTTTGGTAATGGACAAAAGCCTGGAAAAGGCACTAGAAAGTGCAGAGTCCCTCACACTGAGGACCCAGAACTGAGCACTCCCTTTTGAGCAAATGAGAATCATGAGAGTACTCTATAACCGAAATCCTTCTCCTTCCCACTGCACGTGGAAAGAGGCACATTTCTGACTCAGATCTTTATGCACCCTTTCCTTCCTACCAGCTGCCTCTAAATGGCTTCTGAACACAAAAGTCTTGGGATTTTCCAGACTGGCCTGCTGGAACAAGGAGAAAGCAGCATGAAGTAGCCAGTAGGAAGAACATTCTCGTGCAAGACACCTCTAGTACTTGTGAGGAAATGACATAAAAGAAGCACCACTGGTGCATGGCTCAAAGGAACTAAGAAGATCACTGCATTGGCATGAAGTGACAAGTAAAGAGCAGAGATATTGGGTGAGGTAGCAAAAAATGTCATGTTTTCCAAAATTTATTATGTGATAAACTAAACAAAAAAGATTGATTTGAAAATGGCAGTATTTCAACTACCACTGTGACTCCAAGGAGGGTATCAAGAGATAGACAATTTCTGAAGGTTTTTGCAATCAAATGCACAGATAGAGTGAAACTTTTAAAACGTTCTCATTGAATTTAGTTATCAGAAAGGGAAGATACTCACTTTGCATGGTAATCAGTTGCTGGCCTGAGATCATTTACAGTAACTTTATTTTCTTCTCCACTGAAAAGAAGTATGATTTTGTTAAAGAGATCATTTTAGAATCACATGCATTTTTAAAAAGGCACATATCTAAGCCATCCACCTAACATTCCTTGTAAGGAACATACTTGTCAATACACTGTTTCTGTTGCTAAGTATACAAAAATGAAGACACATTAATCTTGGAATTTTACAGGCTTCCCTTGCTTTGTTTCTGTTTGGTTTTTTTTTCTTTCTCTTTTTTGTTTTTAAATAGGAATTACCTTCTTCCTTACTCCGTTGTACCAGCTGACATGCTGGAGTGTGTGCATGTATATGTTATTAGAAAAAAAGTACAAAAGAATTGGGACCTGTAGAAACATGGATATTTGTAACTCTTCAGCCTTTCAAACGTGACTGCCTAAAACTGTATATTATTGTATATACCTACTTATTAGAGCTCAGTAAGCAGAAAAGGCACCTGTGAAACATCTATTACTCTACTTTTACTAAATCAACCTAGGTTAGAAAAGTTCTTTTCATCTAGTTTCTAAGGCAGGGATATTCAACTTGCAATTCATGAGCTGCTCCTAAGAAATTCATGGAAGATGACTAATATAAACTCACTAAATACAAAGATTTGTCATTATTAGATAGCTTTATATCTTTAATGATTAATTTTTCTGTTAAGTTTCTTCAAATTTCAGGAAAAAAAAAAAGATTAAAACCACTGTATTACAAACTAAACAGCTTGAGAATTTAGTTTGTTTCAATACTGCTACAGTTGTGTTATGGGAGAATCTACTTTATTTCATAAAGTAACAATCTCTTGCCAAGCAGAAGGGAGGAATACCTTTATTGGGAGGAGAGACAAGTACAGGAGTAAATAAACACATGCAAAATTTGCATCTGTCACTATTTGTGTACTTTACTACTTGAAAAGCTGAAATTTCTACTGTAGCTGATGTCAGTACAGCTAAGCAATATGAAAACATGTTCAACATCTAACAGTCTTCATATTCTAATTATTAGTATAGACTTTGCTAATGAAACAGAGCCATTTCAACTGAAAAAAGACCTCGTTTCAAAAAGAGGTGTTGCACAGAACTGCTAATTACTTAAATTTCCAAACAACAAGCAGATTTTAATGAGATTTTAAGCCACAAAAATTGAATGCAGCAGCAACAAAATAAAAAAAAATGAACACTTACATATATACAGTTTTGTATTTTCCATCTTTTCCGGTATTTGAAATCATCACTTCGTAAGTATAAACCCCTGGTATGTTACTTTTGTCAGTGTCTTCTCCGACATCAATGGATGGAGGTGCCCACATAAGCAGTGCTGTTCTTGCCTGAATGTCTGACACCTGGAGAAATACAATTTTTGAGACTTCTGCCACTTAACTGCTATTGTATGTAAACAGAAGGGAAGAAAAGTAGGCATCATTAGCAAATCAGAGTATTTATACTGATGTATGAGCTACTGATTAGTTTTTACAGATGAAATGTAGATGTGGTACTGAGGGACATAGTGGGAATGCTGGGAACGGGGTAATGGTTGGACTAGATGATCTTAGAGGTCTTTTCCAACCTTCATCTTTCTATGGTTCTGTGAAATCAAGCTGGAAACGAGAAAACTTGTTACCCTCGGGCTGACTGCAAAGTAACGAATGCCACCTAGTGGGCTACAGAGGTTAGCACAGGAACAGGATGCCCAGGGAAGTAGTTTGTGTGTTGCACCTGCCTACTATTACCAATCATTTCAAAACAACTGGCAACACATTACACGAAATGACTAGTTTCACAGTATCACTGTCGTGTATTTATGTATATATATGTAAAAAGATATATATTTGAATAGTTGTTTTTGGAAATCAATTACCAGAGTCTGAGAATCAAAATACTGTTCTCACACTGGTGCTCTTAAAGAACCCAAATGAGTCAACTGCAAGATTGAAACAGAGAAACTGGGTTTCTGGCATCAGATACATTTTATTCCTAATTTCCAGGTAGTATCTCTTTTTCTATCAGTTAAGTCTACTTGCCTTAGCAGCTACAGATTTGAAC